>NC_137151.1:12702795-13302795 GCF_951394435.1 Stenella coeruleoalba
TCACTATATTTGTGAAATTTTATCTTTTCTTGGAAGGGCAGAGGCAGGGACCCCAGACTGTGGATGTCGCTTGAGAGTGACTGGGAGTCTGGGGTGAGAGTAGGAAGTGGGGTTGCACGGTTAAAGGGAAGGAGGCTGTTCAGGAAAGGGAGGCAGCCCTGTGCCCAGCATTGTCAGCCTCTCTGGTTTCTAGACTGTGGAAAGGGGGATATGGGGCTGTGGAAGGACTCACCTCCAGTCTTTCTGGATGTCAGAGGGCAGGGACAGGGGGCCGAGGAGTGTAGAGTCCTAGCCAGGAGCCAGGGTCCGTGATTTTTCCTGCTCCCAGCCCCACTTCGGCACAGCGGCCAAATGACAGACCAGGGAGCTGGGTGAGGGTGCAGAGTTCCACTTCTGGTCATTAGAAGAAGGGACGCTGAGAGCTTGAGATATTCCTGGGGGCTCAAAGAGAGGCAGGCGGAAGCCAGGGACCTGCCACACTCTTGGGGGATAGAGAAGAGGAGATGCAAATTTCCAACCTAAAAGTATGATAAAATAAAATTCCCTCACAACCACCCACAAAATAGCAAGCCGTGGATGGACAGGTGTGAGCTCATGTAGTCCTGCACTGCGAGGGAGCAGAGCCAGAGACAGGAACACATGTACGAGCGCTCATTTGGGAGGTGAGGCCAGGAGACACCAGGAGGGGTGTGGGGACACCGCTCCCTCTGGCTGCTCGTTAAGGGCTGCCCCAGTGAGTCTCTGATGGCAGAGTTCAGCCGCCCGCCTGGGCCAAGAATCAGAGTGCAGCGTTCTGGCAGCCCTTTCGGCACCTCAGGCACAGAGATGCAGGTGCTGGTAGCTGGGAGGGTGGCCCGCGTGTGCCAAGGTGGCCTGGGCTCGGGATGTCTGCTACAGCGCTGTCAGTCCCACCGTCCGGATGATGAGACTGAGGCCCACAGGTGTCTGTGGTCCAAGCTCTCCCGGCTGGTGAGAGCTATGCTGGGATCTGACTCTCTTCCAGGCCCCAGTCTTATGTGTCAAACGGAGATCATGATACCTACGATCATAGCCAAGATGGCAAGGCTCTCCATCTACTAGGGGGGCTTGTGTGGACAGACTCTGATGGCAATTGCAAACTTGCTTCTGAATATCCAAACCCTGGTGGAAGGCAGCAAAAAGATGTGAAGGCTAATCAACTATACTCTGATAAAAATGTAAAAAAATAAAGATGTGAAGGTTATGATGTAGAGCTGGGTTCAAATACCGCTGGGGCTACTTAACTGCAGTGAGATCTTGGGGAAGTTGCTTAACCTCTGAGCTTTAGTTTCCTCAGCTGTAACATGGGGCTGATGACATATTTCTGGAGGAGTTGTTATGAGGATTACATAAAAAAACAGGTGACATGGCTGCCGTCCCCAAAGGACTGTGTACATGCCTCGTACCCTCCTCGCCTGTTCCCCTTCGCACCTTTAACTCTGTTATGATTTTGCAGAAAGGTGTGGAGTTTAAATCCTCTGATTCCCCTCTGGGTGGTAATGTTATGGAGGTGGAGGTCCCCTCATTACTGGGAATAGGCCGTGCTTCCCTGCCCACTTCCTTTTTGGTCCCAGGAGGCCTTCTGTTACTGGTGAGCTGGGTTCTTTCCGCCTGAGGCCACTTTATGAGTCATATAAACAAGGACCCCGCAGGGGTTATTTAGAAGGAAGCTTTTCACGGCCTTTAGAGGACCTGACTCTGCAGTCTCCACATTAATGAGGGCCCGGATTGACCCAGGATTTGGCAAAGGCCGGTTCCCGCTTTCAGCATTGTCACCAGTCTCTCTCATGCCCCTCATTTCCACTTTATTTCTACCAGTCGGAAGTAACCCCCTCCTCCGTCTGCCTTTCCATATTTCACCAGGCTGCAGGGTTCAGATCCCTTCTCCTTAATGCTCCCATGCCTTTGCATGTGGTTTTCTGAGGCCCAGATTCGATGTCCCCTTTTCTCCCATAAACCTTCCTTGGCCCCTCCCCCCCCCCCCCCGACAGAAGCATCCCTTAACTGCTGCTGAGCCTTAAATCTAGGTGAACCTGGGCAAGAAGGGATTAGGTTAATAACTACCCTCTGCCACCAGGGGGCGGCTTTGCAGAAAGAGTCAAGGGCTGCACAACTTCCGACCTCAAGCAGGAAGTGAGCCTTGCTTCAGTGTGCACAGAACACGGGACCACGGGGACAGCAGTCAGAATGTCGGTAGACACTGTCCTCAGGTAGAGAGGCATCTGCAGCAGTTCACAGAGTATCAGATAGAGACTCAGGGCTTCCTGCTTCCCTTCCCTGAAGAGGGGCTGAGGCAGAAATGGGCCCAGTCAGGAGCTTGTCCAAGATTCTCAGCAGTGATGCTTAAAGCCCACTTTGGCTTATTCATAAAGTCCCTAGCTAAGGGGCTGAGGGGAAGGTCTACCTGGCAGTTAGAATCAAGATTCTGGTCCAGAGTGGGCTAAACCAGACTAGCAGACCCCTCCCCCAATTCCATCCTGAAGAGGCTCTTGGCTCTCTGAGTGAACACTGCACCTGCTGTGTACTTCCGAGGGGCTCTTGTCCCCTAGTTGTCTGTCACCCTCACCAGGAGGGGACCTTCAAGGGATCACTTGCTTTGCTCACCTTGGTGTCCCAGGTGAGGCCTGGACCAAGTTTCCCTCCTATAAATGCTGCACTGAGCTGCTCAGAGGTCACTGCCTTTTCTGTGGGCGCCTGGAGGGATCCAGACGTCCCACACAAGAGAGGTGAGGGGGCAGCACCGGGGCAAGTCTCTGAATGATAGATGGAGTGGGCCACATGGAGCCCTGGTCCATATTTACCCCCTCCCTCCAGATGAAACTCTCCGGGACTTCCCTGTCCTCTGCTTGGGTGGTGTGTGGCCAGTCTTACGTAACAACTTGGGTTGGCTGTAGTCCCCAGTTATTCAATCAAACACTAATCTAGGTGTTGCTGTGAAGGCGTTTTTAAAAATAAAAAAAAATTTTTTTAAGATGTGATTAATGTCTACAGTCAGTTGGTTTTAAATAGGGTGAGCCCAACTCAATCAGGTGAAATACCTTACGAAGAGAGCCAAGGCTTCTCTGAGAAGAAGAAACTCCTCCTGTGGATAGACAGCAGCTTCAACCCGTGCCAGAGAGTTCCAGCCTGCCCTTCCTGGTGGCCTGCCCCGTGGATTTCGGATTTGCCGATCTGGCCCTCACAGTTAGATAAGCCAATTCCTTGCAACAAATCCCTTAATATATATCTCCTATTGGTTCTGTTTCTCTGGTGGAATTCTACCTGTTACAGGTGGGCTGGGTAAGCTCCCTGTGCCAGGGGAGGAGAGGATGAATCAGGGTGATAGAACCATTTTGGTATCAGGGCACTCACTGTATAGAAGTCAGCGTGGTAAGACTTTGATCACATTTAACCCTCTAAGCATCGTATGTCATAAGTACTCTTATTATCCTTATTTTATAGATGAGGCGACTGAGGCACAGAAGAGTTAAGTGCTCAAGGTCACACAGGATGCTGCAGGACAGGATCAGAAACTCCTGACTCTAGAGCACAAGTTCCTAACGTTTTTGTACCAGCAACCCCTTTTCCAGCCTAGTGAGGCTGTGGATTTCTCCTGGGAAATATTCTTTCGTATGCATAAAATAAAATGCACAAGGCTACAAAGGAAGTCATTAAGAATAATTATCAAAATAAGTTACAGCACAAATTTATGATGTGGTAATACATGTGCTTTCCTGTGAATGCATGCCGTTAACTAGACTAGTGAGGGTCTACGTGTCATGTGACTGCGTCATAATATCTGTTCCCTGTGCTATGCCATGAGAATGCATGTGACGCTGCTTGGTGACAAGTAGGGCTAACACTCCTTGTGGCCCCTTGTTTGCTTTCCTCATGGAAGGAGATGCTAAATTTCAATTAGGGTGATACTTAAGCTGTGTTTCTTCCCCATGCAAGTTCACAGATTCCCCAGAAGGCTCTGTGATTGGAGGGTAGACTTCACCACCGCACTGGGTGCCTGCTCTGCAGAGATGGTAGTGGAACAGGTTCATGGACACGAGTGAAGCCCTGTTACACGGCAGGCACACAGCAGACATGCCTTCCCTCTCTCCACTCCAAGAGTCAGATGGGCAAGAGGAACCAGGGTCCCAGGGGAGGATGCAGTCAGCAGGAATGGCTTCTGTGCCAAGCTCAGCCCGTACAAACCCTGAGGGCTGGCGTGCCCTCGCACTGGCACTGGTGGCCCGCAGGCCCAGTGTGTAGGCCCATTCTCTACACATCCGTGGTGTCATGGGGACGCCCAGTCCTGAAGCTCCCTCACCATTCCTCTTGGAGACAGAGACCATGGCCACCTGTACTTCCCGCAGACCCTTCTCGTGTTCATGTCAACATGGGCCGCACTCAGCCAGCTGACTCACCCTCCGGCGTGTAGAGTAGCTTTGCCAATCTGTGGTGGAGGAAGCCCAGGCAGAGCTTTTCCGGGTGGAGAGCCAGGAAGGGAGTAAGGACGAGAGGTAGGCCACCCACCCCCCTCGCATCTCCAGAGAGGGGAGCCTGATGCATAGTGGCCGGAGAGGCCCTCCCCCCACACGTCTACCTTCCCTGCTTTGACCACCAGGCCAGCCCTGATGAAACTAACCTCCCATCATGAGAGCCGGTTTCAGCCTGAGCTTCATTCCCACCTCTACCCCTTTCCCTCTTCAAGTCACTTCTCTCACTGTGACAAGGCAGTAGAGAGGGACCTAAAATGCCCTAATGTTCATCAAGTGTCAGGCACTTTGAATACACGATCTCCTTTGTTCTCTCCAGCACCCTGTGAAGTGCTGCTGAGACACCAGTTTGATGGGTGAGGACGCCCGGGCTCAGAGGGGTGTTGCCCAGCAGTAAGAGGCCGGGATCTGAACCCAGCTCTGGCACCAAGATTCACTCTCTCTCCACTTCACAGGCTGCTTTCCCCTGGCCAACCTTTACCGATTCCTGGTACCCAGCTCCCAGGCTGCACAGGCATCTTCTATTGTTTAGAAAGCCTCTACCGTAGAAATTCAGACTAAAGTGTTAGAGACTCAAGAGGTTGCCCTCCCGTAGGGTATCTGCATTTTAAGAGGGCTTCAAGCAGGTAGCTGTGCTCAGTTCTCAGAGAATGCTCTTTTGTGGAGCACAGGGGCTGACTAGGATTTGGGGGTTGAGGGGATAAAGAAGGGTATGTAAGGCCTGGGTTGGAGTGGGATGGAGCTGAGAGCTTGGAGATAGGTGTGTGCATGTGGGCAGAGTTGACATTTACCTCTAATCCTTAAACCCCAAGGGGTAAGGAGTATTGCTAACTTTTTAAAATGAGGAACAGGTTTAGGGAAGAGAAGTGACTTGCTCAAGATCACACAGTTGATAAGTGGACGAGGCATGAGCCATTCATGCTTTCCATGTTACTGTGCTAGTAAGCGGTAGAGGACTTCATGTGTCACCCTTCGCAGGCAACACGCAAGCACTGACGATTAATTAATTATGCCTATGATGAACACCAAGTGTGTCCCAGGCCTTGTGCTCTGCAATGGAGCCCTAAAGATAAATGGAATGTAGTTCTTGCCCTTGAAGAGCTCATAGTTCATTGTGGGAGAAAGACACAAAAGTAATCATTGCAATTTGCTGTGACAAATTCTCTGACCAAAGGCAAGTCCAAGCCAACATGTTGCTTTAAGATTTTAGAGAGTGACTAACTTTCTTACTAGATTCACAGAAGTCTTCTCCTAGAAGGAGACTCTTGATTTAGGTTTTGAAGGCTAAAAGGAATTCATCATAAGTTTGAAGAAGTGAGGACATTCCAGGTGGAGAAAATAGAACAGCTTGTGCAAAAGGCTGCGTGCCACTTCTGTGGGAACCTTCCATAGACAATGCCTTTACCTAGCATTTCCCAGATTAGGTTTCACACATAGCAGGGCCCCTGGTCATAATAATGGTAGGCGATGGTTTTCTAGGGCTCACTACATGCCAGGCACTCTTCTAAGAGCTCTCCATGTATTAACTCATTTAACTTTCACAACAACACTGAGGTAAGTGTTATTATCTCCATTTCACAGACGAGGAGACAGTGACCCAGAGAGATTAAGGAACTTGCTCAAGGTAACACACTGTGCAGGGCTGAGCTAAGTCAATGGCAGAGCTAAGATTGGAACTCAAGCAAGAATGTTTTAGAATCTATGCTCCAGTGAGTACATAAAATCTGGTCAAGGGAAAATAGCAATAATGAATATTGGCCTAGTGAAAGTTCTAGAAAGTGCATCAGCTAAGCAGACATACACATGCAAATTTTTCCACTCAGAGCTTTCCAAATCAATTTTATACAGGAATACATTTTTTTTTGTTTTCTTTCAAGAATGAGTTCATGGAAAACCCTTTGAGAATTGTTGCCTTATCCCTAAGAGTGACTCCAATAGAGGCTGAACCCTTTGGCAGGGGGCTGGGGGCTGGTGGATTTTTCTGGTTCCTGACGGTCCCCCATCAGGCCTGCCCGGTGACCATCTTCTCACAGTGCTGCAGCTCTCCCTGAATGAATCTTCCAAGACCGTGTGTTTCTTCCACATACTTTACAATGCAAGAAAAGAAAAAACTGTTAGGGTCTGGAGGAAGCCCTTTTGGTATTGTCACAGCTGCACTTTTAATCTTCTGCTTGATTTCTCTCCCTCCTGGCTGAGAGGAAAAGTGACTGTTGGAGAGCGTTAGTGGTTGCCTCATTTACTGCCATGTTTCACGGTGTGTGTGTGTGTGTGTGTGTGTGTGTGTGTGTGTGTGTGTGTCAGCGTGGTCACACAGAGTGAATAGCCAAGAGGAAGGAAAGTAGGGAACCAGAGAGGAAAAAACAGTTCCTCTCAGCTACCCAACCTCTTTCCCAGCCAGAGGGGAAGTCTCCTGTGCAGAGGTGAGGCTTGGAGAGAGAGGGCAAGTGTGGAGGTTCTAATATTTCCACACAGAGCTATGGCTTCCCGTCCAAGTCTGGGAACATGAGTTAATTCTTGGATTTCTGAAACCTGATCCCTTCCTGACAAGGGAAGTCTGGCGGCTGCAGCCATTAGCACCACGGACAGCGGCAGGCCTGCCACGTGCACCCTGGGGAAGGGCTGGACTTCCCTTGCTCCAGAAGCAGATAGGCACGGGCGGGACTGAATTTTAATAGGATCACAGGGTATTTTTTGCACTGTGAGATGGGGTCTGAGCTGGACTTGCTGTCATCCACACACCCCGCTCCCACCCTCACGTCAAATCAATGAACAAACACAGGGTCCTAGAGAAAAGAAATGCTTGCCAGGGACTCAGAAGATGGTGATAAGGGAAGTCACTGGAAGGTGGTACTGGAAGATACACCCACATCCTCCAGGAGTTCACAGAGATGGCTGAGGTCCCAGGAACACTGTGGCAGTGTATTGTTTGATGCCCTGCCTTGTCTGTGTTTTCAGGGCCAGGAAGTATCTTCAGTGCTGAGCTTCGGGTAGCTGCCCCGTTGATGTTGGTGCAGAGGGAGGAGGGCCCTGCTCCATGGCCAAGCTCTACATCTGCATAAACAAAGAGCTGAGTCTCCCTCTAGGGGAAACCCTTATAGTCTCAGATGAACTCCTGAATCAAAAGCCTGCTTCCGTCGGCAATCCATAGGCATGTTTTCAGGACATGGAAACTTGCTTTATTAACAGCACGAGGTACACACCAGCTTGCAAAAAAACCCCACAGACAAGACAGCACACTTCTCTGGTGGCCTCTGGGGCTGTTGGTGGCTTGCTGTGCTGCCCAGAGAAAAACACACGCAACGTTGGATGTCCTGTCTCATTCTGCTCCGTCCCACAAATGCATGTTGAGTGGCCAGTCCCGGGGCCAGCGGTGTGGGGATGGGGAGACTAAATGGCGGGGTCTTTGCCTGAAGAACATACAGGCTCCCAGAGGGGAAAAGTCACTCAGAGAAGCAGGATACTGCAAAGGCCATCCGAGATTGTCACTTGTCACATGTGTTACCCCAGCCCCAGGCATAGACGGCTTGAGTGAGGCAAGGTCCATATTAGTGGATGTTATCAGGACGGCAAGAGAGGAGGTTGGGAAAGTGATCTGTATAAGTGTATTCAGTCAGCAAGGGCGGGATGTTTCTGCTTTCCGCTGTATCCCCCATATCTTGTACATAGTAAGTGCTCAACAAATACTTCCTGCATGGATGAATAATTGGAGTGCCTGCTAGAGGACTGAGAGAAGAAGGGTGGGCAGTGTGGCTTGAATGGCTGGTACATTGTTGCTTAGTGGGGGGAGTCCCAGCTGAAATCACTATCCCCTGGGGTTTGGGAGAGAGCTGTCTTTGGCAGCGGGGCGTGTTGCAGGGGACTTGGGTCCTGGAGAAGGCAGGTGAGGGATAGCTACAGACCCACAGCTCTGTGAAGACACAGCCAAGGCCAGCTCCTCAAAGCAGGGATAATCTGGGCTCCAGCCGCAGTCTCTGCGAGATCCAGGCGAGGACTTTCAGGGACTGGCTGACCCTCTTGACTCATATGTGTTGCTGCTGCTTCTAGGCTAATGGGCCCGGCGGGCACTTCCTCATTGGCCCCTGAGTAGGGTTGTCGGAATATCTTCAGAGGCTGAGGCTGGAATGCTTCTCCTCCTCCCCGTTCAGCATCTCAGGAGCTAGAAATGCAAACAGAGCCCTCAGGTCACAGTGGCCCAGCCTCTCAGAACAGCGGGAGCCTGTGTGCTCAGGCTCGCGCACCCTCTGGCCTGCGACTGTGGGCATGTGTTCCTGCCTGAAAGGACTGGGAGAGGCTGTGGTACCCATACCTGAAAGAACACCTAGGCCAGGGCCCAGCAGAGAGTAGAAAATGTTATTTCCCTTATCTTTCTTTCAAAGGCATCACTCAATAAACACAGTGAAAGACTTGTGAGGGGCTGGGGACTAGATATATAAAGAGAGGCACAGGGCAATGCCTACAGTCATATCCCCAGAAAGTCCATAAAGAAAATGGAGCTAGAGGGCAGAGTAATCAATGTTTGTGGGGAGTGGGGGCTTGCTGGGAAGGGTAGCATGTGCAGCTTACTGTCTGCATCAGCCCTGCACAGTCCCCTCTGCTCTGTATAGACCAGCCTCTTCACTGTTCCCCAAACACCCCTTAGAAGGCTCGACCTCCATTATCCACCCAGATCGCTGATCAGTTCAAATCTCACCTGTCCTTTAAGGTTATTCTCTGTCTCTTCTTCCTGGGACAGACTTCCTCAAGGGTCGTGGCCACAGTGCCTTGATGTTAGAAGCCTTTTCCTGTCTATACCCTTGTCTACACCACCTAAATGATGTCTTACACGGCTGCTTGGGAGCTTTCTAGCTGTTAGTCCCTCCAACTAGTCTGTAAGCTCTTTAGCAAGGACCTCATCTTGAATCCTCCCTTCCATGCTTCCACCTACTCCACCCCACTCCAGCACAGCACAGCATTCTGCATATAGTAGGTGCTCAATAAAATTCTTACTGAGAGAATGAATGAGCAAATAAATGAATGAATAAGGAAAGAAGAAAGGAAGAAAGGGAGAGAGGGAGGGAGGTAAGGAGAGAGGAAGGAAGGAAGGAAGGAAGGAAGGGAGGGAGGGAAGGAGGGAGGGAGGGAGGGAGGAAGGGAGAAAAACCACTCTGGTTTTTGCAGAGGCTAACGGGAACTTGTGTGGCTGACAAAGTTGGTTCTCCTTCTTTGCCCTCCTTTCTTACTCTTCCATCATAAAGAGTATCTTTTAAAAATTTTTATTCCTTTTGCAAATCATGACATGAACTAACATAAGTGACATTTTCAAGCAATATAAAATAATCAAAAGTTATGAACGTTTACTGAACACTTACTGTGTCCTCAGGATAGTTCCTGCCCTTGAGAGACTTACAGTTTAGTTGGGAGGTAAAAGTAACACACGTGAATTCTTTAGCCAGAGTGACCTATGGTTGGTGCTCCAGATCTGGAGATACATGTCTTGGATTCCAACATGACCTGGAGCAATTGTTGGGAAAATTACATACCCTAAGGATACTTGTCAATATATAGATTCACCCTCCCCCCATTTCCTCAGCTGTAAAACACAGGCACGTATCTCACAGAACATTACAAGAATTAATATACCTAAAATTCTTGACAGAGAGCCTGGCCATAGTGTTCAATCAATATCACGTATTATTATTATTGTTAAAGATATAAAATTTTTATTGAACTCCTCTAATGAGTCAGTTACTAAGAACTTTGGGCATTGGATTATCCCAGCTTTCTCTTGATTGTTGGTTTCCCCCTTCATACTGTACCATTTTCATTAGCAAATAAACATGCTCAAGTGTCTCCCATCTTTGACCTTAAGATCTTGTGTGATGTGGCCCCAGCCTACCTCTCTGAATTCATATCATAATGCCCTTCCCATTGGGGATGGAGACAAAAGATTGGCCAATGTATTCAAGATGATGTTTCTAAAGAGCTTACAGTCCAGTAGGCTCACAAGTCTAATGCAAAGAAAGCATGCCGACACACCGCCATGCCAGATAGCAGCTCTTTTGATGCAAACTCAAATGACACAAGTAGAAAGAGGTAGACGGGGTTAAGGAAGTCTTGCAGGCCAGCAAGAATGGAAGGGACCACACCTGTATTGTTCTCCACTGCACGCTTAGCACACAGCACCTTGCCTGGCATACAATAGGGGTCAATAAATATTTGTGAGACTAATGAATGACACAATGCATGAATTAATAAATGGTGTGATTTCTGCCCTACTGGAGCTCACACCCTGGTTGGGGAGGCTAACAAGTAAACACATGTTTGATTGCGTGATACGTGATGGCAGGAGTATATACATTCAAGGTAATTTAAGGGTACACGGGCAAGAATTGTCAATTCTGCTTGGGGAGAGGTTAGGGGAGACTTCAGACAAGGGACTTAGCTGGGACTTGAGTCCAGGGATGAGTCCAGAGGGATGAGGGGGGACAGGCATCCCAGGTTGATGACACTGTAGTGCAGATGAATGAAGAGTGGGACTCATTGCCGGTGGGAGTCATTAAAGTAGCAGATAAGACAGTGCGTGACCAAATGTCAAACTCTATGTCACAGACCACAAGGGCTTTGTGACGTGAGAAGGTGGAGGTGAACTGGCTGGCTCATAGTAAACTGTCAATGGATGTTGGTGGGAGGAACGCAGACTGGATCACTAAGGGCAATTTGGGGACAGATTTGAGTCACTGCTGGACCTTGAAATGTAAGACTACAGTCTAAATGGAAGGCAATATGCTAATAAAGGTCATCATTAATATTAATGAGAAGACAGTCACCGATGATGACGTGCATCACCCGGGAGAGCAGAAGCCAGGCAGATGAGGAGGTGTGTCCAGCTACTCTGTCTGGCTCTGCCACGTGGAAGGGAGGGAGGGAGGGCAGGGGAAGGACTTCATCATGACTCATGTGACTGGCGGGGAGGAAGCTGCCAGCTCTCCACCTACTCGAGCTGCTGCTGTCCCTGCCCTTGGGAGAGAGGGCTGGCCTTGGGAAGGAGCCCTCCTCCCTCCAAGTCCATAGTTCTTCCCAGGAATGCGGATCCCCTGGAAAGGTTGCTTTGCCTGAGGTCTGTGAAAGTAAAAACCTGAGTAGCAAACTTTGCCCCTCCTTACTTTTCCCCTGCCCAGATCCTGCAGGGGCAAAAGCATTGAAATTGGGGGATGGTGGTCCGCAGGGCCGAGGCATTCAAAGTGAATGCATGCCTGGAAAATACTTGTCCAGGTGGAGCTGGTGACTGAAAACACTGGGCAGTCTTGTTAGAGGGCGGGAAGCCAGAGCAGGTCAGTCTGAGGGGAATGTGGGATGCGTGGTGCGGTCCCCCTTCTCAAAATGCTCCTGAGAAGGATAGGATGTGTGGACGATCTTTGGGTCTCTCTGTTTTTTAAATAAGTCCACTTTCCCCACCCCACATGTGCTTACTGCCCACAGGTCTCACTTTAGTGGTGGTCTTAGGCATGATGGTGGAGGTCCAAATTACCAGTAGTTGATAATAACAGTGAACCTTTACTGAGCCAGCTATTGTTCTAAGGCCTTTGTATTAATTAACTCATTTAATCTCTCAATAAGTTGGAAGTGACATTTGTCATTCCCATTCTACACACACGGAGACTGAGGCCCAGGGAGGTGAGCAATTTGCCCAAGGTCACACAGATGTGAAGTTGCAGAGCCAGGACTGGAACCAGGCAGTGTGGCTCCCGGAATCACTGTGGCTCCTAGTTCTAGAGGCGGCCCTAGGGAAAGGAAGGGAAGGCTCCCAGGACCCAGCAGACAAGTGAAGAAGCTAGTGGCCAGTGCTACGTTCACTGCCAGGTTCTCAGAGCCCCTGGTCTGGGTGGCAGAAGGAGTCCAGCTCTGTTATATGGTGGAGGACGCTGGGCAAGCACCTCACACTTTCAAAGCCTTTGTCTTCTCATCTGAACAATGGGAGAATATGCTTGCTAATCCTTGGATTGTTGGGAGGAGTATGTGAAGCAGCAACTACAAAGTACCTGAGGCATCGTAGTAGGTGCCCAATAAATGAGTCCCTTCTCCCCCTTATCTCCTGGGTCCAGTTTGCTTCAAGCTAGGTTTAGTCACCTTTTCCAGGAATCTGTACTGAGGGCCTACCAGGTGCCAGATATTCTGCTGTGCCCTGGGAGAGACACCAACAAAGGAAGAGGCTGGACCAATGTGTAGTGGGGAGGGGAAACAGGATGCATTTTGAAGTAACCCATGAGAACACAATACCTGATCAATGAAATGTTCTCCTCAAAGCAATAGCCTCAGGAAGGAGCACGGTTGTTCCGGAGACACTGACGCTCTGGCAAACACTGACGTCAGCCACTGACTCTCCTCCCAGGCCCGGCCTGGTGCGTTCCCCCGTCAGGGAGAGCTGAGGCAAGAGCTTCCCTTTTAGGAAAACGGAGTCTTGGCGAAGGGAACGATCCACCCAGAGTCACAGACAGGGTGAGAGCAGAACCAGAAGACAGGGCTTTTTTTTTTTTTCTGGATCAGATAGCAATTTAATTTTTAATTTTTTTAACATCTTTATTGGAGTATCATTGCTTTACAATGGTGTGTTAGTTTCTGCTTTATAACAAGGTGAATCAGCTATACATATACATCTATCCCCTTATCCCCTCCCTCTTGCGTCTCCCTCCCACCCTCCCTATCCCAGCCCTCTAGGTGGTCACAAAGCACCAAGCTGATCTCCCTGTGCTATGCGGCTGCTTCCCACTAGCTATCTACCTTACATTTGGTAGTGTATATATGTCCATGTCTCTCTCTCGCTTTGTCACAGCTCACCCTTCCCCCTCCCTGTGTCCTCAAGTGCATTCTCTAGTAGGTCTGTGTCTTTACTCCTGTCCTGCCCCTAGGTTCTTCAGAACCTTTTTTTTTTTTAGACTCCATATATATGTGTTAGCATACGGTATTTGTTTTTCTTTTTCTGACTTACTTCACTCCATATGACAGACTCTATGTACATCCACCTCACTACAAATGACTCAATTTCGTTTCTTTTTATGGCTGAGTAATATTCTGTTGTATATATGTGCCGCATCTTCTTTATCCATTCATCTGTCAATGGACACTTAGGTTGCTTCCGTGTCCTGGCTATTGTAAATAAAGCTGCAATGAGCATTGTGGTACATGACTCTTTTTGAATTATGGTTTTCTCAGGGTATACGCCCAGTAGTGGGATTGCTGGGTCGTATGGTAGTTCTATTTGTAGTTTATTAAGGAACCTCCATACTGTTCTCCATAGTGGCTGTATCGATTTACATTCCCACCAACAGTGCAAGAGGGTTCCTTTTCTCCACACCCTCTCCAGCATTTATTGTTTGTAGATTTTTTGATGATGGCCATTCTGACTGGTGTGAGGTGATACCTCATTGTAGTTTTGATTTGCATTTCTCTAATGATTAGTGATGTTGGGCATCCTTTCATGTGTTTGTTGGCATCTGTATATCTTCTTTGCAGAAATGTCTATTTAGGTCTTCTGCCCATTTTTGGATTGGGTTGTTTGTTTTTTTGATATTGAGCTGCTTGTAAATTTTGGAGATTAATCCTTTGTCAGTTTACTCATTTGCAAATATTTTCTCCCATCCTGAGGGTTGTCTTTTCATCTTGTTTATGGTTTCCTTTACTGTGCAAAAGCTTTTCAGTTTCATGAGATCCCATCTGTTTATTTTTATTTTTTTACTTCCATTTCTGTAGGAGGAGGGTCAAAAAGGATCTTGCTGTGATGTATGTCATAGAGTGCTCTGCCTATGTTTTCCTCTGAGAGTTTTATAGTGTCTGGCCTTACATTTAGGGAAGACGGCGCTTTTGGTGTCTGAGGTCTTACCAATACACAGAAGCACCTCCCATCCTTGCTTTATTTTCACAAGCTGCATTAGAGATGGATAATTCTTCTCTAAATCAGGTGCCACAGCTTTGGCTCAGAATGGCTTTGGACTCTTTTTTAAATAACTAAACCCACCTCAGCAGGAGGGAGCTGGGGATGTCCAAAGGCAGCTGTCTGTGGATCTGCTGGTAGTGGCTGGCTGGGAGTGAGAGCTGAGTGCGCCAAGGTTACCGCCAAGTGCTGGGTGTCAGAGATCTGGATTTAAATGAACTTTGCAAGGGACAGACCTTTCTTGGGTAGAAGAAAGGGGCTAAGGCTAGTAGACTCTTGTTTTCGGGGCTTTGGGCTTTTCAAAGAGTCATTCAAAGAGTTGGTGGGCTGCTCTTCTGAAGCCTATTTGATAGCTTGGAGTCCTCAGGCTAGGTGTGTGAAAGACCTTCCAGAAGCGAGATTTATTCCATTCTGAAGAGGTAACTCAGAAGGGCTTTCAGAAAGTTGTCTCCTGGGGCTTATGGAACTGAGGGGGTTTAAGTCTACTCCTGCTTGCAGGCAGGGGGTGGATTAGGTGACCCCCGAAGGACCTTGCTGGCGTCGGGATTCCGGGTGCCTTCGTGGCCACGTAGAGGTGCCTGTGGGCGCCGGTGAGTGTGCCGTGGGTGAAGGCGCGTGAGTGTGGCCGCCAGTGGGTGTGCCCGAGGAGCTGGGCCCAGGCTGCACCCGCTGCGCCCACTTGTGGCTCCCAGGCGCCGCCAGGAGGAACCGCACCCTCGCCGTCTCTGCCGAGGGAGCCGCCGGAGAGGAGGAGCACCGAAGGCTGATGACACGAGGGCGCCGTCTCCCAAGTGATGGCAGCGCGCGCTGCTTCCTCGCCGCCTCCGCAGCTCAGCCCCGGACTCCTTACGTCAGGGTAGCCGGGTCCCCCCTCCGCGCGAGAGCCAGCGAGCAGCTGGAGAGCAGAGCAGAGCAGAGCGCGCCGCGGAGCCCCGGCGCCCTCTCTGCGCACGGATCCCCGCCTAGGCCAGGCGAGCCGGGCAGGAGGCAGCGCGGCCGAGCCCTCGCGGGACGCCGCCTTCGCACCCGGCTCTCCCCGGCCGCAGCGGCCGGGACCCGTGGGGCGCCGGGCTCGTCCTGGGAGACCCCGGCCATGCGCTCCGGGCTCCGCGGTTCTCCTGAGCAGCCACCCGCGCCTGGGCCAGGGCGCCTCTTGCTGAAGTAGTTGGGCGCCCGGAGCAGGGGGTCGCCACGTCGGGGGCGCGGCCGGGACCCGCGGAGTCCGCCCCCGAGCGCGGGGAGCGGGGCCGCCTGAGCCGCCCGACCATTCCCTCCCCGGGCGGCAAGGAGGAGCTGGTGGCGGTCGCCTCCCGGCTGTGGCAGCGGCGGCGGCGCGCCTGCCTGGCGGCCGTCGGCGTGCTCCTGGCCATGGCTCTGGGGCTGCTTATCGCCGTGCCGTTGCTGCTGCAGGCGGCGTCCCCCGGGGCGGCGCACTACGAGATGATGGGCACCTGCCGCATGATCTGCGACCCGTACAGCGCGGCACCCGGCGGGGGCCCCGCGGGCGCCAAGGCTCCACCGCCCGGACCCAGCACTACCGCCCTGGAAGTCATGCAGGACCTGAGCGTCAACCCTCCGCCCCCTTTCATCCAGGGACCCAAGGGCGACCCGGGGCGACCCGGCAAGCCGGGGCCGCGGGGACCCCCGGGAGAGCCGGGCCCACCTGGACCCAGGGGTCCCCCGGGGGAGAAGGGCGACTCGGGGCGGCCCGGGCTGCCTGGGCTGCAGCTGACGGCGGGCGCGGCAGGCGGTGTCGGGGTGGTGGGTGGCGGAACCGGGGGCGGCGGCGACTCTGAGGGCGAAGTGACCGGCGCGCTGAACGCCGCCTTCAGCGGTCCCAAGATCGCCTTCTATGTGGGTCTGAAGAGTCCCCATGAGGGCTACGAGGTGCTCAGATTCGACGACGTGGTCACCAATCTCGGCAATCACTACGACCCCACTACTGGCAAGTTCAGCTGCCAGGTGCGGGGCATCTACTTCTTCACCTACCACATCCTCATGCGCGGCGGCGACGGCACTAGCATGTGGGCGGACCTCTGCAAGAACGGGCAGGTCAGTGACACCCCTACTCCCACCTCCACCCCCGCAGATCCCCGCGGACCCTCGTTCCCACCCTGAGCCCCGAACCGCCTGGGAACCCAGCCTCCCTTCTCCCCACTCGCCAGCGCCCGAGCTCGCCCCGGCAGGGAGCGCACGATAGCATCCCGTTTCCCGGTGCGCCGTGGTCGCAGTTATCCCATAGCTCCCGAGGTTGCGTTCCCAGAGCTCCGAGACCCCGCTACCCAAATTGCACTCTCCCCGCTATTTGCACACCCGCCTGAAGCCCCGTGGGCTTCTCGGAAACCTCACTCTTCTTTAGCTCTCTGTGCGCCCCATTCTCCCCTGTGCCCTCCCCGTCTCCTTTCTTCTCGCCCCGGTCCCTGCTTCCCGCCCGTCCCCGCTGGGTCAATGTCCACGAAGCCTCTCTCTCCCTCCTTCCCGGACTTGGAAACTGCGGAGCATAGGGGACCGGGAAGGAGTTGGCTAAGTTGGAGAGAGAGCGTGGAGCCTGGGTGGGAGAGTGGACCCTGGAGCTGCAGGCGGAAGGCCGGCCAGGGGGCGCGCCAAGTGGGGGACAAGGCAAGGGCCCAAGCACAGGTGCCTGGGCCCACCCGCTGTGGTCGCTCGCCCCCAGGTCCGGGCCAGCGCCATCGCACAGGACGCCGACCAGAACTACGACTATGCCAGTAACAGCGTGGTGCTGCACCTTGATTCAGGGGACGAGGTGTACGTGAAGCTGGACGGAGGGAAGGCTCATGGAGGCAACAACAACAAGTACAGCACGTTCTCGGGCTTTCTTCTGTACCCGGATTAGAGGTGCCGGGAACGCGAGGTGGGGTGGCTTCTGGCCGCCCTATGCCAGTGGGAGCGCTCTGTTCCTCTGTTCCTTGGCGAGGACCACTCCCGCTTCCTGACATCGCTGGAAAAGACACATCCCTGCTGTCCTTCCTGCCCCGCTTCCGACCTCAGTGTGTCTGCGACTCGCCACGCTCTGGACTGCGCTCATGGTCTCTGTCCCCAGCCTAGGGCGGGAGAGCGGGACGCCAGAGTGGAGAAATGAGCGTGAATCTGAACCCCGGTGAGGCGGCAGCGCGGACTTTGCAAACCTGATTGGACTCGACAGGCCCGGAGGGACGCCTGCCCTCTTCCAGTCCCCCTCCTCCTACGAGTGCCCTGAGACTGAGGGCTCCCAGCCCGGGCCACCTGAGGGAGGCCAAAGTGAGCACGCGCTCCCTGGGGCGTCCTTCCCTGTGACCTGAAATACTTGTGCAAATGTCCCTGTCTATAAGCCCAAATCCCACCCTCAGCAGAATCCCAGCAAACGGAAACTCCATCCTGCCTCAGACCCACTGCAATGCATTAAATTATGTTTTTAGACTATGGATTCCAATGTCTCTATCAGCGTGGCCCCAGGACCAGACCTCCAGATGTTCTCCTTGACGTGAAGACCTAAACTAGGCCCTGAATAGCTCCATCTATGCCCTAGTTGCCAGCCACTGCCTTGTCCCTGCCACCTGGGATGGGAGAAAACATGTGGGGAGATGGGAGGGCAGCATCTCACCCTTTGCGGGGTGTCTCCCCTGGGCTGGGCTGCTGCCTTGAATTGGAGGGGCCCAGAGGAGGGTGGGAGGGAGATTTTGAGGGTGACAGGAGAGGGAGGTTCGGACCTTCAGGCTCCCAGCCTTGTGGGAGGAGGTCAAAGGCCAGGAGTTTCTGCAGAAGGAAAGGGGAGAGGAGGCATTTCTGCAAAATGAGAGGCATGAATGAGGTATTTGCCATCTGGTGATGTCTGAGATCTCCTAAAAGGAAGTACAGAAATCCCTGAGGAAACACACCCACTCAGCCATGTAGTACGCTCAGCACTACAGCTGATGTCCATTAACTTACACCAGCTGGGTCCATAACTCTCCAAGGAACTGGTAAACTGAGGCAATTCTGTGGACTCTCCAGCTTGCGGAATTCACCCAGAGCTGTGTGGTAACTGAGATAGACTCTATCCCTTGCAGCGGGACACCCCCTTTTGCGGGTCTTCCCGTGCGCACAGTGGTGTGGGACACCTGCTCTGAACCTGACCGTGTTTGTTTGGTCCCCCTCCTTCCTTCCCTTCACCATTCCACACGCACACTCCACATGGTGTTGATTGTTTTCTTTTCACTTTTTTATTCTGTGTTTAGGTTGAGTTCCGATAAACAGTACGTTATCTACAAAGTAACTAGTTGGCAACCTGTTAGTATTTTCGGAGCTCATTTTGACCAGTTGTTTGAAGAGAAATGTGAATGTGTACACAGAGGCAACCCCAGAGTGTGCTACGTATGTAAAACTGGATACACACACACACACACACACACACACCCCTTGTGGATATGTTACGGTTGTCATGGCTAATCCGTGTTACACACATGCACACACATACGTATTCATACAGTCATGTCAATGTGGTGTGTGACATGTTCATGGCTACATGTCGGCCCCCAAATTACATTGTGCTCCACTTTAATTCCTGGAGGATGCTTAAAACCGTGATTCCCATTTAAAAGACAGCTATACTCCCCGCCTCGAGTCCTGTGTCTGTCGCTCTTTCTCTGTATGCTTTTATATTATTTGCTCTTACTTTATTTGTTTTATCGTCATTCACTTGAATATTAGCAATGATTGCATCTGCTTCGAATCCAGGGATAAAGTGCTCAAAGAGAGCGAGGGGAGAAACAACATCCATGTGCAAACCACCATCTCTCCAGTTTCAGACCCAAATGAGTCCCAATTCCCCACCCACCCCACCCCCAGTGATTGTGGAGCCCAAACCCAGCTGAGCCCAGGAACTGGGGAGGGCAGAGCCAACCCCGTCTCCCGTTGCATACGTATCAATTTCTGATGCCTTGTCGATTGTATCATCCAGAAATGCGATTAAAACCAAATATCTGAGACTCAAATGAAGTCTAATTGCTATGGATCTGCAATCCCCACCGGGCCCCTAATCCTTTCTGACTTATTCCCCCCCTTCCTCTGATGAGATGGAGCTTAGACACAAAGCCCTCAGTTTAAATTTCAAAAATTAAAATTGACATGCAGCGGTGGCTTTCCTGGGAGCGGAAGGAATTTCTAAGGAGCCCAGCTTTATCCTCTGCATTAAGAAGCAATTTGTACTTCTAACAAAACCCCCATCACTCCCCTTTGGTGGAAGGGCAGTAGAGACGCCTTGCCTGGGTCCGGCTGTTCACAATACTTGGACAAATTTGAATCTGAGATTCCTCCATCTGTATTCCCCGGGGCAACCGGGCTTCTTGCAATTCTAATGCCCAGCTTGCTGGGAGGAGCTGCCAGAGGTGTCAGCTACTAAAAGGATGATAGATTGATGAGGCAGCGGGTGGTGGGAGGCGCGGTCCACGGCAGGAGCTCGCCAGCCGAGGAACAACCCTCTCTGTGTCGACACGTTCTCTGTGTCCCAGGCAGGCCCCTCATGACCCACTGATCTACAATCCCATGATCTTCCTGGAGGACTCCCTGAGATGGGGCAGGTAGGGGTGGGGAGACCCCTGCCCCTCTGTGTACCATCAGTCTCGGGGTGCATGTGAAATGAAAGAAACTATTTGCTCCAGACACATCCTTTTTGTCTCTAGTTGGGTTGAGAATTATTATCAGTTGTGAAGTATCTTTTTTTTTTTTTTTTTTTTTGCGGTACGCGGGCCTCTCACTGTTGTGGCCTCTCCCATTGCGGAGCACAGGCTCTGGACGCGCAGGCTCAGCAGCCATGGCTCACGGGCCCAGCCGCTCCGCGGCGTGCAGGACCTTCCCGGACCGGGGCACGAACCCGTGTCCCCTGCATCGGCAGGCGGACTCTCAACCACTGCGCCACCAGGGAAGGCCCCTGAAGTACCATTTTAAGTTCCCAATTACTTTTGGGTCCATTTTCTACCTGTGTTTTTAGGTTGGGATGGATTATCATGCTTGCATCTTCCCAGAAGTAGAGGAGGTATTATTCTGTCCCTTTGGGAGGTGGAGAAATTAGGGCTCAGAGAGGCCTAGTGACTTGCCTGTGTTCACAAGGCTTATAAGAGACTGAGTGTGGACTTGAACTCAGGCCTGCAGGCCGTGCCTCTGCCCGACTGCACAGCTGGAGTGCATTCACCTCTCAGAGCTCCCAGGTGTTTGAGAGGACGGCAAACGGGTGGGACACACTTCCCACCCCTTTCTCTGAATGAGGGAGTCTCAGCACCCTTCCAAGGGTCAGATGAGATGAAAGACCTGCTTCTTTGACCCAGGCTGCCCCCAGAGAGCACCCCAGACACCCGAGGCCTTTGGCTTGGGAACATCCTGTCTTGGGTTCAGTGTTGATGGCAGGACCCTTTGGTCAGCAACTCCAAATGCTCTGTGTTTACCTGTGTGTCTCCACCAGCAACCCCACCACCACCCTTCTCCTGAGGGACCACTGACCACCTTCTCCTATAATAGCTCTCCCTTCTTCCTCTTGCTGGAGGGGAGGGTTTAGCTGAAGTGAGCATGGCTGTCCCTGATTGCAGAGAGGGCCCTTATTTCATTCCCAGAGTCCACATCTGGGTGAGTGAGTATTTTCAGGACCGCCTGTGAGCAAGAGATACGCACCTGGCCCTGGAAATTCGGATAGAAGTTATGCCGTCTGCTCCGTGAACCTCCTCTCTGTGTGACAGGTGGCTCTCTTGGGCACCCAAGACAAAACATCTAGGCTGCCCTCTGCATGGAGTTATGATGACACCATGGAGAAGCCATATTGTGGAGACCACTTGCTTAAACTTCACTGACCGCGCAGTCCTACTGGACAAACGTTTTTTTGAGCACTAATCCCCAATATACGTATTTGACTTATGAATAATTTATGGATTCCGCTGTCAATCCATACTTTCAAAATTCTATCTTTTTGTGTTTATATTCATCGAAGGATCTCCACATTCAAGTCCGTATCTATATTCCAGCTGGCTAACCAAGTTTGGACACAAGTCTCCCCTCAACGCAACAAAAAGAAACAAGGGCTAATCCAAGTGTTTCCGGTCAACTTGCCATTTTTCCGGAATCTTAGGCAAAACTGTGTTCTTTTATGAGTCCCAGGTAAGTCTGTGCGTTTTAGTTCTTTGAGTGCACAGTTTCAGTCCATATTTTAAGTATTAGTAATGCTTGATTTTCTCTCTCCTTTTTAGATTAAAAGTAAATAGAACCAAAGTTTCAGTATTTCCTTCTCTTATCTGATTTTGAAGACTGATGTTGGCATTGGAATCAAATCCTGGAATCAGGAAGGGCCGGGCTGGGGACAAAGTCTCTCCCAGGGCCCTGCTGGACATTGTGGAGGACGAAGCTGGCAAGTGGAAATGTGGAATTCTAGAAGCATGTTTTGGTCCCCTGTTATTGCCGTACCCTAGTTTCCTTCAACCAATGAGGGTGTTACACAAAGGAGCACGGGGCCCCAGGAGTAGTTGAAGTAAATGATAGGAGCAGTCATTTTTAAAAACAAATTTTGTCATACGAATTTCAAAAATACTCAAAAGGAAACAGAATAATGCAACAGCCCCCATGCGCCTGTCTTCTAGTTTTCACACTCACCGCACCATGGCCATGGACAACCAGGCAGAGCTACGGTTTTTATGGATTAAGCCCTCACAACGTGCCAAGAATTGACGCTGGGGCACAATTGTTTCCTCACAACGCCCCCGTGAAGAAAGTACTGCTATCCTCCCACTTTACAGATGAGGAAACTGAGGCACAAGGAGGGGCAGTGACTTGCCCAAGGTGGGGGCAAGGGACTGGAGCTGAAATCTGTCAGAGCCTGGAAACCACATCTTTGGGGAGTATAGTCAGGGCAGGGTGGTGAGGCCGCGACCGCAAACCACAACAAAGGCACCCCGATACAAGCAAGGCTCCCCGACAAGCACTCCAGAGGTGAAGCCACATGTTGTGGAGGCTCCTACGTGTCTGCTCTCTCCCAACAGTGTCATCAGTTGATTTCCAGACTTCTCACTTTCTTCCTTCTTACTGCCCCATACACCAGTCATGCTGTTTCCTGTACTTGGAATCCTCTCCTCCGGGTTGGCGCCCACCCCCCTTTCAGGCACATCTCTCTTCTAGTAGCCTTCTAGCCCTCACCCTGGTGCCCCTTCCCCTAAGGACCATAGAACCCTGATCTTCCGTACCATGGTGCCTGCACAAGGCTGTAATCCCATGTTCAATTGTCTGTCTTCCCCATGGACGGCAGGCTTCACAAGGCAGACCCAGCATCTGTGTGAGTCACCAATGAGACCCACATTCCCAACTCCAGCACTTAGAATGGTGCCTGGTAAACGGTAGGTACTCAATAAACGTTTGTGAAAAGGATGGATGGACAGATGGATGGATGGATGCGGGAATCCTGGGGGATCCTGACAGGGTAGATTTTGGAAAGACCTCTAGTGTCTGACTTTACAGCAGGATCAGAAGGGGTCTTCCCAGCAAGCTGCATACTGCTCTTAACCAATGGGTCTCCATCCCCCTCCATCCCTGACCCTGAGTTGCTAAGGTTTGGGTGAGGGGTGAAGACTGCAAAAGAGCATTTATTGCAAGCTTCCAGGCCCTGGTTACAGAGCAGGAGAACCTGTCCAGTTGACATGAAATTATGACTCCTGCCCACCGTGGCTTCTGGGCTGATTTAGGTCTCCTCCCTCCAGGGCCTCCAGGATGTCCCTCAACCTTCTGAGGTGGTTGGGCAGTAGCCTCACTTCCAGTCAGGGGTCCCTCATCTGGTGCTTTTGCAGTCCGGATGCTTTTATTTTCTCCAAATGGAAAACATCTTTTGAAAAATTGTTGATGCAATCTGTGCTTGCAAAAAATGTAAACAATATACAGAAATATAAGACAGAAAATAAAAATTCCCTCTCGCCTTATGCAGTCTCCTTTCCCCAGACGTAATTTCTGTTAACAGCTTGATTTGTATTGTTCCAGACTTTTCAAATGTACATATGTGTGGATTTGTTGGGGAAGAATTTAAAACTCTAAACACCGGCAGGTTCTGTACTTGCTCTTTCTTTTAGTGATTGCCCTTGAACAATGCTAAGGGGCCCTTAGTGCTGAGCCCTTTTCCCTTTCCACCGAGGTGCAAGCCATTGACCATAGAAGAAGGACCTAGATTGGTTAAACAGAAGGAAGATTGGCTCTTCCGTCATGAGACCTGGAAGTTGTTTCTTACATCCCTGCTCTAGCAGAGGAACAGCCTCTGCTAACAAGATTGCTCTTCCATTTAGATACAGATTCTGCCCTTATGTGGGAAAATCCTGCCTTATTTTCAAAGCAATGTAAACAATGTCTTCCATCTAATTTTCAGATTATTCAAGTGTGTCCCCTCCTCCTGTTCTCACTCTCTACCTCTTGGTATGTTACCTACACCCAGCAGCCCTTCCCCTGGGACTGAGTAAATGAAAGAAAGAAAGAGATCAACTCCTGCCAACCAAGTTTTGCTCCTGCTGGTACACGGAAGAGGAAGGGAATTCCTTCCGTTTGCCTACTCAGTTGTGTACCCAGGTCCCCAGCCTGAGGTTTGGAGAATGGCCCCCTTCTCTCTTCCCTTCCTCTCTTGCAGTTCCCGTGTGCAGGGCTGTGTGCTACTGCTTCTCCCCGATGCACTGCACCTGGGGGTGGGGGAAGGCGGCAGGGGAGGGTGGGACATTCTGCACTGATGCCTGGTGACTCCAGGCCAGCTGAAGAGACTGACACAGGCACAGGGATGCCAGGCCACAGTGGGCATCTGACGTGAGCTCTGGAACCAGACTGAGCAGTGGGCAGCAGCTGAGTGCACCAAAATAGCTCAGCCCTTTAAAAGCAACCAGGTCATGACACAGAGTGGAAAGAGAAAAAAAATTGTAGAGTCTGTCATACAGAGTGAAGTAACTCAGAAAGAGAAAAACAAATACCATATGCTAACACATATATATGGAATGTAAAAAAAAAAAAAGTTATGAAGAACCTAGGGGCAAGACGGGAATAAAGACGCAGATGTAGAGAATGAACTTGAGGACACGTGGAGGGGGAAGGGTAAGCTGGGACGAAGTGAGAGAGTGGCATGGACATATATACACTACCAAACGTAAAATAGATAGCCAGTGGGAAGCGGCCACATAGCACAGGGAGATCAGCTCGGTGCTTTGTGACCACCTAGAGGGGTGGGATAGGGAGGGTGGGAGGGAGATACAAGAGGGAGGGGATATGGGGATATACGTATATCTCTAGCTGATTCACTTTGTTATACAGCAGAAACTAAGACACCTTTGTAAAGCAATTATACTCCAATAAAGATGTTAAAAAAAATTGAACTGAGCCCTTTATCTGTATTATCTTGCTTAATATCAACAAGGAAGGAAAGTGAGGCTCAGCAAGTCAAATAGCTCAAAAATTCTAACAACTCTGGGAGAGGGGCAGAATTGAGGCACAGAGAGGTCTGGTGATTTGCCCAAGGTCACACAGCAAGGAAGTGCCCAAGTTTGAAGCTCAGGTCTGTCTGACTCAAAGGCCCTGCTTCTCGTAATCTAATGCCCTGTCTCTCATGCTGATGCTCGTCATATAACCTCTCTGAGCTATGGTTTCCTCTTCCATAGAATGCCACCTATTCCATAAGACCCCTGGGAGGAGTGAATGAGTTCATGGATGTCAGCTATGTTAATGGGAAATACTCAATAAAAGTTGGTTATTATCAGCATTTAAAGATTTGTTTTTAAAAAGTCACTTTTCCACCTATACCACCTGGAAAATTTTCTAAGCTACTGTTATTCAGTGGAACTCAACAATCCTCTTTGAACTTGGATTCAAATCCACCTTTACCATAAACGGCCTCTGCAATACTTTGACAGATACTTAAGCTGCTGAGTCTCACATTACCCATCTGTAAAATGGGGCCAGTGTGCCTACCACATGGGTGGTTGGGAGGATTTAATGAGATGAGATAATACAGTATGGGGCACAGAGTAAGTGCTTCAGTCCTGGGGATGGTAGGTATTGTTGTTGAAATATTTAATTATTAGGGACTGCTCTGTTTCCTGCTGAGCTGACACGTCTCAGGAAGCATCAAACCGAGGCTGCTTAGAATGAGAAACAGCAGGATTTCGGTGACAACGGCTGGCATTTACAAGCATGCCATTGGTGTAGGAGCCACCAAGGGCATTGCCCAACATACCTACAGTCCTTTCAGTGAGTCTGTGAGGTAAACATAATTGCACCCATTTCACAGATGAGAAGGTGACTGGCCATTTTCAACGGTTGTGTGTCAGGGCCAGAATTCAGACTAGTGCCTTTCTCACTGTTCAAGCTTTGGCCTCCCAGAGAGGATGAGCCCCACGCCCTAAACCTAACCCTAACCTTAACCCAGGCCCTACCCGGTCCCTGTTCGCTGGTGTGCAAGCAATGGTCCTGTGCAGATCCTGGTGGGGCTCCCTTGTTGACTTCAGGCTAATAAGTCCCTGCACAGTTGGGCCTGGAGCTGTGACTAAGTCTCAGGGCTCTGCTGCATGAATATGCAAACTCCCATTGACGGCGGAGCTCTATCACAGCCTGATTTCAAATTGATGGGCACATCCCAGTGGCTTAGGGCCTCTCGCCCTGCATAGTGAGAACACCCACTAATCCCCGCCAAAGCTCCTGGGGCTGAGTGGGAGGAGGTTGGGCACGGCCCAGGCAAAAGGGTACATTGAGGAAGCGCAGTCCAGGCCGTGGCCTCTTTCAAGGCCTGCCCTGCCTCTGTGAGATTCACATGGACCTCACAAGTCTTTGGAAAGCTGGTTTCTTCTTTCTTTCCCCAGCACCAGGATGCATTTCCAGGAGACCCAGACCCTGCTTGAAGGTGCAGAGTCGGATGGGAGAAGTATGCTGGTCTCTGGACTTTGAAAACCAGCTTTGCCATGTGTTCCACTCAAAATCTGCTTACCGGGTGTCCACCGTGCACCCAGCGCTACAGCAGGGGACCTGGACGCTACCCTCTTTCAGTCTGGCTGGTGACAGGAATGATAATTATCAGTGATAACAGCAATAGCGCTCCCTCCTGTTGTTGAGTACCTGCTGGGAGGCGCATGTGGCTGGTGTGACCTCATTTAAAACTCTTTGCAGCCCTGCAAGATGGGCATTTTTCTTTCTGTAGACTCTAAGTCCATCCACCTCGCTACAAATAACTCAATTTCGTTTCTTTTTATGGCTGAGTAATATTCCATTGTATATATGTGCACATCTTCTTTATCCATCCATCCGATGATGGACACTTAGGTTGCTTCCGTGTCCTGGCTATTGTAAATAGAGCTGCAATGAACATTTTGGTACATGACTCTTTTTGAATTATGGTTTTCTCAGGGTATATGCCCAGTAGTGGGATTGCTGGGTCGTATGGTAGTTCTATTTGTAGTTTTTTAAGGAACTTCCATACTGTTCTCCATAGTGGCTGTATCGATTCACATTCCCACCAGCAGTGCAAGAGGGTTCCCTTTTCTCCACACCCTCTCCAGCATTTATTGCTTCTAGATTTTTTGATGATGGCCATTCTGACTGGTGTGAGATGATATCTCATTGTAGTTTTGATTTGCATTTCTCTAATGATTAATGATGTTGAGCATTCTTTCATGTGTTTGTTGGCAATCTGTATATCTTCTTTGGATAAATGTCTATTTAGGTCTTCTGCCCAAAGTAAGTCAGAAAGAGAAAAACAAATACCGTATGCTAACACATATATATGGAATCTAAGGAAAAAAAAATAATCATGAAGAACCTAGGGGTAAGAAGGAAATAAAGACACAGACCTACTAGAGAATGGACTCGAGGATATGGGGAAGGGGAAGGGGAAGCTGGGACAAAGTGAGAGAGTGGCATGGACATATGTACACTACCAAATGTAAAATCGATAGCTAGTGGGAAGCAGCCGCATAGCACAGGGAGATCAGCTCAGTGCTTTGTGACCTCCTAGAGGGGTGGGATAGGGAGGGAGGGAGACGCAAGAGGGAAGATATATGGGAACATATGTATATGTATAACTGATTCACTTTGTTATACAGCAGAAACTAACACACCATTGTAAAGCAATTATACTCCAATAAAGATGTTAAAAAAAAAAAAAAGAAGTGGTGGATTCCAAGGTCCAGCCCAGATCTGTGTGGCCACCTCCACTTCCCCCTTCCCCCTGCTGCACACAACAGAGGTGCCGCAGGGTGTGGTGAGACCATGCACACGTGGGGAAAGCTGCCCAGATGGCTGATCCGGGCATGGGGATCTCCACCTGAAACTGAGAGGTCCTGGGAAGGGCTGGAACCATCAGGAGGGCTTCCCAGAGGTGGTGACCTCTGAGTCAGAGTTTGCCCTGTAAGTTTTTTTTTTTTTTTTTTTTTGCAGTACGCGGGTCTCTCACTGCTGTGGCCTCTCCTATTGTGGAGCACAGGCTCTGGACGCGCAGGCTCAGCGGCCATGGCTCACGGGTCCAGCCGCTCCGCGGCATGTGGGATCTTCCCGGACCGGGGCACGAACCCGTGTCCCCTGCATCGGCAGGCGGACTCTCAACCACTACGCCACCAGGGAAGCCCTGCCCTGTAAGTTTTTGTCCTCCTCCTCATGGGGCTGGCAATGAGGCTGAGCAGGAAAGACTCACACCCTGAAAATTGGCTGGTTATTTATTCATTCTCCAAAGAGTTATTGATTGCTACCCTATCTATATGGAGCTCCATGCTGGGTCTGGGATTCAAGATGTCCTGAGATGCGTCCCAGTCCCACGGGAACTCTCAGTGGAGGGGAGGAGCCACACCAGGGCTCAGGGTTGGAAACTTGTCACCTGCAGCAGGAAGGAGTCTGCACCGAGGAGGGAGCCGCTGAGCCTAGGCTGGAGCCAGGAGAGGAGCCACAGAGAGACGTGGGAGCTTCCCTCTCCTGGAAAGCCACCTGTAGGTGGGGATCGGCAGGGACTTGACGTGCCATTCTCGTGGGAAGGGACCAGCATAGGCAAAGGCATGGGGTGGGGCTTGCCTCTGGGCGGGGGGTCTCCTGGAGCCTCTGTGTGCTTGTGTGTGTGTGTGTGTGGTGTGTACGTAGGTTTATTGTGGCCGGGACATTTGTAGGTAGGATGTGGTGTGCCTGTAGGTGGGTGCTTGAGCATATCAGGGGTGACTGTGTCGGTTTTGGTGCTGTCTGTGGCCCAGAACACCCCATCACTTAGGCCTTTCTTACCCCACACTGGAAAGGTGGAATGATTTTACACCATTAGTTCACCCCCTTTGCCCTCAACACATTCAGTACATGTGGTGGCCGACTCTCCTTGAAATGTGTTTGGAGTTTGTTTTGGGGTGGGTCAGGGATGGGCTGGGGTCCTGGGCTGAGGGCTAGACGAGGGAGAAGTGAAGACCTGGAAGTTAGGAGGGTCCTGGGGGTGCCTAAAGGACCCAAATCAAGTTGCCTTGGAAACACAGATGCGGATGCCTGACATGTAGCAGCAGCATCTTAACATTTTGATTGATTTGACTGATACTTTGGAAAGCACACTGGTAGCTATTTGCTCTCTAATTTGTAGTGATGCTTGAGCCCCACAGTCCCCAGCAAGTTGAGATTACAGAGAGCTCCTTCCCATTTGATGTCTGTATGACCTTTGTCACTGAGTGGGTCAGCGATTACGCATCCAATTACCTGTAGGGGAGACTTAGGCTAAGATAAGTGAGGTGATTGGTCCAAGGCCACATAGCTGGTTAACTGTCCTGCTGGGAATGGCTTCCCAGTCAGATTCTCAGGGTTTTTGTTGGCTCAAAGTGTGGGGTGTAGATACGTAAACATGAGGGGGCTGGGAGAAAGCAGATAGATTCCTACCCCTTTTCTAGGCTACATGGAGCAGACCGCTCTCCAGCCTGTACCGTGGCTCTCTAATAACTCCTGTATGTATCAACTAAAGCATCTGTCCATCCACCCTCCATCCATCCACCCATCCATCCATCCATCCATCCATCCATCCATCCACCCATCCATCCATCCATCCACCCATCCATCCATCCATCTGTCCACCTATCCATCCATTGTCCATGAATTCAATGCATACCTGCACACCAGGCCCCGTGTAGGTGCTGGGAAGACAGTCTTCACACAAAGAACTCCCAGTCCGGTGACAGAGCTTGCAGAAACCCCCATCTGCTCCTTCCTCACTTTCTCCGAACAGGTCCTTACTGACAGAAATGGGGGGAGGGCTCTCACCTATCAGTGAGTTCATCCAGCAAGGAGCATGACAGTCTACTCCTAAGTGACTGGCATTTGAGAACAAGAAGCTCCCCACTGGTGAGGCTGAAACTGTGAGTCCACACTCAAGGTCCGTCTTATAACTATGTGAGGTGGCCGGGATCTGGCCCCTCTCCTGAGGCAAAGCCCAAGGCGCTTCCTACCCCCTCTGCAGGACCGTGAGAGTCTGGGGCACTGCACGCTCCTTGCCTTGAGTTTGGTGGCGCCCTGTGCCCTGTGTGGGGTTTGTCTGAGCCCTTGCTTGGCCCATGGCCACAGGCTGCACCCTCCACTCGGCTGGCCACCTTGGCTGGGGTGTGCAGAGGGTACCCTGCACACGTGTCCCCGTATCTGGAGGGCCCTGCACAGCTCCTACACTGTCATCTGTGTTCGGAGGTCTGGCTGCAGAGGGAGAAACTTAGGCTTGTGTCTTACATCTACTAAGTTAGTAATTGGAGGGGAGGGCTTGTGGAAATAAAGAAGGAGCAAGCCCACCACCTAGCCCGGTGCACTTGTGGCTGGAGGACAGGCAGAGGCGCTTTCACTACGGAGCTCCAGAACCCGAAGGCCACGAGGGTTTGTCTCTAAGATGTGTGTTCTGGGGAGCTGGCTAAGTAGCCCTCGCTGCCCACTGCCAGCTGCCCCCTTTCACATTGCTGGACTAACGGGGCTGCCAAGTTAGGGATCCCGTGGCCCCAGCCCTCAAACAGCAAGTAATTGTTTTCTCTGTGTGAGCTGACAATGATCTAGTGTTTGCGGGCAGCTGCTAGGGGCCAGGGGCCCAGCCAGTGTTTTCCTAATTAACTCCCCATTACTCCCATCCCAGGAGGATGGGGCAGACGAAGTTTGGACACCATCAAATGGCAGACATTACTCTCAGCTCCTTGCTTGGTAAATCTCCCATGACGCCCGGCACCTACAGGGTACCCTCCAAGTCCCCAAGCTAGTGGACCGGGGGATGGTGATCCGGCCCTACTGCCTCCCAGCCTACCTCTCTCCCTCCATCTCACTCCCCAGCCAAATGCAACTTCTTCCTTCCCCGCATGGAGGTTTTAAGCAGGGCCAGGAATGGCGGGAGGCACAAAACTTAAGGGGGTGCCCAAACTGCTCAGTAATCGAGACGGATAATTTTAATGCTACCTTTAAAACATCAAAATCAACGCAATCCATGATAAACGAAATATCAACATTTTAAATAAAGATGTCATCCGTTCAGTAAATTGAGCCTATATTTCTCCTTCGGGGTGGATTCCTGATTCTCATTTTATCCCAGTGAAGCACCAGGTTGTGGGAGGGGAGGGACAGAAGAGGGACAAATAGAGTGCGGAGAATGCAGCGAAGGACTTAGTGATCGCATTAATTTTAGGATGAGTAACCCCGCTGTTACTAAGTATCCATCGTTTATTGAGCATTTAGCGCCCGGTACCATGTTGTCCACTTTACACTGATGATCTCATTTTTTCCCTCGGAGGTAGGTGTGATGACGCTCACTTCTTCGACTTGGAATCTGAGGAACAGAAAGGTCAAGTAGCTTGCCCAGAGTCACACAGCTGGGTGGGGTGGAGCTGGCACTGGAATCCAGGTCTGACTTCAAGGCCTGTCCTCCTCCAAGGTATCACATGGCCCACCTGAGGGATGCTTCCGTCTTTGCCTTTCTCCCTGTCCCAACAATGACGACTATATAGCAATAAGTAGAATTTCCTAGGCTCTTGCTATGTGCCAAGCACCCTTCTAAGCATTTTAAACGTGTCATCTCATTAAATCCTCCCAACAACCCAATAATGAGGTGGTATTATCCCCATTTTATATATGAAGAAACTGAGGCACAGAAAGGGTAAGTAACTCTCCCAATGTCCCAGAGATCCAAAGTGGCAGACCCGCCACAAGCTAGTACCAGAGCCGGAGCTTGCCGTCTCAGGGATGGTTGAAATGCTCTAGGTGCTGAGCTGGACCACGTGCCAGAGGTGGGGAAGATGCCACCAATCCCACAAGCCCTGGCCCAGGCCTGGAGCCCCAGGCTTCCCAGGCAGGTACCCAGGCTGGTAGATTTCCCACCCATTCTCAGACCGGTGCCTTGCAGGGTGGCCCCTTCCATGGTCGCTGCCATGCTCAGCAGAAGCCGTCATCTTCGTGGAAACCTGCCAGGGGTACAATGAAGGCATTCAGGGGCTGTTATTTATTTATTTCTCGATAAAGAAACTTCATGAATAGATGGATATTTATTCACCTAATTCGCTTTTGCAAATGCAGTGTCCTTCAAAGGATGATTTGTTTGCCCATCGGGGCTGAGGCGGGAGGTTAAAAATAGCTCCAGGCAGTACCGTATTTCTCAGTAAATCAGTGTTGATAATGTAATAATAAAATTAGTCTTACATCAGGTACCAGATATGGCTCCTCTGACATGCAAATCGAATTCAGCTTCCTACCCAATGTGGGCTGTGTGTGAGGCTACAGGTTCACCAGCCTCTGTCTTCGGGGCACTAAATTTAGAGCCTTTCTTAACGTGGGTCAGTATGAAATTGCCTAAAATGCCTGTCTCACTAACGTGGTCGTTTGTAATATTCACCAAGTTTAGAATGTAGACAGCTGGTCTTCCTTTCCCTTCAGAGCTGCCACATACAATAGGATGGAAAAGACGACCAGGTACACACTTGTCCAATTTGGGAAGATGGCTTCAAATTGCTTTGAGCTTCAGGGCAAAGGGACTGTCTCCCCCAGAGCACATTTCATTTCCTCTCAGTAAAAGTTTCACGGCCACCTACTATGCACCAGGTCCTGTAGCAGCTGCTGGGATAACAGAGATAACCTAGGTGCTCTCCTGAAGACACCCATTCATGGTCTGGTGGAGGGACAGGATGGACACATCAAGGGGCATCATGGTATAAGGACGATGAGAGAAGCACATATAAAATCTAGGGGAGCATGGCAGCAGGGAGGGCTGCCATCATCTGTGAAGGAAAGACCACATGATCCAGGAAGGCTTGCCCTCTAAAAAGACATCTACATTGGGTTTACAGGATGAATAGCAGTTCTCCAGACAGTTGGGTAGGAATTGGCGGCCCTTGAGAGGACATTCCGGGCAGAGGAAATGGTACAGAGGTGTGGATGCATGAGACTGGGTACTGTCTAGAGCAATTAAAATGGGTTCATTGTAGCCCAAGACTAGCCAGAAGGAGGCTCGACAGTTTAGCAGGGGCCGTGTGGCCTCGTGTGACATGAGAGATGAGATGTTTGTCTGAGGGTTGGAAGCAGGGAGAGGTGGGGTCAGATGTCCATGTTGAAAGACACAGTGTAGAGGGTGGGTGGATGGAGGAGGGCGCGATGGCTCCCTTTCCCCCTGAGGAGTGAGCACCCCGTTTTCTATAGGGCAAATGGAGTACTCTCTGAATGATGCCGGACACAGGGGCTGAGGAACAAACAGGAACTGAAGAACACTGAGAGAACAGAAGAGGAAGGGCCGCCCCAGGAGGAGCTGAGGGGCAAGTGAGAGCTTCTGCCCTGGGAACCTCACAGCTCACCTCCCCTCAAGTATTCAAAAAGCCCCTCTAATTGTCTGACATGTGAAATTTACAAGCCATTCCCATATGGACCGTGTAATTTGACCCAGACCATAACCCTCTGAGACTGGCAGGGTAGGCACCATGATTCCCACTTGACAGATGAGAAAACTGAGGCTCAGAGAAGTGAAATGACCTGCCTAAGGCAGAAATGGGACTCCTGATCAAGTCTCTTAATTACTAGTCTGGGCTTTCGGGGGGCATAATTCTCATGTCAATGAGTTGGGCACCTTTGATGATTCTCTTTCTGTAGGTGGGGGACAGGAGACAGAGGGTTAGAGGACCTTGCTCAAGATCATGTAGGTGACCTGAGGCCCAAATTTAGATTCTGTTCTCCTGGGCTTCATTCATTCATTCATTCTGTTATCATTGTCATCCCCATCTGTGGTCCCCTGTCCTCATTTACTGCTCCGGGGATCACTGGTCTCCCTGACATTGTGTAGTTCGCCAAGCATTCTCCTGTTCGTGACCTTTGCCCTTGTTGCCCCTCTGTCTGGACTGTGTTTTCCCTGGGTATTATCACAGCTCCCTCCCTTACTTTGTTGCGGTCTCCACTGAAATGTCACCTCCTTAGAGAGGCCTTCCCTGACCTCCCCACCTACCAGAGCTCATCCCACGACTCCACCCACTCTCTGGCTTTAGTTTTCTTTATAGCACTTGCCCCTTCACTGCTGTTTCTTCACTTGTTTATGGCCGCCTCCCTCACTAAAAGGTAAGTTCCAGGAGGGCAGAGACTTTGTGTGCTTCTGCTTTTCATTTGCTGTCTTGTTGCAAGGAGGCGCTTGATAAATGTTTGCTGTGTGCCCCCAACGCAAGGCACTGTCCTTGGATCCAAGGTGAGCCCTGCCCGTGGGAGCTAGTGCACAATGTGCTGGGAGACAGGTTTTCAGGCCCCCACCACGAGCCAGTGTGACAAAGGCTGTGTCGACATGTGCTTCCCTCATACATCAGGAACCGTCTGGGGCTCCTTTCACTACCGCGGTAGCTGGGATGATGGAAGGGAAGTGTGTGGAGAAAGTGGGCCTGTGGCGGGCTGACTTGCACACGCTGAGAAGTATTTCAGGATGAATGTAGAGAGGACGTCAGATTGCACCTAAAATGGCCCAGAAGATCAATGTCCATTATCAACACTCTGGTATCTGGTCATGTCCACAGCTCTGGGTCTCAGTGTACCAAGCAACAATGTGGGTGGAACTTCCTGCTTTTACTTAGCTCACCAAGCTTGCCATTTCTGTCACTCCTTCCAGGGGAAGTCAGCTGGAATTCCCATTTCTTTCTTTTCTCTGTATCTTTATCACCTACTGAACATTCAGCTCGATGCTAGAATGGGAGATGCTGGAAACCTCCCCCTCCCCCCTCTGCCCAGAGTGGTTGGGGCCTGAGGCTCGAGGTCTATTTGTACTCCGGCCCCGGAGAATCTCAGTGAAGGGACAAAGGAACCAGCCCTGGAGCAGGCAGATCTGGAGCCCTGTGAGCTCCAGCAAATGTAGTTAGATGATGGGTACATTTTATCCTATAATAAGAGGGCTATTAAGAAAAACACAGAATTGCTTAGGGGAAAGTTAAGGGGGAAAAGGAAGGTGGTGGAACCGTCCAAACTCCATCAGTGCCTAAGAAGAACCAGTTTCAATGACGCACTCTTCCAGGTATTAGGATGTTGGGGATGGGACGTCAGCCTCTCCACAGTGCACACACACGCCCTTCCCTGGTGCTGGAAACCTCCGTTCCCAGCCCCCTGTCCAGCTCCCCTCAGCTGTTCAACCGCCACATCAATGTCAACAAGTTTGAAACAAACTCCTGAATATCCCCACCCAGAGTAGAGAACCAGCTGGTAGACACCAGGAAGGACATATCAGTGGGTTAAGATATTTGCATATTTTATTTAAATATTTAAATATTTCCCTACTGGTTCATGAATAGCCACTGGCCTGAGCCACCCCAGCTGCTCTGGCCTCTCGCCCTGGACCCCTGGACCTCCCCATGCTGCAGCAACTGAAGGGTTAACCACTGGCACAGTTGGGGTCTTTGAGGACCCTGTTCCAGCCCCAGGTTTCTTCTGACTGTCCAGTGTCAATGCCACAGCCATTTCTCAGTATGTTGACTATCCCCTCTACACCCAGCCCAGCACTCATACCTGCTCTTCTGCTCCATGTGAATGCCTGGCCATCGACTCAGGTGCCCAGGGGAATACCTGGAGGTGGTCATGGACATCCCCCGGCTCCACACACACAAGGCAGACCCAGGGCCCTGCATCAGCTCCAAGACTCCATGAGCGCAGGTACCGTGTTTGCCTGTCCACCACCGAATCCCCATCCTGGAGCCTGGCACGCAGTTGGTGATTTTTTTTTCGTTTGAAAATTTTATTTATTTATTTATTTTTGGCTGCGTTGGGTCTTCGTTGCTGTGCGCGGGCTTTCTCTAGTTGTGGCGAGCGGGGGCTACTCTTTGTTGCGGCACGTGGGCTTCTCATTGCGGTGGCTTCTCTTGTCGCGGAGCATGGGGTCTAGGTGCGTGGGCTTCAGTAGTTGTGACACGTGGGCTCAGTAGTTGTGGCTCACGGGCTCTAGAGCACAGGCTCAGCAGTTGTGGCGCACGGGCTTAGTTGCTCCGCGGCGTGTGGGATCTTCCCCGACCAGGGCTCGAACCCGTGTCCCCTGCCTCGGCAGGGGGATTTTTAACCACTGCGCCACCAGACAAGTCCCTCAGTTGGTGATTGATAAATGACACACTGTGGTTGGAGGAATAATTCATCAGAGACATCTGTGTCCTAATCTCTGGAGATGCAGAACCTGTGAATGTCACTTTATACCAAACAAGGGACTGGGTAGACGTGATTAAGTTAAGGACTTCAGGAAGGGGTGATTACCTTGGATTATCTGGGTGGGTCCCATGTAATTACAAGTGTCGTTAAAAGAGAGAGGCAGAAGGAGATCTGTACCAGAAGAGGAGGAATCCATGTGACCACGGGAACAGAGATTAGCATGATGAAACCATAAGCTGAGGAATGCAGGCAGCTGCCAGAAGATGGGGAGGCAAAGAACAGATACTCCCCTGGAGCTTCTAGAAGAATCAGCCCTGTGGAAACCTTGATTTTAGCCCCAGCTCCTGTCAGACTCCGTTCAGATGTCTGGCCTCCAGAACTGTAAGAAAACGAGTTTCTGGTATTTTAAACCACTGATTTTGTGGTAATTTGCTGCAGTAGCCACAGAAAACTAGTACACACACCCAACTCATTTCGAGCTCCTGGTAAGTCCTGGTAGGTCATGACACGTGGCTTAGAAAACTGCTCAGGACCGTGGCCCATGACCTCTTGGAAATGCAAACAGAACCATGTCATTGCCCATCAGTCAAGGGCTCCCTGTTACCTTGGTAGCCCAAGGTCTCTTGCCAGCACACAGGTCCTTGCGATGGCCCCTGCTGGCCCTTTCGGTCATTTTCTCCCATGTCCCCACATACCCCATGTGCCAGTCAAACCAAACCACTATCGTTTTCATCCTCTAAGTCTCACGTCACACACTGTCACGCCTAAGCGCCTTTGTCGCAAACCAGTCACTATTGCCTGGAAAGCTCCACCTTCTTCACTGGGTCACCGTGCACTTGTCCTTCAAGCCAGCCTGGGAGTCCCCTCTTCCAGAAAGTTGCCTCCGCCAGCCTCGGGCTGGTTTCTTTCCTGTTCCCACAGCCCCTGGTGTCGCCCTGGCCTCAGCGCTGACGGCACCGCCCTACATAGTCTGCGGTCTCCTGCTCTCTGGGAAGGGAGCCCCTGATGGCGAGGCAGAGTAAGGCCATGACCGCTCCCACCCACCGTCTCTGGCCGCCTTTGCTGGCTCGGCCCAGCTGGCCACGCTGGGACTCACGACTCACGTTCCGTGAAGCACAGCTCGGTGGCTTCCTCCAGGGCAGCAGAGCAGGTGTGGGCACCTGAGGCCCATCTGACCCTTCTGGGGGAAACACCATGGGGAAGGGAGGGAGGCCTGGTCCCCCAACTCTGCTTTCCATCCCTCCAGGTGTTGACACTTTGGTTACAAATTAGATAGAACACTTTTTCCTCTTTCTTTTTCTTCCATAATCCTATGCAGGTTTGGATTTTTATTTATTTTTTTTTGGTAAGAATCAGATATCCTGTAGATAATATATAAGTAAACAGAAGGCAAGGATGTTGCTTTTACTTTTCTTTACTAGAAATGACTTTGGTGATTTTTCTTTCTGCTCATAAAAGTCCTACACGTTCACCAGAGAAAATTTGGACACTATGGAACTGATGCTGCTTTGGAGGAGGTTAGGGAGCCCGGCACTACTTATCTCCTCTCTCCAAACCAGCCTCTCTCCTCCACGCCCCGGGGGCTCCCGTTGCCCATCCGCTGCTCCCCAGTGCCCAGCCACTGCAGCTTTGAGCCTTTCCCTCCAATGTCCTCAGTGCTGGGTCTTCTTGCAGACTCTGCACACTTCTCTACCCCCACAGTCATTGCCGTCTGCCAGGCCCCAGGCTTCTCTCACTCAAACGTCTACAGTGGTTCCCACTTCCCTTCCCCTCTAGTTTCTCCCCCTCACTGGTATGGCTCATGGCACCAGAGAGATCATCTGAAGGCCCTACCTTGAGGCTGCCCCTCTCTCTCTTCCCGCAGCCTCCCATCACCTACTTCACACAGTCATGTCCACGGGCCCTTCTCACGTAAGTCCCTCCCCGCCACTGGCCTAGCTCTCTGATCACCAGCCTGGATTCCACGGCCCCTGCCGTGGCCCACTTGGGCTCTGCTGTACCTGAGCTCTACTTCCCTCGATGCCTTTTGGATTTAAGAAACTATGTTCACCCCCCTTCTAGAGAGGGAGGCCATTCTGTGATTGGGAAGCAGTCAAGGAATGGGGTCAAAGGGTTAGGGAAGGGCAGGGGAGGGGGCTGAGAAGTTGAGGAGGGAGGAGGGCCTGCAGTGGAGAAGAGGGAAGGCCCTCCCGCATCTCCTGGTGATTTATGAGAATGGGCAGGGATGGAGCTGACCCTTGCAGACCAAAATCTGACCGGTGAGGGGAGTGCACGCTCCACCAGGCTGCCAGAGGCCCAGAGAAGAGGTGATGCTCTCACTGACTGTCCCCGGGGGCTCTGGAGGGCTGGAGGTGTCCTGGAAATGTCAGTCTGAAGCCTGCTGGAGGCTGCCCCCCCAGCCAGCCTGTCCTGGGCTGGTGGCCGCTCAGTGACACCTGCTGCATGCCCGAGCCTACGGAGGACCTGTGGGCCACCTTCGGGAGGCAAGGAAAGCACTCACTCAGTCCGAGCACTTGGTGTGTACCAGACCTGTGCTAAGGGCTTTCCATGGATTATGTCGTCTATTGCCCACAACGGCCCTATGAAGTGAACAACTATTATCTCATTTTCCAGGGCACAGGGAAAATCAGGGCAGAGCAGGAGTTCAAATGCACGTCTTTCTTTCTCCTCTCCCACAGAAAGGCCTAAGTCCCAGAGGCTGATGGAGCTGATGGCCGACCAAGAGGCAGGCCCTGGGTGCTCGTGTTGCGAATCCCATCTGGGCTGTAGCTGTCACCCTGAGCCACCAGCACAGGCCGCCAGCTCAGGGAGCAGCACCGACTGTGACGAGCCTACACCTGGATGAGTGGAAGATGTTGACAGTTTCAGCCAGGACCACAGAGAAGCTACTTTGGGTGGGGGGAGAGTGGGAGGCTGGGGAGTGGGGGATCCCAGGGGATAAGGGCAGGTCGCCTGGGGCTGTCACTCACTCTGTGGTGCTGGGGGAAGGGGTTCTGGTCTAGGCCCTGGGTGGGTGGTCTCTAGTTATGGGACAGCTGCTGGGGGTACAGGTGGGGAGCAGCCTTGTTCTGTAACCTCTGTAAAGTGAGGGTTGAACTGGGTCAGTGGAAGGTCTCACCCGGTTCTGGCAGCTGAAGTCCTGGGACTCTGAGCCAGCACAGTTGCAGAGCTGAGCCGGGAGGTCCCTGATGGCCGGGCCGGGCCTGTCCAGCTCACCAATGCCTTCACGGGGCCTGGCATCTCAACAGTCGGGGCTCACGGAGAGAATGAATGACTGAAAGAAGCGAGGGTCACCGCACAGGCTGGAGGTTCCACGCTTGGACAGGAAGCGGGAGAGGTGAGAAGAGCTGTGGGTCACATGTGGGACCTTGGCATCCCTGCCCAGAGGACCAAGGCCAATGCCAGCGCTTGGGGTAATTGAAAGGGAGAAGGAACTGTTTCACCTCTAAGTCTTAATCCTGTAAATTCAGGCAGGGAGGTTTTATTTTATTTATTTTTTAAAAAATATATAGTTTTTATTTATTTATTTGGCTGCATCGGGCCTTAGTTGTGGCACGTGGGATCTCCGTTGCGGCAAGCAGGATATTTTTTTTCTTATAAATTCATTTATTTTATTTATTTTTGGCTGCGTTGGGTCTTCATTGCTGTGAACGGGCTTTCCCTAGTTGCGGCGAGCAGGGGCTACTCTTCGTTGTGGTGTGCAGGCTTCAATAGTTGTGGCACGCGGGCTCAGTAGTTGTGGCTCGTGGGCTCTAGAGCGCAGGTTCAGTGGTTGTGGCGCACTGGCTTAGTTGCTCCGTGGCATGTGGGATCTTTTCAGACCAGGGCTCGAACCCGTGACCTGCACTGGCAGGCGGATTCTTAACCACTGTGCCACCAGGGAAGTCCCCATGCAGGAGCTTTTGTTGTGGTGTGTGGGCTCTTCATTGCAGCATGCAGGCTTCTCTCTAGTTGTGGCGTACGGGCTGTAGCACATGGACTTAGTTGCCCCGTGGCATGTGGGATCTTAGTTCCCTGACCAGAGATTGAAGCCGCGTCCCCTGCATTGGAAGGCAGATTCTTAACCACCGGACCATCACGGAAGTCCCAGGGAGGTTTTAATTACTTAGGTTTGAGTGGTTTGACTTTTCAATTAAAGTCACCAAGGAAACATTCAGAAATTAGTGCCCTTGTTAGGAATTAGCAGCATTGTGGACCCTCCTCAATATGCTGAATTGGACCTGGCCAGGAAGGGAGGGTGGGAGGGTGACCTGCACACAGCCCATCACCTCCACCCATAGACTGAGTGGATGCTCCAAGCCCTGGCAGTGGGACAGGAGTTGGGGGCCTCTGGGAGTAGGGTGGGTGTGCCCCGAAGCATCTACCTCCTCTCACTTCCTTACCCAGAAAGAGAGTCTCTCCAGGTTCAGGTGGGGAGGGACATCAGCTCAGACCACGGCCAGGGACCAGGAATGATGGGGCCCATGGCAGGTCTGTGCATACAGCAGGTGCTCAGCCAGCACTTGTTAGAGTGGAATGTGGGTGGAGAGGGGCACCCCAGGACTCAGGACCTGGCTTGAGGGCTGTGGTCTAGGCTGTGACCCAGGCAAGAGTGCTCTGCGGGGGACTCTGGCTTGTCCCAGGCTGACCTTCAGGGACTAAGCTGGGAAGGAAAGCGGTGGGGGAGAAGGGAACTAGGGATGCCAATCTGCTCTATGGCCATGAGGCAAACACTTCTGGGCAAATCTTAGCCAGAGAACTAACAGCACTATCTGGCTCCATAAAGGAGAACTCAGGAGGCTGCTGGCTGGCTACCTCTGGAAAAAGATGCTGTCCTCCTGGAGACTGAGGTGTCAGAGGAGTCCTCAGCGTTCTTTCATCAGTGCTATGGACTGAAATGTGGCCCCTCAAGATTCATAAATTGAAGCCCTAACCCCAATGTGACTGTATTTGGAGTAGGGCACATACAGAGGTAACTGAGATTAAATGAAGTCCTAAGGGTGGGGCCCTGATCCTATAAGATTAGTACCCTTATAAGAAGAGACACAAGAGAACTCACTGTTTTCCCCCTGCCGTGTGAGCACGTGGTAAGAAGGTGGCCGTCGGCAAGCCAGGAGGAGGACTCTCATCAGAAACTCAACCGACAGGCAGCACCTTCTTCTTGGGCTTCTAGCCTCCAAAACTGTGAGAAATGGATTTCTGTTGTTTAAGCCACCTAGTCTGTGGTTTTTGTTTTTTTTTTCGGTACGCGGGCCTCTCAATGTTGTGGCCTCTCCCATTGTGGCCTCTCCCATTGTGGAGCACAGGCTCTGGACACACAGGCCCAGCGGCCATGGCTCACCGGCCCAGCCGCTCCATGGCATGTGGTATCTTCCCGGACCAGGGCACGAACCTGTGTCCCCTGCATCGGCAGGCAGACTCTCCACCACTGTGCCACCAGGGAAGCCCTAGTCTGTGGTATTTTGTTCTGGCAGTCTGAGATGCCTAATACAATCACTGACATTTTGTACAGTACTCTAGCTTCCAACAGCCCTGGAGGAGGCTGGGCAATAGTGTGAAAGGGTCAAGGGTACAGTCAGGTAGTGGCGGTCAGGGCCAGAGCCAGGCTAGGCCTTGCAGTTTCTAAGGCCAGTGCCTTGAATGACTGTGCTGCTGCTGAAGATGCTGGTGATGTTGACAATGGCAGCGGAATTCACATGGAACACAGTAGAACAAAAGAAAAGGAGCTGGCTATAGTATAAGGAGGTAACCAAGGGTCAAAACCAAAACAGGTTCAAAAGAGTTCAGAAGCGTTTGAGGATGGCAGTGTCTCAGAGGTTCCCAGGGGGTTAGTCCATCCTTTCCAACCAGGACTTACTGGGGAGCCACCCTGCTTCCTTACACTCTCTCCAGGGCCTGATTCCAGAGGTTAGAATCAGTGTTTGTGATTGGATACTGGAGGAAGAGGATCCAAATTCAAAGCGGGGACCCCAGGATGCTACACATCCTGAGCTACACATCTGAGCTGTCCTGAGGACACTTCATCCTACCAGCACATAAAGTATTTACCCAAGTGGGTCCTGTCCTCCCAGGCTGGTTGCCTTCTTGTGGACAGAGCAGCCCCACGGGCTCTTCCATTATTCTACAGATACCCAGTGTGGCCACAGGGTCCTATCTCTGTCCCAGAGATGGGCGTCTCACCCTGGCTATGGGAGGAGGGTTTGAGGAGGCCAAGGTGAACAGAAATATGTCCACATGGTTCTGGGGTTCATGCCAGCATACAAATAGTGCAATGCTGGGATGATTTTTTCAGACATCATCTGAAAAAGTTGCTATTAATGCAACATGTCATCTTTTCTGGGAGCCATCTTTGAGATCAGAAGCCCCGGCTGGGCACCCGCTCAACACCATGAGAATGATTAAGCAAAATGTCAAACACTGAAATGATGTTATTAGGCCAGCAGGGACTCCAAACTTGGGCTAAAGAGGGGAAATTTGGCCATGGGAAGAGGGGGCCCTCTACTGCTTCCAGGCAGTCTGGCGGTATGCAAGCATCCCTCAGAGGTCTGGAGGCTTGGCTCCAGTGCTAGGTCTGCTACTTGCTTGCTGTGTGGCTCGAAGTAAACAATTGCCCTTTCTGAGCCCAATCGCCTCACCTACAAGGGAGGTGGATGTCTCTTAGGTGTCTCCAAGGTTTGTGCTTCTTTGAATAATATTTAACACAATTATGCCGTATGGAGAGTTGTGGCACGCTTTTTCTTAAATCATGTTTTTTGAAGTACATATCTCTGCTTTCCACACACGCTCATGACCCATTATTCGTTGGTCTCTGGGGAAGATTTGGGATTTTATTCTTGTTCTTTTAATTATCCTACTGACAGCTGTGATCCATCTATCGAGGGGGGGACAGCCCTTGTCTTGCAGGCTGTGTGTACTGACCAGCTACTAGTTAAGGGTCTCGGAATAATCTTTGTAAAGTGAATGGGCTTTGGCCTCACACAGAGCTGGTCTGAATCCAGGTCCCTCTGTGTGGCCGTGGGCAGGATACTCAAACTTACTGAGCCCTGATTTCCTCATGTATAAAATAGAATGAGTATCAGTTACCTTGTGGGATTGTAAATGACCTGGACTAGATGACCTGGCACAGGAGAAGCACCTGTCTGAGAGCACTCTAGGTAAGTGGTGACCAGAGTATCGAAGTGCACTTGTCTCTTTTGTCACTCTCAGTCTTCTGTTAGTAATTCTTCCTTCATCTTTTCTTCCTAAATAGATTCCCAGCTCCAAGCAGGCAGGCATGGCACGTGGACCTCTTATAGCCTCCCAGAGCCCAGCACAACTTGCAGATAGTGTTTACTGGTTCTTTGCTTTAAAAATGGTGCAAGGGGACCCTCTTGGGATACCTGCCTACCTGTGAGTCATCATCCCCATCATTTCCGGTCCACAGGTCCCCTTCTCAGCAGCCGCCTTTATGTTGACAAATACTGTATATCCTGAGTTCTAAGACTCATTAAAAAAAATTAAACAACGAGTGCCTACTTGTATTTTTGTCCATTATTTGTTTGTTTCTTTGTTTGTTTACTTAATGAGAGTAACGCCAGGTCAATTAAAATAATTCAGATAGAGATGTATATAGAATAAAAGATAAAAGTCCTTCTTTACTCCTTCCAGTCATTTTCTAGCCCCAGAGGTAACCACAGTCAATACAAAGGTTTTAATTTTACCTGACATTTTCTCTCTGTATTACGAACTATCTACATAATGTATGTAAACATACACAACATAAAAGTTTTCTAAAAACATAAATGGGTCATTCTGAGACTTTGTTTTTTTACTTAATGAAATGTTTTCTGTGTCAGGCATCTTGCTCTTTTAAACATTAACCATATTCTTTCAATTATCACACAGTAAAATTGACTTTTGGGTGTACAGTCTGTGAATTTTAGCACATCCACAGATTTGTGTCACCACCACCATCACAATCAGGATATACAACAGCTCCATTACACCCTAAAATTCCCTGGTGCTGTTCTTTCATAGTCAGCCCCTACCCCTATCCCTAACCTCTGGAAACCACTGACCTTTTTCTCCATCACACACTTCTGTCTTTTCAAAAATGTTACATAAATGGACTCATACAGTTTGTAATCTTTTGACACTGGTTTCTTTCACTTAGCATAATGCCTTTGAGAGCCATCTAAGTTGTTGTATCCGTTTTTATTGTTGAGCAGTATTTCATTGCGTGGACGGATCCCATTTTATTTATACATTCATCAACTAGCTGATGGACATTTGGGTTTCCAAGTTGTTGGTGATTATAAACAAACATTGAACATTATATGAACATTCATGTACTGATGTTTGTGTGGACATGTTTTCATTTCTGTGGGATACATTCTTTAGTTTAATCAATATGTACTTTTAGTTTGCTGTTATTAACTGAGGCTGAATCCAGCACTTTGCAGGAATAAGGAACTGAGGTGCTGTTGATCTGTCTTGGCCCTGGGCTGGTCCTTCTCACACCGATTTTTGCCTCCAGAGCAGGAACTGAGGTTTGGCCAACGTGAGGACACCACTAACTGAAAGAGAGAGTCTCATGGTAATTAGTTCTCATTCCCAGTTGGGCATATTACAGGGCTTCTTGCATATGCTGAGAATTTCCTGCTGTCAATTGTGGTTTAGTTGGGCCTTCTTACTTTCTTAACAATAAGAAAAGAAACAATAAGATAAAAATACAAAAATATTTTCAGTTGTTTGATGTTTGGAAATGGGCTGACCAACATCCAGACACTTGACTCCATGGCTTTACTCCATGTGTCCAACTTGATGTCACTTAGACACAGTTTAAACCACTCAGATCTTTATTTAAGTATTAAGCATAATTGTCATCACAGATTGATAGATTCCTCAACTTGAAATGAGCTTTCAGGGGTCATTCTCCATCCTGATTCAGAAATTGCTTTTCAACTTCCTCTATGAGAGTCATCTATGTGGTTTAGGTGGTGGCAAAATTAGTACAGTCCATCCCTGGGTGACTTAATTGTTAGAGTTTCTTTTTTCATGAGCTGAAAATTACTTCTCCTGACTTCCTTCCATTGGTCTCTGGTTTGTCCCCAGGAGCCAATAGAGTTTCTAAGTTTCCTCCCTCTTCCTTTTCACAACACTGGATATAGTTTAAAAGAGCTCTCATGTCTTCCTTTTGCTGCCTTAGCTTTCTCATCCCCAAGCCAACAGCCCCAGTGTCCTTCCTTGTGTCCCACAGTTTAGAGTTTCCATCCCTGGTCCTCTCCTCTGGGCATGAGTCACTGACCTGCTTGCAGAAGAAGCTGTTGAGAGCTGTTGATGCTAATGGTGGTTCCCTCCCTGCTCCAGGAAGGCAGTAGAAGATGGTGGATGCTGTGAAACCAGGGCTTGAGTTGGAATCCAGCTTTGACCCTTACTAGTTGTGTGACCTTGGGCAAGTTTTAACCTCTCCATGACTCAGTTTTTGCATCCATCAAAGGGGTGTAACAAGCTGCTAGCAGGCAAAAGGTGACCACCTACCCAAAGGCACATGATGGTTTGTAGCCCAGGGTGGGTGGCATGTCCTGTGTATACCCTCTACAGAAGGCAGAACCTTCCCTGGAACCCCACTGCTCATCGTAAAGGAGAGGCTCAGAAGGACAAGCTCAGGCTGGGGAGACAAAGCCCTGGCATGGACTATCAGGAGGCATGGGTTCCCACCTTGCCCTGACCCTGGACAACTCACAGTGTCTGTAGGTCTCAGCTTCCTCTCATCAGGAAAGTTAGCACTACCCGTAGCTCTCGCCTCATTTTTCAGGATGGCCCTGAGTCTCAAATGCTGTGTCATCCTGGTGTGGAGGTCAGAGCCCCTGCTTTGGGGCCATACAGACCTTGACTTGAATTCTGTCTCTGGCATTTACAAGCTGAGGGACACGGGCAAGTGTCTGACCTCTTCGAGGCTCTGGGTTTTCTCTTGGACAATGGACATTGTATTATGTACCTTGAAGGGCTGTGGGAAGATTAGACATGCCACGTGCAAAGTGCTTAGCATAGCACCTGACACACGGTGGGACTTAACATACGGTCGACATCACTGTGAAGTCTGAGCAGAGTGTTGGGTGCACAGCAAAAGTTCTGGAAATAGTAACAACGTTGGATAGAGTGGAGGTAGCTGGAGTTCCCCGTACAACCTGAGTCCCAGGGATTCTGGGGGCAGAGCCCTGACCAGTGTTTCCCGGATGGCCCTGCATTCGGCCTCATCCAGTGAGCTCAAGCATGGACCTGAGGCCAAAACCTACGACAGCTGGAGCCAAGGGACCTGGATTGCAGAGACCTTGGTGTCTCTCCTCACCCCTAAGCCATCATCAGGCAGTGTCCCAGGGCTCCGATATGGAAATAGGAGGCAACCAGGGCTTTCTGATCACAACTGACTGTACCCTCGGAGCCAGTCGAGCAGCTAACTTGTCCCGCCCTCTGAGCATCTGGTTGCCTGGATTTTGGGCATGGTGGCAGATGTGGCCTCTTAAATATTGAATCACCCTTCCCTGGCCCCATTCCTACTGATTTTACCGAGGATTCCAAGACTTAAGTTCGTTTAATAACCTCCTGACACTAAACAAACAACCTTGCAAGAGGAGTAATTTGCGAGGCAGAAAGAAAACAAATAAGTTGCAAGGACACAGCACAGCCATGGCCAGGCTGATTACATTCCAGGGGCCACCTAAGTCCGACATCAACTGAGAGCATACAGATCTTGGCTGTTTTCCACTCCGGGAAGTCTTCAAAAACACGGGCAGGGGAACTTTGCATTAGGCCTCTGGTGACGGTGCATCATTAGAATTCTGGGGGCATATTAAATGCCATCTAGTTGCTAACATGATGCATCATTTTCTGTTAAATAATTGATCACTGTGCAGAGATTGTGTTTGTGGAGTTTAAAAAAGTGATTAGAGCAGGGAACATTTCTGGGAGGCAAGTTGCATCTGTAACCCGGTGTCTGCTCTGCATACCTTCCCCGGGGGCCATGGAGCTTTGGGGATTCTTGCCACACAGGAGCTGGGAGCTGGGGTGCAGCATAGGAGCGCTGACGCAGCGGGACTAGAGGTGACGGTCGGTGGTGCGGGTGGTGTTATAGAAGACTGACAAGGAGGGGGGTGGTAGTAGAGTCCTTGCAAGGGCCTCAGAGACTGTGCCAACCTCTGACCCTGCCCAGGGAGAAAGCAATTGCTGCACCTTCCTCCCCCCAGATCCACACCCAAATGGCATCGCCCAAGGCCATGAAGGCAGGTCTGGTCCTGAAAAGAGCTTGTCCCAGGACTCCCCAGTGTTTCCTTCCATTTTCTGCCCTATTCCTCCTCAAAGATAATCTCTTTCTCCTTCCCCTCCTCCTAGGAAAGAGTTTGAGTCCCTCCAGCTTCACCTCTAAGTAAGGGGTGAGCTGTCAGATTGAGAATGTGTGTGGAAGACTTTGGTCTTGGGAGAGGGGAAGGCATTTCAGAGCCTGTTGGGGGAGAGAGACTGTGGGCTTGTGGGTGTATTTGGGAGGTGAGGCGGTGAGGTTTCAGCGGGTATTAAAATAGCTGGAATGTAGAAAGATCTGGTACACAGAAAACCACAATAGTATTTTTCAAATGAATGACACAGACTTGAACAAGGAGTCGAGATTTGTACATTCCTGACTGGCTGTGTGCTCTTGGGCAAACCACTGAGCCTCAGTTTCCACATCTGAAAAACACGCGTGTGTGTATGTTTGTGTGTGGTGATTTTTAAGGGCCCTCTGACCCTGACATTCTGTGCTTTGAAATCAGCTGTTTTTATCCCTGGCTCCACACTAGAATCTCCCGGGGACCTTTAAAAAAGGCAGACGCGGGCTTCCCTGGTGGCGCAGTGGTTGAGAGTCCACCTGCCGATGCAGGGGACACGGGTTCGTGCCCCGGTCCGGGAGGATCCCACATGCCGCGGAGCGGCTGGGCCCGTGAGCCATGGCCGCTGGGCCTGCTCATCCGGAGCCTGTGCTCCACAACGGGAGAGACCGCAACAGTGAGAGGCCCGCGTACCGAAAAAAAAAAAAAAAAAAAAAAAACACAAAAAAGGCAGACACTGGGGCACAACCCCCAGAGGTTCTGACACAATTGATCCGGGGCAGAATCTGGGCATCTGTACTCTTGGGGTCTTCCCCAGTGGCTCTGACGTGCAACCAGGGATAGGAACTCTTACCTCAGGAGGGGTGGCTGGAATGGGAAAGGCAGGCACAGATCTGGGCCAGCTTGCTCTGGCCATGTGTGAAAGTCCCCAGCTCTGGAGCAAGAAAGAAAGAGGCTCGGTCGAGGCTCTGGGAAGAAACCATTTTTGCGCCTCAGTCCTGCGTGTTCTTAGAATGACTCTTTCTCTTTCTTAATGGCCTGGGACAGATGCAGAGGCTTTGAGATGGTCCTACAGTCAGTGTTTGCCCCTGGCTCTGCTCCCTCCTCTCTAGTGACCCCTCCTCTCCCAAGCGGCCCAAGATTGCTCCAGCCCTCCGGTCCCAAATACCCACTGAGCTGAGTCCTCAGTCCAGGGGAGGTGGATCTGTCCGCAGGTCCCCTCCCCAGCAGCTGGAAAGCTAGTTCCCTGAGGGTCTAGACCAGTTCTCCCATCTTCCTGGCAAAGTAAAGCATTAGATGCTCTTGTTGGTTCATTCAGACTTACGTGGCCCTGCACAGGCCACCTCCCCTGCTATGTATCCCGACCAAGTCCCCTTTCCTGTTTCCAACCCCCATTTCCTCACCTGAAAAGAGGGGGTCAGGCCCCTACAGACTGACGGCAGTGGGTTCTGTGGCTCTGAGAGGTAGACAGAGATGAACACTACTCCTTCCATTTTACAGATGAAATAACTGAAGCTCAGAGATGACCTGACTTTAGGCCTGACCCAGAAGCAGAACCCAGTGTCCCTGGACCCCAGTCCAAGACAGCCGGCAACTGAAGAACGCAATCCAAGGTCATGGGGTCTTTCTCAAACCCCCAGTCCGAGGAGAAAACCAGTTTCTCTTAGGAGTCAAGCATTTACTTTGAAATGAACCTTCTCACTTTCTCTGTCTCTCTGGGCAGGACCTAACGGATTCATTCCCTGCCGCCGCGTGGATATCTCTGCGCCTTCAGCCTGTCTGCTACCTAGTCCCACTGAGGGACGATGGTCTGAGACAAATCTCCAGGCCCACTTTGCCTTGTCATCTGCTGCCCTTGTCAGCCAGGCTGGGCCACCCACGTAGTGTCTGAGGGAGATTGGTTTTAGCTAAAGGTCACGGGCATATTGCCCAGGGATCCCCGGGGAGGCTTCCTGTGGAGGCTCATGCCAGCCCTGGCCAGCAGGGGGTGTGCAAGGTCCTGAGTCCTGGGCCACAAGGTCAGGATGGGGAGCAGAGATTGCAGGCTGGGGGTTGCAGGGGGGAGTGGGGTAGGGTGGAGGCAGGGTCAGAGTTCAAGCCTAGGCTGCCCGCTCAGTGCGCTTCTGATGGCTTCCAGCTGCTGTCCTAATTTCCTCCCGTAGGATGGGGGGTTGGCTAACCATGAAACACCAGGCCCTCAGGTCCTGCAGAGCACAGCTGGGTGACTTTGGAAATTATCCCCTGAGTTGTTTCAGTTTGAGATGCCGAATTTGGAACCGAATTTCCTCCCTTCTGCCCACAGGAGCTGAAGCGGTCTGAACTGGTCTTTTCTATATCTCTTACATTCTAGTCTCTTCTTCAAAGACAATGTGGCCCTGCCCAGCACTCGTGCAACTTCTGGGAGGAGCAGACTCACTGGGGACTTGCCAAAACACAGATTCTTGGGTCCCACCCCCAGGGTTTGGGTTCGGGAGCTCGGGGACCACACTTTAAGAACCACAGGTCTAGTTTCCCACCTCAGTTGCCAGACTAGCTGGAGGGTTTCCTGGAAGTAAGAGCATCAGCTATAGATTCAGACAGACTTGGATTCTAGGCTCTGCTCTGGTCTAGCTGTGAGCCTGGGCAAGTCTCTCGCCCTCACTGAGCCAAGATTTCCGGAAATGTAGGGAAGGCAATGCCCACCTCACAAGCTCCAGGTGAGCTTGGAACAGGACGGCTCAACATTTGTGAGGTCTTTTGTGTATTGCAGGTAGGCACTCTAAAATATGCCTTTCTAGAAGGGGCACTGTGGCAGAGGTGGGGAGGGCAGAGGCCATATGGTCAACCTTCATCCTTGTGCAAATAGAGAAAGTGAGGGCAGCAGCCCAGCCCTATGTGGGGCGGGGCGGGCTGGCAGAGCTGGTGACAGGATGGGCAATGCTTGTTAGCCCAGCTGAGAGACGGTAGCCCACAGCCCAGAGGGCAGCACGTCTCCTCAGCTGTCTGAGTAAGCATGGGCGTTGAAAGCAGCCCCAGAACCTGTGCAGGCTGTCACTCAGCAAGGCCGCTGAGTCACCGCCTCACTGAGAGGCTGCCTCCTCGCCCCCGTCCAGCAAACTCCCAGCCTCCATGGGCTCTGCCAGGGCCGGGAGCAGGTGAGTGAGGGCCGGGGCTCAGTCCCCCTTCCTTCAGGGCCGCAGGAGCCGGGCAGCGGAGCTCAGCCGGGGTGGGCCACCCCGTGACTCTGCTCCCACAACTCTACAGCACTCTCTGGCCCGTGTTGCATTTCCCATATGTATCAGACCTGGGTCTTTCCCTCCTGCCGCCCCTCATATCTTCCAACATCTAAAGGAGCCCTGTCTGGGCTCATCTCAGGGTGCCCCAGGACCAGGCCACCAGCGGCTTCTCTGTCTCCCTTTCCCACAGCTCCCCATCCGGCCCTAGGCTCAAGCTGAGTTCTGGTCCCTTAGAGAAGCCATTGTCTGTCTCCTGACCTCAATTTGCTGCTCTGTGAAATGGGAGCCCAGGGCAGCACTTACCTACCTCTCTTCCACAGAAGTCTTGTCCTGATGCTGCCCGCATACGCAGGGACGGGGCTTGGAGCCTAGGACCCCCCCCTTGGAGAGAAGGGAAGTGGCTTCCTGAAGGGCCATTTTTTACATCTATGGTGCCAGGACAGGTGCCCTGCACAGGCAGGGAGTGAGTCTGGAGCTGCCTTTTCTCCTCCTAGGGCTGCGGATCTCAAAGGTGTGTCAGTGGGGTGTCTATGCGCCCTCAGTGGAGTGGGGTCTCTGTCCCAGGGTCCTCTTGCATTTTTACCTGTCGTGTCATTTATTCAGGTGGAGAGAGGTTGGGGGGGCCCACAGACCCCCAAATCTAGCTTTGAGAAATAGGGACTCCGAGCCAAGGCTGGGAGATGACCTCTCATCCTCCCAGTGCTCACACCCCATCCGCCCTCCTTCCTCTCCCCCATCCACACACTATATGAGGAGGACTTATTGAGCCCCAGGGCGTCCTCCATTTGTCCCCTTGGGGAAGGAGGCCTCAGGGCCCCGCGTGTGTCTTTGCCAGTCACTGCCATCTCTATTCCAGGCATGCAGGGCTCCTCCAGCTCTCTGAATCCTCCAAAGACCCTCTGATGTTTAGCTCAAAGGAACCTTTTGATGTCCTAAATGACAAAGCCAGGCATCACGGAGGCTGTGTGGAGACAGCTCCCTGCAGACACGCTGGGAGGGGCAGCTGCCTCGCTGTCAGCATGCCCCTGCTTGGCTTCTCTTGTGTTTCCTTGGGGAAGTACAGAGCCACTGGGCCAGCCAAGCCCAGCCGTTCATATGGCGGGACAGGGCCTGGGTCCTCCCCAGGAAGGGGGAGCCCTGCTTTGCCCAAGGCTGCCCAGGCCTCCCTGTCACCCCGCCTGAGTCCTTTGCTCCACCCAGGCTACTCAATCTCTGGACACCGAGGGGGTGGGGCTTTTGCGTCCAGGACCTTTGCGTACTCCGGTTCTAATCCCAGTCTTTGGGCAAGTGTCAGTTTCCTCATCTGTACAGTGGGGATGATAATGATAATACCTACCCCAGAAGATGGGCTGGTACAACGTACACACTGGAAAGTCCCTGGCACGTACCAGCTCTCAATAGTACCAGCTCCCATCCCCTTTTCTTTCCCCTCTTCTTTATAACTTAGCAGTTCACGATCCTGCCTGTTCATTAAAATCCCCTACGGGGCATTTACAATGTACCAACACCCAGACTCCAGCCAGACTAATGACAGAGGAGCTCAGAGGGAGTGGTTTGCTTCTGTGCTATCTTAAAGCTTCCCAGATGATTCTAAGATGCAGCTAAGGGACAGAACTCCTGACCCCACTGGAACTGGGTCCCACCACTCGTAACCTGTGCTGTCCAAAACAGATGCCGCTAGCCACAGTGACTATTTGAGATTAAATTCATTGTAAGTGACATACATTAAAACTTCCTTTCTGGGATCCCAGTACCGCTTTTCAAGTACTCGATAGCCACGTGTGTCTAGTGGCTGCCATATTGGACAGCGCAGGTCTCGAACATTTCCAGCATTTCAGAAAGTTCTCTTGGAGAGCAGTGCAAGGCCAGAGCTGTTCATTGGAAATATGATGCGAGCCATGTGTGTAATTCATGTCATTAAAAGGAAACAGGTGAAATTAATTTGAATAATATATTTTATTGAATCCTATGCCTCCAGAACACGTCATTACAGCATGTGATCAATACGACAGAAAGCAATGAACTATCTTGCATCTTTTGTGTATTTAGTTTTTAAAGTGTGCATTTTACACTTTCAGCACATCTCAGTTCGGACAGGCACCTTTTAAGGACTCAGCACAAGGTACCCTGCACAGTGTGGGAACCAGGAAGTGCCTGGCAACGTGTGAAACTATTTCCCACGATCATCCTCTTCTTGACAGGACGACATTGCTTTAGCGCTTCAGGACTTATGAAGTGCTTTGATACACACATCTTCTGCTGCCCCCAAGAGCCCCCTGCCCGAGTACTGTAACCCTCAGGCTGGCTAGGCGCGCTGCCCAGGGCCACACGACTGGTACGGCAAGGAGACAGCACTAGAATGCAGGTGTGCTTCTGTTGTCGTCCCCGCATTAGTGAGTGTCCAGTTCTGGGCAAGTACCATGTGTGTTGGCCAAATAGACCTGTCCTCCCTTGGGGAGAGAGAGCCTGTCCCCTATTCCTATGCTACCCATCCTACCTCTGGTGTTCCCTCTACCAGTCCACGCATCGTTGAGGAAAACGTTACTGGAGTAACTTGAGTAGTGCTGGAAGGTCTCTCTTGCTAGGAGACATGGGGCTGGTGGTTCCCATCATCCTTCATTCCATATTGCTGGAGTATCTATGGTACCACTGCCCATAGAACCCTCCAGGGAAGGCTCACGCAGCCACCTAACAGCATACGTTGATGAGCCGTATTGGTTTCATAGTAGAGGGTGGCCAGGCACGAATGGGATGCTGTGATAACAGAATATGGAATGAAAGACCAAAGTACAGAGCTTTTCCTAGGATAAGAGAAAGAGTCAATGGCAGGGCAGGCAAGGAATGCAGGGGCCATGGGAGGATGTGGGACCTCAAGGCTGGGCTGGAGAAAAGAGGTCTGGCAGCGGCTGAAGGGTAGGGGCAGAGAGCATTGTCCACCAGAAAGTCACCCCCCTTCCTCCTTGGCACGTGGGACCCTGGTTGCTGGTGCTGGAAGGGGATGCATATATGTGACATCAGATGCTTGAGGAGTGGTGTTGCTCCTTTTAGATTTGATCCCATCGCTTCCTTTAGAAGCCCAGCTGGCAGCGCATTCTTCAGACACTAAGTCCTGGCCTTGGGGGCTGGCAGGCTTTCTGGGGCGTCTCCTCTTGCCAGGCTCCCGTATGCCGTAAGATCACCCCCTTAGGTATACTGTTGACACCACTTATGAGCGGTTCCCCGATACCCTCCCCCCTTTCCCTATCTTTATTCTGAATTGCTTTCTCAACCACTCTCCCCAGTCTGTCCCTGATGGTTCTAAGCTCTGCGTAACTTATTTCCGAATTACCGCCACAGCCAGGGACCCATGAAGAGATATAGCCTGATATCTCTTCGGTCTCTAGCCTTTGCTCCCTTTGTGACTTACCCTCAGTTCTCCCTCCTTCTAAGTCACCCCCACCCCCCGAATCCCGGTGCAGACCTTGGCTCAGCCCACATGGGTGTCAGCCCCTCTAGGTCCTCCCAGACGCCACCGGTGACTCCAGGTCTCCTCCCTAATTACTTTAGCCAGAGTAACACTGGCAGTGAAAGTGATCTATTGCAGCCCTACGACAGCTATTCAAATCCAGAGACTGCTGGCCTGGGCTGAGCTGTTCTTTCTTATCCCGCTGACAAATGCTCGCTGAGCACCAAATCTGGACCCTGTCCCACCCCAGGGCCTCTGATCCAACTGGCCGTGCCGGCACGGATTGGTTTTGGATAATAGACTAATGAATCAGTATCACCCAAATGGCTTTCTCTTGCACTGAAGTGTCCAAATGCCAGGCAGCTCTCTTCATGGACTCAGGGTATAATGATCCCTCCCAGAAAATCATAATCCTTCAATCTCCCCTCTCTAGACCATCCATCAGCGTTCCAGAGTCCACCGCTGCATTCTCATTCCAGGAGTTTTCAATCACTTCCCTTTTCCCTCGTGCTTGCAGAACAAAGCAGTGACACTAGGAAATTGTGTTTTGACGTGAAATCATTATGTGTTTTAAAACCTCTCCTTCGATGTTGGTCTTCTCCTGCCTTCTGCCCTCCCCTGACACATCTCCTGCTACGAAATGCAGCGTGAGCCCCGTTCCTGTGTTAAACTCTCAGGCACAGGTGAGGGATGCACGGTCCGAAAGGAAGAAATACAGGAAAGATAAGCTGCCCGTTTTATTCCGGTGCTGTAATGCTCTAATTAATTTGTCTCCTCTAATCGGAGCCCTCCTAGTATACTTCCCGCAGGGATGTTTGAGGGACCGGTGTGTGTGTGGAGTTGGGGAGAGGCGGTGTGCTGGGGCATAGGTATTCACGGTATGGTGATTATGCCTGTGGGCTCCCTCACATGAGCCCAGAGTGAGGGTGAGATGGGAGGTGTGTGCTGGCTGCTCCCCAGCTCTGTCCTGGGCCCTGCACACCTCTGCCGGTAAGAGCATCTCTCTTTGCTGATGCCGACTTTCATGTTTAGGGACAAGTCTTTTGGACACAGTGAGCGCCTAAAGGCACGCCAATTACTGATCCGGTGCTCGGCCAAAGAGGAGTGCTGGGGGAGAAACGGACAGAGTTGGACTTCCAGGAAAGTGTGCTGGATCTATCCTGTGTCTTTCCCAAGCCCTTTTCATGGGAAACTTTGGTTCTAAGCGATTCTCTATAGACCCGCTCCTTCTAGAACTTAAGCCCCCTGAGGATGGGCCTGAGCCATATTTGGGAAGCTCAGCACAGCGGAATCATGGCAGCCCATCGGGAGACAGGCTCAGCGTGTATCATCCTAGGGGTGTCTTCTTGGGCAAGTCACTTTAACTCTCTGAGCCTCAGTTTCTTCATCTAGAAATGGGGGTAGAAGCCCTACCTTCCTTGTAGGGTTTGATGTGAGGGCTAAAGATAACATATGCTTCTGTGGGCTTTAGTGGGTGTGCAGCCAATGGGGGGTCTTGTTATCATTACGGATGAATGAGTTCTTGCGGAGGAATGCTGAGCGGCCAATGTCCCCGAGGTGCTTCGTTTAGAAAAGAAAAGAGGCTGTGAAGTTAGTTTCCGCCAAACAACAATAACTTCCGCTGTAAATAATTGATGCTGCGAGCAGACTCCCAGTGTTCACATCCGGGTAAGGTTTAGGAACGACGGCTCTACGTTCTAAATCGCCTCATCTTTCCTTTCTTGAAAAGATGGAGTCTGTGCTGGAGTCAGACAAGTGTGACTTCCAAAGAAAGCGCCACTGGGAAGACTGCAGTTTGCTCCCCAGCTGCTGGGGCAGCGGAAGCACCCTGGCTGCCCCTCTGTGCAATTAGGAGGCAGGCCCAACTGGTGTCCAGCACCCAAAGCCTCTCCTTTCAGGGACCCTCCCCTCCTTTTGGCAGCCGTTATTTCAAGGGTGTTCAAACTGCTTCTCAGTGTCACTAAGAGGTTCTGTTTTAGCCTGTTATTCCTTGGCAGTACCCTCCCTTAACTCCTGCGTGTCCTCTGTTCCAGTGTCATGGGACCTGACTTTGGCTAGGACCATCACGACGGCCTTTCACCAGTCTTTGGAGTAGTTAGTAGTGCATTCCGTTAGAGCTGGAAGGCACCTTCCTATAGGCTGCCTCACCCCCATTTTCCAGCTGAGCAAGACGGGGCTCCCCGGTAGGGAAGTGGCTTGCCAAGGCCGTAAAGCAACTTTGACCCTAATTCATGCGTCCTCAGCTCTGAGACATGCAGGACCGTGGTGCCAGGTGCGTGAGCTGGGACTCAGGAACTGGCTATGGGAGTGGCCTGTGTACGAAGGTGACATAAACCAAGATTCAAGTATCTACCGAAAGGGGAGAGTGTGGCCTGGTTTCTCCATCCTGGGAGCTGATCTCTCTCTGTAGGGGTCTGATCTGGAGCACAGGGTGGCAGCAGGAGCCTGTGGGTGGAGGCGACAGGTGAAGTCAGACAGGAGGTCTGTCCATAAGCTGGACACTCAGTGACAAAATAGGTAGGGGTAGGGCTGGCCCCGGCAGGAGCTGGCTGGCTCGAGGGGGACTTTCAGGGCACCCCTCCACTTACTGAACACGTATGACGTGCCAGGCACTGTTCTAAGGATTTCCCTGCGTTAACACCTCAGATCCCACCGCAGCCCGTGGAGGCTGGTGTTGACGTATACAGATGCGTGACCTGGAGGTGCACTCACTCGTCCAAGATCGCTCGTCTAGAGGGGGAGCCAGGACTCCCAAGCCGGCCCTGGTGCTCTCAAAGCCTGTGCCCTTTGCCCCACAACTCACACCCTCCCCAGTGCTCTCTGCATGGCTTCAGGTCAACGGGAACAGAGAGGATGAAGAAACTGAGACACAAGCCCCACTGGGAAGATCATGCCAAGCTTGGGGGGAGGCAGGAGATGGCCATAGCCCGGCACGGCCCAGGGATCCTGGGTGCGGCCCTCAGGCAGGTGGCAGAGGCTAGCATGCTCCCTCCTGGCCAGGTGAACTCAAGGGCACTTCCCAGACTGCACTTAAACAGGGGACTCCTGGAGCACGGGGAAGGAGGCTCCCAGAGGTGGACTCCGGGTGGAGGGAGCGTTTTCCCTGTGGGGTGCCATGAATTGCCCTTCCGAGGTGAACCCTCCCACTAGCCTTCATGAAACACCAGCCTACGGGTGCCTGAAGGAGGCTCTGCCGCCTCTGTTACAGGAACTTGCCTGCCCCAGCGTTTTTTAAGTCAAACTGCCAGTAGGGCCACCTGCTTTCTGGTTCAGGGAGGCTCCCTGGGGAAGGAACTTTAAAAAGATTTCTGATCGTAACAATGCTCTCCTCTGCTCAAATCGACAAAAGTTTTCTTCCCCTCCATCACAGCAAGGCACACACAGAGGAAGATAACATTGAGAAAATGCCATTTCTGGCTGTCAGACCAAGCAGGGACGATGAACCCTTACTTAGTCAGTTTCTTCCTGCCAGAGGAGGTGTCTTTTGATAAGAGAGCATTTATTCCTCGCCAGCAGCATCAGGTTCACCATCACAGGGGCCTGTTTATTTTCCACCCAACGTTTCTGTTATATCCGTCTCTTGCTTTGTAGTCCAAAGACCATCACCTTGGCTTCCCTCATCTTCTCTGCAGGATTTCCACAGTGGCCTTGTAACAGTATTTCCCTTCTCCCCTCCACTTCCACGTTTCTATCCTGTATGCCCCACTCTGCCACAGAGCGATCCTTCTGACACAGTGCTAGGAAGGCTGTAGGCCTCTGCCGGGCACCCTTTTCACCTGGCAGGGCTGTTAATGATCATGACCTCCCTTCAGGGTAGGCACTAGGGCCCACCCAGTCATAGCACCCCATTCTCCTAGCCCTGGTGTGGGCCCCAGGGGTGGGCTGGTCAGAGCCTTCCTTTGGTTATTGCAGCCACGTGCAGGGAGAGTCTTCTGAGAAACAGGGTGGCAAAGACATCTGCTCTTTTGGGGTGGCTATGGCAGTGCTTCTGGCCTCCGGTCTCAGTGTCATAAGTGCTAAATGACAGGCAGCCTCAGGGGTGTGTCCCCAGAACACTCCTGTGGTGTGGCTGGGTGCTGGCCTGACCCCTCTGTGCTTGCCTGAGCAGCATCTAAGTTCCACTCTGAAACTCTTGAAGATGCTGAGAGCTACCCGATGGGTTTCAGTGAACTCCTCTATACCTAATCAGCTAAGGGGAGTCTGTTCCCCGCAGCTTAGCATCCTGAGCGACACAGAAGGTGACAAAGAGGAACCCCGATGGCAGCACCTGGTCTCTGGATGCAACTGTGTTTGACACAAGATGTCCCACCGTCCTTCCCGGCTATGGGAGCTGATAAGTCCCTTCACTTTCTTCTGTGGTGGAGTAAGGTGTGGTTTTGAAATTTGTAATCAGATGAATCCTGAATAATCATCACAGCTCGGAATCATATCATGTCACATCTCGGCTCAGGCATCTTCCATGACTCTCATGGCACCAAGTTCAAGGGCCTTACGTAGGCTGCTGTCTTCCTAACGGCCCCGTCTGAGTCCTCACCTGTTCCCACGATGCTCCATCGTCTCTTCACTAGCCCCCAACCTCTCATTTCATTCCCTCCTCTTGCTTTGGCTCACGCAGTGCCCCCTGCTGGAAGGCACTCCCTCTTTACTCAGCTCATAGCCAGCCTGCAGGTTATTCCCGGGGACTGCAGGGACATCTCTGGTCTCCGAAATCCTAAAGTTTATGCAAGTCAGGTTTGTGCATTCATTTCCTTCTCAACCTTCAGGGAAATATTATGGACAAATTATAAGGGTAGGGGTGGGTATATCACGGGTCCTTCATGCCCGGCACCTCCAAGCTGACTGCTTTAGGTACACCTTCTCATTGAATTCATACAAATCGTGAGGAGGGAGGTAAGGATTGCCATTTGGTGACTGTGGGAACTGAGGTTTGGGGACCTTAAGTAACTTCCCCAAGGTCACAGAGCTCTGTAGTGTAGAATCAGCTCCTTCAGGGGCTCCTAGATGGCTCTGTCCATGAGGCGTGGTCCTCATTCTTAAAGGGGCAACATTCACAACTGGGACTCAGGGTATTCTCCTAAACAAGGAAACGGCTATCATAGTCAACTTAGCAACATCACTGGGTGTCTATTACATGCAAATTGTTGGGCTATTGTCTCAGGAGCAAAATAATATGATCCAGTCCCTGACCTTCGTGCAGAAGGGACAAAGGGAAGGCATTCAAGGTAACTCAGGTTGGAGACAGCAAACAAGATCCAGTGGAGGGAAAGACAGTGACTTTGAACTGGAGAGCCCTTGAGCTGAGCCCTGAGACCAAGGAAGGTCAGATAAATAGTGGAGACAATCCAAGTTAGATGGCAGCTACAATAGCCATGGTCTCAGTAGTCAGGGGGAGCTTCCTGAGGGAGGTGGGCCTTACCCTGAGCCTCCAAGACTGGGGAGGGTGGCAGTAATTCTGTATGTTGCCTATTTCTTCTCCCTAAGGAGTATAAAAACTTCTTAAAAAGCAATTGATAAACTTGAAAAAATTCTGTATGAAAACTCACTCGCATTCAGTGAGTCCTTTCCATATGCCAAACACTGTGCCTGGTATTTCTTTCCAAGCCCACATTTTCTTGTCTGTAAAATGAGAGTGATTATAAGAGCTAGATTGTTGTGGGAGATTAGCAATAAGGTATAGAAACCATTTGGCATCTAAGCAATGCTCAGCAGATGGGAGATGCTGTGTTGATCATTACAATGACCCCATGTGGAAGGAAGGGGGGACTTTTAGCTACAAGTGGAAAACCTGGGGCTCTAGGAGATTACATGAATTCATGGGGGCCTTTGGCTTCTCACAAGCAGAGAGGGCCATAGGGCCAGAAGTCCCCACGCTTCTCTCTCCAGACCGGACTTTCTGGCATCCTATAGTCTCTGAGTCAAGAGGGTGTCTGCTGAGGTCAGTGTCCTGGTAATGGAGAACATACCTTATTGGACCTTTCCAATGAGGTTCTCAGCCCAGCAGCCTGGCAGCCTTGACATGGGTCTAGCTGGCTGTGACTTTGTGGGTGTCATTCATTCATCCAGAAACTCAAGCCTTGAGTCTGATGTCTGAGGCTGGCGCTTTAAGGGTGCAGATGTGGACGGCAGAGATACTGGTATGAGGGGTGAAGAGGCCAGGGACAGTAGTCCTTCATCTCGTCCCTGGACTCATGTTTGACTCCTGTGAGTAGAGTGACATGGGCTGGTCTCCATACTAAAGTCCCACGACAGGAGGGGCGATGGTTGCCCAAAGGTGGCAGTGTTCTTATTAACTCAGAAGGGTCACTTCCCCTTGGGGAGCACGGCATGGAGCCCCAGGGGACAGGAAACGCCAGCAACAATAAAGGTGACACCAGCAGCAGGGATGATAGAGCAGAGCTTTCTTTGCCCGTCTTTCGGGGCCTCTTGTCCAAAGGAAGCCAGATTGGGAGGGGTGTCTGTGACCAGCGATGGGCCACAGGGCAGCTAAGAGGACTTGCTGTGGGGAGAGTCTTGCAAACCCTCTGGTGACTTCCAGAAATAACCAGCGAGGCGTGAGGTCCTGGAGTAGTGGGTGAAAGCAGTCCAAGAAAAGCCTTATCACAAAGCCTGTGCCAAGCATGACGCTGGGCACACAGCATGTCCCCAACAGCACTTTGTAGTTAAGGTGTTAATTGAGGTTGTCTCATTAGCTGGGACGCACATGCTGACTGTTGTCTGCAACCCAGTCAAATGAAAACCTGCATGGAATGACAATCCTGGTTTCCGAGGAGGTGATACAGGCAGCGATGGCTCTGAGCTCCTTGGGGAGCCGCTCTGCCTGCTTCCCCACCTACCCCGGGGGCCGGGCCAGCCCCCTCCAGTGGCCCCTGGCTTTCTTTGCACTGGGAAGGCTCAGCTTCAGGTGGCTTCTGACTCCTAGAAAGAATGCTTGGGACTCAGGGGGAGACCAAGGCTTCTGCAGTGTCTGAGTGAGTCTCTTGTTCGGTCTCCCGGAACAGAAAGATAGAGCCATCCTAGCCCAGACTTCCCTTCCCACGCACCTGGTCCGCCCGTAGCCTGGAGGCAGAGGAGGGGGGCAGGGCAGGGGACAGGGAGGGGCAGTGGGCAGTGATGGGTGGGTGGGCCCTTTCTCCTTGGCTGGGCAGGACTGCCTTCCCATCACTCAATTCCAGTACATTTGATTCTGAGCCACAAGTGGCTTGTTCCTCTCCAAAGAAGCATTTGAATTTTAAAAGAGGACCCTGGAGAGGAAACACTTAACCCAAAGGAATGAATATTTAATGCTGGCATTTCAGGTTCTGTTGGGGAGAGGTCTTAGAGAGGCCTTTCCCAGTGTTCCGCAGAGTACCCCCCAGCTACTTGCGTCTTCTGCTCAGGAGGAAGGCCAGCCTGGCAGGAGACCCTCGGGGAAGGCCGAGGGGAAGGAGGCACTGGCTGGTGCGTCCCTAAGCAGGCTGCGGGGGTGATCGCTGGGCCCCAGTTGGTTCCAGCGTTAAGGCTCTCAAAGAGGTGGCCCAAGGCTCAAATTGGGCCTTGATTTTTTGTGTGTTTTAATTGGGCCTGCAAGGCCCTTGAGGTGAGGCTGCAGTGTGGGTACTACCCTGGGATGTGTGCATGGCCAGATATGAGCTCCCCAGGGGACAGAGAATGGAAAGATGGGGCCTAGATTCTTCTTCATCCTCAGTAGAGGATTCCAAGCCCAGGGATGTGTGCTCCAAGGGTTTCTGGGAAGTGGGGCTGCCATTCAATGTGCTCCTGGGCTCCTTCCTGATGAGGGGCTTGGAAGAGAAATTCAGGATTATTTGTGCCTCTTTCTGTGTTCTGGGGTGACAGGACCCCTTTACAAATGTCCAGCTTGCTCATACATCGCGGCAGTGGCTGTGGCCACATCGGGATTCCCCTACTGGCAGGACTGCCCCTCAGGTATAAGCCTACGCTCCACCCCCATACCTCGAGGAAGTGGCAGCCACAAGATCAGCGGGCAGTGGTCCCATGAGGTCTGTTCCTTCTCTCTGCCTGGCCTCAGTTCCCTTGCCCTTCCCTCGGAATCCTGGCTCTGGCCTTCAAGCTGACTCCCACTGCCTCATGCCCCGATGCCCACAACTCCACCTACTCCCCAGATGGTCTAATCAGATAGAGCTGGTGACCAGCCTGGGCTGCAGAACGGTTGCAGGCTTTGCCACCAGACTTGTGTGGGGTTGAATCCTGGTTCTCTGGTTTACATTGTGAAATTGGGCAGGTTACTTCACCTTTCCGAAGTGTTTCCTTATCTGTAAAACGGGATAATGATGCTTCACAGGGTGTTTAGGCAGATTAAGTATATACAGAAATATAATTAATTTTTTCCTTGCCTTTCTTTTTTATTGAGATACAATTGACATAACACCATATTAGCTTCAGATGTACAACATAATGATTTGATGTTTGTATGTATAAAGAGATTTTAAATTATTGCTCTACAATTGGCAATTGTTCTGCACCTTGTTTTTTCCTACCTTAATAATATATCTTGGACTATTCTATATTAGTACATAAAGAGCCTCATCAACATTTTTATGTTTGCCTGGTGTTCCTTTGTGAGAATGGACCATAATTTATTTAGCAGTCCTTCTCTGATGGACATTTAGGTTGTTTACAGTATTTTGCTATTATAAATACTGCTGGGATAACAGCTTTGTATATTCATGATTTTGTACATATGCCTCTGTGGTTATGAATAAGCTGTCCCTTTTGTTAGGAATTTCCTCTCCTTGTTCTATCTACCTGGTGAGGGCATCCTATTTATTCTTTAGGTGCAGCTTCAATGCTGTGTTCCCAGGAAGTCCTTCCTGACTTTCCTGGGAGAATCACACTGTCCTCTTCCAGTGTCTGGCTGTCCTCTCTTCATATCTCTGATAGATTTCCATCCTCACACTTCAATCATTTATTTCTATGTCTTCCCTTCTCAAATGTGAACTTCTGGATGACAAGAACTGTATCTCTCCAACAGCAGAAGCTGCAAACATATCTCCAGTGCCCAGCCCAGTACTTTTCACATAGTAGGAGCTTAATAACTTTTTCTTGCATAAATGAATAAATGAACCAGAGTCTATGCATTCAGGGTACTTATGGTCCAATGGAGGAGATAAAGATATGCACAAAGATAATTATAATTACAATACAATGCAAGACAGAAAGTATTAAATGCCACCAGAGGTACAGATTAACTATTCTATTTAGTGGTTCTCAGCCATGACTGCAATGAGAGCCACCTGGGAGTTTTTAAAAGTACTACTATGCCTGGGCCTGATCCGCAGAGAGACTGGTTTATTTAGTCTCATGTGGAGCCCAGCAATTGGTTATTTAGAAAGTTCTCCAAAGGATTCAACTGGCAGCCAGGATAGAGAACCACTACCATACTGCTCTAGTCAGTGATTCTGTGGGGAATCTTGTTAAGATGCAAATTCTGATTCAGCAGGTGTGGGTGGGGCCTGAGGCTTTACATTTCTATCAAGAGCCCAGATGGTGTCCGTGCTGCTGGTCCTATGACCATACTTTGAGTAACGGTGCTCTAGAGCCATTGTTGTCAACCCTGGCTGTGCATCAGCATCCTAATTCCCAAGCTGACCCCAGACCAATAAAGTCGAGGTCTCAGTCAGCTCTGGAGGCTATAACAGCATAGCAGAGACTGCATAGCTTCAACAAACACTTAGTTCTCACAGTTCTGGAGGCTGGAAGTTTGAGATCAGGCTGCCAGCATGGTCAGGTTCTTGTTGAGGGCCCTCTTCCTGGTTATGTCCTCAGATGGCCTTCCTTGATGCATGCAGAAGTAGAGAGAGAGAGAGAGAGAGAGAGAGAGAGAGTTCTGGTGTCTCTTCTTATAAAGGCACTAATACCATCATCAGGGCCTCACCCTTATGACCTCATTTAAACCTAGTTGCCTCCCAAAGGCTCCATCTTCAAATACCATCACTTTTGTGGTTAGGGTTTCAATATACAAATTTTTTGGGAATACAAACATTCGGAATCTCTGGGGTTGGGAACCTAGACATTAATATTTTTTAAAGTTTCTAACTGATTCCAGTGTGGGTGAAGCAGTCTTTTCTAGCTGTGTGGAAGGAGTCCAATCTTTCTGGAAAGAGATGGCACTGTGGAAGTTGTGAGGAGAGCATTTCAGGAGAGGGAACCTGCTTAAATGACCTCTAATTGCTCTCCTAGTTCTAATATTCTTCGATAACCTTGGTTAGATTGGAGGACAGGAGATGTGGGATCCTGGTCTGTAGGCCCTTAGGTAATTCACTGATTCATTCATTCATAGAAATATTTGTTGAATGCCAGGTATTGTGCTAGGTTCTGAGGAAATAACAATGAACAAGGCAGGTCTAAAATTCTGATCCCTGCTCTAGTAGAGCTCATTGGAGAGCAGTGAATTCAGACAATTAAACTAGTAATTATCATAGAGTATAATTGATGTGATGATAGGGAAAGCATAGGTTAAAGCTCCAGGTTCCTAGCTGATCAGATAGATGGATATAATGATGTCTTTCCTTTCTACTTCACAAAGTGTGATGAAAGTCACATGGGACAACGGGTTTGGGGAAGCCATGCAACATTGTATAAGGTCTGAAGGAATGTGACACAAACACACACACAGTGTGTGTTTAATAGGACAAAATGGATCTACTTGACAGACATACTTATAAGGCCTCAGCCACCAGCGTGCGTGTTTTTCTGGATGGCTTTGGCTTTTTGTCAGAAGACTTGAATTTAACCCCAGTGCTATCCACGCCACCTCCACCCACATGGGTACTTAGTAGAGTGTGGTTTTCAGTAGGGTTGGTTTTGTATAGAATCTCCATTGATTACAGCCCTGGAGCTGACACAGCTCTTCCAGAAGGGATGTGCAGAGTGGCCCTGGCAGAGCAGCAAAGGGAAGGGTGGGCCACCCACCTGCCAGCTACTTGGGACCCTCCAACCACCTTCAGCACTGCCTCTGAGGCAGCTGGCACTGCAGAGCCCGGGATTTACAGCTGAAATCACAGGTGGTCCTGGACCCAAGGTGCCTATGTGAGATGACATGCAGATGAGTGCATTAATGTGCAGGTGAAAGGGTAAGCACTTTCATTTCACTTCATCTTTCTAAGGCTCTGCCATTGCTCACAGCTGGAATGCCCCACTGGAGACCACAGAGCGCTGTGGGAAATGGGGTAAGGAGAATGCAGCACTCCTCAGGGGGCCTGTGGCTGCTTGTTCTTTGTTGTTTCCAGTTTGCCCCTATTTAACTGGACTATGGCATCTAGCTGCCCACTGTGGACGTTTCATATCTCTTCTCTGCTGCCACCTTCTGTAGCTCAGACCCTACCCCCTCGACTCTGACTCTTACAGTAGCCTTCTGACTTGTGTATCTGCCCCAGGACCGGCCCTCGCATTAACCCTATGTGCTGCTGACGGAGTGCTGACAGCACTCTGATCCCGACACTCTCTAACTGCAAGCATCTTTGTCGTTCTCTATTTCCCATTATGTCAAGTCCAAACTGCTATGCCTGCTTCCAAAACCCTCCACTATCTCTCTGCTCCAAATACCTGACAAAATGTATCTCCATTTCAGACTTCCAGTGCCCTCATTTCTTCTCTCCACCCTCTTCACTTCAACCATACATGAACACACACACACACACACACACACACACACACACACGCACACAATCATACACACAATCTCACACACACCAAGCGCACACTTGGAAGTGGAGGATATTGTTGCCTCACCTGGAGTGTTTTATATTCCCATCTCCTTATCTAAATCCTCTTCATTCTTTAAGGCTCACTCTCCTCTCCCCACAGCACACATTTACTCTGCGTGCACTGCCCTTACACAGTTTGGCATCCCTTGCTCACTATCCATGTTACATGAGCTAATTATGTTTTCCCAGCAGACAGCATATGACTTGAATGCAGGAACCATGCTAGTCATATTTTGATCTGCTTCCATTAGCATAGAGCTAAGCATACAGGATGCTTAATGAATTGATTGATTAGTAAATCCCTATTAACAGACAAATGAAATCAGAGGGGCCAGAGCTCCAAGTGGCATGCAGGGTGACAGAGACCCAGATGAGGGAAAGGGAACCTCTACAGACGTCTGGCAATAGCAGGATGAGAGAAGTTCCTAGAATGTTATTAAAAGGAGAAGAGAAATTAATCCATTTAACAGGCATTTAATTAGCACCTACTATATCATCAGCATAAATTATAACTATCCCCCACCCCAAAAGAATTCAAGTGTTAGCTAGAGAGACAAATCCACATGAAGCCAACTAAAACACACTGTGATACTCTGATAATATGACCTAGGGCTATAGGAGCATCAAACAACAAACACACAGTAATGATCTGTGCTGGCCGGCTTTGGTTGTTGATTGGGTCACACAGGTCTAGTGACAGGAACAGGTGGCTGATATCAGGAATTAAAAAGTAAGAAGTGGTATGAGGACACAAGAAACAGCATGACATTGCAAGAAACAGCACGGTGTCACAGAAAGAGCATGGAAAGCTGCAGAACTTGGGTTTAAAATTCAGCTCCAACTCAGCAAGCAACATTTTCCTTATATATACAATGAAGATAGTAATATTTATCTTTCAGTTAGTAAGGAAAGGTGAGATAATGTAAGCAATGCACTTAGCACAGTCCTTGACACACAGTGAGAGCTTGTGAATTTGATCTCCTTTTTCAAAGAAGATAAAACCTGACTCCTGGGCCAGAGTCCATCCCAGACCTTCAGCACCATGGACAGCTCCAAGGAGGGAAAAGTAGGCTGTTGGTAAATTTGAGCTTCTAGTTTCTGGGTCAGAAAAATAACAGAAGCTAACAGTTATATAGCATTCCTGTGCCAGAAACCTTACATATATTAATCTCATTAATCCTTACAACACATCTAGGGCAAAAATACTGCTTTACTCTCCATTTTAACATGTGAAGAAACCAAGGCACAGAAGTTAATTGATTGCCTAAAATCACACAGGTAGTAAATGGTGGAGGCAAGATTGGACCCCAGACAGATTGGCCCCATAGCTCATGCTCTTTGACGCTAGACTACGCTGTGTTTTCTGAGTTTGGGCACTGGGAGTGGGAGACTGACAGGACTGTCCTTTCATCATGTCACAGTTCATTGTTCAGGGCTCCCCTTTATTTTGGGTTGGTCCCGGAGGCAGGACCTCAACCAGCTGGTATTGTTTCTGTCACCATCATCCCAGCATATTTGTACCTAGTTCTCTTCTCCCTCACATATCTCCCTCCTCTCACCCAGTCTCCCACCTCTCCCACATAGTTGAAGGTGAGGGAGGAAAAGAAAGAAAAGAGAGATGAGTAGAGGAGAAAGGAGGGTTAAGTTTAGAAGAGGTAGAAGAGAGGAATAGAAGAGAGATGGGGGAGAGAGAGAGAAAGAGTCTGAGCAAGATGGTGAGAGTTCAGGTGATGGGGGAAAACAATATACTAAGAGTGAGTGGGAGAGAGGAGGCAGAAATGAGTTGGAAGGAAGCAAACACAGGAGGTGTGAGGAAAAGAAAGGAGGAGAGGGACCAGTGGAAAGGAGTAAATGGAAAGAATACATGAGTAGAAGAAAAGAATGTGAAAACTTGGGAAGGGATGTGTGATGATGGGGAGAAAGGTAGGGAGAGGAAGGTAAGCTGGAGAAATGGGCAGGAAGGTATCAAAGAAGGTTCAAGTTCTGTGAAGCAGTGACTGACAATATTTCTCTTCCAAATGGAGCTGAGACATTGTCCCATCTCGCTCTATCCTTCCCTGAGTTCTTGAGGTCCAGCAAGGTCAGGGGGAGAGGTGGGACACAACGTCAGCCTATTACAGAATTATGAATTTCTACAAGTACAAAGGAGCCCCCAGTTCTTCTTTCCATGGTCAGACACCCTCTTTCTCCACTCAGCCATACTCACGCTTTTCTGTCCTCCATTTGGTCAGGTCATAACTTGATATAGACAAGGCTGTCCTATGGAGGAGAGAAAGATAAAACACTGAAGCCTCTTTACCTGAATTTTGTACTTGCAGGTCATGAGGTGAGAAGTGTGCATGATATCACTCAACTCTTCACTTCTTTTAAACCAGCTGCCACTAATTTTGCTGCTATCAAGGATCAGGGAGCATTTATTAAGCATTTATACATGTTGACATTGTACCAAGGCTTTTACATACAGTGTCTTATTTAATCCTCATGAAGACCCTGAGAGGTAGGCATTATTAATCCCCAACTTTGTGTATGAGAAGCTGTGGCCAGGAGAGAGTAAATAACGTATGCAAGGCCATGCATCTAGTAAGTGGTAGAGCAGGGAACCCATTTATTCAGTCTCCAAGGCCTTCATTCTTTCTATAATGAGGTAAAATCATGTCATAATATTGTCTTCAGAGGGAGGACACATTTTGCCATGAAACTGGGAAGCTTGAATGCCAAGTGGCTGAGATCAGGAAAGCCTTGTCTATAGGCAATGCCTCATTGCCTCAATAGAGGCAGAAATATCCCTGGGTCTCATTTCTCATCTGGCCTTTTGGGGTCCTGGACAAGTCTCCTTGTTCTGTGCCTTGGTCCTCTCCCCACACCCCACCCACGATCAGTAAAACAAGTTCAAAACGTTTACAGAACACAGATGTCTAATCTATGCAGAGCTCAGTGAAGGTTCAAGTTTCACAGGCTAAGCTTTTAGCTTTGCTCCTAGCTTCAGGTTCTCTTTCATAACTTATTCTTTGGGGACCTCCCTAAACCTCCAGAATAATATTTCCAATTTGGCAAAGTCACACACACTATACATTCATAACTTATAAATAACAATGGTCTGTCACAAAGAAAAAAAGTCAGAGTGAAGTGTTCTTTTGTAGACTACTTGCCTTGGGCAAAGCACCATACTCAGGAATGTTCTTCTCCCCAGGGCTACTGACTACTCTTGTATAGGTTATGAACTACACAAAAGTACTAGAGCCAGAAAGACTGAATGAGTGCTGAAAACCATCCTCCACTCCCTTTACCAATCCATGTATTGTGGCATGAGGTGTCAGTCCAGAAAAGGAGGAACCTATGGTTAATTGCCCTGCCCAGAGGAAGATCCCTTTTGTATCTCTCTAGGCAGGGAAGAACATTCTAGTTTTCACAGAGGCACAAGAAGAAATGCAGCCCTGTTTTTCATCTTCATTTTCAAAATTCATTTCCCAGACTTTGCTTCCAGAAATTGTTCTAGTCATGATGAAGTAACTGGCTTTAGATTTACCTACCCACAAAAAGCAAGAAACAACAAAACAGGACAAAATATATAAAACAACTGCTTTCAGACATTGGACAGCAGGAAGCATAGGATTTTGATTCCTGAGAGAAGGAAAACACATGAATGTGCTCCAAGGTTTGCCTTGATTTTCTTCCTGGGATCATGTTTCTGATTTTGATACAGGGAGGTGGAGCCCATAAAGAGTGAAAGTGGTGATCTCAATGAGCTGAGAATGCAGAGATGGAAGCATCTGAAATTTGCAAGGAAGGGTACCAGAGGGGAGGAAACTGCATGGGATAATACATGGGCAGAAGTCTCCGTGAGAATTTACCTCAGGTTCTTTATTATTTTAAATTTTTTAATTGATTTATAGTAGATTTACAATGTTGTGTTAATTTCTGGTGTAGAGCAAACTGATTCAGTTATACATAATACATATATAAGTATATGTATATTTTTTCAGATTCTTTTCAATTATAGTTTATTACATGATATTGAATATAGTTCCCTGTGCTATACAGTAGGTCCTTGTTGTTTATCTGTTTTATACCTAGTACTGTATATCTGTTAATCCCAAACTTCTCATTTATCCCTCCCTCCCTTCCCCTTTTGGTAACTTGTAAGTTTGCTTTCTGTGTCTGTGAGTCTGTTACTGTTTTATAAATAAGTTCATTTGTATCTTTTTTTTAGATTCCACAAATAAGTGATATCATATGATATCTCCATCCATCCATCCATGTTGCTGCAAATGGCATTTTTCATTCTTTTTTATGGCTGAGTAATATTCCACTGTATTTATGTATGTGCGTGTGTGTATATATATATATATATATATATATATATATATATATATATATATAATATCTTCTTTATCCATTTATCTGTTAATGGACATTTAGGTTGCTTCCATGTCTTGGTATTGAGAATAGTGCTGCTATGAATATTGGGGGTGCACGTATCTTTTCGAATCAGAGTTTTTTTTTTATTTGTCTTTTCCAGGAGTGACATTGCTGGATCATATGGTAACTCTATAAAATAAAATATTTTAAAAATATTTGATTAGCATGAAAGACAAGAAAATAGTAGCAGAGGAACAAAAAATTATAAAATGAAGAAAGCAAATAGGGAGATAGTAGACTTAAACTCAAGTATATAAGTAATTACATTAAATGTAAATAGTTTTACCTCCAATAGAAATGCAGAGATTTTTAGACCAGATTAAAGAAGACCTGACTATATGACAGCTACAAAAACCTCTACATTTTAAATGTAAAGACACAGATGTATTGAAAGCAAAAGGATGTAAAATTGTACAGTGGAAACGGTAAGCGTAAGAAGGCTGCTGTGTGCCTATTTTCATATCAGACAAAGTAAATTACAAGATAAGCATTGTTAGCTAGAGATGAAGAGACTTTCCTAATGCTGAAAACAAAAAGGCTAGTTCAGCAGTCAAATGTTGTCTCTGCACTGAATAATGGAATTTTAATACACATGAAACAAAAACTGATAGAAATAAAAGGAAAAATATTCAAACCAAAAATAATATTAGGAGATTTTAACACTCTTCTCTCAGTAACTGATAGAACATGTAGACAAATCAGCAAGGATACAGGAGATTTGAACAACACTAGCTACAAATTTGACCTAATTAACATTTAACGACCACTGCCCCTACCAACTGCAACATACACATTCTTTTCATGTGCATAGAAAACACTGAACTAGAACTCATACTGGCCATAAAATTAAGTATCAATAACAGTGAAACTTTACATATATGTTTTCTTATACCGAAAAGGAATTAAATTTGAATTCACTAAAAACGAATATCTAGAAATATTCCAAATATTTGGAAATTTTACAACATATTTCTAAATAATCCATGGGTGAAAGAGGAAATTACAAGAAAAATTAGAAAATATTACCAATGGAATGATAACAAAGGACACAGCATTTCAAAATGTGTATGATACAGCTAAAGAGCTGCTTAGAGAGAAATTTATACCTTTAAATACTTATACTAGAAAAGAAGAAATTTTGGAAAAATTTACAAGTGTTTTAATTTGTTGCCATGACAACAAGGTAGACTATTTCTCTCTCCTCCTCATTAGTCTTTTACCATGTGATCTTTAGTCAACATGCAATGGTTATTGAAGGGAACATTTTGCTCCATGCTGGAGATCTATTTTACATTTGGTAGTGTATATATGTCCATGCCACTCTCTCATTTCATCCCAGCTTACCGTTCCCCCTCCCTGTGTCCTCAAGTCCATTCTCTACGTCTGCGTCTTTATTCCTGTCCTGCCCCTAGGTTCTTCAGAACAATTTTTATTTATTTTTTTTGATTCCATATATATGTGTTAGCATATGGTATTTGTTTTTCTCTTTCTGACTTACTTCACTCTGTATGACAGACTCTAGGTCCATCCACCTCATTACAAATAACTCAATTTTGTTTCCTTTTATGGCTGAGTAATATTCCATTGTATATATGTGCCACATCTTCTTTATCCATTCATCTGTTGATGGACACTTAGGTTGTTTCCATGTCCTGGTTATCGTAAATAGAGCTTCAATGAACATTGTGGTACATGACTCTTTTTGAACTATGGTTTTCTCAGGTTATATGCCCAGTAGTGGGATTGCTGGGTCATATGGTAGTTCTATTTTTAGTTTTTTAAGGAACCTCCATACTGTTCTCCATAGAGGCTGTATCAATTCACATTCCCACCAACAGTGCAAGAGGGTTCCTTTTTATCCACACACTCTCCAGCATTTACTGTTTGTAGATTTTTTGATGATGGCCATTCTGACTGGTGTGAGGTGACACCTCATTGTAGTTTTGATTTACATTTCTCTAATGATTAGTGATGTTGAGCATCCTTTCAGGTGTTTGTTGGCAATCTGTAAATCTTCTTTTGAGGAATGTCTATTTAGGTCTTCTGCCCATTTGTGGATTAGGTGGTTTGTTTTTTTGATATTGAGCTGCATGAGCTGCTTGTACATTTTGGAGATTAATCCTTTGTCAGTTGCTTCATTTGCAAATATTTTCTCCCATTCTGAGGGCTGTCTTGTCATCTTGTTTATGGTCTCCTTTGCTGCACAAAAGCTTTTAAGTTTCATTAGATCCCATTTGTTTATATTTGTTTTTATTTCCATTTCTCTAGAAGGTGGGTCAAAAAGCATCTTGCTGTGATTTATGTCAGAGAGTGTTCTGCCTATGTTTTCCTCTAAGAGTTTTATAGTGTCTGGCCTTACATTTAGGTCTTTAATCCATTTTGAGTATATTTTTGTGTATGGTGTTAGGGAGTGTTCTAATTTCATTTTTTTACATGTAGCTGTCCAGTTTTCCCAGCACCACTTATTGAAGAGGCTGTCTTTTCTCCACTGTATATTCTTGCTTCCTTTATCAAAGATAAGGTGACCATATGTGCGTGGCTTTATCTCTGGGTTCTCTATCCTGTTCCATTGATCTATATTTCTGTTTTTGTGCCAGTATCATACTGTCTTGATGGCTGTAGCTTTGTAGTATAGTCTGAAGTCAGGGAGCCTGATTCTTCCAGCTCCATTTTTCTTTCTCAAAATTGCTTTGGCTACTCAGGGTCTTTTGTGTTTCCATAAAAATTGTGAAATTTTTTGTTCTAGTTCTGTGAAAAATGCCATTGGTAATTTGATACCGATTGCATTGAATCTGTAGATTGCTTTGGGTAATATAGTCATTTTTACAATGTTGATTCTTCCAATCCAAGAACATGGTATATCTTTCCATCTGTTTGTATCATCTTTAATTTCTTTCATCAGTGTCTTATAGTTTTCTGTATACAGGTCTTTTGTCTCCCTAGGTAGGTTTATTCCTAGGGATTTTATTCTTTATGCTGCAATGGTAAATGGGAGTGTTTCCTTAATTTCTCTTTCAGATTTTTCATCATTAGTGTATAGGAACGCACGACAGTTCTGTGCATTAATTTTGTATCCTGCTACTTTACCAAATTCATTGATTAGCTCGAGTAGTTTTCTGATAGCGTCTTTAGGATTCTCTATGTATAGAATCACGTCATCTGCAAACAGTGACAGTTTTACTTCTTCTTTTCTGATTTGGATTCCTTTTATTTCTTTTTCTTCTCTGATTTTTGAGGCTAAAACGTCCAAAATTATGAAGAGTAATAGTGGTGAGAGTGGGCAATCTTGTCTTGTTCCTGGTCTTAGTGGAAATGGTGTCAGTTTTTCACCATTGAGAACAATGTTGGCTGTGGGTTTGTCATATATGGCCTTTATTATGTTGAGGTAATTTCCCTCTATGCATACTTTCTGGAGGGATTTTTATCATTAATTGGTGTTGAATTTTGTCAAAAGCTTTCTCTGCATCTACTGAGATGATCATATGGTTTTTCTCCTTCAATTTGTTAATATGGTGTATCACATTGATTGATTTGTGTATATCGAATAATCCTTGCATTCCTGGAATAAACCCCACTTGATCATGGTGTGTGATCCTTTTAATGTGCTGTTGGATTCTGTTTGCTAGCATTTTGTTGAGGATTTTTGCATCTGTGTTCATCAGTGATATTGGCCTGTAGTTTTCTTTCTTTGTGACATCCTTGTCTGGTTTTGGTATCACTGTGGTGGTGGCCTCATAGAATGAGTTTGGGAGTATTCCTCCCTCTGCTATATTTTGGAAGAGTTTGAGATGGATAGGTGTTAGCTCTTCCCTAATGTTTGATAAAATTCACCTGTGAAGTCATCTGGTCCTGGACTTTTGTTTGTTGGAAGATTTTAAATCACAGTTTCAATTTCCATGCTTGTGATTGGTCTGTTTATAAAAATGCAAAATTTTAAGTTAAGAATAAAATTTCCACCTTAAGAAGAAAAAAGACATAAAGGAAAGTGAATAAATATAGAAGCAAAAAACAATGAAATATACAACAAACAATAGAGAATATTAAGAAAGGCAAACATTTGTTCTTTGAAAAGATTAATAAAATTGCTAAACCCTCAGAGATGCTGATCAAGAAAAAGGAGAAACGCTATTGAATATAATGGAAAAGAATCAGACTCACAGATATAGAGAAGAAACTAGTGGTTAGCAGTGGGAAGAGGGAAGGGGGAGGGGCAAGTTAGGGGTAGGGAAGTAAGAGTTACACACTATTAGGTATAAAATAAGCTACAAGGATATATTATACAACATGGGGAATATTGCCAATATTTTATTATAACTATAAGTGGACTATAACCTTTAAAAATTATGAATCACTCTATTGTACACTTGTACATTATATAATATTGTACATCACTTATACTTCAATAAATAAACACAAAAAAGCAGAAAATACAAGCTACCAATATCAGGACTGCAAAAGGAGATACCACTACAGATCTTACAGACATTAGAAGACTATTAGCAACTTTATGCCAGTAAATTCAAGAACATATATATAAAAAGACAAAGCTTTAAAAAGACAACTAAAAAAATTGACCCAAGGTGAAACAGCATATCTGAATAAGCCTCTACTTATCAAATAAGTGGAGTTTGTTTTCAAAAACTTTTTCAAGGAAAAAACTTCAGACCCTGGTAAATTCATAAGTCAATTCAATCAAACACTTAAGAAATAGTACCAATCTTACACAAACTCTTTCAGAATATAGAGGAATAGACTTTACTCCCCAATTCACTTTATGAGGCCAACATTAGTCTGCATTACCAAAACCAGACAAAGATATTAGAAAAAAAAAAAGCCCTGCAGGTCGGCATCTCTCATGAGGTAGATAATAGAATAAAGCATCAAAGCTAACATTAAAAATTTCTAGAAAAAAAAAACTTAACCAAAACAAAACTTTGACACCTTACGAGTAGGCAGAGATTTCTTAGATAGGACATAAGAAGTACTGTTAATAAAAGAAAAAAGTTGATGAAATAGGTTTCATCAAAATTAATAACTTCTGGGCTTCCCTGGTGGCGCAGTGGTTAGGAGTCCGCCTGCCAATGCAGGGGATACGGGTTCGAGCCCCGGTCCGGGAGGATCCCACGTGCTGCGGAGCAGCTGGGCCCGTGCGCCACAACTGCTGAGCCTGGGCTCTGGAGCTTGCGGGCCACAACTACTGAGGCCTGCGTGCCTGGAGCCCGTGCTCCACAACAGGAGAGGTCACCGCGATGAGAGGCCCGCGCGCCGTGGCGAAGAGTAGCCCCTGCTCGCCTCAACTGGAGAAAGCCCGCGCACAGCAGCGAAGACCCAATGCAGCCAAAAATATAAATAAATAAATTTTTAAAAAATAGAAAAAAATTAATAACTTCTTCTGATCAAAAAATACTGTTAACAAGTAGAGCAAACTATAGGCTGGGAAAGCAATAATAACAATACTTGCGTATGACAAATATATTCAGAATATGTGAAGAATGCCTACACATCCAGAATAAAGCCCAAAAGCATTTCAAATAAAAATGGAGAAATACTTGGATAAACGCTTTACAAAAGTGTAGGATGCGCAGGGTTCAAATCCAGGTTGGTTTGTTTTTTTCCTTACCCCAAAGCACATTTCTTAAACATTTCCTTCTGGTTTGGGGACTGGGCTGAGATTTGAACAAACTCTGGTACTCATCATTCCATCCATCCATTCTCCTACCCACGTCATATTCGATCAACATTCTAGTACCATTAGTGAGGTCCATTTCCTGCCTCGAGTAGCTCACAGTCGGAAGCAGGAGGGGAGGGGTGAGCAGGTAGAATCCCACATGATGCCTTCTAGCATAAAGGAAGGCCCAGGGGGCTCTGAGGGCACAGAGGAGGGCTCCCAAACTAGTCAGTCATTCCAGGGAGGCTTTCAGAGGAAGGAAGAAGGGCGTATCCCTTGAGATTGTCCCCCTCCACTCCTGGGCTCCTCGGGTCCCCATCACTTCAGGTTGGGGCACAGCAATCTCCCCAGAGCAGGGAACTGTTATACAATTCCTGCTTGGTAAGATGGATCAGACAGGACAAAATCTTGGCTGCTACCCTACTCCTTCTCCCTCTATCTATCTCCCATTCCCTTATCTTGGACCAGCCAGTGTGCGTCCATAAAAGGACATTGCCCTTCCCTTCCACTGAGCTATGAGGGGAAGAACTGAGAAAAGTATCTCAGGTAGATACCCTCGGAAAAATCCATCCTCCTCTCTACCTCTCCTGCCTACTCTGTCCTCAGCTAGGCTGTGTGGGAGGTACAGAGGGCAGGGGCCCACCCTCAGAGCTCCTCTGCTCCAACACAGGAGCTAAGGCATATGCCCCAGGAGGAGCCATGTTGGACAAGAATCAGTGAAAGCAAACAGGGAGGAAGGAAGGTCGAGGAAGGCAGATGCAGATTGGAGGGCTTCCTGGAGGAGGTGGGGCTGGTAAAGAAGAGTAGAAAAGATTTTTTTTTTTTGCTTTTCTCCTGATTATTTATTTGTTGTGTGATGGTAGGAGTAATTGTAAAGACCACAAACATTTACTTGCAGCAGATAACATTAAAAAAAGAGAAATTCTTACAATCTCACTGTAGTAAAACATGTTGAATCAAGAGCGGGAAGGATTTGGATGGGAGGAGGGTCATGGGGGGCTTTCTGGGTAGTAATAATTGCGCAACAAATTATTACAAATAATTCCTATGATCAAATTATTATTCACATTTGTGGAGTATTATTTTTTCTAAGTCATTGACCAAGGTAAGTACTTTATATGAATGAATACTTTCATTTCAGGAGGGGGAGTGGAATCAAGATGAGCAAAGGCATTTTCCTCTCTGCGGCAGCCCAGGGGAGTCCCCAGCATGCCCACCCCCACCTCATGCATGCACACAGAATCCAGCCTGAGATGCTCTGGGGTAGAGCTCAGAAGCCAAGTCTCACACATTTCCTTAGCACTGATCTCGTTCACTGATATAAGTTGGTATAAGCACATTGGCCTTTGGGCAGCATATATTTGTTTGAACATCCAAAGGAAGGGGGGCAGGGTGGGAAAGCTGGTTGGCAGTGACTGTCAGCTCTCTGGCGGTAGCCTGTGGAGGGCCACGCACGTGGGGCCCGGCACTGCACTAGCCGTCAACCTGCGAGGCCTGATCTATGGCCCAACGCCTTGCTGGGTGGCGGCACTCACACAGATGAACCGATTGAACAGCTGACGCAGATCACGATAGCACGCGCACGTGATGCCACGCTGAACGCAGGGCGAGGGCCTGGTGTCCCTCAGGCTGTGTGCCGGGACCCGAGGGCGATGTGGTGGGAGAGCCCCCTTCCCTGCTTCCGCCTGACCTGTTTCACATAGATACTGGACTTCAGGTAAGATTTCATTCAAACCTATTCTGTTTTCTGAGAAAACATTGCTAGTGGAGTCCGTTGGAGGTGCTGGTGTGGGCCGATGTTATTGGCTGCAGGGGGGCTCCAGCAGGTGCTGGAGGAATTGGGAGACTGCACACATGGCACTGGGGAGGGGGCAGGTGTCACTGCAGAAGGTGTCCCAGAGTAGGGGACTTGAGCTAAGCGAGCCCTCAACTCCCCCCGTGCCCAGCACAGGGAGTTCCATTTCCCACCGAGAAGGCTGCCCGCTCCGCCCCCTAATAAAACTCTTAATTCACCCTGGCGGGGGCCTCCACTGTGCTGGTCCTGGGGGCCGGGAGCCCATGCTTTGGGCGAAGCCTGGAAATGTTCACAGAGCCGAGGGGTTCTTACCTTTTTCTCAAAAGGGAACCGAGATAACAAGGGCCTGGACCAAGGGTCAGCTTTCATCAAGACAGGACCTCCCCGCTCTGGGTGGTGAGGCCCCAGAGACACCTCGGCCCCCTTCTAGCCCCCAGTCGAGCTGTCTAAAGCACCTGCTGCCTCACTGCCTGTCACTTGTCAACTTCAGAGCAATCAGTCTGCTACTTAACAGTTAAACAGGCAAAGCCCTCCAGCGGCTGCCTCGGACTGGTCTTTGTTAGCGCTCACGGGAGATGGGCGTGGAGGTATCCCGTGCTGCCTCCCTGCCACTCTGCGCCTGGGCCCGCAGGGCCATCACTCAGGCCTCCGCAGTCACCGGCAGGGCATGCGGCAGATTCTCACCTGGCCGCCAAGTCGGTTCCACAGGGCCCAGGGGGCGTGGCTGGAAGGCCAGGGAAGCACTGGGGAGTGGCCCCCAGGCAGGAACCCACCCCGCTGCCTGTCTCCGCGTGTGCAGACTCGTGGGCACACGTGTAGTGTAGTGAGTTCATTTAATAAACACTGGCTGTGCTCAGGGCTGAGCGCACCTAGACCCTCCCCTCAGAGCTCACAGCCTGGGAGATGAGGCAGGCCCATCCACAGGTGCTCTCCAGTGATGCGGTCAGTGCCAGAACAGAGGTGGGTACTCAGCCCTGTTACAGAGGAGGTCTCCTTTCACGCTGCCAGGTGAGGTCAGAAAAGGCCTCTGGGACTGGGATACGTGGGAGAAACCTAGGCCGTCAAAGGGCAGACAGGACACGAGGCTGCAGAAGGGACACAAGCTAAGGAAGCAGCCTGTGCAAAGGCCCTGAGTACTAATGTCTCTCGGCACTTTTTTTTTTTTTGTAGAAATATAGCTATCTATTCATTCATAGGTGAATGTGGACTTTACAATGGACAACATAACTATAATGGAATAAGGAGACTTCCAAGTCGAGGGTGAGTTGAGTTTTGGAAATTTAGGTCCTTGATTTCTGTTGTAGTCCCTACCCCTTGGTTGATTGTCTTATAAAAGTCTCAGCTCTTGTAACAAGTACATGACGCAGGGAGAGGCAACAGAAATCACAAACACTGCAGCCTGTGTGATGTTGATTTATCACAGATCTCTTTCACAGCCGGGTCCTGGGACCTGAGGATAAGCACTGAATAGCCTGTGGTGTTTGGGGGAGGCACTGGCACAGATGGCCAGGTCCACTATTGAGGATCTGCTGTTGATATGACCATGTCCCTGGGACCAGCCTTCCCCTAACTGTAAGCTCCATGGAGGCAAGAGGGTGGGTCTACCTGTCCATCTATTACAGTGATGGTACATGGTACAGACTCAATGAATACTTGGATAACCTCTCTGGGGTTCAATTTCTTCAGCTGTAAAACAGGACCAATAGGATGTATTTGTGGGATCAAATGATATCGTGGTTTTTGGGAACTACAAAACGTTGTACTAACAATAGTGGTTGTTAGTCTCCTTCAGATGTGGGTAGAAGGCGAGACCAATCAGAGGACATTTTGCTTCTCCCAAGGAGGAGGAAAATTTTCAGAAAGTATCAGACACTTCTAGGTTTGTGATCTACCTCTTTTCAGAGTTGTCCCTTTATAATACTGGGACAGTCTATGTTCTTTATTTAAAGAGAAATTCCTTTATAACCCTCAGTGCAAAGCATTTCCAGTGCAGTGCCTCGAACTGCATCATTAAAGATTCAAAAATGTAGGCAAGACCTTTAAGAAAGGTTTTGTTAGTCTGACACAAGGGCTTGGAGGGTTGTATCTTTGGGTTTATAAGTGAACACCTGGGGGTGTGTATGTGTTGTAAGAGAGAAGGAGAAGGTGGGAGGGAAAGATAGCCACTGTCAGCTATAAAACCAATGTCCTATGAGGACAGGTCTGTTCCAACATTAAAATGCATTGTCTCGGTGAGCAAAGCAGATTATGTAGTTTCAATGCCTTCATACAGTGTGTTCTTCACAGCCTTTTCCCCCTGTCCCACTCTGGGATCTAAAGAATTCCAGAAGGAAGCTAAGGTAGTTAGAGTCTTCCAAGGAGCTGGCATGAGAGTGTTTCCAGGCACAAACACCTGGACTGAATCAGGCAGGATATGGTTGTGGCCACTGTTCCTTGCATTTGGGGAGAAGAGGCAGTAATGGAATGAACAGAGTGGCCCTCATGCCTGGTGTGAGAGGAGCCCATGCAAATTGTAGGATCCCCAGTGAAGGCCAGACCTTTGTGTCCGATGCCGTCTGAACCCCTTACTCACATGTGTCTTCCTAGATAGCCTGGTGTCCCCAAGTACAAATCAAAAGTGTCCCCTCGCCAGGCTCTCAGAAGCTGTCTTTCAGCTCTGGCTCCTCTCTGATGCCCTGGCCCCTCCCGTCTCAGTGGTACAGGGAATGACATTGTTGGTACCTGTCACTGATGGGGCCACACCTACTTCCAACATGAGAGTCATTGTCTCAATAAAACCCAGTGACAGCAACGTTCTTAAACAAATGGGACAAACCATGTTCTTTTTTTTACTCCTTATTCAGTTAGTCTGGTGGTCTGAAATCCAATCTGCTTGTTAGAATCAAGGTGAAGGGAGAATAAGAATTATGATTCCTGAAGCAACACCCATCCTCCACACAAACCCACCAAGAGATTCTAATTTAATGGCCAGAGCGTGGCCAGAAAGCTTCAAAAAGCTTCCCAGGGCCTCCCTGGTGGAGCAGTGGTTGAGAGTCCGCCTGCCGATGCAGGGGACACGGGTTCGTGCCCTGGTCCGGGAAGATCCCACGTGCCGCGGAGCGGCTGGGCCCGTGAGCCATGGCCGCTGAGCCTGCGCGTCCAGAGCCTGTGCTCTGCAACGGGAGAGGCCACAACAGTGAGAGGCCCGCGTACCGCAAACAAAAAAAAAAGCTTCCCAGATGATTCTTCTGTGCAGCCCAGGCTGAGAACCACTGAGGCAGCCCAACGTCTAATTTCACTGTCTTATTTCCCTCCCTAACACACACACGCACTCTCTCTCTCTCTCTCTCTCTCTCTCTCTCTCTCTCTCTCTCTCTCCTGCTTACAAACAAAGCTTCAGACACACATGGTGTTTGGCTGGAATTTCTGTTTCTCTCTATAGACTCCCTAAATCTGGAAAGTGCATCTGTTGTCTTATTTGGCCCCGCAAGTGAGCTGGGTTGTATTGATAGCTGCATTTTAGTGGCAGAATGGGCCTGTCCTTGCAGGACCTGGCTCTTTCAGGATCATCTTTTAGGATGACCCCCTCTTGGCTCCCCTTGGCCCTGGTGAATGCAGGGGAACTCCGGGAGGCTCGTGCCCCTCCACCTTGCCCTGAGCCCCACCACTGACGGTTCAAATTGGGCAACTCAAGCCACTGCCAAACTTCAAGGTATCTTTGTACTGAGCTCATCGAAAAGCAAACACTCAGGCAGGCACTTGAATAAGATAAGCAATTTGTGGCTTTGTAAAAAGTCAATGCAATTCAATTTAGACCTCTTAAGGGGTGTTGCTTGCCCCTCACATTTATTGTTTCCGTGGAGAACCTGCTCCAGCGAAGGGACTGCAGATCTGTCTTCTGTTTGCGAAGTGGGATGAAGTCCCTGGAACGAGTGACCTTCAAGAGAAGCACAAAACTTACAAATGAAGCCGTCTCCGAGAAACCTCAGTCTTGCCTCAGCTCACGGCTTTCTTTCCTGATACAGATTTGATTTTCCAAATGGCAGATCACAAAACTAGCTATATTTTCCTCCCAAACCCAACTGCTTTAATTTCTTCTCTTTCCCCCCCTTTTGAACCAAGAACGATGTCTTTAAAATGCAATCCTCGCTCTAATCTTTACCACTCCTGAAAGCCTCCATTTGTTTTCCACCCATGGAGGCATCTTTGGTGCCAGGTGGGGTCCCTGAAACTCACGCCTTTGTCCCCTTACCCTTCTCACGGGGAGGGGGGCGGGGTGGATTCTTTTTTCTGGTTTTTGTTTTTCCTTTTGGTCACAGAACAAATTGCTCTTGGCTTCTCTTTATTTGAATCTTTGTTGGTTTATTTAGGAAATAGGACCAGTTTAGCCCCACCTTGTCAAATAAATCCAAGTCACATGACAATAATAATAATAACAATAGTAATAATAATACTGCTAATGATGATCTACTCTGGGCCAGGCACTACACTTGGTGTTTTATATGTGCGTTTTTGTGTAATTCTGGCAACAACCCATGAGGTAGGTATTACCACCCTCACTGTGTTGATGAGGCTCAGAGAGATTATGGAACTTTCCCAAGGTCACACAGCTAGTAAATGCCAAAGCTAGAAGTCAAACCCGTGCCTGGCTGAGTCCTAAGCATGACTCCCAGGCCCCTAGTGTTTCACAGATACTGCTTTCTGTTTCCATTCCTTATGCCTCAATTGCAAGAGCTTCTCAGTGGACATTTTCTCATACAGAGTCTCTTTTTTTATTGAAGTATAGTTGACTTACAATGTCGTGTTAGTTTCTGGTGTACAGCAAAGTGATTCAGTTATACATATGTTCTTTTTCAGATTCTTTTCCCTTATAGGTTATTACAAAATATTGAGTATATTCCTCTGTGCTATGCAATAGGTCCTTGCTGGTTATCTATTTTATGTATTATAATGTGTATATGTTAATCCCAAACTCCTAATTTATCCCTCCCTGCTCTTTCCCCTTTGGTTACCATAAGTTTGTTTTCTATGTCTGTGGGTCTATTTCTGTTTTGAATGTAAATTCATTTGTATTTTATTTTTTAGGTTCCACGTATAAGCGGTGTGTGATATTTGTCTTTCTCTGGCTTACTTCACTTAGTTTGATAATCTCTAGGTCCCTCCATGTTGCTGCAAATGGCATTATTTCATTCTTTCTTATGGCTGAGGAATATTCCATTGTATATGTGTACCACAGCCTCTTTATCCATTCATCTGTTGATGGACACTTAGGTTGCTCCCAGGTCTTGGCTATTGTAAATAGTGCTGCAGTGAACATTGGGGTGCATGTATCTTTTTGAATTATTGTTTCCTCTGGACATATGCCCCTGAGTGGGATTGCAGGATCATATGGTAGCCCTATTTTAGTTTTTGAAGGAACCTCCATACTGTTCTCCATAGTGACTGTATCAGCTTACATTCAAACCAACAGTGAGGGAGGGTTCCCTTTTCTCCACACTCTCTCCAGCATTTATTATTTGTACACTTTTTGCTGATGGCCATTCTGATCGGTGTGAGGTGATACTTCATTGTAGTTTTGATTTGCATTTGTCTAATAATTAGCAATGTTGAGCATTTTTTCATGTGCCTGTCTTCTTTGGACAAATGTCTGCTTAGATCTTCTGCCTGTTTTCTGATTTTTTTTTTTTTTTTTGATATTGAGCTGTATGAATTGTTTGTATATTTTGGAGATGAATCCCTTGTCGGTTGCATCATTTGCATCATATAGAGTTTCTTCCTGGCCCATATACCTGGGCATCGAAAGCCACCCTGCCTTGAAGGACTCAAGTGAGCAAAAGGTGACAGTTACGAAACTTCCTTTGATTTCTTTGTCATTTCTCTCTTAGTGGTAGGCTTCTGCATCGTTAGAACTGTTGCTGACATGTTTTCACCTACCTTAGAAGCTTCCTCTCCTCCTTTTATCACCTTTGTGGAAAACCCCATCAACTGCCCTCTCTCCCGCAGCCATGCCTGGCCCCCCACCTTGGCCTTGGGAAAACCATGGGGTTTGCAGTCATACCCAAATACATGGGTGCAGCCGCTGGGAAAAGAATGTTGTGGCCATAATTTTGGCCCAAGAATCCTGACTCCAAGTTGAACAGGGAAAAGCAGTTCTTCCTGCCTGAGTACAAAAGGTCCCCTATTCTCATCCCCAACCTTCCCAGAACACCAGGAAATTCAAAGACTGAAGTACCAGGCATCATAAGGTGTCCAATACATTAGAACAGAACACCAGCCAGAGGGGAAACAGAAAATACTGGATTGTGAACTTTGATCCCTCTTCTGGCGATCTTTCATTTCAGTCAAACACAGACCAAGGCACCTCTGACTGAGCTGAATAACCGAATCTCGATCTTTCCCCCAATCTTCACTCACGGGTGCCACCACTCGACGCCCTGTCAGGGGCTGGTATCTCCTCCTATGGTCCTAATAATCTGCTGCTTTCCCACTTTTCTACCCAAATACTGTGTATCATGCAGCATCAGGTCGCCATTGTTTTGTTTTCATTGCATTTATTTTTACAGTTACTTTCTATTTAGGGGAGATAATGTTTGTTTTCCATGAAGGACAGTGATCTAAAGTTTTATGCTTTTTAATGTATTTAAGTGCGAATGGACAGTCCGTTTAAAAATATGACAATACTGTTATACGGACGTTAGGAGGAAATGAAAAAAGTGGTGCAGATGACATAGAACTGACCAAAGGTGGGGGCATTGACCTGTGTGATTCCGAGGAGTAAAATTGAAGATGGCAGAATCAATTTGAAATGAAATGCTGCACAGTTACAGAATTAAGGTGGTGGCAGTGGAGGCTTTTGGGGCGTGCTTGGGTCAGATGAGCAGGGACTTGTAGGGAGTTATCTCGGTAATAAATTCTCTCTCCAGAAGCCTGGCTGGCTGGCATGTGATTCGAGCCCAGCCCTGGGCACATATGTGGGAAACTTTAACCGAGGAGGCACCTCTGAACGCTGGGACAAGAACCAGGAGGTCTCCTGACCATGTGGACAGCTTTTCCTCACGATGGTCATGAGCCTTGGTCCCTTACCTGGTGGTCACAGCTGGGGTCCTGAGTAGGAGTCGTACGGGGCTCTAGGAAGCCTCAGCAATCTCTGTCCAGTTATCTTCCATGGCTGGACTGATACGGGCACTGTGTTGACTGTCACACAGGGGGACAGACCTGTGGGAAGAAGGAAAGCAAGGCCAGGCTGTCTTCCTGGATCTCACACTTGAAGGATCTACACGTTCAACGGATGGACCGAAAGGAGAATTTTTAAGAAGGAAATAAATGTCGGAAGAGCATCTGAAGCAGAGCTAGGCAGGATAAAGGTAGAGGGACACACAGAGGCTGTGTTTATCACATGTGGGTCTATAACAACTTGTCAGTTTTTGATCAGTCAAAATATTAGTCACAGGGCTTCCCTGGTGGCGCAGTGGTTGGGAGTCCGCCTGCCGATGCAGGGGACGCGGGGACACGGGTTTGTGGGTCACAGTTGACTGTCTTCCTAAAGCCTGTGGCTCCCTCTTCCCAGCTAACAGAATTCTAATTTAATTCTGGGCAGCAATTGGCTCTGGCGATGGAGCGTGATTGGTCTAAGCCACTCATAACAATTCTGTTTGCCACTTCCCAGACGCTCCTCTAGCTGGGTGGGGGACACAGCCAATGAAACACTAGGCGTCTCTTCAGAAGACTCTGAAGGAGCTTCACTTTCCTTGTAAAGAGTTCAGGTGAAGCTGGTGCTGTCTTTCAAGCTCCTGCCTGTTTCCTGCCTTGAGCACAGACGTGGCTCCTAGACCGACACTATGTGACCCCAGGGTGGCAAGACGACACATCCACGATGGCAAAGCAGAGCAATAGAAAGAGACTGGAACTTCTGATGATATCGCTGGCATGCTGCACCAACGCAGACTACCTCCGGATTTCTCCTTACGTGAGCTAATGAACCTCTTTATTGCTTAAGCCACTGCTTGTCAAGTATTTTATTACTTGCAGCTAAAACATCCCTAACAGATGGACACTGGATTTTACAGAAGATACTAAATCCCATCAAGGGGTCAGAACTTTCCCAAAGTCACACGGTTTGTTATAAATCTCCCTCAGGAGACCTCAGACTGTTTCTTAAAATCCCCCATCCCTCACCGCAATCACCCTGGTCTAGCCCCTTCCACCAGCCCCACCTCTCAACTTCAGTGCTCTCCCCCAGTTGATTCTGTATTTGGGGTTCAACATATCTTTTTCAGATGGAATTTTCTTCACCTCATCTCCGCATCCCTACCCTATTCTGGACCTCAGTGGATGCAGATTTAAAGGCAACGTCCTCTGCTCAGCTAAGCACACTACTCTGTGTGAATGCATTAAATCTTTGAAGTCCTGCAAAGTGATTACCATCTTGCTTCAGGACCAGGAGGCTAAACGTCTTCCAGGACCATCTTGGGCATAGAGTCCTCTCATCATCAAGGTAAAGCAAAGCTCTCAATTTATTCCTGAGGAGGCTGCTAGAACACCTCACTCAGTTCCCTACTCTTCGGCCAAGGATGTTGTGCTCTGTCTCCCTGGAAACCTTCCAAGACCTGGTGTAGCCAACAAGTGCTGTCATCCTCCAGTGGTTTGTGAACAGCTGGAAAGCGGAGCCTTGATCACAGCAGGCCAGCAGTGGTTCTTGTGTGTGTGTGTGTGTGTGTGTGTGTGTGTGTGTGTGTGTGTGTGTGTTACGCGGGCCTCTCACTGTTGTGGCTTCTCCCGTTGCGGAGCACAGGCTCCGGACGCGCAGGCTCAGCGGCCATGGCTCACGGGTCCAGCCGCTCCGCAGCATGTGGGATCTTCCCGGACCGGGGCACGAACCCATGTCCCCTGCATCGGCAGGCGGACTGTCAACCGCTGCGCCACCAGGGAAGCCCCAGCAGTGGCTCTTGAGTAACACATGCTGGTATAACCAAAGTATCTTGATCTATTTTGGAGATTACAACCTGCATGCAGTTCCAAGGGAATGCTGTTGACCAGTGGTTCTTGAAATTTTGTGGGTCCTCAGTCCTTTCAAGAACCTGAAGAAATCTATGGATCCTATCCCAAAAAAAATCAGTGAGTGACTATGCCCATGTGTACGCACACACACACGTATTTGCATACAATTTTGGGAGGGAAGTTAACAGACTCCCTAAAGCCCAGGGACATGAACCCAAAGTTAAACACCCTTTCTACGGGTAAAGCTGGATTTCATCTGGTCGTGCCACAAAGTCTCTAATTTCATTTTTGAAAGCAGGACCTGGTGGAACAAACACTATCGAAGAGACTTGATTAACAAATGGCCATTATTCTGGAGGGAAGTCTAAGTGGGACACCTGAGGTTCTGCTCTTGGCCCTGTCCTATGAGACACAGTTTTTAAGTCAGTGATTTAATATAAGGAGACCCACAATTGACACAGTATTTATAGGGATAGCCAATATTCTGTATGACAAGATCAAGATTCAAATATGTCAGCAGATTAAATGACAGGAAATTCAAACAAAGTGAAAATTACAGCACATGTGTAACAGAATATATTAAAGTTATCAGTCAGTTGCACAAGTACGAATTGAGGGGACCTTGTTGTCAGGAATGCCCCACAGCTCCAGGGACCTCAGGAAGTGTGGGTTGTTGGAGAGTGTCTGAATCATCTTATGGGGAGCACAGCCACCAGGCACTGAGCAAAAGTTGGCCTTAGGTCTAGAAGCTACATTTGGCAGAGGGCGTTGAGGAATGGGATTATATCCAGAGAAGGGAACCTAGGAGGCCCAAGGGTACAGATGCATGTGATGTGAGGGCAACTGGGAAGAACTAAGACTCTCTACCCTGGAGAAGAGACGACCTGCCTGGGGAGAAGAGTGGGCCTGATAATGGCCATCCGATATCCGCTAAGCTTCATACAGAAGAATGACTTAGACCAACTGGTGGTTCTAAGAACCTTTTGACACTGAGTTGCTCACTAACAGCATGGGCTATTTCATGGAGAAGTGGACCCCCCATCTGTGGAAATGTTTGAGAAAAGCCTTCTAGATCATCTGTTGGGGTGATGTAACTCAGAAGACAGTCACCACTACCCAGAGTTGCGGTTGAACTTGATCTGGGAAGGCAGCTCTTGTAGACCGGCTCTCTGGAGAGTGGTGATGAGAAAGCTTAGGCGGCCACCTCTGGGTTCAGCAGGGCAGTAAATGACGTCTGGGTGCAGGGGTGGGAAGCAAAGGCGCTCAGGCTGTTTATTGGCCAAGACTCCTTATTCCCCAAAGACTCTGAAATTCCCCTTTTTTGCCGCTGGGAAAACCTCTTTCGGCACCTGTCTGTGCATCCACACGCAGTCTGTGTGCCACTGATGTCTGTTTAGCATGTGTGTGTGTGTGTGTGTGTGTGTGCTCGTGTGTGTGTGTCTTCCTCGTGATGACTTGGTCAGCCGTTAACGTAGGAGCAGAGCCCACAGCAAGCCCTCCACGGTCGGTTCTCTCCATCTAACCTCACCCTGCACGCTGGATCACCGGACTCCACTTCTCCCCCTTGTGGATACCTCGCGGTCCTGGGCCCAGGCCACACTTACTCCTACCTCTGCAGTTGTGCCCCAGGTCCTGTCTCCTGAAATGGGTCTCCTCCCCCTGGCCTGGTCCTCCCTACACAGCAAGGCCCAGGCAAGCGCCTCTCCCTCCATGGGCTTGGGGACGACCCACCACTTAGCTCCGAGTTGCGCCTCTGAAGGAACAAGGACAGACCTTTAGAATGGCTTATGGAGATGAGCTTGTTTAGGTGTCTAGGTAGGTTGTCCCAAAATTATAGCCTAAAACTTGGGTGCAGGAAATTTATTTGGGAGGTCATTCCATAGGGAACGAAAGTAAGGCAGATGGGAAATGGGTACGAAGGAAAAATCAACAGAAAGGTGAGTTATTGAAGTTCCAGGGGCTCGGTTTGCTGGGACCTCTGTGAGCTGTACAGAGTGCCTCTGGGAACTGTCGTCAGGATAGAGACTGGGGCACTTGCTCCCTCCCAAGTGGGCCAGGTTGCCTGCATTTTTGGGCTACGCTTGCTTGCAGGCTGAGTGGACTCTCTTCAGAGCAGGCCCCGAGGCAGGAAGAAGGAGAGCAGAGCTGCTTGTGCTTCCAGCCTGTGAGCTCTGTCAGTCCCCTGTGACCACCCCCCGTGCAGCGCAGGTCAGAGGGGAGCAGAGGGGACGTTGAAACCACGTGCTGCACTAGGTCCAGCTGGTCCTGTGCCACCTTGTATCTTCCACTATGGTCCCACGCTATGTTTATTTCAGCAACCATTTATTGAGCACCACTGTACACCCAGGTTTAGACACCAAGATACAGGAAGTTCCAGGTCTGTTTCTTATCTCCTGCCACTTAGATTGAAAGCTGTTTGGTGCAGGGAACACAATATTTTGGCCACACTGTGGGCACCCAAACAGATTTGTTGATTGATTAATTAACTGATTGAACGATTTACTAAACTAAGCTTTCATGGCTTCTATATTAAAAGTCATTCCTTATCGTAGGAAAAACTGTTTACTTTCAGGCCTCCGGGGCATTCTAACCTGCAGTGTATGCAGTACACATTTCAATGATAAAGTCCTTAATAACTACAGGATGAGTTGGCAGAATGATTTAGATCGAAAGTCCAGAGCAAGGCAATTACATCTGGCTCCCAGCTTTAAAAATTGAAATAATCTTTATCTGAGTTTTGAAAAGTACGTTAAAATTATAACATCAAATGTCAAATGTGGCAATGACTTATCCTGGGCACCGAGGAGGTAGAACCTTAATATGCGTGTTGCTACCACCTAAAGGTTAAACACATCTGATGCGATCTGGGGCGTTAATTGTACTTTTATCGATCGCATCGGGAATCTGAATAGCACCAGGGAAATGAAATTCTTGTGGCCAGACTTTCTGCCATAGACTTTCCTCATCTCCTTTGGACAAATGAGACGTTTGGAGAAGGAATTCATCTCCAGGGGCTTGCTGTCCTGCTAAGTTATTCTCTATTTCTCATTAATTCTTCTCTTCCTCTTGTTCTGTCACCCACCCCTCATGCCCTCCCTGGCCCATCCGAGTCACATCAAGTTGTCAGATTCACCTGCTCCAACCTCTTCCTCAGTGCTCCACTGAGCTCCCCTCCCTCGGAACCAAGGCTCCTGGGACCGGGCAATCAGGGCTTAATTATGTCCTTCTTGTGTCACTTGCTAATTGTCACTTCTATGACTCTCTTGCTTGGCTCCCCGGGAGATGCTGCCTTTTGATGTAAAAGGCATGTCTTAAGTAGCTGTAAGACAATGCAAGCTGATACCTGCGAGAACTGCTTTGAAATTGCCAAAGGAACATTAACAAGGTAAATTCAAAACCTGGAGCGGAAGTGGAAAAACTTGGCTTCTTTCTCTGGGGCAGCCGGGACAGGCAGTAACGTGGATACTCCAGGTGGGGGCCAGGGTGCAGTAGAGCAGAGCTGGGAAAGTCATCGAAACAAAATCACAACCTCCATAGGTGACCCCTGGGTCACACAGACGCAGTGTGAGCAAAAGAAGCCAGACACAAAACACATACTGAGTGATTCCATCAACATGAAACTCAAGAATAGGCAAAACTAAGCGCTGGAGGTTAGGAAAGGACTGACTTCTCAGTGTATGAGTGGAGGGAATGGTCTCCACCTTGATGTGGGTGGTGTATACGGAGGTAAGAACACATCAGATTGTACACTTTACTGTACATACATAATACCTCAATTAAAAATATACACTACCAAACGTAAAACAGGTAGCTAGTGGGAAGCAGCCGCATAGCACAGGGAGATCAGCTCGGTGCTTTGTGACCACCTAGAGGGGTGGGATAGGGAGGGTGGGAGGGAGGGAGACACAAGAGGGAAGAGATATGGGGACATATGTATAACTGATTCACTTTGTTATAAAGCAGAAACTAACACGCCATTGTAAAGCAATTATACTCCAATAAAGATGTTAAAAAAATAAATAAAATAAATTAAAAAAAGAAAAAGTAACAACTACAACAACAAAAGTAATAATACAACCGTGGATGTTTGTGGAGCCTCTCCTATGCCCCATGTGCCCGGCACTGTGCTGCTACTTCCCTGAGTCCTATTTGACCCCTCACAAGCACTCTTCAAGGCAGGCGTCTCCAGCTTCGTTTGCCACGTGGGGAAACAAAGGCTCAGAGAGGGTAAGAAACTCGTCCAAGAACACGTGTGTTACAAACCCCTCCACTTGTGAACTGGAAAAAAGTGGCAGAATTCTGAAAAGTCAAAGGTTCTACCCTGCAGTCAATCCCAGGACTGGACCATGGTTGGTCATCTCCAAGCTATGAACACGATTCCCCCAATGCCCACTGTCCATTTGGAGGTCTGGGAAAATGACAGGACTGGGAGAGGACGGGATCAGAGGTCACGGTGCAGAGGCACTTTAGGGGGTGACAGTGAGCGGGGGAGAAACCACTGCCCAGGGGAGAAGGCTGGGTGCCCAGAGCTCAGACCCCTCCGCCTCTGAACTTGTTATATCCCAGCTGGATGTGGAAGGGTCTGCACACACCGAGGGTGCCTGCTGATTATTTCTTGGGAGCAGGGTGGTTGCCCTCACACTTGATGTAGAAGGAGAGCCTTTCTTTCTCCCTCCCTCCTTCCTTCCTTTCTTCCTTTACATATTCGCAGAGCACTAACGAGGTGCCAGGACACCAGGGATGCTGCAGTGAACTCGACAGGGAGTCCCTGCCACCGAGGAGCTTGCAGTCTATACAGGAGACAGACATTGAGAAACCAAATAAGCAAACAAGCCGGATACGCTATGTCACATTACGTCAAGTTCAAGGGAGGAAAACACAGTCCCTAAGAGAGGTGGATGCAGGGCTAAGGCTGCTGCAGAGAGACGGATGTGGATCGATCTTTCTGGGGAGGGCTGAAGTGAGCAGGCTATTCATAGATCAGGGGAACAGTGGGCCAGGCAGGGGCCCAGCAGGTGCAAAGACCCTGAGGTGGGAAGGAAGCCCTAATGTTGGAGAAGCGGCAGAAGGCCCTTTCGGTTGAGTGAGGGAAAGAGAGCGGTGGCTGAAATCAGAGCAGACAGGCACCAGTGGTAAGGAGTTTCATCTCTCTTCTGAATATAATGGGACCTTTCGTAAGTCTCTGAATAGGGGTGACGCCCAATCTGAATTTCTTAGAAAGATCGTTCTGGCTGCAACTGCGGAACTGCCTTGTCCGGGCAAGACGGCAGCAGGGCGGCCAGGAGGAACCTCCTGCAAAGTCAAGGCAGGAAATGGGCCCCAGGGAGTGTGTGCCAGGCCTGTCTGCGAAGGCACCACCCGGTGAGAAGTTACACACAAAGTGCCCCCTAAGACGCTGTGTATGGGCCTGACTCAGGCCCTCCAGGCCTCTGCCTAAGGACCCCACTTGTGAAATGACAGTTGGTCCAGGAACGGGACATTCACAAGCAGTGAGTCCAACACAGAATGTTTCCTTTTTCAATTCTTCTTTTACCCTTTTGTTTCCCTTGAGGGCACGGAATTTCCCAAGGCTTACAACCAGGGTCCCCAAAGTGGGATGCATTAGTCTCATGGCTGTGCAAGAGAGTCTCTGGGGGCAAGAGATGAAAGTGTTGGAACGTATCTTTATAGCTTGTTCTTATCATATAGATCTCTAGGGGATTCAGTCTATGCTTATGTGCAAAGTACATTAGTAAGACTGTGCATGTACTCAATTTCTAAATACATATATTGGGAGATGTTATTAAAATATTTGGGGACGGAATGGGCAACAAAAATATATTTGGAGTTCATTGACCTACGGGATAAATCTCAAACTCCACGACATGGCTTATGACTGCCCCATCATGGTCTCCTGCTTCCCTCCCCTCCCTTATTCCCACATCCGCTGTGTCACAGAAGTGTCTCCCCATTTCCTATCTGGTCCACCGCGGGGAGGGGCTGTAGAGATGGTTGGGAAGTTGTTAACAGGCTTTCAGAACTCAGCCTTTCCTGAACCATTTCCCTCACTGCACTGCCCCACCCCTGCTACCCTCATGCCCAGAACATATTCCTAGCACACCACCTGAAATACTGCATGGCTCGCACTTATCCCCAGTTCATCCGTCTCCTCTGGTTGTGAGCACCTTGGGACAGGGGTGGTGATTTATTGGTCTTTGGATCTCAGGGTTGCCAGAATTAGCAAATAAAAATAGAGGGTGCCTAACTAATATATTTATGTATATATTGATATACATAATAAGTATGTCCCGGGGGCATACGTATTTGGGACACACTTACACCATAAAATTAGTTGTTGTTTATGTGAAATTCACATTTAACTGGGATCCTATATTTTAACTGGCAACCCTATTGCACCCCCAGGGCCTGGCTCAGGGGCTGTCGTGGTGGAGATGTTTGATAATCATCTTTTGAATGAATGTCTGAATGAATAAGCCAGGTAGCAGCTATAAAGATTCCCTCTCTGCACCCTCTAAAACAGAGAGATGCGAGGATTTATCTTCTATCTATTTAGTAATTCGATTTTTAAGGGGAAACTTGACACCATTAAGAGTGTGTGTGTGAGTGTGTGTGTGTGTATTTTCAGCTCTGTCCACTGACTGGGCCTGGAAGCAACAAGCAGTGACCCCCTAGTAGCCATGAACACATCTAGCGCCCATATCTTGATTTCTGAATGTCATTCCTCTCTAAAAGTTACATGGAGAAGTGGCTGGAAATCTCAAGGGCTGCCTGGAACACCTCTCTTTGTCAGAAAAACAAGGGTGAACTTAAAGATTAATTGGGTCTAGTATAAAAGGCATCGGACCCACTGGAAGAGGTTTCAATGCACCAATCTGTGGCAATTTGAGCATCAAAAAGGATAATGTCTATAATGAATATTAACACACATTGAAAAAATTAATGCATTCATACTGATGAGAGAGAGATGGGTGGGTGTGTGGGAGAGAGAGAGAGAGGAGAGAGAGAGGGAGAGAGAAAGGAAAGAAGAGTGAGAAAATGAGAGAGAGAGAATAAAAAGGTGAAAATATCCTTCTTTCCAGGAGAATGCTAGCTAATAAATATGGAAGGAACAATAGAATTAGAAAATCACCATTTTGTAACCAACAATGTAATAACTGATTCAGGTGAATACGATCAAGGGTGATAAAAGTATTTGATTTGATAAGTGGTCATTCAAGAACAGGACATTCACGTGGACTTAAATTCTTCTCCCGCAGATTATTTATAATTATCAAGGGGGAAGTGAATGGGACCACAGCAAGATCCGGCAGCCCTGCCCTAACCATGCAATCAAACATCACCCACAAGGATCCTGGGTTTGCGTCTTCTGATAAGAATCAATGAGTAGTAACAACAATACCTATATAATATTCTTGGCCGAAATGCTTAACCAGAATCTACCTGAGGAAACAATTGTCAAATCCAGAATGTGGAAAATTTTACAGGACAACTGGCTTGAAATCTTTATAAATATCAAGGTCATAAAAGACAAAAAACAGTGAGAGAGTCGTTCTAGGGTAAAAGACACTAAAGGGACACAGCCACAAAATGTCATAGATAAACCTTGATTGGGTCCTGGATTGATGGAGAGGAACAAAACACTACAAAAGACGTTTGGGGGACAATTGAGAAAATTCAAATGATATTGAATTACTGTTAATTTTCTTACATGTGAGTGCTATTTTGTAGTCCTGTAGAAGAATATTCTTATCCCAGGAGATGCCTGCTTAAGGATTAAGGTTGAAGTGTGGTGATGTCTGCAACTTAATTTCAAATGGTTCAGAGAGAGAAAATGAATCTAGGTGAAGGGTTTGGAAACATTACAAATAAAAAAGATCAAAAAAAAAGAACATGAGCATATTCAGAGGAGAAAAGATCCAGAAATTGACGAAAGGCAGGGACAGAGGGAGGAAGGGCAAAGCACTTGTGAACTGCCAAACTGGCTACAAGAATGCTGTTGTCTGAGACCCTCCCTCCCTTTTTCATCTCCTTCCAGAACATTCCCCCTACCCAGTCCCAGCCAAGCCTCCACACTATATGATACTCTTGCCAGAGCAGAGGTGAATAAGTGATGAAGAAACTTAAAACTCCTGTGATACATTTGGTCCTTCCAATCAGAGCTCAATGTTTCCAAACGTCATATTGCCCTAATATCTTTATTATACCACGCGTGCACACACACACACTCACAGAAATGTACAAGAACAATCCAACATCTACCCGCAGCCTCTCCTCCCTCCTGGCCCATCTGAGATGACAGAATGCACCGTCTGAGCAATGATTCCTTTCAAGACAATAATTACAAAACACTTAGTGGTATTTCCAAATGATTATGCATTTTACTTAAATATTTATCTTTCTCCAATTTGACTTAAAATCTATAAGTAATTAGTTATAAGCCCAGCTACCAGGCTGATGGGCGGTTTCCTTAATTTTCTATGCAGTCGACAGGTTTTAACTCTGAAATTATTCTAGTCACAGCATACTTCAAAGGTCTAAATGAAAAAAAAAAAGTTAAACGCCTTAATATCTTTGAGATTTGCAAAGATATTTGAAGATTTGCTGAGGGATTCAGTGTAGGGATGAAGAAAGTGTTTTGTTAGTAGGCAGATGAACTTGCATCTCCAATTTGAAAGAAAATATGAAATCCAAAAGCACAAATATTATTTAGATGAGAGAGCACTGAACAATCGTGGTTATTCCTCTGCAGCCCATGTCTCTGAGCCCTAGTTTACACTGGTTTGGAGGAAATACGGGAGAATGTTCTCCCCTCCTCTTCCAAGGGTAACCATGTTTTCACAAGTATAACGTGCAAACTGGAACACCCTAATTCTAAGGTGTCTAAGCTAAACTGAAGCTCAAACCCTCTCCTGGACAAACGCACACCCTCTGGCTACATTTGCAAGCCTGCAGTGTCACTCTCTGTGCAGCCTGTGTGGACCTCAGCAGTGTGGCTTCGAGATGCCCTGGTGTCCTGGCTGGGTCACCCTCGTAGACCTTCCTGTTTGGCCTGGCACTGGCCTGTCCCCTGCAAGGTTTCCAGGCTTCCAGTGGTCTGTTCCCACTCCCACCTCCCCAGGCTCTCTCCTGCCACATCCTTGCGCCATCTGTCTCCTCTCTGCCCCCCAGCCTCAAGGCTCGGGAGTTCCTGAATAAAGATCTAACTTGTCAACTGAATTCGACTTGGCTGACGGTCTTTGGAAATTACAAATTGTTTGCTGCCATTTGCCACGGTCCCAAGATAGCCAAATGCTGAAAAGTGGTGCTGGGTAATTTCGAATTATGGTCCATCAACAAGCAACAATGGTTCCTTCACTCTGCCCAAGGGTTAAACTAACCTGGAAAAGACAATTTCATTGACCCACATACCCTGGGTTACACTGTTTAGTTTCTCTTCATTTTATTAATTTTCGATTTCTATTTACACATCAATTGCCCTCTAGACCAGGGGTCAGCTAACTCTCTGTAAAAGGCCAGACAGTAAATATTTTCGGCTCTGAGGCCATATGTTCTCCGTCATACAACTCCTCAGCATTGTCACTGGAAGCACGGACATGTCCACACACAACAGGTAACAGGGGGTATGGCTGTGGCCCAGTGGAATTTGATTTACAAACACGGGCTGCAGACTGGATATGGCCTGCTGGCTGTAGTTGGCCGACCGCTCTCTAGACTAGCCCGTAACCTTCCTGAGGGCAGGGAATGCGTATTATCATCTGTGCCTCTTCAAGGCTTAGTACAGTGTGTGACACACACCGAGACGTGCTTGATCCATGGCCATGGATGGAATAACTAAATAAATGACCCCAGAGAGGCTTAAGCATTCTCTTCTTGGGGTCTCCCATGGCACCTGGCAAAGGCAGGCACACAGTAGGTCCTCAGGAAGTCCCAGGGTTGAAGGATAGACTACTGAGAGGAGAGGGCTCTTCTCCATGGGGGGAGGGCTCCAGCTTGGGCATGCCCCACGTCAGCGTGGCCGGGGCCTGCCCTTGACCTTGCCCTCTGACCAGTCACTGTCTCCACTTTGCAGCTGGTCCTCAAAGAGGGACAGGAAGGACCTGGCCCCCCTTCCTCCATCCCTTCCTGCCCTTGCTCTCCCACTCCCTTCCACAGCCTAGTGAGTGCGGGACCGAAAATCTCACCATGATTCTCGTTATGTAAACCCTTCCAAGCTCCTCATTTCTGTGTTTGGGGCTGGGACTGAGCATTGCTCCACGCATCAATGAACACAAAAGAAGAAACGGTTATGGGTGTAACTCCAGTGATTATACAATACAAACCCCTCTACAGAGTGTCTTATAGACATATGCATTGCAGGAGTTTCTTAATCCACAGGCACATATATGTATGTGTGTATGCCTATGTGCATATGCACATATATGTATCTGTGTACTAGGAGATATTAGTTGTATATTATATGTACATGAGTATGTATCTAAGTACATGTATACAGAATCCCACTTTCCTCAATGGCTATAGGGCCTGAAAATTAGAGATGAAAAATAGGCGACTTTTCAACATCCCAGGAGTCTACTCCCTGGGCCTTACCCCTCCCTCCCTGCCACGTCTGTCCGGCTCTGCTCAGCACTCTTACGGGAGCTTCTGCTCCAGGGGGGCCCATCCTACCTTTGCCACTTGCTGCTCTTGGGCCAGCTGAGAAGCTCTCCTAAAGCAGCACACCGTTGTAAAGCAATTATACTCCAATAAAGATGTTAAAAAAAAAAGAGAGAGAAATGAATGTGAAATAAAGAAATTTCCAGACCCCCCCCCAAAAAAAAAAGAGACAGCATGAAGAAGACATAAGGGTCAGTCCTAGATTAGGGCCCACGTTTTCTCTGCGTTTGCTATAGGACAGAGTCATCTGCTCCTCAAATCCCACATGTTTGGTGCGGCAGAAGCACAGCTCCTGCCAGTTAGTCCCTGAAATGGATTTGGATGCTTTAGGTGTGCATGTGTGTATACATGTGTGTCTGTACATGTGTATATATGTGTGTGTTTGTATATCTACACATGTGCTTGCATGTGCCTATGTTTGTGTGCTGCATGTGTGTGCTTGTATGTACATGCCTGTATTTGTGTGTACATGCGTGTGTGCACATGTTTTGTGTGTGCTCGTGTATGTGTGAGAATGCATGTGTACTCATATACATATCATATACAATTAATGCAATGCTCTCTGTAAAGCCCCTTACCACCTACCGAGGGACAGTGAATTCTGTTGAGTTAATTGTCTAGTGCAATCAACTTGGGAGCTTTAGGGCTTTGGAGGTGGCGCTGGAAGAGGTAGGACAGAGGCAGGACTCAGGAGGAAGGAGAACTGTTAATACCAGCACAAGCTGATGGAGCCCTTAGTGTGTTCAGCATCATTCCCAGTCCTTCACTCGATGAACTCACTGGTGGTCAGAGCATCCCTAATAAACTAGGCCCTAGTATTGATCCCCTTTTCTAGACGAGGAAACGGAGGCACAGAGAGGCTGAATGACCTGTCTAAGGTCACATGTTTGTAAGTGTGAGTTAGGATTTGGACTCAGGTAGTCTGGCTCCAAAGCCTACATTCTAAACTCTGAACCAGCGCGGCTGTGAGCTGCTTGGATGGTGGATGGAGAGCCCTGTTGGCAGAGGGAAAGGGGGACAGACTAGAGTTTGGGCCTCATTCAAAGCAGGTAGATGCTGCTTACCAGCAATCAGTGACAGACGTACAAGAAGTCAGACCCAATGCTGACAGGTCTTCTGATTAAAAAAAAAAAATCAGACATACAGATTCGTAGGTGAAATTCCCATATCTTAAAAGTGTTTTGCAGGCCAAATAAAATACGTCCACCAGCCAAAATGGGCCACGGGCTACCAATTTGCTACTCCTAAGAATGGGAAGGATGGGGCCCAGGGTGGGAAGTGATTTGCCCCAGGCCACCTGTGCGGGATACACACCGATCCCAGGAACCCAGTCATCCTCCCAAGAACCTGACTCAGCACCTGGCTTCGGGGGACTCTATTGTCTCTTCCCCGACAAACAGGGACCTGGGAGAGGGGGCCTCACGTGAGCTGGTGTTCGCCGTCAGTCCCAGTATGTGCTCTGTAATGAGGACACAGGAGTACGGTCTTCTGGCTGTTAGCCTACAGCACGTCTGTCACAGCTCTAACAAGCTCTCATGAGAAAGTTTCAGAGGCGCTTCCTACGAATCCAGAATCATCGCGAAAGTGTTCTTTAGCTCCAGTTCACACTGGAGCAGGAAGCGGCTTCACAGACCCGAGACTCAGTGCCTCTCTGCACCCTACTTGCCCTTGGATTACTCCCCCACCCACAGCGCTTCCTCCATCACCCTACCAAGAGGACAGGTGGAGACGTCTCTGAGAAATGGACTTTGTTTTCTATTATTTCAGTCAGGAACCTGTGCCTTTGGATGGCAGCGGGCAGGAGGAAATTGCCTTGTGTGGTTTGGGCTCTATGAATCAGAGGGGCGCAAAGGGTTCCCCAGATCGGGGCAGGGAAAGATTGAAACCCCATATGTCCCACTCTTGATCTCTTGAGCCACCTAGTAAGCTGCCTCCAGGCTGACCCAGGGACACAGAGGCAGGGGTTCTGGTCCCCTGGGCCTTTTTTGTCACCTGGTCCTGTGAGCTGAGTCCTGGAAACCGAGAGGCTTGGGCTGGAACCACAGGTCTAGCCCGCAGCAGGGGTAAGCATTGAACACGCCTCTCTCCCCTCTTCCATTGATGTGGGCCTGCTGACAGCTGCCCCAGAATATCTGCTCCCACCCTTAGCCTTCCGACCTCTCCCTCCTGCTACCCCCAGTTGGTAACTCTCAGCTTGTAGCGTCCGCTCTCTCTGACCTGGCTTCACCATTTAATTTCAGTCCCTATGGACCCTAGTCACTGTTCCTCAGAAGTGTTTTCTAATCTGAGTTTTCCTAACTTTGCAGGATGAGCACTCGATACCTTGGAATGGTCCAGGCCTCAACAAAGCTATGACCCCAGAGGTGGGTGTCTTCCCTGCATCAGTCTCTCCCTCCTCTGCCTGGAGCCCCCACTACCACCCTCCTCTGCTGTCTTTTCCCAATGAATGCAATCCCTCCTTTGTATCCACTCCCACCAAACCTGCTCTCCAGAGAGATTTGGTTTCCCCTCATTTATACCCTGTTATGAGCCAGTGGCACCTGTCCCAGGGACTGACTCTAACTCTGGTCCCTGGACACAAAATGAACTTCAAGTCCCAGGGAGTGGGAGGGGGCTGGCAGTGGTGCGGCTGATCACCTGGTTGGGTGGGCCTCAGGCCATTAGAGTAGGAGTGAAATGAAAAGCTCTAAACAGCTAAGTGAAAGCTTGGTCCTCCTGAGAATCAACAGGCAGACTGGGAGGCAGGGCTCTTCAGCGTTTAGCATCAGCTGTCAGATTTGCAAGGCTGGCAGAGCTATGGCATTTGTGAGTTAATTTAACACATATTTGTTAGTTCATTTAACAAATATTTGTTGAGAACCAACTATGTGCTGGCTTGGGGAATGCAGCAGAGAACAGGCTCACAAAGTCCCTGCCCTCTTGGAGCTTCTATCCTAGTGGGGCAGACAGTCAGTAAGTAAAAATATGATTCATTAGAAGGTGACAAATGGTCCTGTGGAATGTACGTGGCACAGGAGGAGGCCAGCAGCCAGCACAGGAGTGAGAGAGGGGAGAGCAACAGGGGCTGTCCCTGAGATCAGGGGCTGGATGAAAAGGAGACCAGATAGGGACTTGGTTTTTATTCTGAGAAGGGAGCTATGGGAGGATTCTGAGCAGGGAGAGACTTGATCTGACTGATATTTTAACAGGGTCACTTTAGATGCTATAGAGAAGATATGGCAGAAGTGTAAAGATGGTTAGGAGGCTACTCCAATGATCCAAGTGGAAGATGATGGTACCTTGGACCAGCCTGGACAGTGGGGAAGGTGGAAGGGCTCAGACTGTTGAGGGAGAGAGGGAGGGAGGAGGGGAGGGAAGAAAGAAAGAAAGAAAGAAAAGAAAGAAAGAAAGAAAGAAAGAAAGAAAGAAAGAAAGAAAGAAAGAAAGAAAGAAAGAAAGAAGGGAGAGAGAGGGAGGGAGGGAGGGAGGGGGGATGGAAGGAAGGAAAGAAATGGTAACTTATTATTCATAAGTATGCTGCTGTTTATTGGAGCACTTTAGCACCTTGATTTACAGCCTACTTGTATCAGTTAGCTATTGCGATAATAATGCTACATAACAAACTACTCTGGAATTCAGTGGCTAAAACAACAATCATCTACTCTCACTCTTGCTGCTGCTGTGGGTTAGCTGAGATTCTGTTGATGTAGGTTGGGCTTGACAGAGTGGCTCTAGGATGCCCTTGGCTCCAGATCTGCCCCATAGGGCTTGGGCATGTTATTCTCATTGCAGATGCAGAAGCACAAGAGGACAAGCCCAAATGGGCAAACATATTTCAAGTCTTTGCCCGCATCATGCTCACTCTTGTCTCTTTGGAGAAGCAAGTCACTTGACCAACCCCAAACTCTGGGAGTAGAGAAATCAACACCAGGAGTAGAGACATCAACAATCTAGTGGGAGCAAAACCACACAACAACAAATGGTATGAATGTAGGGAAGGTGAAGAATTAAGGCCAATTACTCAGACTGTCATATCACTCTTCATTGCCTCCTACCTTTCCATGAAGAATAATTTGGGATCATCAAGGGATAGGAAAGTGGCTCTGGGACCTGAGTTCCTTTTCCACTCTAGTTTCTTCCATCTCTTTCCTCCTCTCGGTTGTTCTTTTTCAGGACTGTGACTTTGTGTTCCTCTGAAGAAGCATCAGTCAGCCCTCTTTGGTTGCAAGATACAAAAAAAACTCCAGTAGATTTCATCAAAAAGGGAATTGGAGGAAGGGCTATTAGGCAGCTCACAAAAACTGGCAGGTAGCTAGAGAACCAGACTGGAAAAAGAAGAGATTACAGGACAACTCTGGGGATCCAGGGAAGCTGATCATTTCTCTCTTCCAGGCACTGATGCTGGAGGGATGGTGCTCTAATGGGGCTTCCCATCATGGTGTCTTTGTGCTCAGAATTCAAAGTCTTGGCCCAGAGAGTCCCATTGGTGTAATGCCCACCTCTTGGTTAGGGTAGGGCAGGGCATCACAGTTTAGCGCTTGCCAAGATTGCCCACAATGAGGAAGAATAGTTTCCCAAAAGGAAATCAGGAGGCAATTAGGAGAAAGAATGGCACTGTTCTAAGAACTTGACAAATATTAACTCAGAAGTCCCTGATATCAAGGAGTTGTTAGGGAATGTGACGACATATCTGACCTCACAGATTGGTTGTAAGGACTAAATGAACGGCATGTGTAAAACATCTAGGACAGCTCTGGCATTCAGGAAATACTCAATAAATGTGTTACCTTCTCCCAACCATCTCCTACTTCCATCCTTACAGAGAGCTCCATGAGAGACGGGGATGCCTGAGGTTTCAGGAACCACCCTAAGCTTCTGATATTGACATTAGGGACAACTCCCCCTCCAACAGCACCTCCAGACTGCCCACCAGAGCCCAAGAGGAGGTATGGTGTTTTGTAAGACATGCCAGGGCATCTTCAGAGTGGACCGATAGGAGACCTCAGGCTATCTTGTTACCATCATCTTTGGTATTTCTGATGCCAGGGGAACTCTGGGTCTCATGTTCTAGGCTGTAAACACACCAGTGTGATGGCAGAAATGCTCTCTATCTATGCTGTCCAGTGTGGTAGCTAGTAGTCACATGTGGCTAGTTTTATTGAGGAACTAAATTTATATTTAATTTTAATCATTTAAATCTAAATAGCCATGTGTGGCCAGTGGCTACCAAATGGACAGCGCAGCTAGAGTTTTTGATGCTCTCGAACCACCTACGGGAACACTGGCACCTGGAATGAGGGTGGCAGGATGGAGCCTTTAGAGAAGCACCCAGCAGCTCACTTTCCATCCTAGGAGGCAGCTCCGAAGGGCTCCTGCCTGAGCATCTCTGAGTCCTGCCTCCTGCTTCCACCCCTCCCACCCTGCTCTCCTCACTCCCCAGCAATACCCCCTGGCAGCCGACAGATGCCTTGGGCAGGAGTCATCCTACTTCACTTGTACGCTCAGGTTTCTCACAGCAAACAGACCCAGAGGTTAATGGAGGCGAGATAAATGGGAAACACTTGGAGAAAAATTAATTAATCTGGGGTTTCTGTTCCCCCAGTGTGACTCATCCCTCCAGAGCCTCCTGTCTACTGGCTGGATTCACAGGTTGCATTTTACAAAAGAGCAAAAATTCTGTGTATGCCAATACTAATATTTAGAACCACCAAATGTCAAAGCTGGAGGGAACCTTTAAGAACAGCTGGGTCAGCATCCTTATTTTGTGGATGGGGAAACTGAAGTCTAGGGTGGGCACCCTGAGAGGCTAGCTCCAGTCCTGCGAGGTCAGACACAGAGATATGGACCCACATTCTGGACAATTAGCAGAGACATCTCAAGGGCTGTCCTGGTCTGTTCTGGCTGCCATAACAAAAATACCATAGACTGGGTGGCTTGAGCAACAAACAAACATTTATTTCTCACAGTTCCAGAGGGTGGGATGTCCAAGATCAAGGCACCAGCAGATTTGGTGTCTGGTGAGAACCCACTTCCTTATTCCTGCTTTGTCCTCACATGGAGGAAGGGATGAGGGAGCTCTGTGGCATAGCTTTTATCAAGCACTAATCCCACTACTGAGGGCTCCACTTTCATGACCTAATTACCCCAAAGGCCCCACCTGCTAATACTATCACATTGGGAATTGGATTTCTACAAATGAATTTTGGGGCGCACACAATCTATAACAAGGGCCCACAACAAGACTTTTCCGGGTTGCTGGGGACCCATTTCTTTTTTTATTTTTTTAAATAAATTTATTTATTTATTTATTTTTGGCTGCGTTGGGTCTTTGTTGCTACGCGCGGGCTTTCTCTAGTTGCGGTGAGCGGGGGCTACTCTTCGTTGCGGTGCGTGGGCTTCTCACTGCGGTGGCTTCTCTTGTTGTGGAGCACGGGGTCTAGGCACGTGGGCTCAGTAATTGTGGCTCACGGGCTCTAGAGTGCAGGCTCAGTAGTTGTGGCGCACAGGCTCTAGAGCGCAGGTTCAGTAGTTGTGGCGCACGGGCTTAGTTGCTCCGCGGCGTGTGGGATATTCCCGGACTAGGGCTCAAACCCGTGTCCCCTGCATTGACAGGCGGATTCTTAACCACTGCGCCACCAGGGAAGCCCCAAGGGACCCATTTCTTGAGTAGCTGAGACCCATTTTATGAACCCAAGATGGGACACAGGTTAAAAAACAGTGGAACTTTGCCTGACTAACAATGGCAGCCCCAGAACCCATTCCCAAGTCTTCTGCCTAGCCCTGCAGTACAACCCTGACCTAGTGAAATAGGCCACATATTTTGAAACTGCTTCCCCATCTAAAGCTCTGTTTTTATTGTTAGTTATAATGTATAATTATACGCCTAATTATAATAATAGCTGTAATTTATTGAGCACATCTTACTAAGGGCCAGGTACAGTGTTAACGTTTTCACAGGCTACCTATGTCACTTGATTCCCATGACAACTCTATCAAGTAGACTTTCTTCTATCCATTTTGCAGATGAGAAAGCGGGCTTAGGAAAACCAAACAGTTGATCCCAGGTTGCACAGCAAGTGGGGGGCAGAGCTGAAATTTGAACTTGGGTCTGTGTGACTTCACAGCCTGTGCCATTTAAAGCCTTGGGAGTGTAGCAGGACAGGCTCACTAGCTCCATTTGACGGACTAGAAAATTGAAAGGTTGAGTGACAGTCTGGGGATACAGTTCTGGGGAGCGACATAGAGGCCGGAACCCGGGACTCCTCCCCGTGAGTTCTGTGCTTCCTCCAGAGCCCACGTTTCCCCTGTCTCATACGTCCCAGGCTGGAGGTTGTTTTTTTTTTTTTTTTTTGCACTAGGTGACTTCACAATTTATTTTATGTGGCAGGTAGGGAGGGGTGTGTCCTTCCGTGGTCTCCAGAGCCACCTGGACAGTACGTATTGACCTGGGGAGTCAGGAGCACGGTCTCATTTCTGAAGGCAAACCAGTTCTTGAGCAGCGTCCCCAGCTAAATTATGGTGCCTTGTCCTTCCGGCCAGCTGGCCGTGTGTGAAGGGAGGTAGAGCTCCCAGCAGATGGCAGGGAAAAGTTAGGAGCCCCACGCAGCATCCTGGATGAAGGCTGAGGCCTGCCCTGCACAGACGAGCACCTCAGCGAAGATAACTCCTGCCTGATTAATAGGCACACGCTTTGCCTTGATGGGGGCCGGGCCCAAGCAGCTGTTAATCATCTCACCTCACACCTCACACAGGAGCTCGAGTTCCCAGGGCAGGGGTTGCTGTGGCTCGAACCCTCAGAGATGCAAAGCCACCAGTCTCCTGTCCTTGCTGCTCCCCAGTGCCTCTGTGAGGACTCAGAGGGCCTTACCCGGTGGTGTGTCCCCTGCCTCACCCACCGTATGGCTCTCACCAAGAATTCCCCCGCCCCTCCTGAGAGAGCAGCTCAGGGGTGACCCCTGGGTGCTGTCCTCTGCCCTTGGGGTTGGGGGCGAAGTGGCAAGAGGCTGAACATGCCTGGGGTAAGGGGAGGCGGGCATTCCACCGAGGCCAGAAGACTTCACTCCCTTTTCCAAAAGCATAAAGAGGTAATCTTGCCTTTTGTTTGTTTCCATTTTGTTTTGCTTTATTGTGATAAAACGCACATACACAACAACATTTATCATTAGTGACCTTTAGTACATTCACAATGTCCTGCAGTTATGACCTATAGTTCCACGATATATTCATCATCTCAAAAGGAAATATACACATTAAGCTGCTGCTGCCCATTCGCCCCTCCCCCAGCCCCTGGCAACCACCAATTAGCTTTCCGTCTCTGCAGATTTGCCTATTCTAGACATTTCCTATAAACGGAATCACACAATATATGACCTTTTGTGTCTGGTTTCTTTGACTCAGCTTAATGTTTTCCAAGTTCATACACATAGCATGTGTCAGTACTTTATTCCTTTTTTATGACCAAATATTATTCCATTATGTAGATAAAGTAAATTTTATTTATCCACTCAGCTGTTGATGGACATCAGGTTATTTCCACCTTTTGACCATTATAAATAATGCTGCTGTGAACACTCACTTATGCGTTTTTATTAGAACCTCTGTTTTCAGGAAAAGAGACAACATTGTTTTACATGTTTGAAACAAATGCATTCACTCCTCTGCTATCCCAATATGGTAGCCAGTAGCCACATACGGATATTTAAATTGAAGTTAATTAAAATAAAATAAAAACTTCAGGTCTCCAGGTGCAATGGTCGTATTCCTAGCGCTCGATAGCCACATGTGGCTAGCAGCCCCCATATTGAATGCCAGTGTCGATATAGAACATTTCCATCATCCCAGAAAATTCTATCAGTAAACTCTTGTCTAAAATGTACCACTAATGGAAATCCTGCCAGTCCTTCAACAGTCATTGCAACTTCTACAGTTTTTCAATAACTCGAGGCTTCTTGATCTCTCCTTTTCCTTGGGCTGCCCTCTGAGAGCAAGGCTATTTCCCTGCCACTGTCCTTTGCGGAGGAGGGAGGAGTATTTTCTCTATTTGCCTTTTTTTCTCTCTTCATTCCAAGACCGTTGAAGCTAGTGCTCGGTTTTGTCCCCTAACTTGCATACACTGATGAAGCACACTCCAGCACTCAGCATTGCAGCCACTTTGCACCCACAGCCTGGCCCTTTAACAGCAACACTTTCAACCCTGATAGGGCCTTGGCATTGCCAATGTAACCCAGAGTGGGCAGACATCCCAGTCTGCGAAGGCTAATGCTGTCGTGTCAGCATCAAATTCTCTAAAGTCTTGTTTCTGCTCCTTCCTGCGTTGGACCCCCATGTCAAATCATCTCCAACAGGGCGTTCCATATGCACCTGCATCTGCATGTTGGTGTCAGCTGCAGTTACCAAGCAGGGTCCCCGGTGTCCCTCTACTCTTCTGGCAGCCCACGTGGATATCTATGTATTGCTTTTGCAGGTCCTCAGGGGAGCCCTCTGTCAACAGTGGCCTCTAGTAGGATGCCACTGTCCACTGAGGGCAAGGAAGGCTGGGGGTGGGCTTCTGGGTCTCAGCCTCTGTCCTCAGCGCCAAGATGGCTGGGGTTCAGTATGTAATGTGGACCACTGGACTCCTGAAACAACCCAGGGTCACACCTGAGAAGGTAACGTCTACAGGCTGGATGAGGACGCTCACACGTTGCTGATCAACAGCTGAGAAGAGTGAAGGGCTAGCTGCCCCATCGGCACTTTGGCCCGTCCTGCCTGGGCAGAAGGCATCCACCCTGATAAGCTCACTTTATGAGCCAGTAAGGCACAAACTAGCAGGTCATCTAGTCTACTTACCCCACCTGTTAGATGAAGAGACAAAGACCAGGTACTTTGGAGGTGCTGCTGTCACAAGCAGTCCCCACCAGTGTCACCATGAGCTGAGGTCTAGAAGCCTACTCCCACCCACCCTGCCCCCAAAAGCCATGGCTACCAGGCCCAGCCAACCCCCAGAAAGTGCTTGGAAGAGACGCACGTCATCAGCACAGCCAGCAGGGACAAGAAGCTCATCGTAAGGAAAGACAGAGACCAGAAACATGGCTCAAGACTCATTTATGCACCTGGCTAACATGACGAGGACCCGAGGGTGTGCCTTTGTCATGCAGGAGAAGCTAAGAAGCTAAATCTGGCCCGGGAGCAGGGAGACAGGACCAGGTGGGGAGTTTACTGGTACCAGCAGGTAGAATGGACATTACTATGTTAAAAGGATTCTCCACTTCACGCTAACAGAACTACAGGAGGAATGAGAGTGAGTCAAGTGAGAGGGGATGGGGGTGGGCCCCAGGCAGGCATGCTCAACACCACCTTCCCAGCCGGGTCCAGGCAGCAGTCCCTACCTCCCAAATACGGATGCCCAGTGGGCGCTGAGCCCAGGATCCTGGCCCTCCAGAGGTGACCAGTTTGTAGCAGAGCCAGGCAGACAACCAGGAGACACATGACGTGTACGTGTCCAGGCTATAGACTACCATTCCACAGGTCTCCTGGCCAAAGGCTGCCCAGTCACGCTGCAGTGCTTTGGTTAAAGACAAGGGAGATACAAGCCCCAGCCGGCAGCCTGCTCATCGTCACCTGCACAGTCATCCTGCAGATGTCCCTAAAACCCCAAATCACAAGAGGAACAAGAGACAAATGCCCCACTACCTGGTCCCCTCCGAAGACTGACCAGGGCAGGACTGAGACAATGTTAGTTATTTCTACCATCAGCCACTGTGGGCAGTCAGCAAGGAATAAAAAATATGAGACTCCAGCCATAGGATGTGAATAACAGAGGTCGGTACTGAGTACAAAACTGCCTGTTGACAAAAATAACTAGCACTACCCATGCAGCACAGGGCCTTTATTTTGTTTGTATCCACAGACTTCTCTTTTTAGTAATGACAAACATGATTTTTAAAAAGGCTTTAATTGTTTCGCATCTTGTCGAGTGGAGATGTTAAAGAGTTTTAAGTCAGAATATCTTTCCAGACTGGGAAACTCCCCTTTGGAGCTGTGGACTGCCATATAAGTTAGATTAACTACCTCCGACTGCCATGCTGTGAGGAAGCCCAGACCATATTGGGAGGCTGCGTGCAGGCGCTCTGGTTGATAGTCCTGCCTGAGCCCCCAGCAGATTACCAGCAACAACTGTCAGCCTTTTGAATGTGCCAGCTTGAAAGTCCAGTGCAGTCAAGCCTTCAGGTGACTGCAGCCCCAGCCAATCTCTGACTTTTGCAACCCCACTTAAGTCTCCAAGCCTGAACTGTCTGGTGGAGCGCTTTCTGAAATCCTGACCCACAAAATAGTGAGCAAACAAAATGGGTATGTTAAGCATCCTAAAAGAACCAACTAAACAAAACCAATCAAAACCTACCTCGATACAACTAGAGATATTTCAAGTTCACAAACTACATGCACTTGCTAATAAGGGTCTTAAATTTTACGATCAAGAAAGATACTGAGGGGGCTTCCCTGGTGGTGCAGTGGTTGAGAGTCCGCCTGCCGATGCAGGGGACACGGGTTCGTGCGGGCCCCGGTCCGGGAAGATCCCACATGCTGCAGAGCGGCTGGGCCCGTGAGCCATGGCCGCTGAGCCTGTGCGTCCGGAGCCTGTGCTCCGCAACAGGAGAGGCCACAACAGTGAGAGGCCCGCATACCACGTACACACACACACACACACACAAAAAAAAAGATACTGAGGCCGCAAAAGCGGGAGTGACTTGCTCAAAGACACCCTGCTCTGGACCCCAGGCTGCCTGTCCCCTGGGCTGTGAGGTTCTACTCCCATCACCCTTTGTCCCCATTTGCTGGCCAGCTCATCAGACAGAGGCATCCACCGCTGGACCACAGCGCACCCTCTGGCCTGTGTCATTTATCTACAGAAGAACAACTCTCTTCCCTGATGGACATATCAGTGAGCAGACCCCTCAAATCAAAGCTGCCACCCCAGACCTGTGTCTGACACGGTCCAGTTCCAGAAGAGCAGGGAGGCAGTGCAGTGGTTGATACAGGGCAGGTGATGTTTCCCTGTGGCCTGAGGGATGGAGCCTGGCTGGGTCACTGGGCCAGGCTCCTGTCAGGAGGGGAAATGGAGCAGCGCTTAACCAGCACTGCTTAGTCAAGCAAACACAAGCGACCAACCAACCAAGCAGCAACTTGCCAGCTTCCTAGTATGGGGCAGACCCAGGCGCCCCACGGGGGGACTCAAATGGGCTTTTAGGCATCCGGGGATAGCACTGCCTTCTGAAAAAAAGCAGATGCACTCAGGAAAGATTGACAGACCCCAGGAGGTTTGTCAAGTCCCTGGCTCTTACCAGAGGAGGGACAGGAAAAGCAGCCTTGTTGGGTACGTGGGAGTGAGGGACTGGTCACGTCTGTGTCCATGTCAGGAGAGACAGAGGCCCCGTGGGCCTTTCTATGTGAAAGCAACTCCCCCAGGAAAGCTCCAGGCCTGGGGTCACAGGCCGCAGGAGAAACCCAGGCTGCTGTTGGTGTGGGGCCAGGCTTGACTGGGCCTTGTGTGTCCAATCAATTCATTCACTCTCTCCTCAGAATCCCCTTTTTCTCATTTATATAGTAGAGACCAAGCCAGGGATGAATGACATCGTTGGTTTTCAGCTCTTTTTTTTCAACCAGGGAATTCTTTATTCAAATGGAGTCATAAAAACCAAAGCAGAAAACCTTACGAATAATAAAGCAAAAAAGAATAAAGCAAAGCTGCCCTGGTTAGAGATGGTGGTAGTGGTGGTGATGGCCGGGACCCAGTCACCGGGCTCCAGCCCCACCTCGACTTCCGGCTCCTGATTTCTCAGCTCTCAGTATCTATGCTATTAAAATCATATGTGCTCTTGCACTAGCTTTCTGGGGGGAAATTTTGGACTTGGGCAAACCCCAGGTTTAATTTGCCGTGCTTCCTTTTAGTAATTTGGGGCAAGTAAAATACCTAGTTTATACTCAGTTTCTTCATCAGTAAAGTGTATCTTATAATACTTACTCTCCAGGGTTCTTGGGAGATTAAAGTGCCCCTGGCAGAGAATCTGGCCTACAGTATGTGTCCCTCACCTTTGTCCTGCCTTCCCTTCGCACAGGCTGGTTTTGCATCCCGTCTCTCCCGCAGGCTCTGTTCTGTACGGATCATGGGCCAGGCATTGTGCTGGGTAGTGGGTAGTTAAAAATAAATAAGACAAGGCCAATAACTTCATGGAATTCAGACAAGAAACTGAACATTCCCATACAATCGGTTTAAGCAAATGGCTATATTCAAACCTAGATGCAGAACTTCATACTTACCTTGATTGATGTTCACTTGATAGCTTTGAGCTATATCTTCTGGCTTGTTTTGAATCTTATTTCTGTCTTGAAACAGAGTACCTATCTCATCTTTATCTGCAAGTGTAATCGAAATAGTTCCCACATCTTCCTGGCATCATGACCAAGATGGTAAAAAAAACTAGGTCATGAGCAAAGGTTTTCCTAGCAAATTGGTTCCAATATGTTCATCAATCCCATGGCTGTTGAGCCAGTTCGAAAGTTCTCTCTCCCTCCCATGCTCACTCCTATACCTATAAAATAAAAATTTTATAATGCTGTAAAATAAATTTTTTATACACACACTCATAATTTTACATGCGTGCATAGATATAACTGTTTCATACACATTTTCAGAAGAGTCCCATTTTGTGTGGCTCTTCTCTTTCCTCTCCAATCCTCTACTCACAACACTCTCCACCTCCAACCCCAGCCCTTCTCTGGGTGACCTAGGTTAACAAATAGTGTGTGTTGCGTGCCCTTCTTTATTTTTCTTTATGTATGTATATACACACCACACACACACACACACACACACACATGTACCATACAAACACTGGATTTTTTTTTACGGTGTTTTACATTAATCGGATCCTGTCTTACACACTTTTCTTTATCTTAGTTTTCTTATCGTCAATAACTTGTAAAAATGACTCCTAGTCAACTGTCAGAACTCTAATACCCCTTGCTAAAGTGTTATGTAACAGACTATCAGATGAAAAATCGGCCATTATTTATTCAACTATTCCTAATTGATAGGCATTTACCTTTTTTCTGTATAAGCAATAACTATGTTTACATCTATGTCCTTATGAACTGGTGGTTTTATTTCTATGGGATAAGTTATAAGAAATGAGATTGCTCTTACTTTTAATATCTAATTTTAATAGATGTTACCAGATCACTTTCCAAAATGGCCATAATAATTCAGATTTCCACATCCAAGCCCAGAGTAGGTGTTCCCCGTCTTAATTTTTGCATACCCGGTAGGCATAAAGCGACGGCTCATTGTTACTCTAATTTACATTTCCCTGACTACTTCAGAATTTATGTGTATTTAATGTTTGTTGATCATTTAAGTGTGCTCACCTATAGATTGTCTTCTCAGTTTCTTTGCCTGTTTTTCTATCAGCTGTTTTTATGATTCCTGTCAATTTGTATGAATCCTTTACATATTATAGAGTTAATCTATAATTATTAATAGATTGATTAATTATTATTAATAGATTTATCTACTGCATTGCAAATAATCTATAATTATTAATAGATCTATTAATTATTATTAATAGATTTATCTACTGCATTGCAAATATTTCCCCAAATCTGTGTGTGTATTGACTTAATTTTGGGTATCTCTTGCCATTTATACATTTTTAATTGCTCTGCTATGTTCTTCTTTTAAAGCTTCTGGTTTTCTATTCACACACCTTTCTTGTTAACTTCATTCCTCGGCATTTTCTAGTTTGTCTATAGAACACTTTTTTCCATTTTCTTTTGTCATATACATTGCTAGAATAGAAACCATTGAATTTTTCATACTTATGTTCTGCCACCTTATCAAATTCTCTTATATATTTTAATAACTTTTTCTAATTAGAGTTTATTGAGTTTTCTGGAAATGCAATAGTCTCCTCAGCAAAAGAGAGAGCATTTTATCTTTTATTTTCTAATGTTTATACCAGTTTTCTTGCCTTATTGCAGAATAATTGAATAATCATAATGAGAGCAAGCATCCTTGTCTAGTTCCTGATTTCTATTTTAAATATTTTTAGAGATTTGACATTCGGAGTAATATTTACTTTTTTAAAATATTTATATAACCTAATATTTATTTCATTGTTATATTTATTATATTTAAGTCAAGTCTTTACTATATTTTATCCATATTGAAGTAATACCCATCTTTTACTATTTTACTTAGGTTTTAATTAGAAATGATGGCAGACTTACGTCAAATGTTTTTATAAGCATTATTGATGGAATCACATAATTTTTCTTTAGTGTATTGATACCCTGGATTATGCTCAGAAATTTCCAGATATTGAACTACTCTGCATTTCTTGAATAAACCCTACTTGCTTATAGCATGTTTTTCTTTTGCAGTATCATTAGCGTCTACTCACTAATAGTTTAGTTAAATTGTTCACATCTACAGACATATGTGACATTGGCTGATTATTTTAAAAATAATCTTTTTTTTAGTTTTTGGTATTAGAGCTATATTGTCTTCGTAAAAATAAAAAAATTAAATTGAAAAATAAATCAAAAGAACTCTCCATCTTTTCATAGGACCTAGAGTATATTAACTGACATTGGAATCATCTGATCTAAATACTAAATAAAGCCCACTGTGATCCCATTGGGCCCCGGTTATTTACTAAATTGTAGCTCTCTAATTACTTTGCTAATTCTTCTATGATAATTGCTGTTCAAGTGTTCTACTTCCTTGGGTGTCAGTTTTGGTAATTTGTGCTTGCTAGAAGAAATGAATCATTTCTTCTAAATTTTTAAATTACTGTCCCAAAGTTTATATATATTAACTTCTTGTATTTTAATCTCTCTTGTATTTGTGTTTTTGTTTACTTTTACATTACTAATCTCTTTCATTTCTCCTTAATCAAGTTTGTGAGGATATATTTCACATTGTTGTTCTTTCCAAAGAACAACAATTATTTTAGATTTATTTTCCCTTTCTCTTATTTGAAATCTTTTCCTGATTCTTTAATTTCAGCTTTGTCTTTATGAGTTTCCTATTCCTAGATTTTAAAAATTTCTTTTGCTTATATGTTTTAGTTTCTTGAATTCTGAAAAGTCTTAATTTTAATTTAAAATAATAAAGTCATTTAAACATATTCACTTTTATTAGTATGGCTTTTTCTAACTCATAGGTTTTGTATAAAGTGTTCTTTGCACTGACTTGTACAGAATTTGTAATGTCTCTTTTGATTTGTCTGTCAATCCAATAATTTTTTTTTTTTTTTCTGGCGGTACGCGGGCCTCTCACTGCTGTGGCCTCTCCCGTTGCGGAGCACAGGATCTGGACGCGCAGGCTCAGTGGTCATGGCTCACGGGCCCAGCCGCTCCACGGCATGTGGGATCTTCCTGGACCGGGGCACGAACCCGTGTCCCCTGCATCGGCAGGCGGACTCTCAACCACTGTGCCACCAGGGAAGCCCCCAATAATTTTTTAAGATTGTATATTTTAACTTCTGAGTGGTTAAGATTTTGGTCATCTTTTTATTATATATTTGTATTTTATTGGAATATCATCAGAGAATGTGGCCTCTGTTTTATATCTATATAATCTCTACTTTTTAGAACATGCAAAACATTTCTTTTGGGAAAAGAACATGATCAATATTTTATATAGTTTGGGAACATAAAATAAGTATTTTATATTCTGTATTCAAAGCAATTATAGATTTTATAAATAGTCAAGACTACTGATTTTTAAAAATTTGTCTGTGCCCATATTTAATTTAATTTATTAGATATGAAATATTCAGATGGAATTGTATTGATATCTTTCTGTATAGTTAAAAATATCAAATTCTTACATTTCTACTAGCTTTAGCTTTATAGGTTTAGCTGATACATTGTTTTGTGTATATCTTTTATGAAATATCTTCTTCATAAATTGTGCCACTTGTGTTATGCAAGATCCCATTTTTGTCCTGATTCATGTTTAACCTTGAATTCTACTTTGTCTGTTATTAAACATTGCCACTCTTGCTGTTTATTTGTTTGCATTTGCCTGGTATTCCTCTGCCCATCCTTTTGATTTGAACCTTTCATTATCTGTTTCTTCTAAGTGTATTTATTTAAGCAGTATATAAATATTTTTAGTTGTTAACTCTCTCTGACATTTAATGAGATAATTCTGTTTGTTCACATTGGTTTAATAACTTATATTCCTGCTTTTTCTTCCCTGTCATATTGCTTTATAGTTATAATTTATCTTACATTACTTTTCTTTGTCTTTATTTTCACTAATTTGATTAAATTGTTATTCATCTTATTTTTCCCCTTGTGAATTTATAGGTTCTAACAGAACTGTTAGATTTGATTAATGTTTTCCTTTACTTTCCTTGTATTCAAAATCAAACACTTTTTTCTCTTTTATTATTTGAAGCAAAAGATACCAACTATTTTATCAAGCAAGACATTCTATTTTCACACTGCTCCCCCTTTCTTACTATGACATGAAACCATTATAATCCCTTCACTTCCCCCTCCCCCATTTCCCTTCTCCCAACCCTGGAAGAGGCATTTGGGATACCTCTCACTTCCTTCCCCACCCACTGCCTCTGCTGATCTGGTATTGCTGAAATAGTTTAGTGCTGTTAGTTCTAGATTATTGTTAGAATTTAAGATTTATTTTGCATGTTTCCATAGAATCCATTATTCTCCATTCAGAAACTTTCTCCTCTTATTTATTTAATTATTATCTTTTTGTCATGTGGTTCTTATTTTTCTCCTAGAACCCCAGTACCCCAATACTTGCATATTAGGTTTCATAGTTCCATCCTCCAACTCTCTGGTCTCTTGCTTTGCAATTTTTGTCTTTTTGCTGTGTGCGGTAGTATCTATTATCTCTATTAGTTGCTCTCGGCCACTAATTCAGGTCTCAACGGTTGTCATCTTTTCCGTTCCTTCCCCTGTCATATTGTTCAGTGGGAAATCTACAGTTTAGCTTCAGAACGTCTTTGTGTGTGTGTGTGTTTGCTGTTTTTGATTATCAAGAAGTGCTCTGTTTTTCTGTTCAGTCTCAGAGAAAAGGAACTTGGAGGCAGACATAGCCACAGATATAAGAGAAATTAAAATACATGAGAATAATATAAGCAATTTTTTGGCAATAATTTTAAAATCTAGGAGAAATGGATGATTTCCTAGCCAGTAGATTTTCAAAGTTGACCCCAGAAGAAGTGGAACCCTTGAAAAGACTAATTATCACAGAAGAGAAAGGGAAGTCATCAGAGATCTACCATCTAGTAAATACCAGGGCCCAGGGGGATTACAGTTGGGTTTTATCTAATATTTAAGGATCTAATATTTAAGGATCAAGAGAGGAGCTTTGTTTGCCTAGGTGTGCATTTTGTCTGCTAGGTCATCTCTCTCTGGGCCCCCTGAGTGGTGTTGCAGGTGGGGCTCCCCTGGGAAGGAGACTGAGATGTGTAGTAACCTGCAGAAGGTTTATCAGGCAGTTGTCTTGGGCTCATCCCTGTAGTGGAGGGAAGGAAGCAGGATTGGGAACAGAGGGAAGTTGGACTGTTATGCGCAGTCTCCACAGAGCCTGACTCTGAAGAACTCTGAAGCTGTGGCCCTTCACTTATGGGCTGATGTGGGGGGGCTGGGCTTTTACACCCCTACACCAACCAGGTATTTGATGCTGTCTGCCCTGGAAAGTGGGCATGGCTTTGGATGTGCCAAGGTAATTCCCAAAGAAGGCTGGCTGGCAGTGGAGTGGGCCCCTCAGAAGCTCAGGGAGGAAGGGGGAATAAGTCCTTTGATCCTATAGGTGAGTCTGGTTGACACATTATAGCGTCCACTACAGAGGGGCTGTTATTTTCCTTTGTGGCCCCCTGAGTTTCTGGCCTGTTATTGGAATATCACAAGAGGCATCAGTTCTGAAACTGGTGGATGGTGAAGCAGTCCCCTCACTATGGGCCACTGCTGCTTTACCGTGTAGCAGGTAGGGTGACCGTCCCTCTGAGGTATCTGTAGGACAACTCCCTGACCCCTTCTTTCCTTTCAGCTCTCAGAGCATGGAGGACTCCGATCACTTATTCAGCTCTCTCTTGACCAGGCACATGGGAACAGAGGGAAAGCAGGGGAGGGGGAGGCATTTGCCCTGGAGGTGCATAGATTTCTACGGCAAGCCCCTCCCAGGACCTGCTGCTTTACCATGCTCGCTGCGCTCATCGTCCTCCATCCTGGAGGAGAAATCCTGTGTCAGCTTCCTTGACCATGACTCCCTTGGTGCCCAGGGCTTTACACAGTCCCCAGCGGCTGTTTGACTTGGGAGAGTCAAACAGATTAGAGCTGACAGGCTGCCTCGTGCTCACAATCCCTTCTTCCCCACCCTTCTCACCTTGTCCATGAGAATCATGTAAAATATTTTGTTAGCTGAGTAGCCGAAATCAACATGCCAACTAAGCAGCCAGTGGACCCAGTGAGAATTGGGCTGGAGGTGAGGGAGGAGTTTAACCAGTCACCAGACAGCTCCTTAATTGGGAGCCCCCAACCCTGGGCTAGGACCTGAGCCGAACTCGGAAAAGCACAATTAGCCATTCCAGGATGCAGCGTTCTCTACGTCTACTTCCATCCAGAGAGATCAGTGTTTATGTATTTAAGTAAAGCCTTATGTCTTATATATGCGTGGGAGTGGGTGGAAATGTTTACTCAGCCTGAATCCTTGGTTGCACGTCTCTCTGTGATCCAGTTCCTTTGAAATTCAAACATATTCATGAGGCTGAAACAGGGAAGTTCTTTATTAAGGCAGGAGAGGCTGTCCATAAAAAAGAACTCACACCCCCATACGTATGCCTGGAAACACATGTGTTCATGGAAGTATCCCTATCGTGGAGGAGTAAGGAGTCCTGGAAGGGCTGCCCTGGCACATACAGTGGAGGTGAGGTTTAAACCCCACCAGTAGTTCTGACTGCGAAATCCCAACCCAGCCTGAGCGAAAGGAAGAAGAAAGGCAGGCAAGGAGCACGGAAGGGAGAGCCGTGGGGGCCCAGGGAGCTCTGTCTGAGCGCAGGTGTGGGAAGGAGACGTACAAAAGGCAGACTCACAGCCAAGGACAAACGCTAAAGTACACTCTGGGGCGGTAGGAGTGGTGGCAGGGAAGCCTCAGTATTGAACGAGCTGAGGTTTGGAAGAAAAAAGTCAAGGACAAGAGAAAATTAATTCTTGTTTTCATTTTGTTTGGAGCCAGGAAAGTACACATTTGGCCACTGCTTGGGGGCACTGTGGTTCTCTGCCACAGGAGACCGGGTGCCCCCCAGGGGGGAGGTAGCCTGCACCGTGAACAGGGCACAGAGGGAGGGCACAAGGTCCCATAGCTCTTTCACTGTTTTCCTTGTGAGGGGTTTTCGCGTGACCAGGAGGGATAGAGGGCTTGATGCGAGAGGCGAAGCCCAGGAAAGGTCAAGAGATGGAGAGGGCACAGCAGCTGAGGGAGGCACAGGACGGAGGAGGGCGACCACTGAGCCCGTTGCAGGGCAGCCCCGCCAGAGCCTCGCAGACGTGGGCTCGCACAAACTCTGTTTCAAACAGGAAAACAACTTGATCGTAGGACCTCAAGGAACCCACTGTCTGGGCTCTCTCAAGACTCAGAAAGAACAAGGGAGGGACGAGTATGCTCCCACAACAAATGGGCTGGTGCTCAAAACGGAAAACCAGAAACAAGTCCATTTCCAAATAGGAAACTAAAGGCCGTTGACTTCAGTGTTAACTCCTGGAAAAATCTCTGGATCCAGTCTGTTTGTAAGTGCTTAAGGAAGAAAGCAGGCCGGTCATTGAGGGCTCGTGAAGAAAGGTATGCCAATAGAGGTGACAGTTTTAGTAAGGTGAATCTGGTAGATCAGGGTATCTGAACTTCAGTGAAGCATTTCTGTCTCTCCGGGTAGTCTGGTCCACAAGGGAAGAGCACTTGGGCTACAGGACAGGAGGGTTTGTAGAGGGTTGAAGAAGCATCCCAGAGAGTATTGGTGCGTGGCAGGGTCTCCTGTGATCTACACGAGGATCTGCTCTCAGCCAGGCTCTGCTTTGCTTAATAGGGACACAGGTGAGCCAGTGGTTGAAAGCAGTGTTTGACTTGAATGAACTTTCCACACTTAAATCTCGGCTCAGTCACTTAGCAGATGGCTGATCAAAAACAATGACTTTATTTCTCTTGGCCTCAGTTTGCCCATCTGTAAAACAGAAGATAATTCTACCCCTACTTACAGATTTAACTACATATACACATACATCTACATATATGTGTTTGTGTTTGTATATATGTCTACACACATGCATACGTGTATATCTGTATAATGTGTGTGCGTGCGCATGTATATATATATATATATATATATATACACATATAACATACGCTCAGCACAAGTGTGGAGTGTTGTGCGCACTGAACAATGATCGTTGGGTGGAGGGTGTTTATCTGAGTGTACTACCTCCTCTTCCTCTATGAGGAGGGGCAGGTCTTGGTGGCCCACAGGGCATGAATGCAAGAGAACATCAAGGACTTTATGAAAGGGGAAAATTTAAGGTTGGAGTAAGTCTAAAAGAAAATAGGAAATCCTGAACAGATTTGCTAAATGAGAATGGATTGCGGCACTCTGGCCAGAGGGAAGATTAGGAGTTAGTGCAGCAATTACAGCCCTCCCAGAGTTATAGGGCGCGCCAGAGGGTCTTCAGCCTACGCCCTGTAGCTGGAAGAGTGATTCACCAAGCTGGGCTGTACACCTACCGAGAATTGTTCGAGACCAAGCGGTTTTTTCTTCCAAATTAAAAAAGCAATTTACATTCCTAAATCACAAGTTGCTGAGTTCTCCCCCATACCACTATGCAAATCTTACTCTACAGGCAGGTAGATTGAGATAGCAGCGAAAAAAAAAGAAAAAGAAAAACGAAAAAATCATGGTTCCATGCAAGCCCTCTTCTCTCCACTTAGGACGGAGGAGAGTGCATGCCCCAGCCCCGCCCACACTGCTTGCAGAACCCGGCTGTGTCTGCCCTGTTCCCTCAGTCCGGTCACTTGCTGAACATCTGCTGGGTGTGGGACATATTCTGGGCCCCCATATGAATGGCCAGCTCAATACAGGAAGCAGAGAGCTATCCAGTCCCAGGTAGCCAGCTGGATCCCAAGGAAGAACTAGGCGATATTAAAATAAAAGGGAAGAAATTAATAGCTGTTGAGCATCTATTATGCAGTATGAGCTCTCTAGTGGCGATTCTCACAAAACAAAGCCCCGTCAGTATCATTATTCTCATTTTACCAAGGAGGACACTTGAGCATCAGTGAGGTGAGAATTCTTCCAGGTTCCAGTGAGAGAAACCCAACTCAAAGCAGATTCAGCAGGAAAGGGGGTTCAGGGGAAAGATGCTGGGGAGCTCACAGAAGTCAGAAGAGCTGCACGAATCCTGGTGACGTGAAACCTGGAGCTCGGACGGAGGGATGTGTGCTCCTGGGACACACCTTGTTCTCCCCCACCCCTCTGGCTTTCTCATTGCTTGCACGCTCTCTCCCCTCTACCTCACTGCTCTGGCTTTCTGTGCTGGGCTCGGATTCATCCAAGTTGGAGTGTGTGCCTGCTCTGTGGACCCCTCATGGTGGAAGCATGACTGGCATGTCGGTGGTGCAAGTGGAATGAGAAGAGCCATTTTCCAAGGGTGTGTGTGCATGTGTGCACATGTGTGTGTGTGGGGGGGTGGGTATTGTCAAAAGAAAGGAGAGGAGAGCTAGACTGACAAAAGCCACCAATGTCAGTACATGTGTCCAAAGATACCTGTAGCATGTGGGGAAGACCCTCATATAGTGAAAAAAGGGGCAAAGGTGCCATATGGACCCCTGGGACTTGGGTTGGGCTGATGTGATATCTTTTAATGTGTGGTCGAATGATCACCAATGTTAGAATCACCCAGGATGTTTGGTAAAATGCAGGTTCATAGGTCTGACCTCAGCCCTACAGAGTTGGACTTCCACATCTTTCTTGTCATCTAGGTGGTCTTTATGTGGAGAAGAGCCCTGTGACTTTCCAATCAGGACACTTGAGGGTACCACAGACTTCTAAGAACATTCATTTATTCCTTCTATACCTGCTGATCGCCTACCACATGCCAGGCACGGTGCTCAGAGCCACCAGATCGATGAGACATGATTCCCAACTTTGAGGGGTCTACAGAGGCCAGGAATTACAGGTGCTGATGTTTATATCCTCCCAGAGAATCTAGTCACATCTTCACAGATCTAACTCTCAGTACTTGAGAATGAATGAATGAAAGGATGCAGTTTGTAGGACCACTAAGCTTTCATCTACTTCCCATAAAACACAAGCATACGCTAAAGAATTTAAAGAAGAATCTAGAATGTGGCAGAGAAGACTGGCAGACTATAGAAATGTGTGTAGTGTGACGTATCAGTTGCTTGAGGTTACTATCTTGATTGTGTATTAAGAGCTCATCTGGAAAAGGGCTGGCCAGCTGCTGAGTCTATAGGGGGCTATAGGGATGCACCCATCACAAGCCTTACTGTGGAGCTCTGGTCTATATTCTCAACAAAACACATCTATGAGGGGCCCAACTGTCTGTTAAACGGTACATTTGATCCCCTTCTCCCTCATTCACTTGCGGCCTACGGCTCATCATGAGGTAGAAGAGAGAGGGTTGATAAAAACCAACACGTTTCATTACTCTGTTTGTCCAAGAGAAGCCAGGAGGGAGTGAGCTGGGAAGGAGCAGAGAGGGCAGTTGTCTTCCCCCAGAGCAGGGTGTGAGCCCCCGGGGGCGGGACACAGTGTCTTCTCTTTCAACGCTACACACCGGGCGCCAGCTCCAGAAATGCAAGCCCAGTCCTGTGGCTGGCGGTCCTGGTAGCCGACCCCTGAAGGGGCGGCCAACCTGCCCAGCCACTCCAGTCCTTGCAGCCTATAAACAGACAGCCCTGCCCCCGACCACGGGCGCCCTGTTTCCCCTCTGTCTTCCTGTCACCCAGGCCCTCGTCCAGCTGCAGGAACCCACCGAGTCCTGGGTAAGAAGGTTAAAGAGCCCCCGGCGGTGGCCTCTCTCTTGCGTGAAACATCTCCTCGGGAGCACTCCAGCTTCCTGCTGCTTCCAGGCCTCTGGATTTGCAGCCCAGTCTCTCAGGCCCTCCCCGGTGGGAGCGCATTCTCCCAAATACCCGGTACCTGGTGCCCCGCTCTGTCCAGTTCCCTCTCATGTAAGGAAGCAGCCCCTCAAGCAGCTTGGAAGGTGCTGCCCAGCTCCAGGTTGCATCTGGGATCTTGCATCTTCTCTCTGTGGCGTGATGAGCAGCCCGCCCATCTGCCACCAGCCAGATGTCCCCCATCCACCTGGGGCCCATCCGTCCTTTGCCAGGGGCTGCAGCGTATCCAGAGAATGAGAAGACAGAGGTCCTCCCTCGAGGACCCTGGCATCTCTTTGGGAGACAAAGTGTAGGCACAGCCATGCCCTCAGAGAACTGCATGGAGCAGTTGGGACTGCAGGTGGCCGGGACATCCAGGAGGCTGGGGCTGGAACCCGTGGTCAGGAAGAGCCTCGAGGGCGGCTGGGTGAGAGCAGGTGCTGGTGGAAGAGGATATCCCGTGGGGAGGTGAGAGGGTGTAGGAGGTTGGAGGAGGGGCGTTTGCAGGCATGGGGTAACCCGGTGACACGCCACCCTCCACCAACATCTTACGCTCAGACCACGTGTATGGCTCCTGGGACTGCAGGTACTTGTTCGCACCCCCCAAGCCTTTGCCATGCGTCTCCCCCTGTCCAAATCCCCCTTTCTTCCTGGAATTCCTTCACAACCTCGCAAGGGGGACTTCTCCCCGAAGGCCACAGACCAGGAGACTGGACTTCACATGGCCTCTCCCTCCCTCGGCCGGGCCCTCTCCCAGGACACACCACATCTTACCTTACTCATCCTGGACTCCCAGTGTCCAACATGAGACCCAGCACACAGCAGGTTTGCCACAAATCCAGTTTGACTGGATCAAACTGAACTGCTGGCCCAGCCCGGCCCAAGAGCCTCTTTCCACTGCGAATGTGCCCATCCTGTCCCGATGTTGGTCCTCTCTCCTCGCTGCCCTGCATCTCTGCTCCCCGCCCCCACCCAGCTCTGCCACTTACTCCCGGTGATACCTGGGCCATTTGCTTTAACTTTCGGGCCTCAGGCTTCTCCACGTCGGTCAGTTATGAAGAGGTCTCCACACCGAGCGGTTCTGACGCTTACGTGGCCCAGAGCCTGGCAACTCGGAGGCCCTCCAAAAACAGCCCTTCCCTTCCCCAACGCCTGGCTCCCTTCACCGGCTCCCGTCCTGTTCCTGCAGCCTCCACCCATCTCCTTTTAGCCTGTCTTCCCTTCTCTGACACCTCTTGGTGGCCCAGGTGAGCCTTTGGGGCTGGTCCAGACTCTCGAAGCTTGCCAGACAGGAGGTTTGCATGTTTGGTTAATAGGAGAAAACACAACCCTGGCAGAGGGAAGACTGCAGTGTGCAAAGGTGAGATAAAGACTCAGGGAGTTGGACCCCAGGGAGAAAAACACCAGCTCAGCAAGCCCCTCACCCTGTCTCTGTTCTCAGTGCGTCTGTCATGGCTGGAGGAAGAGGGTTTGCCCAGTTTCAGATGCCCCAAGCCCTATGAAACCAACGTGACAGTGGCTACACAGGCACTGGGTCCAATTCTGCTTTGGCCACCTACGAGGCTGTGTGAACTCCGGCAAGTTAGACTACCTCTCTGAGCCTCAGACTCCCCAGGTAGAAAATGCAAACGGTGCCAGAACCATCTTCAAAGAGGGTGACGCGAAGATGAAGGGCAATAATGCCAGCACCATGCTTAGCATGGCGCAGGGGACGTGAGAAGCATGAAATGAATTATATAAATGAGTGAATATGTGCATTTTGACAGCTTGACCAAGCCCAAAGAACAGAAGGATCCTTAGGGTGCATGAGGCCCCGGGCAAACATCTGATTAAAAATGTGTTATAAAATCCATGTGGAGTAGAATGATTTACAGATGAAGATTTAGAATAATGGGCAGAGAAGAGAAACTTGTTTGTTTATTGTCCAATCAGAGCTCAGGAAGACTCTTCAGAGTCCCCAGGCTCTGTCTCTCCCTGTTCAGGCCCAGAACCATCTCTTTGTAGCCTTTACTGTCACATGCACATTCCTGGCTAATTTCCTATTTCCCACTTCAAGGAAAAGGGGGCAACACTATTTTAACTCTCAGTGCCATGGCTTTTCAGAACCTGTATATAAACCTTTTCGTCTCTGCAGGTCCCTAATGCTATTTAGTTAATGCTGGTTTACATCGTTACGCCCAAAGCTGCATCAGCCGCTGTGCTGCCCGTGACGACTGACTTCACTGATTTTAAGCTATTATTGTGTTTTATTTACTGATGACCCCTTGGGCAAGTCTTGCCCAAGACTGCAAGGAAGTGGGAGCAGTCATTCATTTTCTGGTCATGTTAAATTTGCCTCTTGGAATTTTGTAGCATTCACGTAAAACAACACATATCTTCCACCCACGCCTTCTCTGGAACTCGTAATCACCGAGTCCCTAGAATGTGATAGCTCTCACTGTGGCCCAGGCGCTGGCCTTTCACACGCTGCCACCAGCATGGAGAACAGGCAAGGGAGGGTGAGGGGAGCCAGCAGACTGGTGCGTGCACATAGGGGTGTCTATTCCCTCTCCGGCATGGCTTAAGATGGGCCAGGGGACCATGGTGTCACCACAGCTTTGGCCATAAGAGAAAGCATCAGATGGAAAGCTCCAATGGCATTTCTCCAAAGCCTTCAGAGGAGATATGTGTGTGGTCATCCATGGAGTCTGCCTGACTTGGAGCCTGGGGAAGAGGTGTGGGAGCCATCCCGGGTGCCAGAGGTGGGAGGCACGCAGCGGGGAAGGAGGCCAGCCTCCACTCCCGGTGCCCTCAGGTGCCATTGACTGAGGCAACACCGTGATGGAAACACACCCAGAAAGAAGCAGCCTGGGCCCACAGTGGTGGCTCAAGCCTGAGGGTCCACGGTGAACTGTGATTACTCAGAGGCCCCAATTCATCCTCTGTCTGACACGAATGAGAGTTACCGCAAAGCAGCATGTCAGTTCCCTTCTAGGGGCGCAGGCCCATGCCAGCCAAGTGAAAGCCCCAGCCGGCCAGCCAGCAGTTGTGATCCACTCAGCTGGCCACGCTCCTGGAACCACGGCCTGGCCACGGGGCCCTTCGATGATCCACACAGCATGAGTCCTTGGGGGCTGCAGTTGTCTTGTAGATCCTCACGTGTGGGGTAGAGGGTCTGAGAGCACCTGCAGAAACAGGGCTACAGGCCCTCGCCAGTCTAAATCTGGACCAGGGGTGCCCTGCTCAGAGGCTCTGCCAGCCCTGGGGATCTCAGGTCGCAGCAGGGACCTTAGAAAATTTCAAGGAGCGTGCAGCTGGAACCTGGGAACATACGGGATCTGGTCTGGGCCTGGGGTACCCTGCTTGGACACAACTCCTAGCCCCAGCTTGTCCCAGGTACCCAAGGGGTCTCAGAATTTCAAGAAAAGCAACGCAAAGTGAGACCATTTAAGGTGCAAGAGCCAGGGCAGGGGTCTGCTTGCCTAGGCCTAAGGGAGGTACTTCCAAAGAACACACTGAATGAGATTGTACGTCTAAGGTTCATGAAAAACCAAATTGCATAAGAATTTCTCTGCCCCATCCAACATTAACCTAATTGCTATGGGCCCGGCTGGCTGTAGTGGGGCAGAGGGGCTTGGCTTGGGAAGTGATGACCCAGGTGCCCCAGGGAGGCCACTGTTTGAAGAAGGTAACTCAGCAGGCCGGTGCTTCTGCTTGGGCCTTGCCTTCCGGTGCCAGGGCAGGAGTGCCCAACCTGGATGCACATTGGAGTAACCTGGTGATGTCCTGGTCCCACACCAGACCAGTGAAATCAGAATCTCTGGGGGCTCCGGTGCTCAGAGAATGCATGAAGAGGGAGCAGTGATCTGACTCCAAATCCTAGCTCCTCCACCTACAAGCTGTTTGACCTTGAATAAGTTAATTAACCTCTCTGAGATTCAGTTTCTGATTCCGTAAATGGGATAGGACTCTGCCTCTTCGGACTGTCACAAATGCAGTAATTGAGACTGTGGACTTGCAGGTCAGGCAGGTTCTCTGTTCTTTACTAGCTGTGTGACCTTGGGAAATTTTCTAACCTCTCCTGGACCTTCATTTCTCCAGTTTTTTGTTTTTCTAAAAAAATTTATTTATTTGTTTATTTATTTTTGGCTGCATTGGGGTCTTCGGTGCTGCACAAATGCTTTCTCCAGTTGCAGCAAGCGGTGGGTTACTCTTCGTTGCAGCGCGCAGGCTTCTCATTGCTGTGGCTTCTCTTGTTGCGGAGCACGGGCTCTAGGCACACAGGCTTCAGTAGTTGCAGCACGTGGGCTCAGTAGTTGTGGCGCACGGGCTTAGTTGCTCCGCGGCACGTGGGATCTTCCCGGACCAGGGCTCGAACCCGTGTCCCCCGCACTGGCAGGCGGATTCTTAACCACTGCGCCACCAGGGAAGTCCTCTACAGTTTTTAAATGGGAGTTATAGTGTTACCTCCCAGGGCTGTGGAGATGGAGTAGGATAAAGTGTTTTAAATACTTAACATAGTACCTGGTGCACGATTAGGAATTTCTTAAAAAGATGATTCTCTTGCCTGTAGCCCTGCCTATAAGGAGTGGATAATCCAAATCCCCCATCGGCTTTCGGCGGTCTCTGCTGTTGCTTTCCTGTCTGCTCCCCCACCCCCAGTCCTGACAACACGCACCTCATCAATCCTTGTCTCCCTTAACTGCTCCAGTCATATTAATCTCCCTTGTTCTTTCTTATCTCCGAGCCTTTGCTCCTGTCAGGTGCAACAGAATGATCTCCCCTCTCCTCTCTGCCAAACTAGGCTGAGCACCTCATTCATGCATTTGTCAAATTAAAATTTTCTCCATGGCAAAAAAGACCATGAACAAAGTAAAAGGACAAACCAAGGGAATCTATTTACATATTCATATCCACGCAATACGAAGAGCTCTTACAAACTAGTGAAAAAGGGTAATAACTCAATTAAAAAATAGGGAGGGTGGGAGGGAGGGAGACGCAAGAGGGAAGAGATAGGGGAACATATGTATATGTATAACTGATTCACTCTGTTATAAAGCAGAAACTAACACACCATTGTAAAGCAATTATACTCCAACAAGATGTAAAAAAAAAAAAAAAAAAGTAGGGAATGAACACATAAGGCAGTTTCCAAGAAGGGAAGTACAAACGGTCAATAAACATATGAAAAGCAGCTCAGACTCACTCATTATTAAAAAATGCACATCAAAACAATGAGATGCCATTTTCACAATTATATTGGCAAAATCATGATGACAATATACAGTCAGACAACAGGATAGGGAGGAAGACAGTCACGCACTGTTAATGGGGATGTAAGATGGTGCAGCCTCTTGGGACAGCGGTTTGACAGATTTACTGGTATTTTAAATGCTTATTCCCTTTGAGAGGACAATGCCACGGCCAGAAGCTATCTTACAGTTGTAATTACATGTGCACCTCTGTTCAGTCAACAAATCTGCAGTAAACTCCTGCTGTAGGCACTGTTCTTGGCATTGGCATGCAGTGAGGGGAGGGCAAAGCACAGCTATGCCTGTATTAGTTTCCTATTGCTGCTGTAACAAATTATCATAAACCGAGTGACTCAGAACAATGTGGATTTATCATCTTACAGTTATGGAGGTCAGAAGTCCTACAATCAAGGTTTCGGCAAGGTTGAGCTCCTTCCGGAGGCTCTAGGGGATGCATTTCCTTGATTTCCCAGCTTGTAGAGGCCTCGTGCACTCCTTGGCTTATGGCCCCTCATCCTTTCTCTGACTCTGGCCTTCCTGCTTTCCTCTTATGAGGACCCTGTGATTAACATTTAGGGCCCGTGGGGATAATCCAGGATGATCTTCCAATCCCCAGATCTTTAATTTAAATCACATCTGTGAAGTCCCTTTCGCTACAGAAACGAACATAGTCACGGGTCCTGGGCATTAGGATGTGGGCCTCTTTGGGAACTGTTGCTCTGTCTGCAGCACAGCCTTGTGAAGTTAATATTCCAGTGATATTTATACACAAAGAGATTCATGGCAGCATTACTTGTAACAACAAAGAACTTAGCAAAGAAAAGCCTGACCATTCAGTAGTGGACGAGTTCAACTAGTTATGATGCACCCACTTAGTGAAGTCCTAGTCTGCCGAAGACCTAAACAGTAGAGCTGGGATCCGTCTCCCAGACACCTTGCTGAGTGAAGAGGTGACACCAGAGCAGGATGAAGAGTAAGCTGACAACTGTGTAGAAAGAAAAGCACGTGTGCTTCTACAGGTATAGACCATATTTGAAACTATACACAAGAAACCACTAACTGAGACCGTGATCGAGAGCTAGGGTTTGAGTGAGGGTGAGACTTAACTCTTCATAATATAGCCCATCATAGTCCTTTCCTGTTTTACTGTTTGTGAAAATAACTTTTCAATTAAAAAAGAATCTAGCTAAGGAAAAGATAGAAACGATACCTTCTGTGTCTTACCTGCAGCCTCCATCACTTCCCCAAAGCTCTGCCCCCATCATCTTCCTCCATGACCTCCCCTCCCAGGCGCCCTGGGACAGGAGGGGGTTGTATGCAAACTGGAAGCATCGGATGCCCCACCCTGGGAGGACTGCTGGAGGGCCAAGGGTGCTCAGAAACTTCAGGCTGAGGCAGCGGCAGAGTGAGGAGGTGGGATCTGAAGGAAAGTAGAGGCAGGGCAGACAACAGCTAGGTATTCTCCATTTCATTCATTCATTCATTCATTCAACACATAGATGTAGGAAACCACTGTGTGCAGGTTCTGAATCAGGGTCTGGGAGGAGAGCTTGGAGATATCCCTGGGGGATGTGCTGGAGCCCCATCTCTTAAGGTCTCCCGTCTCACTTCAGACCCACAAACCTTTGTCAGCTGCCCACTCTCTGCCTGGTTCTGGGCTGGAGTTTTGCCCCATGGAATTATGAAGTCAGAGACGCCTTTGGGCTGCAGCGGGCCCAGAGATTGGATGGGCTGAGGATTGAGACAGGCAGCTAACTGGAGGCTGGTTCAGGGGAGAGAGTACAAAGATCCGGATAAGACAGTGGCTGCAGGGGAAGAGGGAGAGGATCTGAGGATGACTTGTGACAGAATTGAAAGGACTGGGGGACCTGGAGTGCTCGCTCTGGGAACTGTTGCCTGTCTAAGAGACTGCAGGGACGACAGCAACTTCCAGTGAGAGAAGCGATATGGTGAGAAGGTCCTGGTGTGGGACCGTGCAGTGGAGGCACTCGTGGGGCACCCAGAGGGTGGTGAAGCTGCAGCGGTCGGAAAGTGGCCCAGGCAGCAGGGGTGACGTCCAGGAGGGACAGAGCAGCCGCACTGCTGAGAGGGGAGAGGCCGTGTGCACGTGTACAGCACGCCGCTCTGGCTTAGGGTACATCAGTAGAAGCAGCGAGGTTTTCTAAGGTGTGTTCAGTCAAGCTCTACTGGAGGATGAGAAAACATGCACCTCACTCACCTTTTTCCTCTCCACGTTCTTCTTCATCTGCTTTGAAGGGTGCTTTGGGAGGAAGCAGATGGAGTTAGAGGGTAACCACCCTCAGGCACCCCTTGGCATCATCCCTGCTAGGGAGCGTGTGGCCAGTGAAGAGAGAGAGTGAAGGTCCAGTTTTAAGCCACAGGCAGAGAGAAAGAAGCCAGGGAGGAAGGTGGAGGAGGGGTCAGGGAGACAAAGTGGGGTGAGACTCCAAAAAAGGTTGAGAAAATCAGGGGGAGAAATGTTTCAAAAAGTACATAGTGCATTTTGAATTTAAAAAACATTTTTTGAAAGGAGGCAATGATTAACGCAGTCAAATACCTCCAGTATCTATCTATCTGTCTATCTATCTATCTATCTATCATCTATTTATCTATAATCCATCTACCTAGTCAGTAAATACTTAAGACATGCCTGCCAAGCACAAGGCATCACCTTAGAATCTGCAGGCAATGCTGTTAAGGCACCGTATGTTCTAGTCGGTTGAAAACTGAAACTAGCTATAAAATATTTAACTAACAGTTTAACCCTGAAGCCACAAAGGAAAAGATCGATAAATTTGACTCCACAAAAAATTAAAAGCTTTAGTACAAGGGAAAAAAATCTTCAGGACAAACTGTAAAGGTATTTGACAGACAAAAGACTAATTTCCTTCATTGACATTGCAAGAATCACTGAGAGACAGACCCCGGAGGAGCAGATGTGAACAGGAAGTTCTTAAAAATGAAAGCTGATATGCAAGTATTCTCAACCTAACTCATAATGAAAGAAGTGTAATTCAAAACTTCATTAACCACATCTCAGGTTGGTAAATATTAAAAGGCTCATTACTACCCAGTGCCATGAGGAGTGTGGGGAAAATAGACAGCTACTTACTACTGGTACCAGTTAACTGGTACAGCCTTTTTGGAAGGTAATTTAGGACCATGTCAACATTTAAAATACATATCCCATTTGACCTGGAAATTCCATCCCTAGGAATGAGCTCTATAGGTGTCTTGCGTAGACACCAAGGTGGACCAGGAAGGATGCTCACAAGTGGCAAAGACGACACACGACCTAATATTCATCAGCTGGGGACTGGATAAATAATTTAGGCTATGTCCAGACTGTGGAATATCGCGTAGCCATTAGGAAGGATGAGCTAGAAGTGAAACCAGCTCAGTAGAGAACAGGGTGTCTCTCATTAGGACATTACACTGATCAAAAGCATATACACTGTATATGGATTATACTAAATTTTATTTTGGAAGTAACCATGTGAAACTAGTAATCATTTCCGTCTTCAGACACTATGTGATTGATTGTTCTATCAGGTGAGATAAGAAATGCAGGAGCAGGTCTTTGGGTGAAAATCATGACTCTGTTGACTGTTGAGTTTCAAGTACACTTGGGAGGAAGATATACACTTTCAAGTACACTTGGGGGGTTCAATATAGAAAGGAAGGCTGCTATTATCTAGTTTATGTTTTCAAGTACTTTATGAACTTTTCTATTAAGTTCATGTATTATATTTTATACTATATAAAATAGTTTAGAATAGATTTTAAATAAAATTACATATTAAGACAATACTCGAGCAGTTGGCCCAAGGCCACATGTGAGAAACATCATTGAATTTTTCCCCAAAAAATGGCCAGGACGGGAAGTCTCTCTGATCATCCCTCTGTATCACGTTGTTTCTCTATTTTGTGAAATCCTTTTCTCACTGCATATTGTTCATGGAAGCCCTTAGGAAGACCCCCTGCAAGATGCCTGAGATGTTCCCACCCACAGCTAGCCCCACCACCTTGCCTCAAGATACAGCCAGGACAGGAGCTTGTTCTGAGTAGTTTCTATTTCTTTGAAATGCCAAAACATCAGTAGGGTCTTGGCCAGAGTTAGAATGAATCACTAATTTGGATAATTGTGTGTGTGTGTGTGTGTGTGTGTGTGTGTGTGTGTCCCACGGTGAGCAGTACAGCTTGATGAGTGGGGGGAACCCTGACTTAGGGACCAGGGGCCTTGGGTTCTAATCCAGCTCAGCAGTCGACCCGCTGTGTCCTGTGGCCATCACAGGGCCTCTCGATCTCCATCACCTGCCTCTAAAATGAAGGAATCCAGCTGAGTCATGGTCTCCAATGATCCTTGCAGGTCAGACTTCCTGGTTTCTCTACATTTCTTTCTAGGCCTCAGCTCAGGGCTTGGTTATATATTCTTCCATTTCTCTACTCTACCTGTAGAGCCTCCTGTGGGACGGAGCCTGCAAAGGGCTGGAGTCCATAGCTTCCTGGGGTGGAGAGTTTGGGCCTTGGAGGCAGATACCCTTGGGTTTGAATCCCATTTCTGCTCTTCCCCAGCTGTGTGTCCTAGAATAAGTCAATTACCTTCTCTGAGCCTTGGTTTCTCCCTCTATACAGTACTTTCAAGGTGGTGGTAGAGATTAGAGAGGTACCATCTCCATCTCAGGGGCCTGGCATATAATAGGTGCTCAATAAAAAGGGAAAGGCTTATAATGTCATCAGAAAGTAATGATAGGAGGACACAGGATGCCTACTTCCTTGCCTCCTTCAAGTCTTGTCAAATGCCCTTCCTCTGGGCGTTCATGTCCCAACCCCTCTGACCTTGTGTGTCGTGTCCTATTGAAGTTGTCCGCCGCTGTCTCTGTCTCATCCACTAGACTGTGAAATCCGTGGGGTCCTGAATCATGATCCCCAGTACCTGGCACAGTGCCTGGCACAGATGTACCTTTGTTAAGTGAGCGTACCCACCCAGTTACCTGCCACAGGTAAGCCTGAGAGGCCTGTGGGCTTTGGCGGTGGTTTTGCCTCAGGCCCAAGCTATCCTCGGCCTGCATGTTTCAGCTGCGATTGAGCTAACCTAGGAGGGTTCCTGTATGGATGGGGGCGGGAAGGGCTCTCTGGGCAAACTGATGTAAGCAGTGACCCCTCGGCCCCGTGTCTGGTGGGGATTTAGCCGTCAGCCAGGAACCTCAGGGAGAGGCATGTCCATTCATCCAGGAGATGAAGAGCCCTCAGGTGCTCCGGGGAGCATCTGTAAATGCCACTCACCAGGGAAGGAGGCTCATTTTTAATTAATTGCAGCCTCTTTTATCAATAACAGCAGGGACCACAATCAGCATCACAGAATCGCTTTAATTGCCTCTGAGAACTCTCCACACTTCGGGTGCCCTGGGACATCCCCCTCAGCAGGTCCAGGAAGCCCCAGTGGGCCCTCCTGTTCATGCCAATTGCACAGCTCCTCAGGGGTTCCCAGAGGTCAAACCCAAGCTTCTCTCTCCCTGAAACTGCCCTCCGTTTGACGAGTAGCACAACTACACTCCTGGGTACCCGAGCCAGGAACCCAGGAATCAGGCTGGAGTCCACCCTCCTTTCCAGGCACTGAGGGGCCCATCCCGTGCCCCTTGCGCCTGTTCCAGGCCTCGTCCTCTCTCAGCTGGGCTGCTGTGCCAGTCTCCTCACCGCTCTTGTCCCCTAAATGTCCAGCTCCCTCTCTCTAGAGCATCTTCCCTCTGCCCTCACTCCCCTAGCTGACTTTCCTTATCCTCCCAGCACCAGGGGAACTCTTTCAGGAAGCCGCCCAGGATCTCTAGCACCCCCAGCAGTTCACCATCCTCCTCTGGGTCTCCCTGGACCCCATATTGGATGGCCTAGATGTCTGTTGATGGTTCTGACTCCCCAGCTGGACTGAGAACTCTTGAAGGTCTGGCTGCAGGTCGCCTCGGTCCCCATGTCCCACAGCTGCCGCAGGGTATGACACGTACAATATGCCTGCTCGGGGTATGTTGGAACAGAATGAAACCCAACACGTTCACAGCAGAAAGAGCCGGAGGAGAGAGACAGCTCCCGGCAAGGAAAAGGTGGGCTGTCGAGTGCTGGGAGCACTGCCTGATGCCAGCGGCCGTGGGGCTCACTGAGACCCTGGGTGAGCACCTGCTGGTGTGGGTATGCGGTCCCCTGTCTTCCCAGACCACTGGCCACCCTCAGGCAGGCCTGGGGTGGGGCAACTTTTCAGGGGCTCTGGTCCTCTGGTACCCGGACCTCACTTCACAGATGGCATAACCCTGAGACTGTTTGCATAAGGGCTCCCTCTTGGCTTTTTTCTGACCTCTCTGGCCGGCCCTTGGAGGAAGCCCAAAGTCGGGGAGTCCTCCGTGCACAAACGGTTGGAGATGCCGGGGGCCTTGGGAATGACTTAGTTCCATGCCACATTTTCCAAACAAGGAAATGGGCGCTGGAGGGGAAGGACCTGGCTGGAGATCACCAGCTAATATTTGACTGAGTAGAGACTAGGACTCAGGTCCCCTGACTAGTTTGGTGCTTTTTCTGCTGTAGAGCTCTGTCTCCCCCAAGCTCTTCAGAAATCCTTCCATCAAACCTGCTGTGGTAGCCCCTCCTCCTGCCCAGGTTCTTTACCCTGGGGTGTGGGTATGGGAAGGCACTGGCAGGGATGGGGAAGGACATGGACTTCGGGTCAGCCTTGGGTTTGGACCATTAGCCCTGCTGCATACCAGCTTGCTGGTGACCCTGGGCAAATAACCTAACCTCTCTGAGCGTCTCAGTAAAATGGGAGCTATAGCATCTCATGAGACTGTTCTGAAGAATTAACGTATTTAAAGAACCTCACCCAGTACCAGTTCACAGTGGGTGCTTCGTGAATGGGAGTTTCCCAACATCCTAAGGACCCCCTGAACGGCCCCTTTTGAACGGCTTCTGTCCAGGGTCAGCGGTAGATTGGTTGTTACTGCGCATCAGGGAGAGAGAACGAGGAGAGAGTTTCGCGGAGGCCCGGACTGGGCACAGATGAAGCGGGTGGATTTCTTCTGAGCGGTGCGCTGGATCCGGCCCTGGAGCCTGGACCAGTCTTTCTAGGTCCGGCCCCGGCGGCGCCGGGCAGAGACCGAGGCCGGCTCCTGGCGGGCTGAGCACGGCCTGCAGCGCCCCCTCGTGTCCTCAGCGAGAAGGCGGCCTCACCAGCCGCCGCGGGTTTGCAGGTAAATGCCCCCCAGGCCTTGTGCCCTGAGCAGAAGCGGGGTCCAACAGATCACGCGGAGGGGCAGGCGGCCAGGTTATGTTTGTGGGGCAGGAGGCTTGAAACCCACGCTTCCCCAGACGGTTCTCCGGTCGCAGCCCTGCCACCGCCTGCAAAGGTCAGTCATCGCCCAGTGTTTACCGAGTTCCTGGAGCGTCGCCAAGCCTGTGGTACCAAGCACCTCCTGTGCTCCACAGTGCACCCGCTGTGTTCTTCCCAGACCCAGACAAAAAGGGGCCGAGGGCCAGAGAAGAGCTCCCATCAGCTTATGAGAGGACTCCAATCAGAGAATCCAGGAAAATGCCATTTTAACATTCATTTTAACACACATGCAAATTTCATTTGCTATTTGGTATGATTTTGAGCATATATGAGGGGAGATACCATGCAGCTGTTTCTTTAAGATGTTACCATAGAGATTTGGGGAGCTGGTAGGGAAGGGATCCCAGCCTGGCCCTTGGCCTGGGGGCGTTCAGAGCAGAGACCCCTCTGGCTCCCACATTCCTGGGCCGGGCCAGCCCATCACTCTGTGCTGATGTGTTCACTCATGGTTTCCTCCGTGAACCCTGGCCTCAGGGGTCAGGAAATGGGTCTTAAATCTTTGTGTCAGCGGCTCCCAGCACAGCGCCTCACACACAGAAGGGACAGGTAGAGGCCAGATTACAGGGGCAAATACAAGTGTGAGGCGGTGAGGCTGGGAGCAGCATTGTGGCAGGTGGAAGGAGAAGCCGCACTGGATTAAGTACAGAGGGGGCCCTCGTGAAGAACCCCCCCCCAAACTCTTCTGGTAGGACGTTAAACCTTCGACACTCATTCACGTATTAGAGCCCCCAAATTTGCTGGTCCTGCAGGGAACGGACTTGATCAGGAAGTGAGCGCTGGGATGAAGAGGTGCCCAGAGGGTTAGAAGGGGAGGCAGGACACCAAGACTCAGCGAGGGCGCGTCCAGCAGGGGGTGCGTGCGGAGGGCCACTCGTCTCTGGCATCAGCCGTATGTGGTTCAAGTCCGGCCTCTGCCTCTTGCTAGCTGTGTGAGCTTGAAGCCACAGCTCCTCATATGCACAGCGGTCCCAGGAATTCTTACCTTGCAGACATTCTGAAGATAAGTGAGAATGTGTGCCTGGCACAGAGGGAACCCTCAATGACGGTCGCCCGGTGACTCCTAGCATTTCCAGTAAAGGCGGCAGTGCAGTCCACCCCACCCCAGCTTCAGATCTGTCTCCCTTGATGCCCCCAGCACCCATTCTTCCCCTGAGCCCGCTCAGCTGCTGACCTTGGCTCGTGCCCTCTGAAAGAACAGAAACAATCAGATGAGAACTCCCTTGTCCCTTATCTTGCCACCACCAAACCCACCAGCTTCTGCATCTTTATTCAGATTTTCCCCTTCTTTCCTGTTGGGGATTCCCACCCCCAACCATTGCTCAGAACCCTCTAGTCCTCATAAGGACCTGGCTCCTGAAATTGTGTCCTCCCTCCTGAATTATTAATTTCTCCCTTTCTACTGGGTCATTCCCATCAGCTTACAAACAGGACTTTATCTTTTTATAAAAAATAAAGTCCTCCTCTGCACCCCACCTATCTCGCTCCAGCTGCAGCCCCCTTTCTGTTCACAGCCACACAGCAAAGGTATTCTCTGGACTCTGTACCCCTGTCCTCCCAAGTGCTTGTGCACCAGCGACACACAGTGACGCACAGAGAGCCTGGGACGGAAAGTCTGACCTCAGGAGGGAGAAGATTCTGGACTCTTTGATGATCATATTGCACTTTTATTGTTTACTTTAAGTGACAATTTCTTTTCTGCTTATAAATATATACTCGTGGCAGACAACCACCAAATCATGGAAAAATATAAAAAAGAAAAGAAAAAGCCATCACAATTCTGCTGCCAAGCAGAGACATTTTGGTGTGTTTCCTTCCAATTTCTTTCCCTAAGCATACACATTTAAAAACGTATAGAAATATATATACTGTGTGCCATGCCCTGTGCTCAACAGTAGGAATAGGGCAAGACATAGCTCCTGCTGTCAGGGCAGAGAGAGGCTGTGTGCTAAACTGTGCTGACTGCCATCGTGCTGGCTGAATCCAGGCGTGCGGGACTCAGAGGAAATGGGCATGAATGGCCACAGCTGTCCTGAGGGACTGAATGAAATGCCTCAGGCTGGAGAGTAGATTTGGGCTTTGTGGCAAGTGGTGATTCAAAGGCTGGATGACCAGGGCCCCTTATGTCGGGGCTGGGAGTGGGGACTTCCTTGTAATGGCAGTGGGTGATCGTTGAAGTGTTTGAAACAAGGAAAGTGACAAGAGCTGAGGCCACTCTGGCTGTTCTGGGTGCATGGCAAGGAAGGGGCAAGACTGAAGGGGGAGAGAGCAGCGAGAGGCCAGAGCCATCATCTAGGCCACTGTCGCTATGGCTCAGGCCATGCTGGGGAGGGAGGGATAAGTGGACACACCCCAGAAGCATCTGAGGGAGAACTCAGAGGTCTTTGGTGCTTGATCGAATCTGGGGTAGGCATGGTGAGGAAGAAGGAGGAAGGTTTTTTCTTTTTTTTTTTGCAGTGCACGGGCCTCTCACTGCTGTGGCCTCTCTCGTTGCAGAGCACAGGCTCTGGACGCGCAGGCTCAGCGGCCATGGCTCACGGGCCCAGCCGCTCCGCGGCATGTGGGATCTTCCCTGACCAGGGCACGAACCCGTGTCCGCTGCATCGGTAGGTGGACTCTCAACCACTGCACTGCCAGGGAAGCCTGGAGGAAGCTTTTTATTAAATTGTGGCCCTTCTGTACACACTGTTTTATAATTTCTGTACATACTTTTATAACTTCCGTACATACTTATTTATTCTAAAATATCATAAATACTTCCTCATATTCCTAATATCCTCTGTAATGTGGTTTATAATAGTTGAATAATCTGTAATTGCAAGTGATGTACATCATTTAGTTAACCAATACCCTCCTACTGGCCATTGGCTAGTTCCAATTTCTCTTTACAAGAGAAGAAATCTCAGCTCATGGGGGAAAGCACACTGCACTTTGCTTTATTGAACTTGGCAGATACCGCATTTTTTACAAACTGAAGTTTGTGGCAACCCTGCATTGTCAGATGATGGTTAGCATATTTAACAATAAAGTATTTTTAATTAAGGTACGTACATTGTGGGGAGGAGTCAAGATGGCAGAACAGGAGGACGTGGAGTTTGCATCTCCTCCCAGGTACATCAAGAATACATCTACAGGGCTTCCCTGGTGGCTCAGTTGGTTGAGAGTCCAATGCAGGGGACATGGGTTCGTGCCCTGGTCTGGGAGGATCCCACATGCCACGGAGCGGCTGGGCCCGTGAGCCATGGCTGCTGAGCCTGCGCGTCCGGAGCCTGTGCTCTACAACGGGAGAAGCCACAGCAGTGAGAGGCCCACATATCGCAAAAAAAAAAAAAAAAAAGAATACATCTACAAAGGGAACAGTTCTCAGAGGGCACCTGCTAAACACTAGCGGAGCAACTTGGACACCTAAAAGGACCAGAAAAATCCCCAAGCACCTGCGTAGGATGAAAGAAGGAAAAAAAGAAAAGAGGAAATGTGAAGGGACCAGCACCCCTGGGGCGGGGGAGCTGAAGAAGGAGAGAGGTTTCTGCACTCAGAGAAGTCCCCTCAGAGCAGAGGGATCAGCTGGGACAGAGAGGGCACTGCCTCCATGGGCCCTGGGATGGGTGCCCATCTGAGCAGGCTCGCCCCTCCTTCAAGCCAAGGCCTCCTTCACCTGCACAGGCCCCAGTGGACCCACACCCCACCCCTGCCAGGGCCTCCTGGGGAGTTAGCCCTGGGCGCTCCAGCCTGAGCCAGGTGTCCGACAATGCTGGTGAGGGCTGGGTGCTAAAGCGAGGGGTTAGGAGAGCGGACCCAGGGAGAGGCCTGCTGTTGGCTGTGCGGACGCTGACTGAAGGGATGGGAGTAAGGATCTCTGCAGCCAGGAATGCTCCTGGAGGAAGCCTGGTCTGCCTTGGAAATGAGGTGCCATTGTTGAGGGGCGTGCAGGGGGCGGGACCACCATCACGGACTCTCTCCCCGCGTGCCAGCCGCTTTTTGTTTTTTCGGTTGTTTTGGTGTGTTTGCTCTTGTTTGCTTTTCTTTTTAGTTTGCTTTCTGTTTGTTTTTTGATTTTGTTTTTATTGTTTGTTTTGGTTTTGGGTTCTTTGTTGTTTTCTTTGATTTTATGGTTTGTTTTTTCTTGTTTGTGTGTTTTTTGTTTGATTTTGTTTGGATTTGTTTTTGTTATTTGTCTTGGGTTTTGTTTGCCTCTTTGTTTTCCTTTTTTTGTTGTTGGCCATGCCATGCGGCTTGCTGGGTCTTCTTTCTCTAGCCAGGGGTCAAGCCTGAGGCTCTGGGGTAGGTGAACTGAGTCCTGGCCCCAGGGAATATTAATCACTGTGAGCTCTCTTAGAGGTCCTCATGGCAGCACAAAGATCTGGCTCCACCCAACTGCCTGCAAGCTCCAGTGCTGAGTGCCTCAGGTCAAATAACCAGCAAGACAGAAGCACAACCCCACCCATCAGTAGACAGGTTGTCTAAAGTCATACTAAACCCACAGACACCCCAAACACACCTCCTGATGTGGCCCTACTCATGAGAGGGACAGGACTCAGCTCCCCCCACCAGAGCGCAGGCACATGTTACTCCCACCAGGAAGCCGGCACAAGCTCCTAGACCAACCTCACCCATCAGGGAGCAGACACCAGAAGCAAGAGGAATTATGACCCTGCAGCCTGTGGAAAGGAGACCATAAACACAGTAAGTTAGGCAAAATGAGATGAAGAGAAATATGTTGCAGATGAAGGAGCAAGGTAAAAACCTACAAGAACAACTAAATGAAGAGGAGATAGGCAATCTACATGAAGAAGAGTTCAGAGGAATGACAGTAAAGATGATCCAAGATCTCAGAAATAGAATAGAGTCATGGGTGGAGAAGATACAAGAAAGGTTTAATGTGGACCTAGAAGAACTAAAGAACAAAAAAAACAGTGATGAACAGCAGAATAACTGAAATGAAAAATACACTAGAAGGAAGCAATAGTAGAATAACTGAGGCAGAAGAATGGATAAGTGAGCTGGAAGATAGAATGATGGAAGTACATGGAACAGAGTAAAGAAAAAAGAACAAAAAGAAATGAGGACAGTCTCAGAGACCTCCGGGATAACATTAAACACACCAACATTCAAATAACAGAGGGTCGCAGAAGAAGGGAAAGAGAAAGGGTCTGAGAAAATATTTGAAAAGATTGTAGTTGAAAACTTCCCTAACATGGGAAATGAAATAACCACACATGTTCAGGGATCACAGAGAGTCCCATACAGGATAAACCCAAGGAGAAACATGCTGAGACATATTAATCAAACTAACAAAAATTAAATACAAAGAAAAAATATTAAAAGCATCAAGGGAAAGGCAACAAATAATATACAAGGGAAACCCAATAAGTTTATCAGCTGATTTTTTCAGCAGAAACTCTGCAGGCCAGAAGGGAGGGGCAGGATATATTTAAAGTGATGAAAGGGAAAAACCTACAACCAAGATTACTGTACCCAGTAAGGATCTCATTCAGATTTGACAGAGAAATCAAAAGCTTTACAGACAAGCAAAAGCTAAGAGAATTCAGCACCACCAAACCAGCTAAACAGCACTCAAGGCAAGAAACACAAAAGAAGAAAAAGACCTACAAAAGCAATTAAGAAAATGGCAATAGGAACAGACATATTGATAATTACCTTAAATGTAAACGGATTAAATGCTCCAACCAAAAGACACAGACTGGATGAATGGATACAAAAACAAGACCCATATATATGCTGTCTACAGGAGACCCACTTCAGACCTAGGGACACATACAGACTGAAAGTGAGGGGATGGAAAAAGACATTCTGTGCAAGTGGAAATCAAAAGAAAGTTCAAGTAGCAATACTCAAATGAGACAAAATAGACTCTAAAATAAAGACTGTTACAAGAGACAAGGAAGGACATTACATAATGATCAAGGGATCAATCCAAGAAGAAGACATAACAGTTGTAAATATTTACGCACCTGACATAGGTGCACCTCAATATATAAGGCAAATGCTAAGAGCCATTAAAAGGGAAATTGACAGTAATATAATAATATTGGGAGACTTTAACACCCCACTTACACCCACCTACAATGGATAGATCATCCAGACAGAAAATTAATAAGGAAACACAAACCTTAAATGACACATTAAGAACAGATAGACTTAATTGCTGTTTATAAGACATTCCATCCGAAAGCAGCAGAATGCACTTTCTTCTCAAGTACACACAGAACATTCTCCAGGTTAGATCACATCATGGATCACAAATCAAGCCTCGGTAATTTTAAAAAAATTGAAATCATATCAAGCATCTTTTCCGACCACAACACTATGAGATTAGAAATCAATTACAGGAAAAAAAACTGTAGAAAACACAAACACAAGGAGGCTAAACAGTATGTTACTAAATAATCAATGAATCACTGAAGAAATCAAAGAGGAAATCAAAAAATACATAGAGAAAAATGACAGCAAAACACAACAATCCAAAAACTATGGGATGCAAAAAAAGCAGTTCTAAGACGGAATTTTATAGCAATACAATCCTACCTCAGGAAATGAGAAAACTCTCAAATAAACAACCTATCCTTACACGTAAAGCAACTAGAAAAAGAAGAACAAACAAAACCCAAAATTAGTAGAAGGAAAGAAATCATACAGATCACAGGAGAAATAAATGAAATAGAGATGAAGAAAACAATAGCAAAGATCAATGAAATAAAAGCTGGTTCTTTGAGAAGATTAACAAAATTGATAAACCTTAAGACAAACTCATCAAGAAAAAAAAAGGGAGAGGATTCAAATCAATAAAATTAGAATTGAAAAACAAGAAGTTACAACAGACACCACAGAAATACAAAGGATCATAAGGGATTGCTACAAGCAACTATATGCCAATAAAATGGACAACCTAGAAGAAATGGATAAGTTCTCAGAAAGATACAACCTTCCAAGACTGAACCAGGAAGAAATAGAAAATATGAACAGACCAATCACAAGTACTGAAATTGAAACTGTGATTAAAAATCTTCCACCAAAAAAAGTCCAGGGCCAGATGGCTTCAAAGGCAAATTCTGTCAAACATTTAGAGAAGAGTTAACACTTATCCTTCTCAAACTCTTCCAAAAATTGCAGAGGAAAGAACACTCCCAATCTCATTCTATGAGGCCACCATCACCCTGATACCAAAACCAGACAAAGATATCAAAAAAAAAAAAAAAAAGAGAAAATAACAGGCCAATATCACTGATGAATATAGACACAAAAATCCTCAACAGAATACTAGCAAACCAAATCCAACAACATATTAAAAGGATCATACACCCTGATCAACTGGGATTTATCCCAGAGATGCAAGGATTCTTCAATATACACGTCAATCAATGTGATACACCACATTAACAAACTGAAGAATAAAAACCATATGATCATCTCAATAGATGCAGAACAAACTTCTAACAACATTCAACACCCATTTATGATAAAAACTCTCCTGAGAGTGGGCTTAGAGGGAACCTACCTCAACATAATAAAGTCCATATACAGCAAACCTACAGCTAACATCATACTCAATGGTGAAAAGCTGAAAGCATTTCCTCTAAGATCAGGAACAAGACAAGGATATCCACCCTCGCCATTGTTATTCAACATAGTTTTGGAAGTCCTAGCCATGGCTATCAGAGAAGAAAAAGAAAGAAAAGGAATCCAAATTGGAAAAGAAGAAGTAAAACTGTCACTGTTTGTAGGTGACATGATACTATACAAAGAAAATCCTAAAGATGCCATGAGAAAACTACTAGAGCTCATGAATGAATTTGGTAAAGTTGCAGAATACAAAATTAATACACAGAAATCTCTCACATTCCTATACACTAACAATGAAATATCAGAAAGAGAGATTAAGGAAACAATCCCATTTACCATTGCATCAAAAAGAATAAAATACCTAGGAATAAACCTACCCAAGGAGACCAAAGCCCCTATACTCAGAAAACAATAAGATACTGATGAAAGAAATCAAAGATGACACAAGCAAATGGAGAGATATACCATATTCTTGGACTGGAAGAATCAGTACTGTGAAAATGACTCTATCACCCTGAGCAATCTACAGATTCAATGTAATCCCTATCAAATTACCAAGGGCATTTTTCACAGAGTTAGAACAAAACCTTTTACACTTTGTATGGAAACACAAAAGACACTGAATAGTGAAAGTAATCTTGGGAAAGAAGAATGGAGCTGAAGGAATCAGGTTCCCTGATTTCAGACTATAGTACAAAGCCACAGTAATCAAAATAGGATGGTACTGGCACAAAAACAGAAATATAGATCAATGGAACAGCATAGAAAGCCCAGAGATAAACCCACACACATATGTCAAGCTAAGCTATGACAAAGGAGGCAAGAATATGGAGAAAAGACAGTGTCTTCAATAAGTGGTGCTGGGAAAACTGGACAACTACATGTAAAAGAATGAAATTAGAACACTCCCTAACACCATACACAAAAATAAACTCAAAATGGATTAAAGACCTAAATGTAAGACCGGACACTATAAAACTCTTAGAGGAAAACATAGGCAGAACACTCTTTGACATAAATCACAGCAAGAGTTTTTTCAATCCACCACCTAGAGTAATGAAAATAAAAACAAAAATAAACAAATGGGACCTAATTAAACTTAAAAGCTTTTGCACAGCAAAGGAAACCATAAACAAAATGAAAAGACAACCCTCAGAATGGGAGAAAATATTTGCAAACAAAGCAACTGACAAGGGATTAATCTCCAAAATATACAAACAGCTCATGTGGCTCAATACCAAAAAACCAAACCACCCAATCCAAAAATGGGCGGAAGACCTAAATAGACATTTTCTCTGAAGAAGACATACAGATGTCCAAGAAGCACATGAAAAGATGCTCAACATCACTAATTATTAGAGAAATGCAAATCAAAACTACAATGGGGTATCACCTCACACTGGTCAGAATGGCCATCATCAAAAATCTATTGATACAAACAATAAATGCTGGAGAGGACATGGAGAAAAGGGAATCCTCCTACACTCTTGGTGGGAATGTAAATTGGTAGAGCCACTGTGAAGAACAATATGGAGGTTCCTTAAAAAACTAAAAATAGAGCTACTATATGACCCAGCAATACCACTCCTAGGCATATATCCAGAGAAAACCATAATTTGAAAGGATGTGTGCACCCTGATGTTCATTGCAGCTCTATTACAATAGCCGGGACGTGGAAGCAACCTAAATGTCCATCAACAGAGGAATAGATAAAGAAGATGTGGTACATATATACAATGGAATATTAGTCAGCCATAAAAAAGAACGAATTAGTGCCACTTGCAGAGATGTGGATGGATCTAGAGACTGTCATACAGAATGAAGGCAGAAAAAGAAAAACAAATATCGTATAATATCTCTTTTATGTAGAATCTAGAAAAATGCTAGAGGTGAACTTATTTGCAAAGCAGAAATAGAGTCACAGATGTAGAGAACAAACTTATGGTTACCAAGGGGGGAAGGGGGGACGGCATGTATTGGGAGATTGGGATTGACATATATACATAGCTATGTATACAATAGATAACTAATGAGAACCTACTGTATAGCACAGGGAACTCTACTCAGTCCTCTGTGGTGAACTAAATGGGAAGGAAATCTAAAAAAGAGTGGATATATGCATACATATGACTTATTCACTTTGCTGTACAGCAAGATGCTAACACAACATTGTAAAGCAGCTATACTCCAATAAAAATTAATTTAAAAATACACACCAAATACAAAAAAGAAGTATGTACATTATTTTTTAAACATAATGCTATCGCACACTTGATAAACTACAGTAGCATGTAGACATAACTTTTATATGAACTGGGAAACCAAAATATTCACGTGACTTACTCTATTGTGATGTTTGCTTTATTGCAGTGGTCTGGAACTGAACCCACCATATCTCCGAGGTCCACCACCATATTCAAATATCTTTGAAAACCACTTAAGTCGCTCATGAAGTATAGTCTTCCATATGCATAGACATGTATAGTAATGTGCATGTATCAGTATATAACGTATAACATCTATTTAAAAAGATATGTGCAAAATAGTACTTCAGGCCACTATTTACATTGCCATTTTTCTTTTAATTTTTCTGAAGTCAGGTAGTTGAATTTACATAAGGTGACAGTACCAGAGCAACTGTGTGACTCCACAGTGGTATACACAATGCTCCAAAGAACTTTGATCCACTCCAGTGGGTTGGCAGGTGCCTCACTAGCCCCAGTTCTGCATCTTACCCACCCCACCCCCAATACATGCCCTTTGCCCCTTTGCTGTCCTCCCGCCAGAGGTGGAGGGAGCTTCAACTGCCCAGGGACTTTGTGCTCGGCCATGTGACTTCCTTTGGCCAGTGAAATGTGGGTGACGGTGTGCCACTGCTGACCCCAGGGCTTAAGAGGCATCATATGCTCCTTCTTGCTCTTTCATGCCGCTGCCTTCACAATAAGGCAAATTTTAGAAGGATACAGGTGGAGCAGCCCTAAGCCTGACCCACAGAGAGGAGCCAAGCTCGGCTTGGACCACAGCTTGCAGCAGAGCTGCCTGGTTGAGCCCAGCCCAGCTCAGCCAATGTCCAGCTGACCTGCAGATGCAGGAGTTAGTATAAATAATGTAACCTACCAAATCTTGGTGTAAGTTGTTATGCAGCAATAACTAACTGATACAGTGGGCATTTCTCATCAGCCCCATTTTCTATTTCAGAAAGTTCAGGTCACATCTTGCCAAATTTCAACACCCTCCCATCCCTCCCTAGGAAATCTATTTTTATTTCTATTCATAGTTTCTCTCCTCTCTGACCAACACCAAGGATTTTTTAAATTGCCAATTTGATGTGCAAATAAATGATCTCCCTCTTTTTGCATTTCTTTTATTATAAGTGAGGATGAACATTTTTAAAATATATGTTTACTAGTGTATTGACTCCCTTTTGTGACTTGATGGTTTGTATTCCTGGGACTTGAAATAATTCACCTCTGATTACCCTGTCACTGAAGAAAACTGAAGAGTGTTTGAATGAATGAATTCCTTGAGTTCTGAGCCCCTCGTCAGTCTCATAGGCTTAGAACAACCCTATCAGGTGAGTGCTGTTTGTGTATAATTTTAATAATGCAGTTTCCTATGTTGCAAAAATATAAATTTTCTGAAAGCCTCCTGAGTCCAGCATGGTGCAAATGAAATAGTCTTCAGAACTAGAAGAACTGGAGATGAGTTCTAATGACCAAAGGAAGGTCATTTTATTTCTCTCAGCCTCAGTTTTTCCATCTGTAAAATGGAGATAATAATCGAACATCCCACTCAATGTTGCTGTGAAGAGTAAGTAAGGTCATGGGTCACCAACACAAAAATATAATGCAGCTAGCATGATGCATACCCCGCAGTAGGCCCTTAAAATATCAGATTCTGCACTGAGTTTTCCTTCCTTTCATGGATGGGCCAAAGGGATTAAGAGAAAAGAAAGATGTCTCTGGAGTGAGAGCCATCAGGGAAGGTTTCCTAAAGGAAGTACAATTTGAGCTGGGTGTTAAAGGGTGGGGAGGATTCTGGAGTAGTGGATGGAAGAAGGGAAGATATTGTGGGTGTGGAGACATGGTAAGAACAGGCTTGGAGTCAGGAGCTGTTCTAATAAATGTTGCTGTTGGTCAGTACCCAGTGTATGTCAAGGGCACACAAGCTAATCCACATAAGGTAATATTTTATTTTTGTTTTTATCATCATCATCATCATCATATTCCCATTTCACGGATGCGAAGCAGAAACTGAGAGAGGTTATGTGATGTCCCCAAAGCCACACAACTGGTCATCGGTGCTGGCTTTGAATCTGATCCTAAGTCCCACCCTCTTTTAAGCAAACCGTCTGTAGCAGCCAGAGCGGTGCTTCTGGGTCTCTGGCTTCAAGAGAGAACCTGCTGTTCAGCTGTAGGAGTGCCCAGCTTCAGGGCAGCATCATACCAAATCCACCCTCACATCTGGGCCAAGGCCCTGCACTTCTGGGGCAGACCCCGGCCAGGGGACTGAGTTGGGAGGAGGGACTAGGGCCTGACTATTCTTGCCCAACACGGCACTCCTCTGAGGGGCCATCTTTGCTCCTGTCTCCCTGTAGAGCTGGCTGAGACTCTGTCATGGCTACATGTCGGTCTGAGACTCTGCCTCCACCTTGCATCTTTCACAGGCCTTCCTCGCAATAAACCTCTCCCACTCCCAGCTCCATATGTGTGGGCTTCTGGAGGACCCACAGACATACCATCCTGGTTCATCCTCTCCACAAGCCTGGTGCAGATGGGTGGGCCCTGAGGAGACCCACTGCCTGGTGCAGGGGGCTCAGTGGGGCAGTGTTGGGGGCGAGGGATGGCTGTGAAGGGTCTTGAAGGATCATAATAACCGAGACCAAGCATTTACCACGTGCCAGGCACCATTTAAGATGCTTTCTTTTAACTTACCTTTTCAATTAATCCTCACAAGAACTCTGACAGGGAGGAACTGTTACTGTCTTTATTTTACAGATGAGGAAAGCCCAGAGAGTTTCAGTAACTTGATTGTGCAGGTAAAGACCTACTACGTGGCAGTACCAGATCCTAACCCAGGCAGTCAGGCTCCAGAACCTCAGTTCCGAGCTGCACCTGTCCAGCTGGATGCTGGGAAACTCTCTGTGCTTGCCCTTCCAGGCGGGGAAATGATGGAAGTCTTGCACACAGAGGACCCTGCCATCTCCATGGCACCCAGCCAGTATGCTCAGCGTTGGTGTCTGTGCTGCCGGCCTCAGACAGGGCACAGAGTCCCCAGGAAAGGGAAGCAGGAGGGAGGAGAGTTATTTCAAGTGGACGGTAGTGTCACACAGAGGTCATGCCCAACATATGGCGGCCCCAGCCGCCCAGCCTGTTCTCTGACCGTTGAGGATGCGCTCCTGCTAGTTTTACCCAGTTCCTCTTCCGTCCCACCATCAGCCGCCTATCAGCCACAGCACCAGCATGCCACACACTGCAACTGCTTTCTGTGGTCTCTGCGGTTCTAAAGGGACTTCCTCAGCTTACCTCGGCCTGAGAGCTTAGCAGAGGACCCACCAGGAGGAGCTGCAGGCAGCAACTCTCCGGGCTGTGTGAATTCCCCTCTACTTCTCACTGGCTGTGTCTAGTTTTATTTGGCCGTTATTGCTACCTAACGAACCACCCCCAAACCTAGCGGCTTTCAGTTGCAACCATCTGTGATTACTCATGAGTTTATGGGTCGCTTGGGCAGTGAGTCCTTCTCATATGGGCTTGACCAGTCTCTGCTGGGCTCGCTAGCGTGACTGGGGCCAGCTGTTGGCTGGCTCGCGGAGGATGGCCTCTGCTGGGGTAACTGGGTCCTTCTTCACATGCTCACTCCTCCCCCAGCAGCTTAGCCTGGGCTTGGTTTCATATCGTGCCAGGAATTCCAAGCGAGGGAGTGGAGCAGTAACAGCTTTAGTTCCTGTTAGAAGAGCTGCGGTCACGTCGCAAAGGCAACGTGAATAGAAAGGTGGTGAATTGGGACCAGCATACCCCGGTACTGAACCTCTCAGTGACTCAATTTGCTTATGTATGAGATGCAAATGATACCGCTTGTATCATATGATGCTCTGGCGTGCTGCGTCCTTTTAGGGGTTGGTCGGTGAGGTGCAGCCTCAGGAGGAGACCCAGGAGGGGAAAACAAAGTCTATTACACTCACAGGTCCTAGTGAGACAGAGTCGCTGCAGGCTGAGGGGGAGCCACCCACAGAGAGCACCAAGGGGGTGGGTCAGCCACGCAGGCAGGGAGCCGGGAAAGGGTGAGAACCCGTGGGTGAGGGCCTTTGTCGGGGAGGGGGTGGGTGGGGTACACAGTCAAACAGTGTGAGGGGATTCCATTGGTGCGTTTGAATGTCATTAGGTCGCAGCGACAGGAAGGGAGGAAGGGGAATTTGTGGCAGGGCCCAGCTTATCACACTGGTGCACCTGGTCACCTGGGCTGGTGCTCATAGCCTGTTTGCGGCGATGCTGAGGCAGCAGGAAGATAAGAACTTTTTTTTTTTTTGGCGGTACGTGGGCCTCTCACTGCTGTGGCCTCTCCCATTGCGGAGCACAGGCTCCGGACGCGCAGGCTCAGTGGCCATGGCTCACGGGGCCAGACGCTCCGCGGCACGTGGGATCTTCCCGGACCAGCATCGGCAGGCGGACTCTCAACCACTGCGCCACCAGGGAAGCCCGATAAGAACTTTTAAAATTTACAATACACCTTGTAAAAGTTGGACCCCACGGTTTTGTTTTGAAAGCTAATCTTGTTAAAGGCCTCGGATTAGATTTGCCTCTGGAGAAAACCATTCCTTTGTATGGGGGCACCTGTTTAGTGGGTGGGGATGCAGGGGTCTTTAGTCACAAAAATTAGAGTACAGGGCACAACAAGGATGTGCCTCCCATCTGAGGAAAGACTATGAAGCAATCCCAATACGAGAAGCTAAGCGCCCTGTTTAGCATTCCTTCATTTGTTCAGGCAGTCATTCATTTATTCAGGGAGCCAGTCAGAAAATATTTATCATGAGTCTATTGTGTAAGAGACATTGCATAAGAGAAACTGCATGAACAAAGGACTGGATGTGATAGAGGGGAAACAAAACATTAAGGTTGCTGGAGGACCAGATGAGATTGTCAGGGGCACATCCTTGCAAGCCGTGATGGTGAGTTTGAGCCACTGCCTAAGGGAATGGGGAGCCACTGAAGGCTATAGGCAGGGAGTGGCATGGTGAGCTGTATCATTTCTAAAGATCTCTCAGGTTGCTGCCTGCAGAACAGATAGGTGGTTGGTAGAGCACGGTGGATGCAAGAGACTAATTAGGAGAAGTTCCAAGCACCCAGGCCACTGGGGCTGGGGCCTGGATCATCCTGGTGGCAGAGATGGAGAGGTTTGGGAGGTAGAATGAGTGAGACTTGGTGCCTGGTGGAGGCATGGCATTTGACACTCAGTTTCTGTCTTGGACCCTGGATGGAGGGAGCCATCGGCTGAGATGGGGGCAGGCTTTAGCTGCCTGGCCTTCGAGATACCCGTGTGGAGGCAGTTGGTGGACATACAGGTGGCCAGAGCTCAAGAGAGAGGCCTTCACTGGAAGTATAGGTTGGGGAATCAACAGCTAAGAGATGAAAACCAAAGCCATGGAAGGGAAATGCTGGGTGTGCTGAGCCGTGTCTCTCAGTTTCCTTGCTGTGATGGGGTGGGGGGATGGTCTATTCTCTGCAAGGATTTTGTCTCTTCTGTGCCTGTAAACCGTCGTTTGTTCCTGTGGAAAGATGTGTGTGTGTGTGTGTGTGTGTGTGTGTGTGTGTGTGTGTGTGTGTGTGTGAGAGAGAGAGAGAGAGAGAGAGAGAGAGAGAGAGCATGCCTACTGACACATCCCTAAGGATGATGGAAGGGGTCCCCCAGGCAGGAACCAGTCCCGCAGTGCATCATTCTTGGAGGAGGCAGATCCTGGGAGAGGAGATGAAGGTGGGAGAGTTGGGCCTGAGACTCCAGGGAGGACCCTCCTCTATCTTTGTCTCCTTGTCTCCTTTCCCACCTTCCCCTGTGAGGGGCAGGGGGCTTTCATGGTACCCTCCCTTCCTGATTGCTCTGTTCAGACCTCCTGCACTTTTAAAACACTCTAATCAAGTCAGCCAAGCTTGGCTTTTGATAAGCTAAATGGAAAAAACTAGAAAACTATTTCTGCTTTCAACTCTATTTTCACGGCTCTCCTCTTTCTAAAGAGGTTCAGGAAGTCAGCTCTGAGGTTCAGACGGGAGAGATGACATCTTTGTTTCAGGCTGTACCTGCCCTTTCCTTCCTTTACGGGGGTGGGGGAATGGAGGTGGGGTGGGAAACAAGGAACAGGCAATAAGATTGGAGAGATAAGGAGGCTGATAAGACACATTAGTTACCATTTGCAAAATATTATATCCCAGCACCCCCTGATAGGGCTTAAAGTGTCCTCTTTCCTCCCTGACTGACCTACCACTCCCCTATCGCAAAGTACCAGGAAAACCTGCATCATTATAGAGGTTTCTGACAAATGAAGACAGGCAGCTTTCAACCCCCCGTCCCATGCCCCTCTCCCTGCCGAGGGCCAGAGAGCCCTCACGTCCCCCTGCAGCTCTGCCCTTGGTGCTGAGTGTGCCCCTGCAGCCTCTGAAAGTGCATATTGGGTCCTGGGTGGCTGGTTGAGCTCTTGAGGCAGAAAGCCCTGAGGTGTCCACTCCATCTCCCAGCCCTTCCGCCGCGCCTCCTCGGTCCCACCATTTACAAGTGTCCCTGGGCAGGTCTCCTAACGCCCTGAGGCTGAGCTCCTTACAGGTCAAGTGTGAACAGTGATGCCTCAGAGCCGTTTCCCATGCACCCCACTCTCCCAGATTTCACATTTACCTGAGCCATTTACAGCACCTGGAGGGAGAGGGCGAGAGCATGTGATTGCGCTCAGAGAATATGTATCCCAGGGGAAGACTGCAAAGGGAGAGGGAGGCCAAATTTCCCAGAGAGGGTGAGCTGCTCTACCTTCTTGGTTTAATTCAGTCGTTCATTCCATAAATATTTACTGCATTTATGGAGCTCACATCCTAATGAGAACAAATTTTCATGCTTAATCGTACATTTCCTATTTTCCATGCAACCCGGTGTCAGCTACGCGCGGCCTCTTCGTTTGCTGCCGAGCAGCTCCAGTGCTGGAGGGAGAGCCCGCTGCTGTGCAGAGATGCTACGTCGGATTGATTGAAAGGCTGGTCATGACTACTTCTGTCTACAGGTGAGCCTCGCTTTCGGCATTGCATTTCAGCACCCCCCCCGTACCCTCAGCCTCCCTGGCTCTGAGCTGAGACTCCACTGTCCCCGTGCGTGGGAATGGGGGTGCAGGGAACGTTAGGACTCAGTGAAAGGCTGTGTGCAGGGAGTGGGCAGGAGGGACGAGCTAGTGATTCCAGCCACGGCGCAGGGCGGTGCCAGGTAGCGCTTTGAGCTTTATTAGCAAGCCCACTTCAGAGGCTGTCAGCCACCCCAGGAAGCCCCTCAGAGAGCACGGCCTCCCTTCGTGGGCTGAGTGTCTTGGCTGTGGACGCCCTGGGGGCAGAGCAGTGAATGGCCTGTGGGGTCATCTGCAGTCCACACCCGCATCCTCACTGTGGTTGCAGTTGTGAGAGCCCCAGTTGTTCTTGCTGCAGCTCCACAGGCTCGATTCCGACCCTTGACACGCAACGTTGTCCAGCCAGATGGTCCCAGTGCCTGGACACAGCAAAAGCAAGGAGGGAGAGGAGCGTGGGATTAGGGTCCAAGCAGCATAGCCTGTCTGTCCTCAGGGTCTTCCACGGGGAGCTAGACTGCCAATTTCTCCCACTTGTGCCCAGGCCCACCGTGCTGATGGCTCGTCTGCTCTCTTACGATGGCTCTGCCTCTGTTCTTTCTACCTTTTGACAAAAGTCTCATCCGAGTATTTAATATGTAACCCAAGCATGATCTGAAAGCTCCTCCTAGGATCTCTAGGGTTTGTCTCTTCCTTAAATGCCTTTGTAAACAGGCTATTCACGTGTTCTAAATCACTCACACCTTCCTCAAACCGCCTTCCTTCTGATATAACTGATTTCAGATCAGGAGCTCAGAGGAATTACCGGATGATTTGATTTCCGTAATTGACACTACAGTGTGACCATCTATAGAGGCTTAATCTGTTTGAGGAGAATGTGTATTTTAAAGGAGTTTTGTAATCCAACTGGACTCAGATTGAAAAGTAGGTATGCATTTTGGTGGGGTTGGGGGGAGGGGTAAGGGGAGAGAACATTTTGGGGTGGAGGCAGGAGAAATGGGCCTAGTGTCCCTGTCAGATCAGCTCAGAAATGGTCTCAGGCCTGGGGCTTAACTCTTCTGTTGAAAGTCTAAACATTTTGCTGCAAGACGTAGCTGAGTCTCTAGCACCCGAGGACATCTTTCCAAAACTGATTTTAGGAGGTCCCTGCTCTGATTCGTTTTCTCTTCCCTTCACACCTTCTCCTTGAAGATGATCAAGCTTGGGCCACCTAGACCTTCAGGTTCCAGAGAGCTGGGATGACCACTGTACTGCCTGCCCTGCATCCTTCTCTGTTCTCCCAGCTCCAGCCCCTCAGCTGTCCAGAGAGTGTCCCTCACAAACACCCTCCGACACATGGCATTCTGGCTTTAGGGCTGGACAGACAGCAACTCAAACAAGCCTTTGCTGTCCCTTTGGGGAAGAGAGCCTTCTTTCTCCTGGGGCTGCCAAGTCTGAAGGATGTAAGCTGGGGTCCTGGGCTGCAGAACTTTTCAGTTGCTTGAACCAATCCTTTTCTTTTAACGCAACCAAGCTGAGTCACTTGCAACCAATGGTTGCCAACACCCTACCAGGGAGAGAAAGCCCACATCAGCACCTCAAGGAAAGAGGCTCCTGGTTGAGGATCGATTCACTTACCAGCTCCCACGTTGAAAACGGCAGTTCCCGAAGAGAAACCCAGCATGCGGCAGAAGACGGTGGCATCTGAATTGTCCCAGTCATCATCGCAAATTGTCCCCCAGGCTCCATTATAGTAAATTTCAGCCCGGCCTCGGTTCCTAGAGCCAGCAATCCGGACGGATACCATGGATTCGCCTGGATGACAAAACACACACGGGAGAGGTGAGGGAAGCAGCCCAGGGCTTTGTGTGAATGTAGGCTCTGCCGTTTCATTTCTGGAAGTCCTATAGTTAGGGCAAAGAAGGCTCCTGCTTGGCTGCCACCGCAGCTGGGAAGATCCCACATGCTGGCACCAGCACAACCAGCGGCTCTGTGCACCTGGGCCTGCAGGTACGAGGCCATGGGGACAGGTCCCTCTGCAGCTGGCCTTGCAAATCCAGCCCACCATGTTTAGCCTTGTGTTGTCGATAAAAAAGGGGGAAGAAAGGAGGGAGGGAGGGAGGAAGGTGTTATCTGTGACTCTGTGCCACGGGCAGGCTTATTCAAGGGACAAGCCCTTGGCTTTCCCCCCAAATGAGGAATCTCTCTGACAACCAAGGCCTCTCCCCCTAGCACACCTACAATTTTCAAGTACAGAGTAACCTCTGAAACACACATTAAAGAGAACAGAAATAGCAATTACCTTTTTGACCTTTTTCTCCCTTTGCTCCTTTCGTCCCAGAAGATCCTATCATGAGGAGAAAAACCACACAGTTCGAAGGAAACCAAGCCAGGGCCCCCTTGCCCTCCTTTGCCAGCAGTGGGGAGGAGGGGCGGGCAGGAGGGTGGAGGGGTGAGGGTCAGACTCCCTCCTTCAGCTTTGCCAGCCACCTGGCATCATGGGGACTGGATGTGCCGTGGGATCCCATGGGTGAGCAAGAAGAAATGGGCCTGGGGCTTCCCTGACAGCGCAGTGGTTGAGAGTCCGCCTGCCGATGCAGGGGACGCGGGTTTGTGCCCCAGTCCGGGAAGATCCCACATGCTGCGGAGTGGCTGGGCCCGTGAGCCGTGGCCGCTGAGCCTGCGCGTCCGGAGCCTGTGCTCCGCAACGGGAGAGGCCACACAGTGAGAGGCCCGTGTACCGCAAGAAAAAAAAAAAAAGGAGAAGAAATGGGCCTGAGCCACAGCAGGAAGGATTTAAGCTCTATTAGAGAGGAACATTCAAGAGACATGGAGTTAGAAGTCTCTCCTGCCATCAGTCATGGCGACTGTGTGGTCCAGGGCCTGACTGGGCGTGATGCCAGTGCATGGTCACCGGCCTGCCACTCGGAGTGCCCGGCCGTGCCTTATTCTCTGTAAGCTCAGCGCTGAGGGCGATCCCAGCGCAGGACTTGGCCACAGAGCCACTAAACCTCTACCCTTCTGGTTCTGAAAACTCCCAGCACCTTATGACAGGCCTCTCCTTAGAACCCTCACATCAGAAACCGAGGCCTTACCTTTCGCTCCGGGCTCTCCCTTTCGGCCGTCTGGTCCAGGTGCCCCCTTGAGGCCGACCAGGCCTGGGCTTCCCATCTCTCCCTTCATGCCTGCAGGGCCTGCGGAGGAGAGAGACCACCTCCATCAGATGCTCTGCTCTGCTTTCCAAGGGGAACCAAGGGCCTTGGTGTTTAGTGCCTGAGTTGTCCTAAACCACCAGGTTCCCCCCTGCCCCCATCAATGGGCTGTTCGAATGTTTAGCCTGGGTGGGCAGGGCACTGCCCTGATCCCCCGACTCCTGTGTAAACTCTGGTTGAGGACGAGCGGGTGAAAATCGCGGACAGTATTCCAAGGCTGTTGTTCCTCATTGGATGGCATAATTGTGTGGACGTTCTAGCCATTCTAGGAGAATTTGCTAGAACATTTCTAGCATTCAATTTCCCCTTCAGTAAGTTAGAATAGGGATAGAATATCCAGCTCAGGTGGAAGAAAGACTGCTCAGGAAATGTGTCTGGGGAGTGTCGCTTTGGCTTCTCAGGGTAGGGCTGGCGAGAAGACTAGAAATGCCGTGGGCAGGGCGCAGTAACCAGCTACTAGCTAAGGCGGGGGCCCACGAGGATCTTGATGATAGCCCCGTGAGAAGCAACAGGAAGAGGGCGGCACCTTGGGGGCCAAAGGGTAGAGGGAGATGGACCGAAGCAGATGTGGACAGGCAGATAGAGGCCATGCAACCAACCTGGCAACTGGAGAGGAAGGTCACCCAGCTCCTCTGCGGCTGCGCCGCCTGAAGCCACCACCAGGGGCAGTTGTCCTGGCTTTCTTTACCCTCCACCCCCTCTTCCCCCGCCCCTCTCTCTACACCCCTTCCCCAGGTTTGTCACCCAAAGAGTCTGAGGCTGGAGCGATAGAGCCCTGCAGGCAGAGACACTCTGGGGAAAGGTTACTGAGGTTACCGCCGTGATTTTCAGGGTCGACAAGACCCACCCTTGGAGCACAAGCCCTTCCAGTCATCACTGTGAGAAATGAAAATGAAGCCGGCACTTTACCTGGGACTCCTGATTCTCCTTTTGTTCCTTTCTGTCCTTGAAGTCCTAAGATCAAAATACAAAAAAGGGGAGAAGATAATAAAACGTAGATATTAGACTCTTTTAATCTTAGACAACCTCTACCTTCTGTCTGATTAATGCAGAAGGAAAGGCACATTGGTTCTCCACGATTGTTTAAAGCCTCTTTAGCAGAGCATAAATGTAGACAGACTGCAGATAAATGGGGACGTGTGTTGGGGTGAAATAGAAATGTATTTGATGAGAGTCTAGGTTAGATGGACAGACCCCAGACTCAGTGGTTGGCCTTCCTTGTCCAGAAATAACCTGACTTGGTGTCTAAATTCAATCCCATTCCTTTCTGTGGCATTTTATTGAAAAAGAGTTAGAGATATTTTGAAAATAAAGTTATTTTTATTTCTAAAAGACTGTGGAGGAGACTCAGTGGCCATTAGGAGCTTTGGGGGGGCCCTCACCCTCAGATATTTCATAGCGTTTATTGGTTTATTTCATTGTGGCCCCCAGTGTAGCTAAACATCCTTCTTCCTTCCTCCCATTCATCTCTTTATTCACTAAATTACATGGAAGACCCACCATCCCCAGCACCACGCTGGGTCATAATTTATTGTGGGATAATAATTTATTGGTTTAGCAACTCCAGGGTCTCTCAGAGAAACAGGACTCTCCAAGACAGTTACACAAACTTGGGGAAACTAAAGCTCATTATTGACCATGAAGTAACAGTTACTAGAGGGTAACAGTGGGAATGCACTCCCACCATGCTCTTGACTGGTATCCTTCCCACCACGCCAGCTCAGTCTTAACCAAGAACCCACCCATTTGATGATCACTAGAGACCACAAGGAACTCGGTTACCCTCACTGCCAATTGCCTGGAGGATGTTCCTGCCTTCCACTTCAGTTCCTGGCTTTCCTGAGCACCTACTGTGTGCTGGTCAGTGGAGGGCAGGCGAGGGGCCTGGTGGGCCTCTTCAGGATCCCTCCTTGGAATAATGAGCAAGCAGTCCTGGCTCCTGGCAGCCTTTCAGAGGGCTCGTCTGAGGCCGGGCGCTGCCTGGGGAGGAGAGCCCGAGGGCCGAGGAGCCAGGAGCTGCTGCTGCAAGCCTGGGCACCAAGGGAGGCGGGAAGCCCTGGAAAGATCTGAGAAGGCAACTAGTTCTGCCCCTCATGTTTGAGTTGAGGACCAGAATGGGGCTCAGAGAGCATCTTCTAAAAGCTGGAGGGACCTTCGAGGTTGGCCCTGGCAGACAGGCCCCAGCTCACCCCGCGCCAGCTGTGCCCACTCCAGTCTCTTGGTTTGGAAAGCCTCACTGCTTTGGTCCCCTGGGGAATGGGATCAAGGCTGTGAAAGCTGCTAAGATGCTAGATGTTGCTTTCTCTGAAGCCTTCTCTGGTCTCGCCCGTGGCTGACGCACTTCCTCCCAAGGCAGCACAGGGGCCAGAGTCAGAGAGCCTGGGCTTGCGTCTGCCTCCGTGACCTTGAGCCAGGCTCCCTCTCCCTTAGCCTCACCTTTCTCCTCTGAGCCTCTGGCTGGTTGTCAGACTGAAATGAAGTTGTCTGTGTCACGTACTAAACCTCGTGTCTGACAAGCGGTACCATGAGGACCCCGGGGCCATGTCCGCAAGTGTCTGTCTCTCCTCCAGTGGACAGCGCCTGGGACACTGGGGCTGAAGCCCCCGCAGGAGCTCCAGGCTTGCTGCCCAGCAAGCCCCCCCCCACCCGATGTTTGCTGTTGACCTCAGGTGGCCCAGCACGGGCAGTAGATGTGTCCTCTCTGCTTACCTGCACCTGAATTGCAGGTGTCAAGATGAGGGAGGAGAAACCACATTCAGAAACATGTCTTTGGTTATTAAATAGAAAAATGGTTCATATCTAGACTCTTGACCCTCTCTGTCACATCCTAAAGGGTCTCATATTGCACAGATCTCTACCTTAAGAGCCTGTCCCTAGACCCAAGGTTGAGGGACACCTGGCACTGTGATCTCCCCTTATTGCCTCTCCGCCACCGAAGAAGTCTCCAGAGCACCGAACAACAAATGTCCTATACAGACAGGAGCCCCAGGGGAGCCCCTGCTCACTAGGGCCATGGTCCCCAAGGCCTGACCCTTCTACCTCGTTTCTCACACCCTCCCTCCCAGCCCCCCACCTCTTGGGGCCTCAACCTCTGCTGCTGCCTGCACTGGACTAGGCACCATGCCAGGAGCTTCACATGCATCTCTCAGCTTCCCAGCGAGGTCGTGCCATTTCCCTCTTTACAGAGGAGGAAGTCCACACTCAGAGATGCTAGGTGATTTATCCCACGTCACGCAGGGAGGGAGTGGTGTCGCTGGGGTTAGGACCCAGGGTTGGCCTCCCACTGGGCACTGTGGCTGCCTGTGTGCCACCAGCATGCCAGCTCACTACTTCCTGGAGTTTCACGTGGGCTCTCCACCTTGTTCCAAAGACTCCCAGTGGCCTTAGGCCATCTCTTACTCCTAAATAAGTCGTCAAACTAGAGTGAGCGTCAGAATCGCCAGCACAGGGTTTGTTAAAAACAACGTGCTAAGCCCCCCCCCACCCCGCCCCGGGGTTCCTGATTCACTGCATCTGGGCTGGGAATCTGAGACGCTGCATTTTTAACAGGTTTCTGGGTCTTTCTGATGCTGCTGGTCAGGGACCATGGTTTGAGTAACCACTGTCCTAAACACATCTCACTCAATCTTCAGGGACCAGCTGACAGCCCGCGTCCTCCAAGCAGCCTTCCTATCTCTGAGGAACTCACGGCCCCTCCCCTGTCTGAGCGCTCTCGTAACCCACTGGCCCTTGATAAAATGCCCTCTGAGATGTGTACAATAGGTGTAGGTTTATGTCTTCAAAACTCCCCTCTTCAGGCTTCCCTGGTGGCACAGTGGTTGGGAGTCCACCTGCCGATGCAGGGGACACGGGTTCGTGCCCCTGTCCGGGAAGACCCCACATGCCACAGAGAGGCTGGGCCCGTGACCCATGGCCGCTGAGCCAGCACATCCGGAGCCTGTGCTCCGCAACGAGAGAGGCCACGACAGTGAGAGGCCCACATAACGCAAAAAAAAAAACAAAAAACAAAAAAAACTCCCCTCTTCAAGGCAAGGAAACTGGAATTGAGTTTTGTGTGATCTTTGGGGGTGTGATTTCTCTCCAGGACTGGACTCTTGAGAGGTGCTCGCTGAGTGGCTATGCATGGATCCAGGGACCAGTAATGACTTCACTATACATCAAGGCGGCATCCTGATTGGATCAGGGAGAAGGAGAAATGGCTGAAAAATAGAATTTAGAAGTTCATGTTGTAAACCTTCACTGGAAGGGAATGAATGCTGAGTTTGTCCTCTTAACCACAAGCAAACTGGGATTCCCTGGGTGTCACAGACTCATCACGCTGAAAGGGCTCAAAATATTTATTTGCAAGCAGCTTATTTATAGAAACAATTTTCCCCCAAGAAAATAGTTTCGTTAGAAAGCACAGGCCTTCCTACTGTTTTGTGTTCAGCTGGTGCTCTGCCTAAAATCTTAGAAGGTCCCTGCTTGAAGGGAAAATTGCCTGTTTCAAACCCAGAGTGCTGGCAGATTGGCAGGGACCTGGGTATTATTCTAGAACTCTCCCCACACTCCACAGAGGAGGAAACCAAGGCTCTGGAAGTCATGTACCAACCCATCATCACCTAGCTAGTTGGCAAGTCCAAACTGATGCACAGGCCTCCTCACTCTGATTTAATGTAGAAACTTCCAGTACGTTAGGAAACTTCCTTAAATACCATCCCAACTTACAGGCTAAGTGCAGCCTGGCAAATTTTGGGTTAATTTAATACCTAACACATTGAGCTGTATGACAAGAAGTAAGATGGTAGGTAGGGGACCCAAATTTGGGACGCATGTAGACTTCTTCAGATGTCTCTAAGAAACTTAGAGGAAAACGAGGAAAACTCTAAGTGACAATTTAGTAATACAAGTTGGTAGAATTTAATAAATTCTTGGACTAAGTCAATACTTAGACATGGGGAATGAAATCAACTGAGAAATTATATTCATGATATAGGGCTTAATTGCTATTATGGGTTATTCTTTGTTACTTATCTTTAAAGTAAAACGCGTCTTAAAAGACAGATGAGGAACTAGATTTCAAGTTCTTTGCACTTTGGCTTTGCCTCAAGAGAAACATAAAAGGACATAGAAAATTCAGATTCTTGTTATATGTTAGACATGAAGATTGTTGAGATGCAGAAATTTTGATCAGATTGGTATTTTGGAGCTTCAGTGTTTTGGCTGTGTCTAACTTCATTTCATGAGGTTAGGTGGTAGAAAGAGAAATGCCACGATCACAAGTTGAAGTGAGCCCTTCCTTATTTCCAAACAAATTTTCCTTTTCAAAATGGCCAAAGGATTTAGAGCTAACGTTTGTTTTGCTGTGGATTTTTTGCAATTTTTTTTCCCCAAAGTCAAATGATTCTGCAATCGTTTGAAAGATCAAAGGTGAGAAAAAACTAAGTTTTCGGGGTTTGATAAAACCTTGTTTTATGAACAGTGAAGGAAACTACCATTACAGAAAGTTCTTCTCGGTGATAATGTCCAGCTTAAATAAACTATGCAGTCTCTCTTCCCAACAGAATGGAAGGAGTCTCCTCTTCGCCATCTTTATCTTTAATCTTTCTCAAGGGGTGTGAACGTGGGGAAACGTTCCACCAGAATGGGTTGGAGTGTGATTAGAGAGCAGAAGATTTGGTGACTGAGCTAGGATTTACCCATCTACTGTGGGGTGAGAGGTGCGGGCAATTCTGATTTCTCTGAGTCCTCTACTCTATGTTATTCTACACAACAAAATTTAGAAAAGCACAGTTTTGGAATCAAACTTTGGGATTAACTCCTGGACTCAGTGCATATTAACTGCGAGACCCTGAGGAAAGGTTTTACCTTTGCTTCCTCGGTTGTAAGGTAGGGATGATGAAACTCAGCTGTGTGGATGAACGAAGGTCACGGGAGGAAAGGCCCAAACACAGTGCCTGGCTTGGAGGCGTCATCAGTACTAAACAGACCTCTTACTTTTGGTAATTAATGCACAATAACGGGATCTAGCTGTTACCTAGGTTAAGCTAAGTCACCAGAATTTCTCTGTTTTCATGCCATGCTCCTAGATAGTCTCCTGTGAGATTAATGATTTTATTTACAAAATGGGAAATACATCCGTTTGAAAAATTGGCTTGATATGATCAAAACTGAACCAACACCTCAGTACCTCTAGTCTGGGGAATACCAACATCCTGACATTGACAAGTAAGCATTGTCTTCCGCGAGGAGATGGTCTGGCTCCCACTCACCACCTTCCTTCTCCCACTGCAGAATCTGACCTTTCCAAAAGTTCATTAACCTATGACTTCAGGAGGAAATACAGCCCTGGCTACGGCTGGCCAGTTTATGGTCCTAAGGGAATTCCCTCCTGAGATGTCTATGTAGACCATCAGCTACTCGATCAAGACAAATGTTTGGGTTTGAGCGGGACACATAGGCAATTTGGAATTTGTTGTAATCATCACACGCCCCAAATTGAAAATGTAATTCACCATGTTTACCTGGGTAGCTGGAATTCAGGAATAACCCTTAGAATCTGCCTGATTGGTATTTCCCACTAGGCCTGATTGATGGAGGTTCCCATAAAGGTGCTCACCAGATATGCAGGGACTCTATAATGGAGTTAAAGTGATTCCCAGACAGTTGGCCAAAAGTGTCTGTGGGATCTTAGGTGAATAACAAAGAGCCATAACAGGGCCTGAGAGCTCCATGTTTCCTTCTAAGAGTGGAAGAAGCTGCTGCAGCTTCTGCTCCGATCCTTCCAGGACTTGGGTACAGGGAGAAGGTGCCGCTCAGCGGAGTGCCCTGATGGGGGTGGGGGAGGGCTCAGGCTGCCCGCAGAGGAAGGCAGCATGACAGAGTATAATGGATGAGGCCCCAAGCTTTGCATCAGCCGGGCCTGGGTTCCAACCCATGCTGCATCTCTTACTGTGAAACAGCACTAACGGAAGTGTGTTTTCCATTGGGCTGTCATGAAAATGCTCACGTCAGAAGCTGCTCTTATTATGCAAACCCTCCCATGATGCAGAGTGCAGGCAAGATTCTCCACCTTCAGTGGGAGACGCAGGCTCAGGGGCCTGGGGAGTGGGTGCAGTGCCCCTTGCGGGTAAGATCATGTTTTGTCACCCATACTCTTGCTTAGTCAATAATCACTAGCCTGGCTGTGGTGGGGTCGGGTGGCGGGGCTCCCAGTTTATAACTGAAGGAGAAGAGCCAACATCTCCATGAAGCCAAGCAGAAAACTCAGTGGTAAGACAGCCTCAGAGTCAGGCACCCTAAGATCTGGAGTCAGGGAAGATGGAAGTATAAAATCAGGAAGAGGCAGCCAATTAATCGGGGTCACCTGACCACCACACCCAGACGGAACCTTTCTGGAAGGCCAGACTTGCTGGTGGCCTTCAAGTGGCATTTATATGGCATCAGGTAGCAGAGCCCCTGCCTGCACTGACCCACCATCTGTGAAAAGGAAATCAGCTCCGAGGCTGGATGGATTGGAAGGGCCAGGATATAGGAGTTGCTTGTGCCAGGGCTGCTGACAAGCATCAAGGAAACTCCAAAGGTCGAAGGTCCAGAGTCCAAGGCTCAGGAGGTGGCATGGCCCAGCTGTCTGGCCAGAGCTCCTGAGCCTCTACCACATCCTAGACCTGGACTCCAGGGACACGCGCCTACAGAGCCCTCCCTCGCCCTCCAAGACTTCACCTGCTCGGTTCCCTCTCTCTGGACTTGCCTTCCTCTCCCCACGTGGCTAAGCTCTACTCATCCTCTAAGACTCAGCTCGAGCTCTTCCATCACTCCTGCACTGCCTACCTTTTGCTAACCCCCCCAGGGGCCGCTGTGAACTTGAAGGATTTGGGTCAAGTCACATTTGTTTTAAAAACTCAATCCGTTGACCACTTGTTCAATGAAAACTGAGAGGGCTTGCCCCTGGCGTAGGTCTCTAACATGGTTCTGGGGTGAAGGCATCCGGGTTGTCTAACTCAAGTGTGACCTTCTGCTCTGGCAGTGACTGTCCACAGACATCCTTGGAAGATACACAGCCCTTTCTCACAACCCTGCACTGGCCACAATACCTCCTGGCCTGCACCTGGCTTTCTAAATGGCATGTGACACTTCTCCATGCAAAACCCACAGCACGGTGTGCCTGACACCATCTGGCAACAGTCCATCTACCTATCCCCTGCACCGGCCTGCACATCTGAAGGCAGGAACCAGGTCTTAGGCATCATGGGGGTCCAGCACCTAACACAGTGGACCAGACTTTCTAGACCATCGTAGGTGCCTGGACTTACTTAGTGACTAGAAAACACACAGTTCTTTATAAAGTAGACCACACTGGTATGATGGTTTATAACCTAGACTAAATTGGCGTTAGCAGTTTATAACCTTGACTAGGATGGTTTATGAGCTAGTCTCTGTGAGTTGGGTAACCGTGGGTCACCCCTCTCGGCCTGAGCCCCCCTGGGAAAATGTGCAAGAAGGGTTTCTCGACAGCTGTTGTCCAAATCCAGAGCCCTGACCCTTGGGACCCCATGCAGGTCAGTGGGAGAGAGAGGGCATTACGAGGACCCCTGGAATGCAGACCAGGAGACAGTGCGGTCGAGGCGTCCCCTGCTCTCCTCTTTGACGGTGGAGGTTTGGTCATGGCATTCAAAGCCCCTCAGGGACCCTGGGCAGAGAAAAACAGCCCCAGAGCCTTGGACTCAAAGGGTTCCAGCAGAGGAAAGTGTCCTTTTTAATCCAGGTGCGTCAGGGGCCAGAACACAGGAGACCCTCTGCCTGCTTCTGGTGGACCTGCTGGGAGGTAGTCTTCCTCTCTGTCCATCCTTGACACCCAGCAACTCCACCTGCCCGCCTACCCACGCCCTCTGTTACCTGTGTCCCCCTTGCTTCCTTTCACACCTTCGGCTCCTGGACTCCCGGGCCTCCCTGATGGTCCTGGACGACAGATACCATGGAGGGTGTAAGGTCTGGGCTGGGTGGATCTTCAGACATCACTCCCCCCGCCCACCACGGGACCCAGGACCTCACCTATTGGCCCAGTGGGACCAGCGCTGCCAGGCTCACCCTTGGCACCCGGGGATCCCGCAGCTCCTGGAAAGCCTGGAAGACCCTTGGCTCCGGGTTGTCCTGAAAGTTAAGTCATGAATGAAAGGCTGGGAGTGGTTGGCCCCTTCAACACACCTCTTCTCTGCAACGGCACATGCATCTCTTAACACCTCATATGTTCCCTGGGCAGCTTAAACTCTAGGAGCCTTGAACTAGCCCTATGAGTGGGAGGAAAATTACAGTCTCAGCAATTGATTAATTTTTTCCATTCACTGCTGCAGAATTTGAGGTTTACGGACTTACTAGGAACTCTGGGTGTGAGCATCCTGCTTCATACCCCTGGGTGGCAGGGTGGAAGGAAGTTCTAAAAAAGAATATCAGGTAGGCCTGCCTTCCAAAGCTGCTCCGTTCCTCTTAGGACAGGCCAGGTTTTACAAACCTCCAGAAATAAGAAATAAGACATAGTAGAGTCAGGTCCTGAACTTGACTCTGCCCAGGGACGGCGGTAGCTGGAATGATGCCGATTCCCACAACGCTTACCTTGATCTCCTTTGAGTCCAGGAATTCCAGCCACACCTAAAATACAGAAGGACCTTTAAGGATTTTTTTCCCCTCTAGCTCAGCCCGCCGGACAAAAAGGGAATACCCACAGGACCACAGACCTGACTGTGCAGACTCCTACCTGGGGAACCGGGCATCCCTGAGTCACCTTTCTGCCCCCGGGCTCCAGGGGGTCCCATGACCCCCATGTCTCCTTTCATGCCTATGTCTCCCTTTCTTCCTGAAAAACCAAGGGATTGTAGCCAGACATGGAAGGAGGGCAAACCCGGCTGCCACGTCCATTTCTGACACATCCTGTCCCACCCAAATTCCAAACTCAGACTCCTTGAACTCCTACTTGTGCCCAGAAGTGGAAGATACAATGGCTGCCCGCAAGGAGCGCACCACCTTGCCCAGAGGCCAGACATAAACTCACGAAAAATGGATGAGGTGACCTGGCCTGGCGGATGCGCAGCGGAAGGTCCCAGAAGCCGGGCTCTCAGGGCCCTGGTGACCTGGTCCCTGGAGGAGGGACCCCAGCCCAGGCTCATGCAGCACTGCCTGGTTTACTTCAGTGTGTGAATTTGGGGAATTACTGTTTCAAACTTCCCAAACTGAAATCTGAATATTCCAGAAATCAGATCCCAAGGGCTGAGAACAGAAGCTTTGAGGCACTGCTGGAGAGGAAAACATTGCAGCAGCACTTATCCCCCTAGCGGTTCAGAGCCTGGCTCTCCTGGTGGCCAAGGTTTCAGAGTTCCCACCTGTCATCAGCATTCCGGGCTCGCCCCAGTCTCTCCTCTCCTGGTTCTCCGTGTCTCCCTCTCCTTTCTGCCACTGCTCAGCGCATATCAATCGAGGGAGGTTCCTCCCTAGGCAGGGCTCGGCAACCCCTGCCCAAACCTGCCAACCTCCCCGCACAGGGCCTGCTCCTCGGGACCCACTGGCTTAGGAAGCCAGCCAGGTCCCACCATCAGCAGAGTTCCACCCCAAGCAACTCCCTCAGGGGCTGGGACCAGCTTGTTGGGATGGAATTTGGTTAAAGAGCTCCACTCCATTATTTTCAAGATTTCAGAGCTGGAGAGGACTCAGAAGGGGGCCAGCCTCCTCTCTAGTGATTTAGGAAAAGTAGACAAAGTGGTCTGGAGTGGAGGGAAAGAAGCAACTGTCATACAGAACTCTCTGGGTCTAAGGTTTGAGTGACATTAGGTGCAAGCCTTGAGAATTAGCTTCTCTGAGGCGGTTTGGATACTTGAAGAATAATTATTCCTTGATGGAAGACAGAAGAGCCATAAAGAACATGTTTACAATTCAAGTCCCTTACAACAGACTGAGGTGCAAACAGCAAACAAGTGTTTGGTCATTCAGAGCATCCACCGTGAGTGGAAGGGCCAAATGGCGCTCCTTTCTTCTTTTTTTTTTAACATCTTTATTGGGGTATAATTGCTTTACAATGGTGTGTTAGTTTCTGCTTTATAACAAAGTGAATCAGTTATATATATACATATGTTCCCATATCTCCTCCCTCTTGCATCTCCCTCCCTCCCACCCTCCCTATCCCACTCCTCCAGGCGGTCACAAAGCACAGAGCCGATCTCCCTGTGTTATGTGGCTGCTTCCCACTAGCTATCTACCTTATGTTTGGTAGTGTATATATGTCCATGCCTCTCTCTCGCCCTGTCACAGCTCCCCCTTCCCCCTCCCCATATCCTCAAGTCCGTTCTCCAGTAGGTCTGTGTCTATTCCTGTCTTACCCCTAGGTCCTTCATGACAAATGGTCCTTCTTAAACAAGGCTAGGAATTATTTCCCTGGAGGAATTTGTTGGTGCCCTATGGCTCTGGGCCAGCCAGGGCCATCACGCTAAGGCAATTGTATGGCTCTCTGAGGTTTCTTTCTTTCTTTTCCTTATTTTTTGGCTGCCCCACGCGGCTTGCGAGATCTTAGTTCCCCGACCAGGGACTGAACGCAGGCCCTCTGCAGTGAGAGCACGGAGTCCTAACCACTGGACCGCCAGAGGATTCCCTGTATGAGGTTTCTTGAGACTGGTCTGGGCCTGAGTCTGTATTGCTATGACTTCCGTGTCTCTCTCAAAAGTTACAACCTTGGGAAGCAAAGCAGTACCGGTGAAAGGACCAGAGTCTGGAGGCGCCTGAGGAATCACAGCTGCGTCTGACTTCAGAACCTGCCCGTCATCACAGCTAAAGATGGAGTGAGGGAAATAGATGTGTCCCCTGGAACCTCATCAATGTGGCTTTACCCATCTGCTGGGGCAAAGAGCAGAAAACATCAGTGCCGCTGGGGCGGGTCCCACTTGGTCCGCTAGCCCCGTCCGCTGACAGTGGATTGGGCAAGCAGTGGGTAAGAGAGATCTGGTGACCTTGGGAAAAGAAATTTGGGAAGAGGAGGGGTAGGTTAGAGTCCTGATTTCTGAAGAAGTGAAACTGATCATTTCCGCTCGCCAGCCACATTGCTTCCAGGCCTGAGTCTGGGCGTGGCGGTGGGTGAGAGTGATGGGTGGATGGGAAGTGATGGGTGGATGGGAAGCAGTGTGGCTCAGACTCCACAGGCAAAAGCCTGGCTGTCATCCCCTCTCTGGGGCTGGCAGGGTCACCTTGAGAAAGTCTGGGCCATAGAGAAATGCGGAGGGCTACCTTTGGAGTCATCCTCACAGGTCAACTGTCCAACCACCTGCCTGGTGCAAGGATCCCCCTTCAGTCCCACCAAGGAGAATTCTGCAGCCCCTGTTCCCCACACCCCCCATCTGCCCGTTTCATCGTGCGGCAGCCCAAGTCTTAACTATTTGTTCCTCCCTTACCTCAGCATAATTGGTTCTCCAGAAACCTTTGCCCGTTGACCTCCATTCTTCTGTGGGGTACCACTGAGAGCAAGTCTATTTTCTCTTCCACAGGAACCTCTCTAATATTGGAGGACGGCTGACACATCCCTATAAGGGCTCCCTCTTCCTGATGGCAAGCACCCTCCGTTTCTTCTAATGTAAATATTTCCTACATGCCAGGTATAGCATCACAATCTTGTCTTATATTCCTGTTGTAATCAATCCTCATTGAAGGTTGCTATTATTATCCCCCTTTTGTAGGTGAGTACATTGAGGCTCGGAGAGGTTACACAGCTAGAGCTGTATTAGAACCCAGATCTGTCTGATCTTAGAACTGAAGTCCTTCCCTTTCTACTTTACAGGATCACTAACACTACCTACCACGTAGCAGAGTTTGAACACACGATCTCCAACCCTTATAGCTGTCCTGCAAAGCATGTATAATTTAATTATTATGATTTTAATGTAATTGCCATTCTTTGCTGAAAGGAAGAGGTTAAACCTCAACAGGCCAAGTAACGTGTCTAGTTACACAGGTGAGCAGGGATGGCGACCAAGTCTCCTGGTTCCACAGCCTCATTCGCCTGCTGCGCCCAGAGCCACCCTGAGGGTGGTCTCTTGCCAAGAGACCAGGAGCACACGAGGTGCTCAGTCACAGCCAGAGCGCTCGGGCCGTGCTTCTCAGAGCCTGTCCCCTCCATGTCCAGGGTCAGAACCCTCCACGATCTCTAAAACACAGACCTGCATTTTAAACAAGCACCTCAAATGGTTCTTATCCATGACCCACAGCTTGAGAAGCACTACTCTAGAGAGAGCGCTGGCCATCGAGGGAAGATTCTAGATGCTTAAAGTCCTCCTTCTGGAATCAGCCCCTTAGCCCTCACTGCCAGCGGTCCCCCCTCCTTCCCCAGGCCCCCCTCAGGCCCCATTTCGGTCCCTCACCTTCTCCTCTGAGCTCCCAGCACTGCCTGCGTCCCCACTGGCCACACGTTGTACCTGGCAGGAAATTCTTCCCCCTCTCACTTTGCTCTTAGCTTTTCCATTCCTGTCCTTTGCTCACCTGGACAAAAGGGACCACAGCTGTGCCCCTGGGATGCCTGGTGACCCACCACCCTCTGAGTGACCCTGCCCCACTCTGGCTCTGAAGGTTGAGTGAGCGTGTGTGAGTGAGTTTGTGGCTGGGCGGTGAGTGCGTGTGAGTGCGTGTGCACATGTGAGCACGTGCACGAGTATGCTGGCGCATGTGTGATTGTGTTGCATGAATGTGTGTGCACACGTGTGTGTGAGCCCGTGGGTGTTTGAGTGCCTGTGTGTGTCCCTAAACTCTCCTTCTACTCGTCCTCCCCCTGAAAACCTCCCCGGAAAAACCCTGCTGGTGACCTAGAACACTAGGTTGTTTGGGATTCCCCCTTCTCTTAAAGTCCTTCCAAAAAATTAGTTACTCGAAAATGAGTTTCCCTTTATCAAGTTTCCCTTCTGTAACTGGTGGTGTTTTTCATTCTGTCTCAGCGACCTGGAGGCTGAGAGGATCTTGGTTTGTTTATTTCCCCCTTTCTTGCAAATCCTCTCATTTCGCTTTTTCCTCCAGTAACGTTTGTCTTTGCACCTTTACAGCTCAGCAGCCTCAACCCCTCCAGGGATTGGAGGTTTGAGAGTCTAAGTGAAGAGCAGAGCGGACTGTAACAGTGATGGAGGCCCCCTACCCCCGGGGGCAGCCAAGCCCTCACATTCTCTGACCCAGCTATGCCGTGGCGATTTGTAAGGCAGCTGGGCAGGTTAAGGCCACAACCTAAAAGGGAGAGACAATCATGTGCTTTGAATCGTTATTTTAACCTCCTAGTAACCCTCTGAGGCACTCTTGTCCCCATTTTACAGACAAAGAAACTGAGACTCAGAAAGGTAAGGGAATGCTTCCGAAGTCACAGAGCCAGTCTATGGTGAAGGCAGATGCGTCAGACTCTGGAGTCTGGACCAAAGAGCTTGACTCTTCCCGGTGAGGCTCACAGGCTTGTACTCTGAGCACCAAGGAGGGGCTTGGAGTGTCCACACCCCTCCAGCCACACCTAGTTGTCTTCCCCGGGATGCAGGTACTTCCCAGTAACCCAGCCCATCTAGGGTCTCACTTCAGGTGACCTCCCTCACATACAGACCCCACCGGGTGTTCAGACTCTGGGGATGGCGTGTGTGCCTGCGGACCCCTGCAGCTGCTCCGAGACAGCCTTCTGTGCACACTGGAGCACACACCCAGCCCCTGCTCACCTGCCTCTCCCTTGATTCCTGGTGGACCTTGGGGTCCTGGGGGGCCTGGAAAGGAGAAGGAATTCAGAACGTAGCCTGCACAAAGGAGGAGAGAAAGGATTATGGGGTCTATAGACAGAGGCAGGTTTCTGCGGCTCCATCTCGTCCGGGGCCCCCGTCTCCGCTGGTGGCCCTGGCAGACGGGGAGGCGAGGGCCCCTTTGGACCTGGAAGACTTGAGGAGAAGGGGCAGAGGCACCAATGCCCCAACCAGCAAGGGGGGGGCAATGCCACTCACACCATCATTCACTTAACGAGTGTCACTGAGCACTGAGGACCAGCCAAACTGTGTGGAAGGGACACAAGAAAAGACAGAGCTCCTTCCTCCAAGGAGCTCATGGCCCAACAAGCAAAACACAGCCGTGCAGATGGTGATTCCCGAGGGAGGCTGAGTTCGAGCGGCAGCAGTGCCACTTTAGCTGGGTGACCCTGGGCACACCCTCTCATTGTTTGGGGCATCAGCTCTCTCGTCAGTGAAATGGGGTTCATATACCAGTTATGCAGGGCTGTCCTGAGGCCGCCACGTGGAGACCAGCACGGAAAGCACACCCGCGCTCTGATAAATGGTACCCATCACCGCTGCCACTTACGTCAGATCTCTCCCTTGCCAGGGCTGCTCTGCGGACCACAGCCTCCCAAAGACTCGGGTGGCCGGGACAGGGCTCCTTGTCTGGCCTTGGTCCATGCTGGTTGCTATAACAACACACCGCAGACCGGGGTGGGAGGACCTTAAACATCAGAAATTCACTTCTCCCACTGCCGGAGGCTGGAAGCCCAAGATCAGGGGACGGCCTGGCTGGGTTCTGGGGAAGGTCTTCTGGGCTGCAGACTGCAGCCTCTCGCTATGTCCTCACATGGTGGGAGGAGCCAGGGCTCTCTCCTCTATAAGGACAGGCCCGCTGTCCTCTCCCCTCGAAGGTCCAGGCACTGGCCAGCCTGGCTTGGCGCCCACTGGTACTCTCTCCAGCCACAGACCGGTATTAGTTTGCTGCTTGGGAGTGGTCCTGGAAATCGCCCTGGGCTCTGTCCTGCACACTCTGGATCAGTCTGAGGGCTCTGCGACTCAGACCCGGCCTTTGGCTGGTTGCTGCAGACCTTGGCCCTTGGAGATCACACTCGTCTGGACAGCATCCTTGGTTCCTAGGTCCCTGAACCCACTGTCTCCTGGAGAGCTGTCTGCAGCCACCCAGGATGCCTGTAACTTCATGCCCTCCCCATACGGCCTTCACCCCCTGTCTTGGCCTCCACACTCTCATACGAGGCCAGAGAACGGGATTCAGGTCCAAAGACCCCTTGGTCTGCCCACGAGACGCTCCCCCTTTCCCGTCCTCTCTGGGGAGTCCCAGCCCAGGGGGGAGGGGCCAACCTGGGATCCGAGTAAAGTTGTCCACCAGTCGTAGTAGGTGCTCCTGCCTGGTGCGGACGCGGATGAGCTGGGCCTGCAGGAGATGCTCGGGGACCAGCGTTTGATTGTTGTAGGGCGTCTCCAGGGCCTGGAGCCGCTTCTGCAGATTCAGAACTGGACACCCCACCGCCACACCTGCAGCATCCTTTTAGGGACTTCATTCAAGTCCTAGGCACTTGAGCATAACCCTGACGTTCTGTGTCACATGTGCATAACTCTGCGTCCTGAACAGGTAAGCACGTGTTTAGTGTACCGTGCGGACTTAGAGTGAGCACACAGAACTTTGTCTGTATCTTGCATGCGTGCGCTCCACACTCAGATATGACGTTACACGACCACAGAACGTACCTACACCCTGTATAACCACTGCGCCCACGAATAACCTGCATGCAGTTAGGAGCTTTGTGCATGCTTGGACATGAAAGCGTGGCCGCTAATATGCTGATCTGGCCTAATCGTGTGTAACTTTCATAAGCGTGTGACGTGTGTTTATGACAACTGGCCACACAGCGTTCTTGAGGGACTTCACTCTCTGCTGATGGAATTGCTTCATGGCCTCACCATTTGGGTTGGGAGCACTTTGAAAGTCAAATCACGTTCAAATGAAACACTCTGACCAACAAAGCTACTTCCCATTCAGAGGCAGGGAATCCTTGATGTGAGAGGCATGAGGCACATCCTTGTGAGATCACTGCATCTTTCACTGCTTCAGACACACACAGCCTCACACATGTGGTCCCTCTCTCTCTACCTCCCTCCCTCCCTCTTGCTGTCTCTCTCTCTCTCTCTCTCTCTCTCTCTCTCTCTCACACACACACGCACACACACACACACACACACACACACACACATGCAACACACACTCCCCTTTCTGCTTCCCCCTCTTCTCCCCCACCATGCAGACCACCCAGGGACTGAGAACTCTCTCCCAGCAGATAGGCAGCAGTGGCCCCAAGGGCTCTCCTGTGAACCTGTGCCTTGTGTCGGGCCGGGCCACACTGTCACCCCAGGAGGGACCAGACAGGACCCAGGTGCTTTACCTTGCACCACCAGCAGCCCAGCACCTGCGGTGAGCAGAATCAGGTAGATGAACAGCAAGACCGTGAAGCAGTTTACCCCATTCCTCTTCTTGGGCTTTGGATCTGAAACACAACCCAGGCAGACAGCTGCTGCTGCAGAGGGCAGAGAGCAGGGGCCCCCAGCCTGTGCCCGAATCCCCTCTGTATGAGCAGGGGGCTGCCCATGAGGTCTCACGAGGGGAAAGACACAAAGGCCCACGACCCCCAGATCATCTTCCCCTTGATTCTCCTTGCCACAAGGCAAGGAGTGCCATTGTCAGCCCCTCATTTATGTGGCAAAAAACCGCTGTGCACACATCCTTAGCTGGAAGGGCGCAGTCTTGTCAGCCTTTCTCCCCGTCGAAGCCCCAGCACGGAACCTGCCACAGGGGTCACTCAATAGATGTGCATCAGAGAAATTGATGAACTAGCATATTTCAATTTCAAAATTCTGGGAGGAGGATGATTGTTCCTGTTTTACAAACAATGAGTGTGGTTTGGAACAGTCGAGAAAACCTGTTAGGTTATAAGACAAGAGCTGGAAATCACGTCCAGGCCTTTGTTTTCTTTTTAATTACAAAGGTAAAACGTGCTTAATATAATTCCTCAAACAATATGGAGAGCATTTCAAGGATTAATAGTCTTATAATTAATCCCCTGAGGTCCTAACCCGCTGAGGTAAGCTTTGTTAACATTCTGGGTTGTGGCCTTCCTTCCATCTCCCCTTCCTCTCAGAAACTTACAAACCCACATCCTCCTAGATAGACTTGTTTTTTTTTTCCTTTTAATTTTACTCTAATGACATCATGTTATAATTACATATTACAGTACATATCAATTATAGCACATGCGCTTTCTGCAGTGAAGTTTTCCATGGACTTCCCTCTAGTTTTCTCAGTAGAGAGAGATTTAACTGTTCTCTTTAATAGTTGCCTCGTATTCCTTGAAGACACGTGGTTATGCTCAGTCTAGCACAGGGTGTTCCCCCCACCCCCATGCACCCCTGGAATCTAGGCCCACACAGCAGCCTGAGTGAGTTCTCCAACACACAACCTGCTCCAGTCACTCCCTTGCCCTCAGCCCTTCAGCTCACTGCCCTCAGGACAAACAGCTCCCCCTGCTGGTTCATGTAGCCTGCCCTCCAGCCAGCTCTCCTATGGCCACACCTCCATACCTCACCTCCCCACTGACACTGACCAATGGTCAGGCCAGACCACTGTAGTTACACCCTTGTAACTTCAGGCAGAGTATCTCCTCTGAATACCCAACCTCCCTTCCTTCTTTCTGCATAACTAATTCGTACTCATCCTTTGGGAGCACAGTAAATCTTTTCCTGCTCCAAGATAGATTCTCAGACTCCCCTCGGCTGGGTAGGACCTCGCTCTGCTTCCCCACATCACTGTATTTTTATCCACTGTGGCCCTGAGCACCTGAGCTGTATATATGTTTCAGTATCCTCCATATGGCCTGGAAGTTTCTTAGGCTGTGCTCCAGCACCAACATGGTGTGCTGGAAAGATGGTGACGGGCTAGATGAATGGATGAATGAGCGGTTTGGGTGCTGAACGTGTACAGAGTGGAACATTTTGAAGTGTTGGGAGAGCATCAGGAATGCAACTTAAGACCTCAGGTGTCCATATAGTCATGATGGTGAAGATGGATAACTTACAGAGGAAGCCTCACATTTAATAGAAGATGGTGGATGGTGAATACTATCTCATAGACAGCAACCAAACATGATGAAACATAGCATGCGATGGGAATAGAAAGATAAATTATGCTTCAGAGACACAGGTACCATAGAGGTCAGAGGTGGAGGTGAAGGCCAGCACGGAAGATAAAGATATTTTCAAATTACATGGTAGAACCATGGTGCAAGGCATTTGAGTAAGGATGATGAGAGGAAAAACAGACATGGTAGTATGATGGGAGTAGTTCAAGCCCAGAATGCTTTTTAATTCAGAGCTATCACCTGGCCTAGAGGCAAGGTATTTTAGAAACTGGGAACTTCAAATCTGTGAGCTTTGTCTAACTCACTCTATACAAAGCAGAGGATCTGATAAATTCTTTACCCTTATGTTGATCATTTCATCTCTTAGTGGTTAGAATAAACTGTCAAGGAAATATCTACTCGCGTTTGGGGTTGACCAGTGAGCAAGAGTTGCTTGAGATGAGAGAATGAAAATTAAAAAAAAAAAAAAAAAAACTTCAGGTGAATAAGAATGAGCTTACCTGGAGTAAACTATGGTTATTCTGGGTAGAGATTTTAGGGAAGCAGGTTTTAGAAATTTGACAGCTCTATTGTCTGACTCACAGTGAAAATGTGGCTCCAGAGAGAAATAAAATTTCAATTCCATAAAAGAGCTCAGTGAAGAAAAAAGGTTGCACACAAATTTTAGGGTTCCCAGGCCTTCCATCTCCCAACCCCTCACCAAGTGGCAGAATATGGCTTGGTAGGTGTACTTCTCTCCTACTGTAACACTAGTGGAAATCAAGTGGGAGCCCCTCTCCCCACATTCCCAGCACTGAGCTACTGATGAGGCCCAGGGAAGTGGTCTCTGCCCTGTGGGTTTGAGGTCTCCCACCCTCTACTTAGTAGCACTGGGCAATGTAGAGCAGTGTCCTCTGCCCCTGCAGGCAGCACAAGCAAGGGGCAAGAACACCAATAGCACAGGGAACAAAACAGACTAGAATAGCATGGTCAGGGCTCTGAAAATTAAATTGTGATTGGAACCATAGCCCACAAAATGAACCAGAATCTACCTACTAAATCTAAATAGTTTATGTAAGAAACGTAAACCTAAAATCATTGAGATGACACAAATGTTGGAATTATTCAATAAGGATTTTAAAGCAGCCATCACAAAAATTCTTTAATGAGTAATTACAAATAAAACTTTTTTTTAAAATGTCACAAAATAGAAGATATATAAAAGAACCAAATGGAAATTGTATAATTTCAAAACACAAAAAAATTTTTTTAAACGTCACCACATTGGCTCAATAGTGTAATAAATACAATAAAGGAAAGAATCACTAATTCTTTCAGTGACTGATAGATAGATAGAACTAAATGATAGAACAACAGAAATTGCCCAATCTGAAAAACAGAGAAAATCATCAACAAAAACAACAACAAATAAACAGAGCCTATGAGACAGGTGGAGCAATAAAAAAGAAAAAATAAAACACATAATACTTATATCATTGAAGTCCCAGAAAAAGCGTGAAGCTGAAAAAATAATCAAAGAAATAATGGTAGCTGAAAATTTCTCAAATTTGGGGAAGACATAAACCTACAGATCCAAGAAGTTGGGCAAATCCCAAACATGGTACATTCAAAGAAACCCATACCAAGACACATAGGCAAAAATCTGAAAAATCTAGACATAAAGAAAATTTAAAATCTGAAGAAAAAGAAAAAATTTTGAAAGCAGCCAGAGAAAAATGACACATTACCTATAAAGTGATACCAATTTGGAATATCAGCAGATTTTTCATCTGAAACCATGGAGATCAGCTAGAAGTGGCACAATATTTTTTGTGTGATGAAAGAAATGAATTGTCAACCATGAATGCATGCTTTAGCAAGGTATGGGAAATAGAGATTCTCAGATGAAGGAAAACTAATAGAAGTTATTGCTAGTAAACCTACATTTAAAGAATGGCTAAAGGAAGTTCTTCAAATAGAATGTTAATGATAGTAAGAGAAGGCTTGGCACTTCCGAAAGGAAGAACAAGAAAAAGGAAAGAAGAATGGGTAAAATACAGGACTATATATTCGACCATACTTCTCCTCATGATTTTAAAAAACCACATTTGATGGTTGAAACAAAAATTATGATGCTGCCTGATGCAGTTCTCAGTGTATGCAGAGGAAATACCTCAGGCAATTCATTTTAAAAAGTGAAGATGATAAAAGGACATAAATGGAAATAAGATTTCTACACTTTACTCAAAGTGATAAAATGTTGATACCAGTAGACTGTGATATGTTATGTATGTATATTGTAATGCCCAGAGAAACCACTAAATAAACTATTCAAAGAGATGTACCACAAAAATCTTATAAATAATTAAAAATAGAATTCAAAAAATGTGCTCAAGTAACCCATAGGAAGGTAAGAAAAGAGAAACAGATGAACAGGAAACAGAAGAAACAGAGAAAATACAAAATAGGATAGCAGATTTAAGCCTAACATACCTATAATTACTTTCATGTAAATAGGCTAAATATACCAAGTAAAGGGTAGAAATTGGCAAAGTGAATGGAAAAGCATGACCCAATTATAAGCTGTCTATAAGAAACCAAACAGTAGAGCTTCTATTCACATGAGACAGAATTGATACAACTGAAAGGAGAAATGGACAAATCCCAGTTATAATTGGGGACATTAATACCCCATTCTCAGCAATTGATAGAAAATCAGCAAAGGTATAGAAGAACTGCACACCACCACCACCCAACAGGATCTAATTAACATTTATAGAATACTCCATGCAACAACAGAAGAATACACATTCTTTCCATGCATACATGGAATATTTACTAAGACCATATCCTGGGTCATAAAACAAACCTCAACAAAATGTAAAAGAAATTAAATTTTACAGATGTTCTCTGACAATAATGGAATAAAAATAGAAATTAATAACATACAGGCAGAAAAATGTCCAAACCCTTGGAAATTTTTTTAAAACTTCTAAATAATGCATGGGTCATAGAGAAAGTCTCAAAGAAAAAAAAAATTTAACAGAACTGAATGAAAGTGGAAATACAACATACCAAATTATGGGCTACATCTAAAGCAGCACTGGAAGGGAAATTTACAGCACTAAAATCTTACATTACAAATGAGGAACGATCTCAAATCAGTAAACTAAGTTCTTACCTCAAGAAACCAGGAAAGAAGAGTAAAATAACCCTAAACAACCAGGAAAAAAAAGAAATAATAAACACCAGAGCAGAAATCAATGAGACTTAAAATAAGGATACAAAAGAGAAAATAAAAAACAAAAATCTGGTTCTTCAGTGGCATGGACATATATACACTACCAAACGTAAAATAGATAGCTAGTGGGAAGCAGCCGCATAGCACAGGGAGATCAGCTCGGTGCTTTGTGACCACCTAGAGGGGTGGGATAGGGAGGGTGGGAGGGAGGGAGATGCAAGAGGGAAGAGATATGGGAACATATGTATATGTATAACTGATTCATTTTGTTATAAAGCAGAAACTAACACACCATTGTAAAGCAATTATACTCCAATAAAGATGTAAAAAAAAATCCGGTTCTTTGAATAAAATCAATGAAATTTATAAAGCTCTAGCAAGAAGGACAAAGATAAAAAGAAAGAAGACACAAATCACCAATATCAATAATAAAACAGGGTATATCACCACAGATGCTGCAGCCATTAAAAACAAAATAAGAAAATACTACCACTAACTATGCTCATAACTTAGAAGGAACGAAACAGTTCCTCAAAAGTCACATACTACAAACACTCAACCAAGATGAAACAGATAATATAAATATCTATGCCCCTTAAATAAATTTAATTCGTAATTTAAAATCTCCTATAAAAGAAATATCCACATCCAGATGATTTTATTGAAATTTCCTAACAAACCTTTAAAAAAAGAATTAGCACCAAGTTCAAACAATCCCTTATGGATAACAGAAGAGTAGAGGACACTTCCTAACTCATTTTATATGATAAGTATTACCCTAATATGGAAACCAGACAAAGGCAGTACAAAAAGAAAACTAAAGATCAATATTTCTCATGAAATTTGGTACAAAAATTCCCAACAAAATAGCAGTAACCCATATCAAGCAATGCATCAAAAGGATTTACAGGGGCTTCCCTGGTGGCGCAGTGGTTGAGAGTCTGCCTGCCGACGCAGGGAACACAGGTTCGAGCCCTGGTCTGGGAGGATCCCACATGCCGCGGAGCAACTGGGCCCGTGAGCCACAAATACTGAGCCTGCACGTCTGGAGCCGTGCTTCGCAATGAGAAGCCATGACAGTGAGAGGCCCGTGCACCACGATGAAGAGTGGCCCCCGCTCGCCGCAACTGGAGAAAGCTCTCACACAGAAACGAAGACCCAACACAGCCAAAAGTAAATACGTAAATAAATAAATTTATTTTTTTTAAAAAAAGGATTTACATACCATGACTAAATGGGATTTCCAGGTATACAAGCCTGGTTCAATATTAGAAAATCAATGTAATCCACATATCAATAGGCTAAAGAAGAAAAATCATATAATCATATAGTTGATGCAGAAAAAGCACTTAACAAAATCTAATTCATAATAAATTGTCATAATTATCACTCTCGTAATAACAAATTTATAATAAACCTGTCAGCAAACTAAAAAAGAAGAGAACATCCTCAAGTTAAAAAAAAAAAAGAGAATCAACAAGCTATCTAAAGCTTACAGTCAGTCTTAATGGTGAGACAGAAAACTTTCCTCCTCAGGTTGGGAACAAGGCAAGGATGTCTGTTCTCACTCTCTTTTTCTGTATACAACTGGAAAACAAGTGCAAATCGAAATTTAAAACACAATGGTGGGACACATTGGCGCAGTGGTTAAGAATCTGCCTGCCAATGCAGGGGACATGAGTTTGAACCCTGGTCTGGGAAGATCTCACATGCCGTGGAGCAACTAAGCCCGTGCACCACAACTACTGAGCCTGCACTCTAGAGCCCTCGAGCCAAAACTACTGAGCCAGCGTGCCACAACTGCTGAAGCCCTTGAGCCAAGAACCCGTGCTCCACAATGAAGAGTAGTCCCCCTCACCGCAACTAGAGACAGCCTACGTGCAGCAACGAAGACCCAACACAGCCAAAAATATATAAATCAAATACATAAATTTATATTAAAAATGGCATTTACAATTGCTCCAAAGAAAATGAAATATTTAGATATTAAATTTAACAAAATGTATACAGGATCTGTATGCTGAAAGTTACAAAATCCTCATTAAAAAAAAAAGACCTAAATAAATGCAGAAACATACCATGTTCACAGATTGTAAGACTGAACATAAAGATGGAAAGATGTCAATTTTCAAACTGATCTAGAGGTGTAATATAATTCCTACAAAATCCCAGCAAGGTTTTCAATGGTATAAATTTATACCAAAATTTATATGGGAAGGCACAAGCCCCAGAATAGCTAAAATCATGTTGAAAAAGAATAACTTGTGAGAAATAATGTTACCTGATGTTCAGAGTTACAGTAAATCTACATTATCAAGACAGTGTGGTATTGGTGCAGGGATAGACATGCAGATTAATGGGACAGAATAAAGAACACAGAAATAGACGCACACAAGTATGCCCAACTGATTGTTGACAAAGATGCAAAAGTAATTTACTGGAGGAAGAAGAGACTGTTCAGCAGATGGTGTTGAAGCAATTGTACATCCATAAGCAAAACACACAAACCTTGACCTAAACTTTACATCTTATTAAAAAATCAACACAAACTGAACCATAATATTGTCATGTAAAACTGTAAAACTCTTAGAATTAAGCATAGGAGACATCTTTGGGACCCAGTGCTAAGTGAAAAGTTCTCAGACTTGACACCAAAAGCACAATCCATGAAAGGAAAAATCAATAAATTGGACCCCAATAGAATTAAATGCTTTCGCTTTGCAAAAGACTTTGTTAAGAGGAGGAAATGACAAATTACAGACAGAGAGAGAATATTTACAAATGATGTATCTGGCAAAGGACTTGTATCTTGAGTATATAAAGAATTCTCAAAATGTTGAGTTTTTGTTTAGATTAGTCAAAGACCAAAGAATCCAATCAAAACACTGGCAAAAGGCACGAAGAGACATTTCACTGAGGAGGGTGTACCAACAGCAAATGCACACATGAAAAGGTACTAGCTATTAGGAACGTCATTAGCTATTAGGAAAATACAAATTAAAATTACAGTGAGGTATCACTATCACGTGTCTATCCAAATGGCTAAAATAAAAATAGTAATAATATCAATTGCTGGCAAGGATTGTGAATCTGTTGTACACTGCTGGTGGGAATGTAAAATGGTGCATCCACACTGGAAAAACAGATCAGCTGCTTCTTGTGATACTAAACATATATTTAGAGTCCAGCCATTGTACTTTCGGGCCTCTATCCCAGGGAAATGAAAACTTGTGCTTACACAAAAACTTTTATGTAAATGGTCATAGCAGCTTTATTGGTAATAGCCCCAAACTGGAAAAACAACCTAAATGTCTTTCAATGGGTGAACGGTTAAGCCAACTGTGTACATTCATATCATAGACTAATACTCATTAATAATACTCATTAATAAAAGAACCAACTACGGATACATACAACAACTTGGATGGATCTCGAGGGAATTATGCTATGCGGAAAAAAAGCCAGTCTTTAAAAAGTTACATGCTGTGTAATTCTATTTATATAACTTTCTTTAAATAGCAAAATTATAGAAAGGAGGAACTGATTAGTGGTTGCTGGGGGATAGTGATGGCTGGGCGGGGAGAGAGGGTATGTGCGTCTATGAAAAAGTATCATGTGGGAGATTTTTGTGGTGATGGAACTGATCCAGATCTTGATTTTGGTGGTGGTTACACAAGTATACGCATCTGATAAAACTGTAGAGAACTACATTCACACACACGAATGAGTGCGTGTAAAACTAAAGAAATCTAAGTAAGCTCTGTGGGTTGTACCAATATCAGTTTCCTGGTTGTCATATTGTACTAGAGCTATGCAAGATGTTATCACTGGGGGAAAATGGGTGAAGGTCACAAAGACTTCCCTGTACATTTGTTTTTTGCAACTTTTGATTGCAAAAATTTACAATTATTTCACACAAAAAAGTGAAGAAACACCTCTGGGTAAAGTCAGATTTTAAAAAAAAATTCTAAGAACTAGTGACACGACAAAAAATAAAGTCAGAACAATGACATGAAATGAAAGAAGTCATATCAGTAAGGCTGACCCTGCATAGACTCCAGGGTTAAGGTTTGTTAGGAGAATATTTAAAATTAACTTCAGAGCAGGAAGAAGGGACAGCTAGCTCTAATGTTGGGGCCAATGCTTAGTGTTAATTAAAACAAACAACAAAAAAAAACATAACTTTCTTTCATAATTTGTATTTTTGGGGGTCTTCTCTGTCAGGAAGGATGTTCTTCAGATAGAAATTGATGGGAAGGAATATCATGAAGAAATGTGTGAGACCTGAAATAGTTGAGGGCTTTGGGTGAGAGGGCCAGATTACATTCCACAGACGGGCAAAAGGTTGCCAATGTGGTAACAGAACTTGAGAAACCAGACACATCAGGAGACTGACAGGAAGACCTGAACCAGACAAATGCTCATATTTTCAAGAAGGTGAAAGGAGCGCATCCCAGAAAGATACGGTCCACAGGGACAAATGTGAATTCTCTCGTTCAGGCTCAAATGCTCCATTGTTGAAGGGGAGAGGGGCTGATACTGGTTCGTAAGGGAAGACCTGGGGTTTTGTTGGACTTTCAGGGCAGCAAGAGCCAGCAGTCTGTGGTGCCTCTTCAGAAAACTAAAGCAAATCTTCAGCCTACAGAGAGCTAGGTAGGTAGATAGATAGATAGATAGGCAGATAGATGAATAGATAGATAGACAGGTAAACGAGGCTGGAGCCGTTTAGTGCTAAAGTAAGTAGATTCTTCATCTCAGTAAAGCCCTGAGTGGGTAACTGTGTTACAGAGCCTCACAGTGAGTGCTGTCCATGATGGCACTCATCTAGTAAGTTCCATATGTTCTTTGTATGAGGAGGTAGAAGCTGTGAATGCACTTAGGAAAGTGTCCCATCCAAACTGGAGTGATTTTGGTCTGGGGTTAGATTTTTACTTCGTGGTATCTATAACCCCAGTCAGAAATCTGGGATTCACCCTTGACCCTTGTAGCATCCTCACTTACCTTGTCCCCCCACTATAGTCCTACTGATTTGACTTTTTTAAAAAATATATTTATTTATTTATTTGGCTGTACCAGGTCTTAGTTGCAGCACGTGGGATCTTCGTTGCTGCATGTGGGATCTTGGCTGTGGCATGTGGGATCTAGTTCCTTGGCCTGGGACTGAACCCAGGCCCCCTGCATTGGAAGCATGGAATCTTAGCCACTGGACCACCAGGGAGGTCCCTGATTTGACTTCTAAAATTTCTCCAGAGCATTCTCTTTTCCTTCCACACACCCACTGCCTCACATCATCTCTCGCTGCCAAGCTCGTCTCTGTCCTCAGGGTTACTCTTTCCAACTCGTCCCCCATCTATGACGGTGAGTAACCTCAAGTGCAGATCACTGGCTGTCAGCCCAACTTCAGTCTCTTCAAAGCTCCCCATTGCCCTTGCCACTTACAAATCGGCACTTGCCATCCACCTCTACAAGGATTAAATCAGGAACCGCTGCAGCGGCTGACCTTCAACCACCCCTGAAAGGAGTTCAGCGGGGAGATCAGGAATGAGGCTCTCTGCGCTCTGGGAAAAAACTGGCAGAACAGGTCTTCAGATAGGTAGATATTTTCAGGAGAAGATTTTAGGAGCCCAATTCTTGCATCTCCTCTATTTAGAAAAGCGCTAGAATCATTAGCAGGGACATCTGCTCCTTTTGACTAGCAACGAGCCTCTGCCAACATGTGTGCTTGACTGCACATCCCCCCTTCACTAAAGTCATATATAACACTGCCCTTCCCCCCTGCCTCTTTGGAGCAGTTTCTCAGAGCTCTCTGAGATGTTGTCTCCTGGGCTAGAGTCTTCATTTTGTCCCCAATAAAACTTAACTCCCATCTCTCACATTGTGCTTTTTCTTTTTTCTTCAGTAGACACCCTCAGGATAAAGTCCAAATTAATTGGTCCTAGTCTCAATCCCCACTGAGCTCCCCCACCCGATTCTGACCCTACAATATGGAGCTATTTGTATTTTTTCTGAATCTTCCTTGGGAAGGTGTCATAAACACGTTGTGCCCTACCCCAGCTCCAGCCTCCATCTCCTTTCTCTAACGAATCCTTGCTATCCCATTAAACTTTAGAAGAGCTAAAGCTCAGCTCTGCCCTCCAGGGTCCCACATCAGCTTAGATCTGTCCATAAAGTCCTGTGCAAATCTCAGTGACAGCCAGTAATGAACTGTATAGAAATGGGTTACGAATAGGCTCTCTCTGCCGCCCTCCATCCGACATGACTGTGGGCTCCCTGGGGCCAGAGGCCGGGTTGATCCGTGTCTATTTTCTCAGTGCTGAGTGCAGTGTCCAGCATGGAGTAGGTGCCAAATCTGTTTGATCACCTGACTTTACTTGAACATTTTTAGTATCTTAAAAAGGCATGTGTCCAGAACACTGCCTTCTCCAAAGTTCTGAATAACCAACAATTATTAAAGTCATTTGCACTCCTGCCTTCTCTGTTACCCCACTGTGAACACCTAAAGGCAGAACGCTGGACCCTTAATCTTTATACCCCCATAATTCCAGCCACTGACCTGAACAAACAGACCCTGGGTGAGAGGGACAGTCAGGCCAGGGGACAGAGCTGCAGTTGTTCCTGCACATACAGTCTCCAGAAAAGAGAGTGGGAGTGGGAAAGACTGATCAACTTGGAAGACAATTCCAAGAGGATATTCTGAAATGGGAAATCAGAGCTCTCCTGTGGGAAGCACTCACCAGTGACTTTGCATGCTACAAATTCTAGAAGATTTAAAAAACTGCATCACCTGTGTAACACTGAAGGCGAAAATAAAACAACAGTTGACTGAATTTTTAAAATCTGAGTTTAATCTAAGACAGATTAATTATGAAGCTGTAACATACCCTAGCCCACACCAAATGGAGAACACACTCCCCGAGGAACACATGAGTTTTCACAGAAGACATCTTAAAGAATTTTAACAGAATTGCATTAAATAAATTTTCACAGAAGACATCTTAAAGAATTTTAACAGAATTGCATTAAATAAATATGACACTTGGCTTCAGTTTTGTGGAACTTTTTCATCCCTCTTGTTTTGCATTGTCCTTTCATCACACACGTCACAAACATAATCTGTGTGTCAGAATGAGACACTAATAAAAAGGAGGGACATATAATAAGCATTAGCATTAATTGAAGGGAAAATATTTAAATACAGTTTAAAGGAGTCACGAAGCTAAAAAAACCCCTGTATGCTAAAGACACAGCATCTTTACTAGCATTATACAAATTTCCAATGGAAGCATGGAGGTATTCCAGAAATGTATTATTGACTCTCTAAGGTGCAGACCTAGACTTTCAATGGACTCGTCTATTCTTATGCCGCCAAGAGAAAGACTACATCACAGGCAGTGTCATTACTGGGGACTAGTACTTTACCATTAAGTTCAAAGGTCTCCATTGTAGACGGCATGGTTTGGTCCAGAGTCGTTCTTTCTCTGGCGCTAGCTGAGAGCTCTTTCTCCTTGAGAATTTCCTCATTTTCCATTGCTAAGTTTTATAGATGGCCAAAGTCCTGGAGCCAGCAGAAATGCTCCCCACAAGAGGAACCACTCGGGGAAAGATTGTTCCCTTTTAACTACTGCTGCTACTGGTGGAGCACACAGCACTTCCCTTGGCTCTGATTTCTGAATTTGCAAAATGTTTCCTGACATGATCAGGCTTAGGTATTTCTCAAACATGGGCTATTTACATGTGGAGCTCCTGCTTAGTGCAGCTGCTTGTTAAAGGGGGTGTGGGGAGTTGGGACACAAGTCACAGGTCCTTGAACCCACCCCTTGTTCCCAGGCCCCTGAGAGCAGAGCCGATGATCCCCCACACTTTCTCCATCTGTCCAGACCCTGCCATCATCCCAGACCCTGTTTATTGTCGTGGGACCTCTCCAACCCACCGTGAAACCTGCCTCCTCTGACCTACTTCAACCCTTAGAGTTCATCCTTGCTACTCAAAGTGTGGGCCACGGACCAGCAACGTCAACATCACTTGGGAACTTTTTATAAAGGCAGAGTCTCAGGTCCCACCCCACAAAGACTGAATTCAAATCCACAGTTTAAAAAGGTCCCCAGGTGGTGTATGTACGCATTCAAGTTGGAAGCGCCTGGCTCTACCCCATACATTTTAGTGTTTAAGTATGTTTCCTCTCATAGCTTTCCTGTGTTCTCTCTGTGTGCGTGCACATGCGTGCTTGCTCTGGCCCCAGTAAGATCTGAGCTACTTAAGAGAAACCCCTTTGCTCTGCCCCCTACACCAGGCACTCCCCACCAGGGAGGTTGTATAGCACAGTAGTTAAGAGACAGACTCTAAAATCTTGAATGCCTAAGTTCCAATTCCACCTCCTGCAAGCAGCTGCGTGACCACAGGCAAGTCATGTCAGCTTTGAGCACCTCACTTTCCTTATTTGTAAAATAAGGAAGGTGGTAATGATTTTTGTGTACATTAAATGATTTAAGTGGTATAAGGTGGCCAGGATGAGTACTGACACCATGGTGCTGCTATCACTAGAGACATTGTGAACCCACTGTGTCCAGGGAGATGAAGGAAACAACCTTTGCCTTAAAGGAGCTCAGTCTAGTATGCAGGATGATAGTGGATACAACTGAATTCCAGAAAATCGCTGTTTGGTGATTGGACCACCTAGGAGGACAGAGGTGGCCCGGAGGCAGAGAAGGCAGAGAAGGCAGGGCTGGGAATGCCACAAGGAGCTTTTCCATCAGATCTGGGTTTAAAGGGATGACTTGGAAGGTCACCTGTAGAGCAGAATAAGGTGAGGGCCTTGCAAGTGGGAAAGATGGCAAGTGTAGCCTCACAGTGGCCGGATGCTTGTGGACCATGGACCACTGGACTATTTGGGACATGAGAGGTGAGGTGGCAGGAGACGAGGTTGAGCTAGGTCAAGTCGCTTTCTTTGGCCTGTGGCATGGCAGAAAGTAAAGGGGTAAGAAAGTCAGGAAAGAGCATTACTGGCAGTGCCCCACAAGGCAGGGGCCCCCATTGTGCCCACATTTCAACATTCAGGAGGTCCCCAGTTTGGGCTGAGGGCTAGAGGAGCAGAAGCCAGGACAGAAAAAGTTAAAGGAGAGAATTGGCAGTGAGGAAATGAAGGCAGCTGGCAGCTCCAGTCACAAGTTTAGGGGGGGTACCCCCCAAGAGGGCAGGGGCTGTAGGGGCCTCCCCTGTGGACAGGAAATCCCCTGACAAAGGGGTACCTCCTCTCTCCGCCTGGTCAGCTCAGCGCTGACCAAGGGCAGTCCTCACTCATGGGGGTGCAGAAGGGACACTTTGGAAAATGCTGTGTGTTAATGACCGAGTGTAGCCTTCTTCGGAGGGAGCATTTAGTGGATGTCAGGTTTCGTCATTTAGCTCTGGCTCTGGGATCAAACAGACTTGGGACCCAAACCCAACTCTTTCATTAACTTGCTGTGTGACCTTGGGTGATTGACTTAGCTTCTCTGAACCTCAGCACAACGTAATAGCTCATAGAAGGATTAACACATATACATTACTCAAAACTCCCAATAACTTGTAACTTGCCTCTGATCTTGTGGTTAGAAAGTGATGACACCACAATGCAAACCCAGGACTTCCTGCCTCTACAGCTTGGTTTAAATCTAGTTTAATCTAAGGGCTATAATCCGGAAGTTCATACCAGATGAGCTTTCTGAAAACACACATGCCATTCCCCCAACCCCAGCCAGAGATTCTGGTTTTAATAAGAAGCCTCATGGTTGGTTCTAATGCACAGCCAGGCTGAGGACTGCTGTGCAGAATCGTAGAGCAGTCACAGGCAGCACGGAGACATGTGTGAGCCCTCGGGACTCCATCCTGGGAGGATCCATGCAGTTGAACAATCAGAAATTACTGATATTCACCCCTTTTGATAGTTGATAAATAAATACTTCATAGGATTGCAGGGCCAGACTAGGCACATGAGGCACTAGCGTGGGGTGCAAAAGATTCAGTAATCAAGCTACGTAATATTTGAACACAGTTTTTAAAAATCAAAATGAATGCAAAAAGCCCATCACGAAAACAAAATCAACATTTTAAATAAACCACAAAGATCCCATGCTGCATTTTGCAATGACTCTCGTCACCCGCTCACCTGGTCCCAGCCCTGCTCCTTACTCGGGGTTTCAGCATCCTCATTTGCAAAATGGGATACCAACAGTTTCCCTGTTTGTCCATAGGGTGGGTGTGAGGATCAAACGAAATAATAAAAGTCTAAGTGTAAGCAAAAGGGCTTTCAGGGGAATAACATCTTATACCAAGCCGGCACATAACGTAAAACTCCTGCATTGTCGATGCCACCCTTAAAAATACCTTAAGTCTCCCATAAAGTGCAAAACACACAATTTGGAGAATATTGCACAGTTTCTTCCTAAGTCCCACTCAGACACTTTTATCTCCAGAACACAGATCTGGCTGTTGCTTCCCTTGAGCACCAGATGAAGTGGTCGACTTGCATTTGGGGACTATGCTGTTCAAGAAATGCAGGGTTTGGCTTTCTTTTTCTTTCAGAGCGCATATAATTGCATTGGAGAAATTAAATGTATTTTCAGAGGGGTTCTGGTGTAGTTCTATGAAGGTCTGATGTTCTCCAAACTGGCTTCATTAGACAGGGGTAATGGGGCTGGAGTCCTAGGCAAGCACAACCCAACTCATGGTAGCCTCTGCAGAGCTTGACTTTCTATAAACTAGCCTAGTCGATGGGCCACCTGGCAGATCACCGAGGACTCCTGAGTAAACCCATTCCCGCTTAAAACTGGGGCAACCATGTTAACACATGATGTAAAAATCAAACCAAAGTATTCAAACCAAAGTATTCAAACCAAACAAACAAAACCTCACAGCAAAGAGGCAAGCCAAGACTCTGGGATGGTCCTTGAGTCCCTGTCACACCTCACGGGCAGCTTGGCCATTCGTTCTGTCGTCTTCTTAAGCTCATCAGTGGAGACAATGGAAGGAGGACCTGGGCTGAAGAAAATGCAAAGGAGACAAATATTAAACATTTCTATCTGTTGACTTTATTTTTCTTGCCAGTCGTGCATGACAGTAGTGGTCGGTGTCTCCCAGGCCTAGCCTAGCACCTACTTAATAATTTCATTAATGGTACTTCATGAAGCATCATTACTGCAGATTCATTTTAAAAATTAAAAAAAAAAAATCAACACCACAAATGATCATCATTAGGTGAACAGGTAAATAAATTGAGGTGTACCCATTCAATGGGATACTAATCAGTAATAAAGAAGCGGCGACACGGGTGAATCTCAAAAGCCATTATGTTGAGCAAAATAAGCTAGACCCCAAGAGAACATGTTGTATGACTTCAGTCACATAAGTTTCCAGAACAAGCCACACTCATCTATAGTGTCAGAAAACAGAGCCACAGTTTCCAGGGGTGGAGGTAGGGGAGAACTGACTGCAGAGGAGCACAGGGGAAATTTATGGGTTGATGGCAGTGTTTTGTGCCTCGATGAGGGTGTTAGTTACAAAACTCATCAAATTTTACTCCTGAAATATATATATATATATATATATATATATATATATATATACACAGTATGTAAATTACACCTAAGGAGAGTTAATTAAAACAGAAATTAAAGAAAAAAGATGACAAAATTATTATTGTTGGACCTTGGCCCACCTAGCAGAAGTTTGTCCTTTGAGAGCCATTGGAGGGTGTAGATGGGGTGAAGTGTGTGTGAGGCCTCGCTGAGCCACCACACCTTCTCTTCCCTGTGTAGGGATGCTCACACACGTTTTGGGATTGCTGCATCAGGACTGCAGCCTGTGTCCTCAGAATAGAGGGAAGAAAAGGGAAGCAGACTGGTCTACGGTGGGACTTTCCCACTGACCCAGCACTCCCACCCAGGGAACACCCAGCACAAAGGCCAGGGAGGCAGCTGTGCATCTCTGGGCTGATTTGGAAAACACAAGTTCTCCTGACCAAAGATGCCACCCTCTGTCTTCCGGACACCTACAGTGTTTTCACAGGGGCCAAACATTTTATTACCCCGATTTAAATGTATCCCTTTCTTGGAGATTATTCATACTGACGTGTAAACAAGCAATATTATTCCTTTCCCAGAGAAGGTTTTGGAAGTTGGAGGAGATGCAGGGGCAGGTGAGAGTTGGAGCCACCCTGGATTCTGGAAGCCTCTGCACAAGAAAATGTTAAGTATGCACTAAAAGAAAAAGAGTCACTATTAGAAGTTGTACCAAGGGTCACCTGTGCTAATTATCATTGATCTGAAACAATTTTGCCTGAGCAATCCTGGACTGGGAGCAATTGGGATGGAACAGAGAAGATAGGAAATCAGTCAGAATTGCCTGGAGGTGGTTGTCAGTCATCCCCCATTCATTCAACAGATGTTCACTGAGTTTTTACTCTGTCCCAAGCTCTGCACTGGTAAGAAAACAGACTCATACCCTCTCCAATGATCTGGTTCTTCCCCTCTATTAGTCACATGCTGTCAGGGTCATACCCTACCTTGTCATTTTTACTCATAGTAAATCCTTCATAATCACTCATCCGTTCTACTTTCTGGCCACAGCACAGATCTTTACAGTTCTTCCTTCAGTATGCTATTTCTAACAGTCCTTTGCCTCTAGGACTTCTGATCTGTTATTCTGCCACTCTTCCACTGTCCATTCCCCAGTTCATGTCCTTTCTCCCATTTAAATTTATGGTCAGTCATTTTAATCACCCCCGGTACACACTCTCAACTCCCTTGCCCCTGTTTTGCTTCATTGTACTCAGTTGACAAAAAACATGGCAGAGGTTAGATCCAACCCTCTGTGCAACGGAATGTAACTGGAGTAAATGATGTGATCATGGTGGTGGTCTCATTTTAATTTTGTGACATAAACTGCAAATGAACCTTAATCTCGTCTGGCGATAAGACTATAGTTCTTTATTCAAGTAACTCTCCCAAACAACTCTTTCATCTTCACTTCATCTCCTGTCTTCACTCTGAGCTGATGACCTTGCCCTCCTCTTAAGAAAATTCAAGCAACCAGAAGTGGAACACCAGACTCCCACCACTGCCGGCATCTCTACCAAGATGCCATCTTCCTGCGATAATGACTGGCGTCTGGCGATAAGACTATAGTTCTTTATTCAAGTAACTCTCCCAAACAACTCTTTCATCTTCACTTCATCTCCTGTCTTCACTCTGAGCTGATGACCTTGCCCTCCTCTTAAGAAAATTCAAGCAACCAGAAGTGGAACACCAGACTCCCACCACTGCCGGCATCTCTACCAAGATGCCATCTTCCTGCCTTCTTATGACTTAGATGAACTGTCCAAGCTCCTGTCAAGAAGCACTCTCTCAACCTGTGCACTAAATCCCATCACCTCTCACCTACTTTCGGGTATTTTCCCAGCAGCAGTCCTTCCTTCTCTCTCCTCTACAACATCAATGATACAGTCTCCATTGGATTGTTCCCAACTGCTGAACATACATACTATTAGTTTTCCATCCTGAAACATTTACTCTTGGTCCACTTCATGCAACCTACTACCTAAATTTTTGCTCTCCTTTGTGGAAAACTTCCTCAAAATTGTTGTTGATACCCATTGTCCGTAATTCCTCTCCTTCCATGCTTTTAAAATCCACTCCAATGGAACTTTTATCCCCATCGCTTAACCAAAACTACTCTCATTAAATCACTAATGGATTCTACATGGTGCCCTCCTATGGTCAAATTTTAGTCCTCCTTTTTTTTTATCAGAAGTACATCATAGGGTTCCTCACTCTCTCCTCCTTGAAATAATCTTTTATGTTGTCTTTTAACACATTATTGAACGGCGGATTTTTGCAGAAACTAGTGCCTGTGGCCAGAGATTTGTTATGTAAGTGAATACTGAAATGTCTCTAGTCAGTAAAGTTTGGGTAACAAAAGACGTATTAAGACGTCTCTGGTCAATAAGTTGTTAAGACATAGCACTTTCTTGATAGTTTTCCTACCTCACTGGTCACTCTTGGTTAATTTTGCTCATTTGTTCTCTTTCTTCACCTATTTATGTTAGGGTGCCCCAGGATTTGATCCTTTGTCATCTTTTCCATTTATACTCACTTCTTCAGGGAAGTTATCTGGTCTCATGTTTAAATTCCACCTATGTGTCATTATTCACAAATTTATATTTCTAGATCAGACTTCACTCTTGAACTTCAGATGCCTATATCTACCTACACGTTACATAGACATCTCAAGCTCTATGTGCTCCAGATTTTGCTCCATCTTAGTTGATGGCAAATTTATCACTCCAGTTGTTTTGATCAAAAAACCTGACACTGGGCTTCCCTGGTGGCTCAGTGGTTGAGAGTCCGCCTGCCGATGCAGGGGACACGGGTTCGTGCCCCAGTCCGGGAGGATCCCACATGCCGCGGAGCGGCTGGGCCCGTGAGCCATGGCCGCTGGGCCTGCGCGTCCGGAGCCTGTGCTCCGCAATGGGAGAGGCCACAGCAGTGAGAGGCCCGCATACCACAAAAAACAAAACAAAACAAAACAAAAAACCTGACACTAACCTTGACTCCTTTCTCTCTCACACACTCTTTCTCTCTCCACATTCAATCCATTAAGAAATCCTTTGGCTTTACCTCCAAAATAGATCCAGAATTCGAAACTTCTCATCATCTCCCCACTACCACTCTGGTGCAAGTCACCACAATCTCTCTCCTGAATTACTTCACTAACTTTGTTTTTTGTGAAGAAACAAGATATTAATATAATATTCAAACTTAGTATTCTTTTCTTTCCAGTTTTATTGAGATATAATTGATATACAGCACTGCATAAGTCTAAGGTGTCCAGCATAATGATTTGACTTACATACATCATGAAAAGATCATCACAATAAATTTAGGGAACAACCATCATCTCCTATAGATACAAAATTAAAGAAATAGAAAATAATTTTTCCCTTGTGATGAGAACCCTTAGGATTTACTCTCTTAACAACTTTCGTACATAAGGTTCTGCAGCGTTAATAATATTTATCATGCTTTGCATTTCATCCCTACTTCAATAATTTTCTAACTGGTGTCCATACTACCATATGGTCCACATTCAATATAGCAGCTAGAGTTATCCTTTTAAAACATAAGTCAGGGCTTCCCTGGTGGCACAGTGGTTGAGAGTCCGCCTGCCAATACAGGGGACGCAGGTTCATGCCCCGATCCGGGAGGATCCCATGTGCCGCGGAGCGGCTGGGCCCGTGAGCCATGGCCACTGGGCTTGTGCATCAGAGCCTGTGCTCCGCGGCGGGAGAGGCCACAGCAGTGAGAGGCCCGCGTACCACAAAAAATAAAAATAAAAAAGTAGAAAATAAGTCAGGCATGATGTCAGGGAAGATGATGGAGCAGAAACTAGCAGGAATCTATCTCTCAGCTGAACAACAATTATACTGACAGAAACGGTGTGAAGTGACTATGTTGTAACTCTGAAATTTATTTGAATATTTGCGGCTTCAATGAAACAGCTTGGCTGATAAATTGCAGTTCATTTCTACTGATTTTAGCCATCAGCATGGTGACAGCTAACCATCTCCTACCTGCCCCTCACTCCATGGCAGGCATTTGTAGGGACAGCAACACACATTTCTGGCATGACTTGACAGGGCCAGAGTGTGCAATAAGGACCTTGTCCTCCAAATATTGGGGTTCTGTGTTCTGATTACAGATTGCTCCTTCAGATTACTAATGGGAAGGCATGAAGGCTGTATGCCCTTGTTTCAACCCTCACCTGCTGAATCAGCTTTGAGGAGATTTACAGGAGCAGTAACTGCTGTTTTGGGCATTCAAAAACAACCCTATATATGGAGGAATTTAGAAAGCAAGTCCAGGGAAGGAGGCAGATTCAAAAGAGAGCTGAGAAAACCTTAGGTTTTCACTGTAGGCTGATCCCCAGCACAGAGGCACCCTAGAACAATTTTTGAAAAATTAAAACAACAACAAATTTTTTTAAATTAAAAAAAGCCAGCAATCCAGAGGAAGATGCTAATTTACAGATTTACCACATTATAAGATTCAAATGTCCCAGCTTTCAACCAAAAAAAATCACAAGGTGTACAAAGAAATAGGAAAGTATGGCCCATTCAAAGGAACAAAATAAATAGACAGAAACATACTTGAGGAAGCCCAGATATCAGATTGACTATACAAAAACTTTAAAGCAATTCTCTTACAGATGCTCAAAGAGGTAAAGGAACACATGGACAAAGACAGAAAAGCAATGCATGGACAAAATGAGAATATCAACAAAGGGGTAGAAAATATAAAGATGGACCAAAAAGAAATTCTGGAGCTGAAAGGTACAATAAGTGAAATGAAAGGTACACTAGAGGGTTTCAAAAACGTATTTGAGCAAGCACAAGAAAGAATCAGAAAACTTGAAGATATGATCATTGAGATTACTGAGTCTAAACAGAAAAAAAAAAGAATGAAGAAAAAGTAAACAGAGTTTAAGGGATCTGTGGGGCACCATCAAGCCGACCAACATACACATTGTGGGAAGAAGGAAAAAAGAAATGGCAGAAAGAATATATGAAGAAATAATGGCTGGAAGCTTTCCAAATGTGCTGAAATATATTAATACCCACAAATCCAAAAAGCTCAACAAACATGTAGGATAAACTCAAAGAGACCCATAGTGATACACATTATAGTCATATTGTCAAAAGATGAAAAGAATCTTGAAAGCAGCAAGACAGAAGTGACTTCAAGGAATCCTCAATAAGGATCTCTGTGAGACAGCACACAACACTACAGCAGCAGAGTTTTTGTATGCTGTTGAAATTAAGTTGGGATAGATTCTAATTAGAATGTTATAAGTTTAGGATGTTGAATGTAATGGTAACCTAAAAGAAAATAGAATTTATGCATAAGAAAATGACAATAGAAATCAAAATGTTTCACTATAAAAAATCAACTAAACACAAAGAAGGCAGTAATGGAGGAAATGAGGGGGAAAAGCTGTAGTTCATGTAGAAAACAAATGGCAAAATGGCAGAAATAAATTCCTCCTTTCAGTAATTATTTTAAATGTAAATGGATTAAACTCTCCAATAAAAAAGCAGAGTTTGGAAGAATGGATTAAAAAAATATAATTCAACTATATGTTGTCTACAAGAGACTCATTTTATTTTATTTTTTAATTTATTTTTTGTCCTTGAGATGTTTTATTTCATGAATTTTTATGCCCTATGCCCAAATAATTTTTTTATTGGAGTATAGTTGTTTTACAATGTTGTCTTAGTGCCTGCTGTGCAGCAAAGTGAATCAGTCATACATATAAGTATATCTACTCTTTTTAAGATTTCCTTCCCATTAAGATCACCACAGAGCATTGAGTAGAGTTCCCTGTGCTATACAGTAGGTTCTCATTAGTTATCTATTTTATCCATAGTAATGTATATATGTCAATCCCAATCACCCAATTCATCCCACCCCGCCTTCTCCCTTGGTAACCGTAAATTTGTTCTCTACATCTGTGACTCTATTTCTGCTTTGCAAATACATTCATCTCTACCATTTTGCTAGATTCCACATATAAGCGATATTATATGATATTTGTTTTTCTCTTTCTGACTTACTTCACTCTGTATGGCAGTCTCTAGGTTTGTCCACATCTCTGCAAATGGCACTATTTCGTTCCTTTTTATGGCTAACTAATATTCCATTGTATATATGTACCACATCTTCTTTATCCATTCCTCTGTCAATGGGCATTTAGGTTGCTTCCATATCCCGGCTATTGTAAGAGTGCTGCAATGAATATTGGGGTGCATGCATCCTTTCGAATTATGGTTTTCTCTGGATATACGCCTAGGAGTGGGATTGCTGTGTCATATGGTAGTGCTATTTTTAATTTTTTTTTTTTTTTTGCGGTAAGCGGGCCTCTCACTGTTGTGGCCTCTCGTGTTGCAGAGCACAGACTCCAGACACGCAGGCTCAGCAGCCATGGTTCACAGGCCCAGCCGCTCCACGGCATGTGGGATCTTCCCAGACCGGGGCACGAACCTGTGTCCCCTGCATCGGCAGGGAGACTCTCAACCACTGTGCCACCAGGGAAGCCCTTTAATTTTTGAAGCAACCTCCATACTGTTCTCCATAGTGGCTGTACCAAATTAGATTAGCACCAACAGTGTAGGAGGGTTCCTTTTCTCCAAACCCTCTCCAGCATTTATTGTTTGTATCAATAGATTTTTTGATGATGGCCATTCTGACCAGTGTGAGGTACAAATCAAAACCCCATTGTAGTTTTGATTTGCATTTCTCTAATCATTAGTGATGTTGGGCACCTTTCATGTGTTCATTGGTCATCTGTATGTCTTCTTCAGAGAAATGTCTATTTAGGTCTTCTGCCAATTTTTTGATTGGCTTGTTTTTTTGATATTGAGCTGCATGCGCTGTTTGTATATTTTGGAGATTAATCCCTTGTCAGTTGCTTGGACTGCAAATATTTCCTCCCATTCTGGGGGTTGTCTTTTCATTTTGTTTATGGTTTCCTTTGCTGTGCAAAAGCTTTTAAGTTTAATTAGGCCCCATTTGTTTATCTTTGTTTTTATTTTCTTTACTCTAGGTTGTGGATTGAAAAAAATCTTGCTGCGATTTATGTCAAAGAGTGTTCTGCCTATGTTTTCCTCTAAGAGTTTTATGGTGTCCGGTCTTACATTTAGGTCTTTAATCCATTTTGAGTTTATTTTTGTGTATGGTGTTAGGGAGTGTTCTAATTTCATTCTTTTACATGTAGTTGTCCAGTTTTCCCAGCACCATTTATTGAAGACACTGTCTTTTCTCCATTATATATTCTTGCCTCCTTTATCATAGCTTAGGTGGCCATAGGTGCATGGGTTTATCTCTGGATTTTCTCTAAGGATTGCACTGAATCTGTAGATTGCTTTCTGTGGTACAGTCATTTTCACAATATTCATTCTTCCAATCCAAGAATATGGTATATCTCTCCAACTGTCTGTGTCATCTTTGATTTCTTTCATCAGTATCTTATTGTTTTCTGAGTAGAGGTGCTTTGGCCTCCTTAGGTAGGTTTATTCCTAGGTATTTTATTCTTTTTGATACAGTGGTAAATGGGATTGTTTCCTTAATCTCTCTTTCTGATATTTCATTGTTGGTGTATAGGAATGTGAGAGATTTCTGTGTATTAATTTTGTATCCTGCAACTTTACCAAATTCATTCATGAGCTCTAGTAGTTTTCTGGTAGCATCTTTAGGATTTTCTATGTATAGTATCATGTCATCTGCAAACAGTGACAGTTTTACTTCTTCTTTTCCAATTTGAATTCCTTTTCTTTCTTTTTCTTCTCTGATAGCCATGGCTAGGACTTCCCAAACTATGTTGAATAAAAGTGGCGAGAGTGGACATCCTTGTCTTGTTCCTGATCTTAGTAGAAATGCTTTCAGCTTTTCACCATTGAGTATGATGTTAGCTATAGGTTTGTCATATATGGCTTTTATTATGTTGAGATAGGTTCCCTCTAACTCCACTTTCTGGAGAGTTTTCTTTTTCTTGATCATAAATGGTGCTGAATTTGTCAAAAGCTTTTTCTGCATCTATTGAGATGATCATATGGCTTTTTTCTTCAATTTATTAATGTGGTGCATCACATTGATTTATTTTCATATGTTGAAGAATCCTTGCATCCCTGGGATATATCCCACTTCATCAGGGTGTATGATCCTTTTAATGTGTTGTTGGATTCAGTTTGTTAGTATTTTGTTGAGGATTTTTGCATCAATGTTCATCAGTGATACTGGCCTGTAATTTTCTTTTTTGTGTGTTATCTTTGCCAGGTTTTGGTATCAGGGTGATGGTGACCTTGTAGAATGAGCTTGGGAGTGTTCTTTCCTCTGCAATTCTTTGGAAGAGTTTCAGAAGAGTAGGTGTTAACTCTTCTCTAAATGTTTGAAAGAATTTGCCTGTGAAGCCATCTGGTCCTGGGCTTTTGTTTGTTGGAAGATCTTTAATCACAGTTTCAATTTCAATACTTGTGATTGGTCTGTTCATATTTTCTATTTCTTCCTGATTCAGTCTTGGAAGATTGTATCTTTCTAAGAATTTATCCATTTCTTCTAGGTTGTCCATTTTTTTGGTGTATAGTTGCTTGTTGTAATCACTAATGATCCTTTGTATTTCTGTGGTATCCATTGTAAGTACTCTTTGTTCATTTCTAACTTTATTGATTTGAATCCTCTCCCATTTTTTTCTTGATGATCCTGGATAAATCTTTATCAATTTTGTTTATCTTCTCAAAGAACCAGTTTTTAGTATCTTCGATCTTTGTTATTGTTTTCTTCAGCTCTATTTCATTTATTTCTTCTCTGATCTTTATGATTTCTTTCCTTCTACTAACTTTGGGTTTCATTTGTTCTTCTTTCTCTAGTTGCTTTAGGTGTAAGGATAGGTTGTTTATTTGAGATTTTTCTTGTTTCTTGAGGTAGGATTGTATTGCTATAAACTTCCCTCTTAGAACTGCTTTTGCTGCATCCCATAGGTTTTCATTTGTCTCTAGGTATTTTTTGATTTACCCTTTGATTTCTTCAGTGATCCATTGATTATTTAGTAACATATTGTTTATCCTCCATGTGTTTATATTTTTCACCTTTTATTTTTTTCTGTAATTGATTTCTAATCTCAGAGCATTGTGGTCAGAAAGATGCTTGATATGATTTCAATTTTCTTAAATTTACTGAGCCTTGATTTGTGACCAAATATGTGATCTATCCTGGAGAATATTCCATGTGCATATGAGAAGAACGTGTATTCTGCTGCTTTTGGATGGAATGTCTTATAAACATCAATTAAGTCTATCTGTTCTAATGTGTCATTTAAGGCTTGTGTTTCCTTATTCATTTTCTGTCTGGATGATCTACATTGATGTAAGTGGGGTGTTCAAGTTCCCACTATTATTCTGTTATTATCGATTTCCCCTTTTATGGCTGTTAACATTTGCCTTATATATTGAGGGGCACCTATGTTGGGTGCATATATATTTACAATTATTATGTCTTATTCTTGGATTGATCCCTTGATCATTATGTAGTGTCCTTCCTTGTCTCTTGTAACAGTCTTTATTTTAAAGTCTATTTTGTCTCATATGAGTATTGCTACTCCAGCATTCTTTTGATTTCCATTTGCCTGGAATATCTTTTTCCATCCCCTAACTTTCAGTCTGTATGTGTCCCTAGGTCTGAAGTGGGTCTCTTGCAGACAGCATATATATGGGTCTTGTTTTTGTATCCATTCAGTGAGCATGTGTCTTTTGGTTGGAACATTTAATCCATTTACATTTAAGGTAATTATCGATAGGTATGTTCCTATTGCCATTTTCTTAGTTGTTTGGGGTTTGTTTTTATAGGTCTTTTTCTTCTCTTGTGTTTCCTGCCCAGAAAAGTTCCTTTAGCATTTGTTGTAAAGCTGGTTTGGTGCTGCTGAATTCTCTTAGCTTTTGCTTGTCTGTAAAGCTTTTGATTTCTCTGTTGAATCTGAGTGAGATCCTTGTTGGGTAGAGTAATCATGGCTGTAAGTTTTTCCCTTTCATCACTGTAAATATATTATGCCGCTCGCTTCTGACCTCCAGAGTTTCTGCTGAAAAGTCAGCTAATCCCCTTATGGGGATTCCCTTGTATGTTGTTTGTTGCTTTCCCCTTGCTGCTTTTAATATTTTTTCTTTGTATTTAATTTTTGTTAGATTGATTAATAAATGTCTCAACTTGTTTCTCCTTGGGTTTATCCTGTATGGGACTCTCTGCTCTTCCCAGACTTGGGTGACCATTCCCTTTCCCATGTTAAGGAAGTTTTAGCCTATAATCTCTTCAAATATTTTCTCAGATGCTTTCTCTTTGTCTTCTTCTTCTGGGACCCCTGTAATTCGAATGTTGGTACATTTAATGTTGTCCCAGAGGTCTCTAAGACTGTCCTCATTTCTCGTCATCCTTTTTTCTTTATTCTCTTCCATGGCAGTTATTTCCACCATTCTATCTTCCAGGCTCCCTTATCCATTCTTCTGCTTCATTTATTCTGGTATTGATTCCTTCTAGTGTATTTTTCATTCCAGTTATTGTGTTGTTCATCACTGTTTTTTCTTTAGTTCTTCTAGTTCCTTGTTAAACATTTCTTGTATCTTCTCCATCTGTGACTCCATTCTATTTCCAAGATCTTGGATCATCTTTACTATCATTACTCTGAGTTGTTTTTCAGTTAGATTGTCTATTTCCTCTTTATTTATTTGGTCTTGTGTGTTCTTACCTTGCTCCTACATCTGCAACATATTTCTCTGTTGTCTCATTTTGTCTAACTTACTGTGTTTCTGGTCTCCTTTCCACCTGCTGCAGGGTTGTAGTTCCTCTTGCTTCTGGTGTCTGTCCCCTGATGGGTGAGGTTGGTCCAGGGGCTTAATAGCTTCCTGTTGAGAGAGACTGGTGCCTGCGCTCTGGGGGATGGAGCTGAGTCTTGTCCCTCTGATGGGCAGGGCCACATCAGGGGTGTGTTTTGTGGTGTCTGTGAGCTTAGTATGACTACAGACAGCCTGTCTCCTGATGGGTGGGGCTGTGTTTCTTTCTTGTTTGACCTTAGGCATCCAGCACTGGACCTTGCAGGCAATTGGGTGGAGCCAAGTCTTGATGTTGAGATGGGGACCTCCAAGAGAGCTCATGCTAATTGATATTCCCTGGGGCTGAGAATTCTCTGGCAGCAGTGCTTCCACCACAGGTGCTCAGGCTTCACCCCAGGCCAGGGAACTAAGACCTCGCAAACCATGCAGCATGGCAAAAAAAGAAAAATAAAACAAACAAACAAAACCCAGGACAAATAATAAAAACAAAAACAAATGAAAACAAACAGAAAAACAAACAGCAAATAAAAACCAAAGATAACAACAAAACAAACAATAAAAGAGAGACTCATTTTAGATCAAAAGACAAAAACAGATTGAAAGTGAAAGGATGGCAAAACTTATTCCCTATAAATGGTAATCAGAAGAGAAGTGAAGTCAGTATACTAATATCGACAAAATAGACTTTAAATCTAAAAAAGATTACAAGGGACAGAGAAGGATATTATATATTAATAAAATGTTCAATACAGCAAGAATATATATAATATACACTTGCAGACATAATAACAGACCCTCAAAATATATGAAGCAAAAATGGACAGAATTGAAGGGAGAAATAGATCATCCAACAATAATAGTCAGAGACTTCAAAACCCCGCTTTCAGCAATGATGGAATGACCAGATAGAAGGAAGATAAGTAAGGAAATAGAGGACTTGGACAACACAGTATATCAATTAGACCAAAAAGACATATGTAGGGACTTCCCTGGTGGCCCAGTGGTAGAGAATCCACCTTCCAATGCAGGGAAAGTGGGTTGGATCCCTGGGAAGGGAACTAAGATCCCCCACGCCTTGGGACAACTAAGCCCATGTACCACAACTAATGAGCTTGCGCACCTCAACTAGAGCCCATGTGCCACAAACTAAAGAGCCCATGCACTCTGGAACCCACGTGTCACAACTACAGAGCCCATGCACACTGGAGCCTGCATGTCACAACTAGAGAAGAGAAGACCTTCATGCCACAGTTAGAGAGAAGCTTATGCACCACAATGAAGAGTCCATACTGCAGTGAAAAATCCCATATGCCTCAACGAAGATCCCATGTGCCGCAACTAAGACCCAACTCAGCCAAAAAGAAATAAAATAAATAAATAAATTAAATAAATAAAATAAATAAACTAAGACCCAACTCAGCCAAAAAGAAATAAATAAATTAATTAATAATAAATAAATCTTTTTTTTTAACATCTTTATTGGGGTATAATTACTTTACAATGGTGTGTTAGTTTCTGCTTTATAACAAAGTGAATCAGTTATACATATACATATGTTCCCATATCTCTTCCCTCTTGCATCTCCCTCCCTCCCACCCTCCCTATCCCACCCCTCCAGGCTGTCACAAAGCACCGAGCCAATATCCCTGTGCCATGCGGCTGCTTCCCACTAGCTATCTACCTTACTACGTTTGTTAGTGTGTATATGTCCATGACTCTCTCTCGCCCCGTCACAGCTCACACTTCCCCCTCCCCATAACCTCAAGTCCATTCTCTAGGAGGTCTGCGACTTTATTCCTGCCTTACCCCTAGGTTCTTCATGACATTTTTTTTTCTTAAATTCCATATATATGTGTTAGCATACTGTATTTGTCTTTTTCTTTCTGACTTGCTTCACTGTGTATGACAGACTCTAGGTCTATCCACCTCATTACAAATAGCTCAATTTCGTTTCTTTTTATGGCTGAGTAATATTCCATTGTATATATGTGCCACATCTTCTTTATCCATTCATCCGATGATGGGCACTTAGGTTGTTTCCATCTCTGGGCTATTGTAAATAGAGCTGCGATGAACATTTTGGTACATGACTCTTTTTGAATTTCGGTTTTCTCAGGGTATATGCCCAGTAGTGGGATTGCTGGGTCATATGGTAATAATAAATAAATCTTAAAAAAAAAAAAGACATATGTAGAAACTCTATCCAACAGCAGTAGGACACACATTCTTCCCAAGTACATGTGGACATGTTCTAGAATGCATGGATGTTCAGCCACAAACAAGTCCCAACATATTTTAAAAGACAGATATCATACAAAGTATCTTTTCCAACTCCAATGAGATGAAGTTAGAAATCAGTATCAGAAAGAATACCAGAAAATTCACAAATATGTGGAAATTAAACAACATATTCTTAAGCAACTAATGGGTCAAAGAAGAAATCACAAGGGAAATTATAAAATACCTAGAGGTGAATGTAAACAAAAGTATAACATACCAAAACTTACATATACTTATAAATGTTAAAATAAATATTTTGTTATATATATTTTACCACAATAAAAAAAGTAACCCAGATTGGCCAGAATAGCCTAATCACCTCTCTTGCTGTGTAACAGGCCCTACACACAATAAATCTGGAGGATGGGAGCCTATCTTCCCCTTTTTTCACCCTCAAGTCTTGTTCTTGCCCCACAGTCCCCAGGAAGACTAGGTTCAGAAGGACATTGCCTTTGGGTAGAAGCAGGGTTCATTTACTAGCTAGTCAGTGTCATATGACTTCCTGGGAGACCCAAGGAATGAGTGCAGTGATCTGAACCTAAAAAGTCATGGGGAAGTGGGAGCCTGTGAAAGAATGCCCAGGGATGGAACATTTGCTTAGGTTTCTCTTCTCCTTCTGACTCATATTTCTGGACACCCCTGGCAGCAAACATCTGGCACTGGGAGGGCTGAATGGCCATGTGACCTGTAAACACTGGGTGAAGAGGCATTCATTTGCAATCTCAGAGAGCATCTGGAGAGCTTTGGGAAGAAAGGAAGCAGTGAGTTGTTGTTTGAGGTGACTAACAGATGAGTAGACAGATGATACATGACTGCTGCCTCACGGTGAATGGCTAGCTTCACATAACTAAGTAGAATTCTGTTTCACTTTGACTCCACATTAGCTGAAGCAGGGGCAGGGTAACGTATACAGGCTGAAGTCAGGAGGGGTGAAATCAGTGCTCATTTGACTATTCCCCTGGAGCTAAGCTCAGATGCAAGTGGAGAAGAGATGAGTTCTCAGGTCCCTCCAGCCACTCAGAAGTACTGCAGCTGTGCCAGGTACTTGCTCAGGATTGCTAGAGCAGACAAGTATGGGTGTGGGAGCTGTCCACACCAATTTTCCCTTTCTGGAGCCCCCCTACTTCTTTCATCAGTATTACCTTTTGTCTATTGTCATTCAGTCCAATGTGATCAGGGGACCTGCAGTAACTCTGCCAAGGTGTAGGCAAGAAAACAAAGAGAGACCAATAGCATGGTTCCCTTCTGGTATTTAAATCACAGCTGAAGAGACATTAGCTTAAAAATAGTTGGGGTTTTACTTCTTCCTAGCAGTGTTGTCCTGAGCAGGCCATTCCTGCTACTTGACCTTAGCCCTGCCCTGCTACCTACCATCTCAAACTGCCTCAGTTTCTCTCTTTTCTAAGCCCAGTTCTTTCAGTCAAGGCTGGAAGTCCCTGACAGTCTTCCAATAAATTTCTTCTTGCTAAGGTGGCTAGATTTGATATAGATTTTTATTGGGTATAGCTAAAGAACCCAGGTTCCGTTAGATTTTCACAAAGGGCATCCAGGGCCTTCTTCTGACCCTCTTTCTGCTCACCTCTCAGGTCTATGTGCCCCGTGTTTCTGGATTCCCAGTGCTTTGGGTCTGGTACCCCCTTCAAAGGCCTTAGCCTCATAGGACCCAACCAGCCTGAACTCAAGCTGGAGGAGGGGGGAAGCTCATAGTTTTCAGAACTAATATGGTTGATTCACTCCCCAGTAACCCAATTCAAATCCAATAATTAGCGATACTTTTTTGACAGTTCTCAATTTTACCTATTTCTGAAAGGAACAATTTTTTCAATAGTAAAATAGCAACAAAAAAATTTTTAAACAAAAACAATGACAACCCAGAAAAAAACATCAGATGGTATTGAGTAGAGTGTCTCTTTCAAATAGCCCCTAGGAAATGACTCAGGGGTGGCCCCTCCCTCTTGTAATCTTGACTTGCTATCAAGTCAAGAATGCTCCAAAGACTCTGGATGAGACATTTTTCCATTTGCTTAGTTAAGACTGCCTGCATTTGAGCCCTTTTCCGTGACTGGGGTCTTTTCCACCTTTGGAGAGTCAAGGGGTGGCAGAAATCATGTTCTACTAAAAGAGGCTGATGAGTCTAGTTACTTGAATTCCCAGCCTCACTGGCAGCCAAGCACGGGTATGTGGCCAAACAGGCACACCCTCCATGTTCCTTTAAAGGAGAAGCTGGGATTACTGCACACCAGAGAAGGGACAGTAGCTGCAGTAACGCCAAGGGTTTCATCTCAGCCCTCCCTGACAGCATAGGCAGCAGGAGAATGGTAACAGCAAATGGATCCTCACAGGATGGGTTCTGTAGCATGATTTTGGCTTGTATCCCTGACCCTGACCTTCTCCTAGGCCTGGTTCTGCAGTCTTATCAGCAATTCTATGAGCTCCCAGTAGTTTTCCAGTAATTTCCTTCTCAGCTTAAATCAGATTTCCATTTCTGTTGCTTGCAATGAATATTGCGGACTGTTGCAGAGATGTAATCAGCAATCCAGAACTTCAGGAGGCCCTAGTGTTTAGACTTTTGGAAAATAATAAGGTCAAGTTCCTTATTTGCTTGGCAAATAAAGGCCTCTATAATTGTGCCAGTGTCTACCTCCTAGACTCTTGCTGCCCTCTCCTCCATTTACCCATGTTTCTCTGGTCATCCTGAATTACTACAGTTTACCAAGGCTGTTTGTTTAGCTTGAAGAGACTTCCCCACTCCTAAATCTCATCTGACAAATGACCATCACTCAACTAAGGGCACCTGGTCTATGAAGCCCATTGAGTAGGACTGACCCTTACCCTTCCTACCCACCTTTTCAACGTACATTCGGCAGAGATTTGTGGATAGTATAAATAACTCCAGTAGTTGTGCTTATTGGTCTCCTCCCTAAGCTGTGAGCTCCCCAAGAGCAGGAACCGCACATTCCCATTGCTTTAACCCCAGTTCACCTCAGAGTGAAGAAATGAAAAAATGATTGGGAAACACCGAGATGCTGAGAAGGGGCTCCCACACAGCTTGTGAGCAGCACCCAGAATTGTGTGTCTCCCCTGTGATATGTGGAAGGAGGCAGGAGGAAAGGGCAAGTCAGAGGCCCTTTTATTCTCTTATTAACTTGTTAGATTGGATCAAAAGAATGGCGATCCAGAAAGGCTTTGTGGGGACCTGTGGTTTGTTTTTATCCAGCACAAAATATTGTCTTGCGAAAACTCTAAGGAATTTTATGGCCAATTCCATCTGAGATTCATTCTTCAGGGTCCTTAACCTTAGTCCCAGGATATTAACAGTGGCTACTGATGCTGGACATTCATCTTCCCAAAAACTGGACACTTTAACAGAGAACCTAGACCGTCAACCAACTACATTTCTGCAGAGGTGAGAGACTGGGGGCCGAAGGTCTTTGCTGAGGCTGTACTTCCTCACTTCTCTGCCCTTGCTGGGAAATCGAATGTACACGTGAAGGCATTTATAGTCATCTGAAGCCAAACTCTGCCCCTCCCTCCTTTTAAACTATTTTTGAGTAGGAAGATGTGAAATAAACAATACAACTTTGCTTCCATCATCTGGTCTGACCCTGTGCTTTTCATTAGATGAGGCTGAACTCTTGGGGCTCATGATTCTAAAGTCTGTCCTGAGTATGGTGAAACCATGTAAAACATACATGCAAGGAGCTGTATTGTTAGTCAACAAAATTCCCAGGCTATTACTGTCTCCCTTGTGTCATTTCTGATCACAGAAAGGAGTTATCTAACAATGATTGTGCAAACTGGATATGAATAAGAAAGGAAGTGAAGTGCTGATGCAGAGTTTTTAAAGGCTGGGTGGAGGGAGCTGAAGTAATTGCATTTTCCTAGACTCACTTTCAAAGTGGTCAATTTTATAGAATCACTTGCCCAGGAAAGGGAAGTGAGTGTTTACATTTTAGGACCTACTCTGAGCCTGGCACAGTTAGACATTTACACAGGTTCTTTCTTCACAACGATCCTCTTTAAATGTAAATGTCAGTGTTTCTTTTTCACAGATGAAGAAGCTGAGGTCTGGGGCCATTAAAATACACATGCCAAAGGTCACATAGCCAGGTCCATCTGACTACAGAGCCCAGATGTGTCCACTGCATGAACACTGAATGTCACTGGACCTGAAGGGGGCCAGAGTTATTTAGATGGTGTAGTTATGAGGGGATTTTTATCTCAGGCAATAAAGCTGACGCTATCCACTGTAAGAAATACAAAAAAAACTAGAAACTGGTGAGCCCATAGGAAAATCATGAAATATGTAACATATGCTTTTGATGCCCTTTGCCCTGCTTGACATTCTCTTCTGAAAGAGGCTGTGCATTTAGCATTTCCACAGCCAGAATTTATTCTAAAGAGATACTCACAGAAGGCACTGTGATGCAAAGATGTTGCAGCACTGTTTGTCACAGCAAAAATCTGGAAGTAGTTGAATGGCCTTCAGTAGGGGGTACCATCAATGAATTGTGGAATAGTACAGTTGTTAACAAAAGAAAGATAGATCTGATCATGTTAATTAGGAAAGAATTGCAAGAGTCATTAAGGAGGAAAAAGAGAGGCAGAACAAATGAATAGTATGGTCCCAGTGATACAAATTTAAAAGTATATGCATATATTCAGTATATGATAGGTTATTTATAAAATTTCTTACAAGTAAAATTGTATGCAAAGACATTTTAACAGTGGCTGTCTTTGATATAAGAGACTGGGAGTGGGAGGGATATAATTTTTAAATCATTTTTAATTACCATTTCATAATAAGAATTGTTAAGCTTTATTTCATGTTTTATGTCATGCCTTGCACTATCCCAAGTGTTTTATGTATTTGAATGTATTTAATCCACATGATAACCCTAGGGGATTGATACCATTTTTAGCTCTCTTGTGCAGATGAGGAAATCTGGCTCAGGGAATTTATGTAACTTGCTCAAAGCCTCATAGCTATTAACTGAAAGAGTAGGGGTTTGAGTTCAGGCACTCAGACTCCAGAGTTTAGGCTCATAACCACTTCCTTACACTGCCTCCTAGAATAGCATAATATATGCACATACATTAAAAACTAAAAATTGATAAAAGGCTAATAGCTAAAAAGGAGAAGTCTGCTGCTGCACATTTCCTCCCCAGGGGCAAAACTTCCAAACTCTTCTAGTTGTCTCTTCTGGTTATTACCTTCATGTTTTTTTGTCTGTTTGGTTTTTAAGATTTTTTTTGATGTGGACCATTTTTAAAACCTTATTGAATCTGTTACAATATTTCTTCTGTTTTGTGTTGATTTGGTCTTTTGGCCCAGAGGCATGTGGGATTTAGCTCACTGACCAGTGATGGAACCGGCACCCCCTGTACTGGAAGGCAAAATTTTAACCACTGGACCATCAGGGAAGTCCCCTTTAATGTTTTTATGATAATATGTTTATGCTGCTATATTTGATTTACCAACTCTAGAACATAATCTATTGATTTCTTGTTATGGAAATAAGGATTTAGCTCTCTTCTACTTCCACCCTTTACTTCTCTCAAGTCTGCTTTCCCCAAATTTAACTCAATCTATAATCAAAGCTTAAATCTTCATGACCATGTACATATGCTCATGAGTGAGCCAAATTGTCAACTATGATTGCCTTCCCTTTCCTTTAATTGTTTTTCTTGAGTTAATACTTGGCTTATTTTTTTCCATTGGTTTAGTTTCCTATGAAGCCATCCTTAAGTTTTTCCAAATGTTCCATCAAATCTGTTTTAAAACAATAAATATTAGTTTTCAAATGACCAAATATTACTCTGTGAATTTTGTTTTTCTGAAAACTCTATCCTGAACTTCGTAATCAAATAATTTTCTAAACTGCTTGAATTTTTCAAGTCATGTGCTTATATTACATTAAAAATACTAAATAGGGGTTGAAGGCAATTTTATTGAGGTATAATCGTCATATAATAAACTGCAAATGTACAAAGTGTAAAATTTGATAAGCTTGGCATATGTATACATCTATGAAACCATCACCACAATCAAGACAACCATTACCCCGAAAAAGGTCCCTTGGGTCTCTTGTAATGCCGCCATCCTGCCTGTCTCCACAGCCCTCATCCCACAAGCAATCAACAATTTACTTTCTATCATATTAGATTAATCTGTATTTTCTAGAGTTTATATAAATGGAACGAATCTACTGTACATAGTCCATTTGTTTGGCTTTTTTCATTTAAGATAATTATTTTGAAACATCCATGTTGTTGTGTTTATCAATTGTTAATTGTTTTTATTACTTAGTAGTTTTCCATTGTATGGATATATCAAAATTTGTTTATTCACCTGTTGATGGACATTTGGGTTGTTTTCAGTTTTGGACTATTAACAAATAAAGTAGGTTGAACATTTGCATACAGGTCTTTGTATGGACATATATTTCCCTTTCTCTGAGGTAAATACCTAGGAGTGGGATGTTTGGATCATATGGTTACATGTATGTTTAACTTTTTAAAAACTGCCAAAATGTTTTCCAAAATAGCTGTACCATTTTACATTTCCTTGGGTGTGAGGTCAGATCTGTAATTATATACCTGGAAAACAGAAGAATCAGATGAAATAATAAAAATATTTTAAAAATCCAGTGAGGTGGACTGGTAGCAAAATTAATATGCAACCATAGCTTTCTTTATATAAACAACCGTGAATTAGAAAACATAATAAATATAAGAAAATATCTCATTCATAAGAATGTTAAGGCTCTATGTGAAGAACAGTTTGAAATCCTACTAAAGTACATGTTTAAAAGACTTCAATAAATGTCTTGAATAAGACGATTCAATGTTATCACAATGCCATTGTCCCTAAATGAATGTATAAATCTAACGCGAGGTCAATAAAAAAAACAAACAGCGTTTTTTGAGAGCAGGGAATTAGACAAGTTTTTTTTTTCTACAGTTTATGTAGAAAAACATGCAAGAATAGCCAGAAAATTAAGAGTTCTGAAGCAAGACAAATCTTACCAAATATCAAAAATATTATGAAGGTGCAGTAAATGAGTTTGTCCTTCTCTGCCTATGACAAGACAATAGCAACAAAAGAAAGAGACAGTCCACAAATGTTGAAAATATACTTTGAAATTCAGGGTACAAAAAGGCCATATTTCATATCAGAAAAGGAAAGGTGGACTATTTTTTTAACATCATTATTGGAGTAAAATTATTTACAATGGTGTGTTGGTTTCTGCTTTATAACAAAGTGAATCAGCTATACATATACATATATTCCCATATCTCCTCCTTCTTCATCTCCCTCCCACCCTCCCTATCCCACCCCTCTAGGTGGACGCAAAGCGCCAAGCTGATCTCCCTGTGCTATGTGGCTGCTTCCCGCTAGCTATCTATTTTACATTTGGTAGTGTGTATAGGTTCGTGCCACTCTCTCACTTCATCCCAGTTTAACCTTCCCCTCCCCGTGTCCTCAAGTCCATTCTGTATGTCAGCGTCTTTATTCCTGTTCTGCCTCTAGGTTCTTCAGAACCTTTTTTTTTTTTTTTTTTTTTTTTAGATTCCATATATATGTGTTAGCATACAGTATTTGTATTTCTCTTTCTGACTTACTTCACTCTGTACGACAGCCTCTAGGTCCATCCACCTCACTACAAATAACTCAGTTTCATTTCTTTTTATGGCTGAGTAATATACCATTGTATATATGTACCACATCTTCTTTATCCATTCATCTCTCAGTGGACACTTAGGTTGCTCCCATGTCCTGGCTATTGTAAATAGAGCTGCAATGAACATTGTGGTACATGACTCTTTCTGAATTATGGTTTTCGCAGGGTATATGCCCAGTACTGGGATTGCTGGGTCATATTGTAGTTCTATTTTTCTTTTTCTAAGGAACCTCCATACTGTTCTCCATAGTGGCAGTATCAATTTACATTCCCACCAACAGTGCAACAGGGTTCCCTTTTCTCCACACCCTCTCCAGCATTTATTGTTTGTAGAAATTTGATGATGGCCATTCTGACTTGTGTGAGGTGATACCTCGTTGTAGTTTTGATTTGCATTTCTCTAATGATTAGTGATGTTGAGCATACTTTCATGTGTTTGTTGGCAAATTGTATATCTTCTTTAGAGAAATGTCTGTTTAGGTGTTCTGCTCATTTTTGGATTGGGTTTTTTTTTTAATGATATTGAGCTGCTTGTAAATTTTGGAGATTAATCCTTTGTCAGTTGCTTTGTTTGCAAATATTTTCTCTGATTCTAAGGGTTGTCTTTTCGTCTTGTTTATGGTTTCCTTTGTTGTGCAAAAGCTTTTAAGTTTCATTAGGTCCCATTTGTTTATTTTTGTTTTTATTTCCATTTCTCTAGGAGGTGGGTCAAAAAGGATCTTGCTGTGATTTATGTCATTGAGTGTTCTTCCTATGTTTTCCTCTAAGAGTTTTATAGTGTCTGGCCTTACATTTAGGTCTTTAATCCTTTGAGTTTATTTTGTGTATGGTGTTAAGGAGTGTTCTAATTTCATTCTTTTACATGTAGCTGTCCAGTTTTCCCAGCACCACTTATTGAAGAGGCTGTCTTTTCTCCATGTATAGTCTTGCCTCCTTTATCAAATGTAAGCTGACCATATATGCATGGTTTTATCTCTGGGCTTTCTATCCTGTTCCATTGATCTATATTTCTGTTTTTGTGCCAGTGCCATAGTGTCTTGATTACTGTAGCTTTATAGTATAGTCTGAAGTCTGGAGCCTGATTTCTTCAGCTCTGTTTTTCTTTCTCAAGATTGTTTTTGCTATTCGGGGTCTTTTGTGTTTCCATACAAACTGTGAAATTTTTTGTTCTAGTTCTGTGAAAAGTGCCATTGGTAGTTTGATAGGGATTGCATTGAATCTGTAGATTGCTTTGGGTAGCATAGTCATTTTCACAATGTTGATTCTTCCAATCCAAGAACATGGTATATCTCACCATGTGTTTGTATCATCTTTAATTTCTTTCATCAGTGTCTTACTGTTTTCTGCATACAGGTCTTTTGTCTCCTTTATTCCTAGGTATTTTATTCTTTTTGTTGCCATGGTAAATGGGAGTGTTTCCCTAATTTCTCTTTCAGATTTTTCATCATTAGTGTATAGGAATGCAAGAGATTTCTGTGTATTAATTTTGTATCTTGTTACTTTACCAAATTCGTTGATTAGCTTTAGTAGTTTTCTGGTAGCATCTTTAGGATTCTCTATGTATAGTATCATGTCATCTGCAAACAGTGACAGTTTTACTTCTTCTTTTCTGATTTGTATTCCTTTTATTTCTTTTTCTTCTCTGATTGCTGTGGCTGAAACTTCCCAAACTATGTTGAATAATAGTGGTGAGAGTGGGCATCCTTGTCTTTTTCCTGATCTTAGTTGAAATACTTTCAGTTTTTTACCATTGAGAATGATGTTGGCTGTGGGTTTGTCATATATAGCCTTTATTGTGTTGAGGTTAGTTCCCTCTATGCCTACTTTCTGGAGGTTTTTTATGATAAATGTGTGTTGAATTTTGTCAAACTTTTTCTGCATCTATTGAGATGATCATATGGTTTTTCTCCTTCAGTTTGTTAATATGGTATATCACTGACTGACTTGCATATATTGAAGAAATCTTGCATTCCTGGGATAAACCCCACTTGATCATAGTGTATGATCCTTTTAGTGTGCTGTTGGATTCTGTTTGCTAGTATTTTGTTGAGGATTTTCACATCTATGTTCATCACTGATATTTGCCAGTAGTTGTCCTTCTTTATGACATCTTTGTCTGGTTTTGATATCAGGGTGATGGTGGCTTCGTAGAATGAGTCTGGGAGTGTTCCTCCCTCTGCTATATTTTGGAAGAGTTTGAGAAGGATAGGTGTTAGCTATTCTCTAAATGTTTGATAGAATTTGCCTGGGAAGCCATCTGGTCCTGGGCTTTTGTTTTTTGGAAGATTTTTAATCACAGTTTCAATTTCAGTGCTTGTGATCAGTCTATTTATATTTTCTATATCTTCCTGGTTCAGTCTCAGAGTGTTGTGCTTTTCTAAGAATTTGTCCATTTCTTCCAAGTGGTCCATTTTATTGGTTTATTGTTCTTGTAGTAATCTCTCATGATCCTTTGTGTTTCTGCAGTGTCAGTTGTTACTTCTCCTTTTTCATTTCGAATTCTATTGATTTGAGTCTCCTCTCTTTTTTCTTGATGAGTCTGGCTAATGGTTTATCAATTTTGTTTATCTTTTCAAAGAACCAGCTTTTAGTTTTATTGATCTTTGTTATTGTTTCCTTCATTTCTTTTTCATTTATTTCTGATCTGATCTTTATGATTTCTTTCCTTCTGCTAACTTTGGGTTTTTTTTGTTCTTCTTTCTCTAATTGCTTTAGGTGTAAGGTTAGGTTGTTTATTTGAGATTTTTTTGTGTTTCTTGAGGTAGGATTGTATTGTTATAAATTTCCCTCTTAGGACTGCTTTTGCTGCATCCCATAGGTTTTGGGTCATTGTGTTTTCATGGTCATTTGTTTCTAGGTCTTTTTTTATTTCCTCTTTGATTTCTTCAGTGATCTCTTGGTTAGTATAGCAGTGTATTGTTTAGCCTCCATGTGTTTGTATTTTTTACAATTTATTTCCTGTAAACGATATCTAGTCTCATAGTATTGTGGTCAGAAATGATACTTGATATGATTTCAATTTTCTTAAATTTACCAAGACTTGATTTATGACCCAAGATATGACGTATCCTGGAGAACTTTCCATGAGCACATGAGAAGAAAGTGTATTCACTTGCTTTTGGATGTACTGTCCTATGAATATCAATTAAGTCCATCTTGTTTAATGTATCCTTTAAAGCTTGTGTTTCCTTATTTATTTTCATTTTGGATTGTCTGTCCATTGGTGAAAATGGGGTGTAAAAGTCCCATACTATTATTGTGTCACTGTCGATTTCCTCTTTTATGGCTGTTAGCATTTGCCTTATGTATTGAGGTGTCCCTATATTGGGTGCATAAATATTTACAATTGTTATATCTTCTTGGATTGATCCCTTAATTATTAGGTAGTGTCCTTCTTTGTCTCCTGTAATAGTCTTTATTTTAAAGTCGATTTTCTCTGATATGAGAATTGCTACTCCAGCTTTCTTTTGATTTCCATTTGCATGGAATATCTTTTTCCATGCCCTCATTTTCAGTCTGTATGTGTCCCTATGTCTGAAGTGGGTCTCTTGTAGACAGCATATGTATTGGTCCTGCTTTTGTATCTATTCAGCCAGTCTATGTGTTTTTGCTGGAGCATTTAATCCATTTACATTTAAGATAGTTATTGATATGTATGTTCCAGTTACCATTTTCTTAAGTATTTTGAGTTTGTTATTGTAGGTCTTTTCCTTGTCTTGTGTTTCCTACCTAGAGAAGTTCCTTTAGTGTTTGCTGTAAAGCCAGTTTTGTGGTGCTGAATTCTGTTAGCTTTTGCTTGTGTGTAAAGGTTTTAATTTCTCCATCGAATCTGAATGAGATCCTTCCTGGGTGGAGTAATCTTGGTTGTAGGTTTCTTCCCTGTCATCACTTTAAATATGTCCTGCCACACCCTTCTGAATTGTAGAGTTTCTGATGAAAGATCAGCTGTTAACCTTCTGGGCATTCCCTTTTATGTTATTTGTTGTTTTTCCCTTCCTGTTTTTAATATTTTTTTTGTAGTTATTTTTTGACAGTTTGATTAATATGTGTCTTGGCGTGTTTCTCCTTGGATTTATCCTGTATGGGATGCTTTGTGCTTCCTGGACATGATTGACTATTTTCTTTCCCATATTAAGGAAGTTTTCAACTATAATCTCTTCAAATATTTTCTCAATCCCTTTCTTTTTCTCTTTTTCTTCTGGGACCCCTACAATTCGAATGTTGGTGCATTTAATTTCTCAGAGGTCTGTTAGATTGTCCTCAATTTTTTTCAGTGTTTTCTCTTTATTCTGCTCTGCAGTAGTTCCTTCCACTATTTTATCTTCCAGGTCACTTATCCGTTCCTCTGACTCAGTTATTGTGCTATTGATTCCTTCTAGATAATTTTAAATTTTATTTATTGTGTTGTTCATCATTGTTTGTTTGCTCTTTAATTCTTCTAGGTCCTTGTGAAACGTTTCTTCTGTTTTCTCCATTTTACTTCCAAGATATTCTATCATCTTTACTATCATTACTCTGAATTCTTTTTCAAGTAGACTGCCTATTTCCTCTTCCTTTGTTTGGTGTGGTGGGGTTTTACCTTGCTCCTTCATCTGCTGTGTATTTCTCTGTTTTCTCATTTTACTTAACTTACTGTTTTTCGGGTCTCCTTTTCACAGGCTGCAGGTTTTTACTTCCCATTGTTTTTGGTGACTGTCACCAGTGGCTAAGGTTGGTTCAATGGGTTGTGTAGACTTCCTGTTGGAGGGGACTGGTGCCTGTGTTCTGGTTGATGAAGCTGGATCTTGTCTTTCTTGTGGACAGGACTGCATCCAGTGGTGTGTTTTGGGGTGTCTTTGACCTTATTATGATTTTAGGCAGCCTCTCTGCTAATGGGTAGGGTTGTGTTCCTGTCTTGCTATTTGTTTGGCATAGGGTGTCCAGCAGTGTAGCTTGCTCGTCGTTGAGAGGAGCTGGATCTTAGTACTGAGATGGAGATCTCTGGGAGAGCTTTCATCATTTGATATTACTTGGAGCTGGGAGGTCTCTGCTGGACGAATGTCCTGAACTTGGCTCTCCCACCTCAGAGGCTCACGCCTGATGCCCAGCTGGAGCACCCTGTCAGCCACATGGCTCAGAAGAAAAGGGAGGAAAAAAATGAAAGAAAGAAAGAAAAAAAACAAATAAAATAAAAATTATTGAAATAAAAAATTTAAAAATATTATTTAAAAAAACTAATAAAAAAAAGAAAGAAGAGAGCAACCAAACCTAAAAACAAATCCAGCAATGATAAGAAGTGCTAAAAACAGGGGCTTCCATGGTGGCACAGTGGTTGAGAGTCTGCCTGCTGATGCAGGGGACATGGGTTCGTGCCCTGGTCTGGAAAGATCCCACATGCCACAGACCGGCTAGGCCCATGAGCCATGGCCGCTGAGCCTGTGTGTCCAGAGCCTGTGCTCTGCAATGGGAGAGGCCACAACAGTGAGAGGCCTGTGTACCGCAAAAACAAAAAAGTGCTAAAGACAAAACAAAACAAAAAACAGACGGAGAGAACCCTAGGACAAATGGTAAAAGCAAAGCTATACAGACAAAATCACACAAAGAAGCATACACATACACACTCACAAAAAGTGAAAGAAGAAAAACATATATATATAAAAAAGAAGGAAGAGAGCAAACAAATCAATAAACAAATCTACCAGTGATAATAAGCTCTAAATACTAAACTAAGATAAACTTAAACGGAAACAAATTAGATGCAGAAAGCAAACCCTAAGTCTACACTTGCTCCCAAAGTCCACTGCCTCAGTTTTGGGATGATTCGTTGTCTATTCAGGTATTCCACAGATACAGGGTACAGCAAGTTGATTGTGGAGATTTAATCCACTGCTTCTGAGGCTGCATGGAGAGATTTCCCTTTCTCTTCGTTTTTCACACAACTCCTGGGGTTCAGCTTTGGATTTGGCTCCACGTCTGCATGTACATTGCCTGAGGGCATGTGTTCCCTGCCCAGACAGGATGGGGTTAAAGTAGCAGCTGATTAGGGGGCTCTGGCTCACTCAGGCCAGGTGGAGGGAGGGGTATGGAATTCGGGGTGAGCCTGTGGTGGCAGAGGCTGGCATGATGTTGCACCAGCCTGAGGTGTACGATGTGTTCTTTCAAGGAAGTTTTCCCTGAATCATGGGACCCTGGCAGTGACGGGCTGCACAGGCTCTCAGGAGGGGAGGTGTGGATAGTGACGTGTGCTTCCACACAGGCTTCTTGGTGGCAGCAGCAGCCTTAGCGTCTCATTCCCGTCTCTGGTGTCCACACTGATAGCTGTCATTCACACCCATCTCTGGAGCTCGTTTAGGCGGTGTTTGAATCCCCTCTCCTTGCGCACCCCCAAACAATGGTCTCTTGCCTCTTAGGCAGGTCAAGACTTTTTCCCAGACTCCCTTCTGGCTAGCTGTGGCGCACTAGCCCCCTTCCGGCTGTGTTCATGCAGCCAACCCCAGTCCTCTCCCTGGGATCTGACCTCCGATGCCCAAGCCTCAGCTCCCAGCCCTCACCCGCCCAGGCGGGTGAGCACACAAGCCTCTCAGGCTGGTAAGTGCTGTTTGGCACTGGTCCTCTGTGCGGGAATCTCTCCACTTTGCCCTCTGCATCCCTGTTGCTGCATTCTCCTCCATGGCTCCAAAGCTTCCCCCCTGCCCACCCCCTGCCTCCACCAGTGAAGGGGCTTCCTAGTGTGTGGAAACTTTTCCTCCTTCACAGCTCCCTCCCACTGGTACAGGTCCCGTCCCTATTCCTTTGTCTCTCTTTTTTCTTTTGCTCTACTCATGTACGTGGGGAGTTTCTTGCCTTTTGGGAAATCTGAGTTCTTCTGCTAGCGTTCAATAGGTGTTCTGTAGGAGTTGTTTCACATGTAGATGTATTTCTGATGTATTTGTGGGGAGGAATGTGATCTGCAAGTGTTACTCCTCGGCCATCTTGAAAGTCTCCAGACTATTTGATAAATTATGCTGAGATAACTTGTTAGCAGCTCCTTTCCATAAAATTAAATGCTGTTGAATCAGAGATATACATGTAAAAATTTAATAACTGTCAGTACCAGAGGAACTGTGATCTATTTTAGTCTATTTTTAACATTATTAGAGTAGGTAAGAACTTACCAAGCAAAGTCAAAACACAGAGGCTGTAAGTTTGAACACATAAAAGTTACAGTTAACAATATGGGGAGAAAATACCATGAAAAGTTTTTCCATTTTAAAAGGATAAGCCAAGAAAAATATTTAAAACACATTTTACAAAGAGCTAATTCCTAAAAATGTAAAGAGTATACAAATAAATTAAAAATACTAATAGAAGAACAAACGAAGCACATGCACAAGCAGTTTGTAGGGTAGGAAATGAGTCATAAACAAATGATAATACAAATTATATTTCCATTTTTTAAATGTCAGATTTGAAAACATCAGTAAGTTTGACAAGACATTATTGTCAAAAGTACAAGGAGAAGAGGCACTCCTGTGCAAAAGTGCTGGAGGTACAAACTGCCATATCTTCTTTTAGGAACCATTTGGCGCCATCTATTAAAACAGCCATTTTTTGATGCAGTAATTCCACTTCTAAGCACTTATTTTACAAGGATTCTTGTACATGTGTACAAGGATATTCACAGAAGCTGTGTTCATAAGGAAAAGGCTGAAAATAAACAGAAGGCCCCTCAATGTGGAACCAGTTACATAAATTATGATCCGTTCATACAATGACACCCTAGTATAGCACAATAGTGATTTTGAAATATCACCCAGTGTATCTCCCTTCTTGCTAATTTTTTTTTTCTTTTTCCTCCTCTGTCCCTGGACCATCAAGGTGAGACCCAGTAGCCCAGGCTTGTGAGAGGTGCTTGCACTGCCTCCAGGTAGGGAAGGCTGATACAGGTCAGAGCAGAGAAATCATTTCTCAGCTTTGATTTCTGGACTTCATAAGGCTCAGAATGAGGCCATAATCTTGAACGTTCGACATTTCCTGAAATAGAAAAGGGATTTCTCAGAACTCCCAAAGCTGGATTTTTTTCATATGTCAAGAACCAAAGTTTGAAGGATAGGTCATAGAGTAAAAGACAATAAAATGACACAAAAGGAATGACTGGGATGATACCCTCCTAGTGTCAGAGGAGCAGCCAGCAAGGAGGTGCTGAGGGAGAGAGAGCAGTTGAGAAGGGTGAGTGTTTGGAGGGGCAAGTCTGGCTCCCTTTTCAAGGTGCACCCAGAACACCTTGGGGCCCTTGTGCTGCTTTCCAAGACACTCTCAAGGAGACAACAAGCCTTCAGCATAATGCCATGTCCCACCTGGCTTGGTGAAACCGAGCAGGACCCTGTGGGGCCCTCCTGGGTACAAAAGCCCCTCCGTTTTCCCCATTTCTTGTTTGTAGTGTTGACAAAATTTAATCAGTCAATCTGAGAATGAAATGGAAAATTTTATTCGAACCAAATTGAGGACTATAACCCGGGAACAGGATCTCAGAAAGCTCCAAGAACTGTTCTGCCCATTAGATGTCAGGGCAGAGTTATAAAGTTTTTTGAGACAGAGGGCTGTACATCAAATGATGTGTTATTGATTTACATGATCCAGATCTAATCATGGTCATGGTAGGTCATGTGATCCCTTACAAGATCAAGAAGGAATGTTATCAAGGAGTTGTTGCACTATACAGTTAAGCAGGCATTTCTGCCAATGAGGGAGGTCTGGTCGATGCCTAATGAAGATACACAATGCACAGTGGAGGAGACAGAGGAGGTCAAAGGGAAGAGAAAATTGTTTATGGTTTGAAAAAAAATTTGTGTGTGTTTTTTTGTTGTTTATGTTTTAAGGGTTTTTTTTGTCTTGCCATAAAATATGAATCTTATTTCACAATAGAAAAAAAAAGTCTTTAGTCTCCAAGGCCTTCCCCAAGTTCCAAAGAGCAGGTTCAAATCAGTTAATGATCAGGACAATCGCGTCACAGGACCCCTGGTTCCTCCTGCTAGGATGTAGAAAACAATCTGGTGCATCTCTTTAGATGTTCTATAGAAACTAAGACTCCCACCCTGGTGGAGGATGGTGACTACATGCTGACTACAAGCACATAGACCCCAGACTGGTTGGGACCAGAAGACTGAGATTCCTAAAACATCACCCTGTTACCCGACCACCAACCAATCAGAAGAAGGTCCAGGAGCTGATCATGCCCACATCCCACGACCCTCTCCTCTAACACTGTCTGTCTCTAACACTTGCCTGAAAGCCATCAGGGAGTTTGAGCCTTGAGTACAAGCTGCCCATTCTCCTTGCTTGGCTCCTGCAATAAACCTTTCTCTGTTCCAGACTCCGACGTGTCAGTTTGTTCAGCCTCACTGTGTCGGGCACATAAAGTGAACTTGGTTCTCCAACATTTGGAGTGACAGGGCACCACACCTGAAGACATTCCTCAAAACCCACAGATCCCAGTGTGATGTGGGGAAAGATACCCTAAGGAGCTAGGAAAGCACCCGGGGACCAGACCTGGGCACTGGGAAATGCTTGGGCTTAAGTCGAAAGGCCACAGATGGTAGAATCTTGATGCTGAAGGCATGGACAGTCTCTGAACACCGTGACTGAGGTGCCAGCACTCTGTGAGGCCAGCCAATCTCAGTGGACACCAGTGGGTGTGCTCAGGGCCAGCAACTGATCACACTGCAGGGGATGCCACCAAAAAAAAAGTGTAAAATTGAGTAAGCTTGTATTTGCAATGTCTGCTTACAGAAAGAGGCATAAGAAACTGATTCCAGTGATTATACTTGGGGAAGGGGCTTGTGGGATTGAGGTCTTGGCAGGGTCCGGGCAGGCTCAGAGCAGATGTGAGCCCCCCAAGGTAAAGGTCAGACTACGCACTCACTAAGCTGAAGGTCATTGCCTCCCCTATCAGACGGGGGGCAAGGAACGTGCCTTCCCCAGCAGGTGTCAAGTCTGGGGGCTTCCTGATCGTTTCTGTCAAGACCTCCCTGAGTCCTGCCCCTTCCAGACTTTAGTAAACTTGTGCTGAAGATGACGGTAAGTATTCACTGATTGTTAATAACATTCCCCCTTGCCCTTAAAAGTGTCCCAGTTTGTTGATAAATAGTATAGTTAGTATTCCTAAATAATCTGCAGAGTGTCTCCTGAAGCTCCTGGAAGGGAGAGTCAAGGCTCCTCTACTTGTGGTTCCCAGATGCCTCAGCTTTCCTTCAACGAGAGCTAATTCACTATCTCCTGTGAGAGACGTGGGATGTGTCAGACATGGTCCCTGGCCCTAGGGAGCCTCTAGTCCAGGAGGCAGGGAGACATGCAGAGAAAGAACAAACCCACCAGGTGGGGGTTGCTGAGACTTAACACATGTCACAAGAGCCCTAGAGCTCCTACTCTGCTTCCTCCTGGCCTTTTCCTCAGGTAGGAATATGGTCATTGCAACAACGATAAGAATAACAATAGCTACTTGTTATGTGGGGCTCCCTTTCTTGGGGAGCTTCCAGACCAACGTGGGGAACTGCCAGACTCTGCCCTGGGAGAGCCCAGTCTTGTGGGAAATGCATAGCTACAATCTTCTGTAGTTCCCACACTGATGAGAGACACTAGCCAGGCACGTCACCAAGAGACTGATAGAAATTCTTTACAAAACCCTGCAAGGGACCTGTCCTTATTCTCGTTTACAGATGAAAAAGCTGAGGTTCAGAGAGGTGATATAATTTACCAAAAGTCACACAGAAATTTAGTGGCATAGCTGGTATTCACACTTCAAATCCCTGCTGCGGCTTCCATGCCCAGGTACATTGTGGCAGGACACCCATCATACGTCCTATCCCATGGGCACTGTTTCCTCAGAGGCACCAAGTTCCACCTCCCATACCTTCTATTTGGGGCCTGAGCAAAGGTTAGGCTGCCAGTGGCACCAGGAACTGGGCTCCCTCCCAGTGGCTCTGCCACCAGCACAATGTTAACAATTTTAACGTTGACCTGAGTTCTTCTTAGAATGATGCTCTGCTTCCCTCATCTTGTTAATTTTTAAATCTTAAGTTGTCTGTGTATCTCTGTGAAGCCTCAAATACTATTTGGAACAAGTTGAGAGAGAAAGTGACAGAGAGAGAACTTGGTAACAGTGGTTGGGGAAGGGTCAGAGACTCTCATGCGTCTGCCTGTTTACACAAGACCCCTCGTCACATCTCTGACCAGCATCCTTGACTAGCAGCCACAATGCAATGGTCCTATAGGTCAACATCCCTGCAGCGCTCTGATCAGGCATGCATGGGTCACCACACAGCACCAATCTCAAGCATTCTCTCAGCCTGGGGTGTCAGGTACAGAAAAACTAACATCGATTGCCCCTCCCCAAGGAACATGTCATCTTGTCAGAGATTCCAGGCTCGGAAACAATCAACGTTACATATAAGGGACAATGAGGGAGCAAATAAAAGTCATTTCTCTTTTGAGAAGAACTTTCTTTCCTCCAGGACACAGGGAAGTGGGCTTTGGCAATGATCCAGGCAGAAACTTTAGAGCAGAGCTCCCTAGGAGATCGAGAATGCTGCTTTGGTTTCCTGGGAATGCAAAGTGCCTGTCTACATTGAATCTAAAAACTCAGGAGAATCAAACTTCCTCTCCTTGAACTGTGTCAACATGGGCCAGGCTTGGAGGCTTTTTGAAACCATCAGAGGTTGAGTATTGACTGGACAGAACGTGCAGGTACCTGGCCGAATACTTCCTTATTCCAGCTGATGTTCTAGAGTCAGACGATGGATGGGGGTACCTTGGAACACTTGAAAGGCCTTCAGTCTTTACAGGAGCTGGGTCCTTTCCAGGTCAGGACTCACAAGTATCTGGTCTTCTCTTCTTCTAGGCCCATGGAGGATTTATTACTTAGCTCCCTTGACTTAGTTAGAGCCATGACATTAGTTCTGGCTAATGGCCCATGAGTACAAGTTCTATGTGGTTAAAAGCCGGTGTGAGGGTTCTATGTTATCTCTTGCTCTGCCACAGTGACTCGGGATGCCCATGGAAAGATAGCAGAGCTATAGGATAGAAAAAGTGTGAACTGCTCAGTCATCACATGGAGGATGGCTGCCCACCAGAATTCCATGAGGAAGAAATAAACTTTGGTTGGGTTAAGCCATTGAGATTTCATTATCAGTCTGTTACTGTAGCTTGACCTGGCCTCTTCTGACCCTTTGACACCCCAGAGTACTGATGGGGAGCAGAGACTGGGAGAAGGTGAGAACCTAGAGGTGAAATCCTTTAATTTCTCTCTTAGTGCTCCGTCTTTGCATGCAGTGCCCTTGTGCACCCTCTCCCCACATCCCTCCACCCACCACCTCCCTTCCATTTTCCAAAGACCTACCATGGTGCTTCCCCACTGGTCTGTCACTACAGACAAGGGGATTTCCCTGACAGCCTTGCTTCATAATCTGCTGTGATTCAGAAAATATCAGGGCCGAAGGGGGCCCTGGAGCCTTACCCAGTTCGCATCTCATTGAACAGAGAGAGAATTCATGGCTTAGGAGGTAATGTGACTTGCCCAAGGTCACATGACACCTGATGATAGGACTGGTACCCAGGTCTCCTGACTCATAGGCCCAAACTTTCTCCTCCATCTCTTCCCATTGAGCTAGGTCCTAGTCTCAACTACGGGTGATAGGCATGTTATTCTACATCTCTTGTGTTAAGAAACATTTATCAAAATCTTGAAAATCAAAAGGAAGCACAGCAAGTCCTTTAATGTTGTACCGGGGCCTTGTTTAACAAGCCTGCTAAAGGGTTATTAATTCTCTGGGAAACCATACTTGTGCTTTATACTATTTGATTAGAGCCTGGATACAGTGAAATTACATGTTTAGCTGTAGATCTCGGTCTGGCAGAAGAATATAACCCCAAGGCTTATGCTTTTATTGCCACATTTATTGTCACGTTGGTATGACATTAATCAGTGTTTATCTAACCTGACAATCTTTTTCTTTTTTTCCCTCCCTTCTTTCTCTCTTTCTTTCTTTCTTTCTTTCTTTTTCTTTCTTTCTTTCTTTCTTTCTTTCTTTCTTTCTTTCTTTCTTTCTCTTTCTTTCTTTCTTTCTTTCTTTCTTTCTTTCTTTCTTTCTCTTTCTTTCTTTCTTTCTTTCTTTCTTTCTTTCTTTCTTTCTTTCTTTCTTTCTTTCTTTCTTTCTTTCTCTCTCTCTCTCTCTCTCTCTCTCTCCCTCCCTCCCTCCCTCCCTCCCTCCCTCTCTCTCTCTCTCTCTCTCTCCCTCCCTCCCTCTCTCTCTCTCTCTCTCTCTCTCTCTCTCTCGAAATACCTTTCTTATGACTTCTCTGATGGTCCAGCAGTTAAGACTCCATGCTCCCAATGCAGGGGGCCTGGGTTCGATCCCTGTTCAGGGAACTAGATCCCACATACCACAACTAAAAGATCCCATACGCAGCAAAGAAGATCCCGCCTGCTGCAACCGAGACCCGGCACAGCCAAATTAAAAATAAATACCTTTCTTGATGGGCTGTATTAATCTAAGTTCTTAAAGCGCTCTTGGAACTCATTTTACCACCTTACCAGTTCTCTCACTCATTAACTGATATGTGGAATAAAATCTGTGACACAGGGGTACTCTATATTTGTAATGAAAGTCATGTTCTTAACTTTTTAAAATTATACTTTGGCACTTGAGATAAATATCCGCTATCTTACAGCACCTACCATGGTGTCTGACTTAGAACTGGAAGTGATAAATGTCCCCTGAATGAGGGACTGAATTAAGGTTACCCATCAAGATCATGGATCATAGATCTGCACTTTATCAGGATCTTTAATGTCGTACCTCAAAGGAGAAGCTCTGATGTAGGAACCTCAGGCACCAGGAGAATCTGATAGGAAAATGTTTGGGTTTTTATGAGCCTTGCTTGATCTTCCTTTATAGGCTAACCCCATCTTCACAAAGAAACAAAGTCCTTCTGTCCTAGTGCCCCTGGGGACACACCATCTTCCTCAGAGGGAGAAGCTGGGACGAGTATAATCCTCTAAGTTACTCTCATACAGACCCAACTGTGACCTGTACATCCCCCCCTGAAGTTAAGAGGGAGAGTCAGTCTGTAATTCCACCCTCTCATCCTTCCCCCATATTTCATCAGCTTAGCTGGTCCTGTGTGATATTCAGTAAAACTGCAACAGGCAGCCAGGAGCCGGAAGAACTTATCCCTTCTCCTACCTGCTCTAATGAGAGCCCTTGTACCAAGAGCCCTGTCCTTCAGAATGACGTGGCTTATAATGGTGTCGTTCCCCAGAAACTTCTACAAGAGCTTCTGATTAATCTTCCCTTCCACTTAAAGACATTGTCAGGTCCTCAAAAATGTAAGACAAGTTAGCTTTCCAGGCTCCCATAAGCAGACCCTGATACCCAGACAGAGGAAGGTCTTCTGAGTGGGGCTGAGCAGTGTCCTTCGCTTGCCCAGGAACTTCACTTGAGCGGATGGAAACAGTTCATTTTGCCTGTCATGATTTAGCCTTACCGACAGCGTTTATCATTCAGCACAAGGCTTGGATGGGACTGAGTGGATCGGAACTAAAGCAGCTGATTTACATTCAGAGCGGAGTTTAAATTAACTGCACCGAAGTCAAATCTCGCATTGCTCGTGTTTGCTTTCTCTGAGCAGTGCCGAGGGCTTATGCTTTGGTCCATCCAAATTCCTAATGGGCCAAGTGCCCCGATTATAGATGATTTTGCGAACATCTGTAGCTCTTGAGAGCTGATGCAAGGATGATTCAGGAGAAGCTTTGGTGTCCTTCAGCTGGTTGTAGGCAAGTGACACCGCGAGAAGCATGGCTGCTCGGGGCCCAGAAGAGCTTTGGCTGGGTGGAGTGACTGTCTTAGTCCTCCATGCCTCTCTCCCAGCCAGATCTCAGGACAACTCCAAAGGGACCTGTGTACTTTTTAATGGAATGGATACTGGGCAGCAGGAGTGGCAGGTGCTATAAATGAAATAGGACTGAATCGCTGGGAGATGGGCACCTGGGGGGTGTCATCCTATTCTCCCTATTTTGAATACATTTGAAATTTCCACAGTTTTAGTGGAAGAGACTTGTTTTTGTGGACCAGAGACCTGAGAGAGAAGCGGAGGAAGAGGGACTTTGAAAGTTCATTCTTAGAAAAGCCCTCGAAGCCCCGACAGACTCTCCTGCTTCCTGCTGCCCCGCCCTGGGGGTTAATAACCTGTTGGGGGAGCCAGGAGACTGGAGCAGACTCCAGGGCTAACTGCTGAATAGAAAGTCTCTGTGTGGCTGGCGCTCTTGTTGCACACCCAACAGTCACTCCACCTTTGTCCTTGCTGGCAGACCTCCACTGTGTTCAGCAGCATGCTTGCAGGAGGTAGACCCAGACCCTGGGAATGAATCATGCCAATGATTGGTTTAGAAGTGGCCATGTGACCTAGTTCTGGCCAGTGAAATGCAAGGGAAAGTCTTTGGGGTGGGGCTGGACAGCTGGGAAATATTTTCCGCTCTCATAAACAAAAGAGTTGTACTAGGAGAAGCCTTTCTTTCCTTGGTGTTTACACATGCTGTCATGTTCTCTCAAGGACTTGAGGCCTCCTTTTTCTCCCTGACCTCATTTCCTATGATGGTCTTCCTCCATCACATTCCTCCAACCACTGGCCTCCTTGCTTTCTTAGAACATGCTAATGATACTTCTACCTCAGGGCCTTTGCATTTGCTGTTTCCTTCTAGAATGCTCCTCCTCCAGATCTTCACTGGCTCCTTCTTTCACATTCTTCAGGACTTTGCTCAAATGGCAGTTTCTCAGACATTTACCTGCCATCATTAAAAAAAATATTCCCATCCTTCTTCTCCTCCTTAATCCTTATTTTCCCTTTTTATGTTCTCCTCAGAACATACCACTAACATACTATGTAATTTTAAAATTTATTTTGCTCAGTGTCTCCATTTTCCCCACTACAGTAGAATCTAGGGCAGGGATTTCTGTAAGTTTTATTCACCATTGTGTCCCCAATACCAAAAAAAGTGCCCAACACATAGTAACACTATTAAATATTTGCTGAATGAATGAATGAACTTATGCTATACTTCAAGCTTCAGCAGCCATTTTGTGACCATGAGGGGAAGTGAAGAAAATCACAGAGAAACAGACCCACAGCCCCATTATCATGGAGCCACTCACTTAACAACTCTGCTTGTGAAATATTGTTATTGAGGTAACATTGTCCTAATAATTTAAGCCACTGCTAGCTGGGGAATATTTCACTTGTGACTGAAATCATCCTAAATGATACACCCTTCAAAGCTGCTGGGATGAGAGTCAAAGAAGGCTTTGTCATTCCATCCCAGGAGGATTGAGGGAGAGGCTCTCCAGGAAAGGGATGGGGAATCAGGCTCTGGAATGCCTGGAGTGCTATCAGTTGAGGAGGTGTGCAGCCTGACCTCTACCTGCTCCCTGGTGCACTCAGGGTCTCAGTGTTTCCACCAATGCAATAGGCATTCTAATATCCATTTTCACTATAGATCCCAGATCCAGAAACTTCAAAGGAGTTTCAGGCCTTGGTAATCAAGAAATAACCTGTCAGCATGTCTGTTTTGTAAATGAAGTAACAGAAGTTGGTGGCATTGGGGTGGGTCCCCTTTAGCCACACAGCTCTTGAAGCAGGACTGAGACAAGGACCGAGAACTCTTGCCTTCTCTGTTGATATTCTTTCTCCCTATTTACACTAGTTCCAGAATTCACTGTCATTCCTGGGAGGCTGAGAATTTCCCTCTTACAATATGGGGAAGTGGGATGTTGATGATTATCTGGTCCTCTGAACTTGCCTAGACAGGTAAACCAGCCACTGGCAGGGACGCTGGGACAACCACAAATAAGGTTGTGAAGATAGGGCTCAACCTGGTCTCCATGAAGTATCAGGGGCTCTTTTACAATGTAAATCACACCATGTCACTCTCCTGCTCAAGAACCTTCCATGCACTTTCATTGCTCTGAAATTGATATCCAAATTCCTTAGCCGATCCTACAAACCTTTGCTGGATCTGGCCCCCACTTCCCCATCCCCATCCCACCAAGCTCCAGGCACAAACCTTTCCCTGTTCCTGTCCCTGAGTCTTTGCAACCATTGTTCTCTCCCCTTGAGGTGCACTCCCAGCACTTTGCATGACTGACATTCTCAACCTCAAGGTCTCCACCTGTGTGTATTCCTCTTTAGAGAAATATTCTCTGACCTCCCTCCCTACCTAACGTGGCAGCATCCCAGTTCCTCTGCAGCATCACTCTGTTTGTTTCATTCATAGCACTTATCACCCTCTGTAACTGTCTTCGTTGCTTATTTACTTACTGAATGTCTTCCCAACTGGACTGTCCAGAGTGCAGGGACTGTCCTCTCTTCTTAGCTGCATTTACAGGGCCTTGCTCAATGCCCAGCACGTGACAGTGCTCAATAACTATGTTGAGCGAATAAATGAAAGGATAGATAAATGCTTCCGCTCACCTCCACCACAGCGCCAGATGGTCAAGCCCCAGCAGGACACTGGCCTAAAGATCCTTGATGGCCCTGGACAACACCAGAAGCGTTGCAGCCACCATAAGACAGTGATGCTTCAGCTCAGTCCAAAGGGGACCGTGCAAGGCAGCCAGCCCTCTAGGGTGTGGAACTGCTTCCAGCCATCACCCCAAGCCCTGCCCTGAGCAATCCTCAACCTTCTAACCACAGAAGGGCTGTCTCCCCAAGTTTCCCCTGCTGCTGTTTGGAGGAAGGCTTGGCTTTCCTGCAGCCAACTGGGCGGTCCAGCAATAACTGAGGGGTAACCAGTGGGGTGTCGGGGCAGTAGGGAGCAGCAATCCTCCAGGGAGGCTCCCTGGGTCTTTCTTATGATGATGTGATTCGTGGGAACATAGAGTAGCACCCCACAGATCAAGTATGTTTGGGGAGTTCCAAGGATAAGGGAATGGAAACCCTCCCCTTATATTAGGGGTGGAATTTGCAGTGTTAGAAATATAACTAGTAAGGCCACATGTACCCTTTCTCCTCACACCCAACCCCAGCAAAGAAATGGATTCACATCACACACCATGCACACACGTACCTACACATACATACCCCCCCAACACACAAAAGTACACAGTTACTTCGCAAAAAGATTTATTTCCTTTCTTCAAAAGTATTTAATGTTTCAGGAAAAGTTATTCTGAGATCAGAAACTCCCTGGCCTGTACCCCGGCCATTAAGGAGGTCAGGATTGTCACACGGGGTCAGCCTCTTGGCTTGCACAGGCCACAATGATATCTCTGCTGGAGATCCTGGAGAAATGGTTAATGAAAGGATGGGAATGTTTTTCCAGAGAGCAAATTCTGAGTGTTCCTGATGTCCCCAAATATCCAGTTTCCCTTAATACTTTCCAATCTGGGTCTGTCATCCTTGTCTTAAATCTAGTTATAATTTCCGTTGTCAGTTTATTTCCCAAAGTGAGAGTAGTAAACAGGACTTTAATGAATCCATCAGCAACTGCTGTTGTGCAAACAGGAGCTGGCAAAGTGATGGATACTGTGCCGGGAAGCAAAAGTCCTGAATGTTGGGCCTCTTGCACTACTACCTGGCTGAGAACCCAGGAAGTCACCACCTCAGGAGGTCTCAGTGTTCACATCTGCATGTGCAAGAAATATTAACGCTTGCCTGCCTGAAGATGGACCCAAGGTTTTCTCTGGTGCTGAATTGTCTGCCTAGCACCAACTCCAAGGAGCATGAAGAACGCACAGCTCCTTCCCTAGGGGAATTTGCTGGTCTATCAGACAAAGTCCTGAATCTTTCTCTGCTTATTTACAAAGCATCAGCGTTTGAGCATTGTCTGTTCTGTTCTCCGATTCTTGGAGTGATTGGTATGTGAGACTCAGGTTCCTGAATCCCCTTTGTAATAAACACAGTTGGGTGACTTCACAACTGTATCCTTCTCCTTTCTCGCAAACAAAACTAGGTGGCCTTATGTTTCAGGGACGAATGGGCCCCTCGGCTGCCCCTGGGGAAGGAGCTAGTCTAGCAAATCAACATGGATTCCTTCCCCCTTGACAGTGCGGTAGACATGTGGCACTGTTCTGGCCAAGATGGCTTAAAGGAAACTCCAAACTCCACTGGGGGAAGGACAGGGGCTTCTGGAAAGGTTATGCTTGTTCCTAAAAAGAATAGGAAATAACCTGTTAGAATGTCTCTCTCTCTCTCTCTGACTCCGGCTATTTTTGTATGTGAGTCTGATGTCTGGAGCTGCTGACACTATTTTGCCCCTCTGAGGGGAGTAGTTAAAGTGCTGAGGATGGCAGGTGGATAAATACCTGGGTCCTTGAGGGCATCATTGAGTCTCAGAATTGCCCAAACTCAAACTACTCTATTTACATACTTTGTGTTACAGGAGATAATAAATGTCCTTATCGTGAGCCATTTTCTGATGGATTTGCTTTTTCTTTCAGCTGAAAGCATCTTAACTGTATTAGTCAGGATAAGTTAGATTATGCATGATAACAAATGACACTCACATCACAGTGGCTTGATACGAGTTAATTTCTCACTCAGGCCATCTGCCCCTTGGGGTTGGCAGGGAAATCTGTTCATCACAATCCCTCAGGGCCATAGAGGAGGCTGGGAAGAGAATCTTGTGAATGACACACGGGCCCTAAAAGCTTCTGCCCTGAGGTGACATCTGTCACTCCCCTCACATTAAAATCAGGTTATGTGGATATGATTTCCTTCAAAAGCTTTTGGGAAGTACAGTCCTGCCCTCTGCTCAGAAGGTGGAAATGTGGAACTATTTGGTGACAACACTAATGTCCACCACATTAACTAATATAAACTCTAGGAGTAGGGAGTTGTATGGCCTTGGATCAACAATGTAACTCCTTTAAACCTTGGTTTCCTCATCTGCAAATTTAATTTTTTGAACGTTTTCTCCTTTTCCAACTGTTGTGAGGATACAATGAGTAATAAAGATGAAGGTATCTTTGAAAGCATAATGAAGCCTAATTGTGTGGGTAGTTGAGGGGTATTCATGCCTTCTCAGCAGAGATCACAGGCTCGTTCCTGCAGCTCTGCTCTACACATAGAACTTTCTCATCTTCACCATGTGTCTGCAACCAGACCACCTGGTAGTGAAGACATTGGCTGTTTTCTGTTTTCAGGATAGAATAGAGAAAGAATATTTGTTTTAGAGGTGGAGGTGGAGGATGTTGGAGGAACTGGAACGAGTTTGGGGGTAATTTTCCTCACGGCACTTCTAGGAGGCTGTTTTAGTTAGCTCAGGCTGCCATAACAAAAATGCCAGAGACTGGCTGGCATAAACAACAGAAACTTATTTCCTCACAGTTAGGGAAGCTGGAAGTCCAAGATCAAGGTGTCAGCAGGGTTGGTTTCTCCCGGGGCCTCTCTCCTTGACTTATAGAAGGCCATCTTCCCCTGTGTCTTCATACTGTCTTCCTTCTGTATGTGTCTGGGGCTAATTTCCTCCTCTTATAAGGACGTGTTGGATTTAGGGCCCACAATATTGGCCTCGTTTTAACTTAATTATCTCTTCAAATACAGTCACATTCTGAAGTACTGGGAGTTAGGGCTTCCACATATGAATTTTGAGGGAACAAAATTCAGTCCATAACAGAGACCTTTCTTTTCCTCCCAATGAGAAGGGGAAAACCACAGGAGAAACATACTAATTTCCACAACAAGTAAGAGGAAAAGGAGAAGATAAAGGAGTAAGACAGAGAAGGAAGAGGAGGAAGAGAAGGAAAAAGAAGAGGAACAGAGAGAACTTGAAAACCTTCCAAGCAAGTGTTGGAAAAGCCCCGGGATAAGAAGGATGCGGGTGCAGAGCTGTCTGCAAAGGGATCGGTGTGTGGGAATCACCCAGCTCTGAGCATCTGCTCCCTGGACATCAGGCAATTCTGCAGTGGACAATAGACATGAGGAGCAAGGAGAGACAGCTCAAGCCACTTCTAGCCAGTGAAATGTTGCCAACTTGCTGTGTGCAGAGGGATTGGTGGTCTAAATGAAGCCCAGTGCTGTGGAGTTTACTTACAGATATAGTTGTATAAGATATTCATAATTAATTTTGTAGGTTTAAATGCTTATGAAAGTTTATTTATCATCTTAACCAGAGTCTCTGCATTAAGGTCATTTTAAACAGAATCCTAATTTAGGAAACTCAGCAAGACATGAGTCATAGCTAACATATTGAAATCTGGGTGAACTCTGCTCTTCACCTAGCCTCTTACAGCCAGGAAATATTGGGCAAAGAAAAGAGGTTATAGGAAAGGAACCATGCAAATATAAAATATGAATGTGCTGAAAGCTTTGCTTTGTAGTCCCTGTTATGGGCTCAATTCCAAGACCTAAAATAGAGGAGAGTGGGCAGCCAAAGGAATCAATTCAGAACAGTGCAGTGGGAGTGGCCATCATTTCAGCCACACTCAGGAACTGCTGAAGGACCCCCTAGGCAGACAAAGCACAGGCTTAGGCAAAAACAATGTGAGTCAAAAAATTCTTCTGAAAGCGTTTGATTTTCAATCTTTTGCCCCCAAATAATTCAAGTAGCCATCAAGGAGAAAGGGGGATTTATTGAAACTTCTTGCAGTTCTTTTACAGTTTAGTTTGGGTGTAGGGGCACCTTAATCATCATTAAGTCTTCCAAGAAGGGCTCTCCTCTTAAATGAGGCGGGTGAGTCTATAGGTAACTCGTGAAGTGAAGAATCAGATGCGATCATTCAGTCAAATATTCAATTGTGCAAAACATCCAAATGATATCAGGACAAGTATTTCCTGTACGGTCCCAGCATTTCACTCTCTCTGAGTCACAAAGGGCAGCCTCAGCCTGACGACTCACAAAGTATTTTGTCCAACCGCAGACACAAAGTGAGGATGAAGCGATTTTTATTGTTCTTGTCATCATTAATCCTTTAATTAAGGTCTCCTTTATTCATGTCAATATCCTGCCCCTTTCTCCCCTCCCTCTCTTCTAAACCTCATTCGTCAGGCTGGTTTCTCCAAGCTCTCCCAGCTCAAATTTTAATTAAAGTGAGTCACAAGACTTGAATCTCTAATGAGCCCCTCATCCGGATTCCATTAGAAATCAGAGTTGCTGCACTCTCTGTGGTGTTGTTCCTTAGCATGGTATTACTTTTTGAATACAGACGGCCCTTGTTCTGAGACTTTTTGCTTTATGTTAATATTCAGAGGTGAAACTGCCCGTTTCTCACATTTTGCCTTGGCATCAGCGGCATATGTCATTGAAGATATCAAAATGGAACAAGCAAAAGATGTGTGAGTGGAGACTACCTCATCCTCCATTTATCCTGCATCATTGGAGACTGGGGGTGTGGGAGGTTCTATACTGGTGGGCTTTTCAGATGACTGAGCCCTCTTCTCCTGGAAATCAAGACTTCTTTTGTTTTAGCCAGTTAATGTAAGTTTTCTAAAATGCAGCCTCTTCTTAGACAGAGGTCAATACTTTCTCGATGCTTCAGACCCGTCACTATGATGAGTGGTCAGCCAAAGTTTGGTACAGAGCATCCTGCAATTACACAATAGGCTATAGCCCGGCTCTGGAAAGTTGAGCTTTCCATAAGCTGGGTTCCCAGGAAAGTCTGAAGCGGGTATGGATTACTAGCAAGGAGAGGCTGGGTTGCTGAATTTGCTCCATGTTCTTTTCATTTATATATTTTTTGTTTCTCTTTTTAAATAGATTTTTATTGGAGTATAATTGCTTCACAATACTGTGTTAGTTCTGTTGCACAACAAAGTGAATTAGCCATATGCATACACATGTCCCCATATGCCCTCCTCTTGAGCCTCCCTCACATCCTCTCTATCCCACCCCTCTAGGTCATCACAAAGCACTGAGCCAATCTCCCTGTGCTATGCTGTTGCTTCCCACCAGCCAACTATTTTACATTTGGTAGTGTATATATGTTGATGCAACTGTCACTTCGCCCCAGCTTTGCCCTCCCACCCCATGTCCTCAAGTTCATTCTCTATGTCTGCCTCTTTATTCTGGCCCAACAACTAGGTTCATCAGTACCTTTATTTTTTTTTTTTAGATTCCATATATATGTGTTACCATACGGTATTTGTTTTTCTCTTTCTGACTTACTTCACTCTATATGACAGACTCTAGGTCCATCCATCTCACTTAAAATAACTCAATTTTGTTTCTTTTTATGGTTGAGTAATATTCCATTGTATATATGTGCCACATCTTCTTTATCCATTCATCTGTAGATGGATATTTAGGTTGGCTCTATGTCCTGGCTATTGTAAATAGTGTTGCAATGAACATTGTGGTACGTGTCTCTTTTTTTTTTTTGACTGTGTTGGGTCTTCATTTCTGTGTGAGGGCTTTCTCTAGTTGTGGTGAGTGGAGGCCATTCTTCATCATGGTGAGTGGGCCTCTCACTGTCGCAGCCTCTCTTGTTGCGGAGCACAGGCTCCAGGTGCGCAGGCTCGGTAGCTGTGGCTCACGGGCCCAGTTGCTCCGCGGCATGTGGGATCTTCCCAGACCAGGGCTCAAACCCATGTCCCCTGCATTGGCAGGCAGATTCTCAACCACTGCCCCACGTGTCTCTTTTTGAATTATAGTTTTCTCAGGTATATGCCCAGTAGTGGGATTGCTGGGTCATATGGTAGTTCTATTTTTAGTTTAAGGAAACTCCATACTGTTTTCCATAGTGGTTGTACCAATTTACATTCCCACCAACAGTGCAAGAGGGTTCCCTTTCCAACACACCCTTTCCAGCATTTATTGTTTCTAGACTTTTTGATAATGGCCATCCTGACTGGCATGAGGTGATACCTCATAGTAGTTTTGATTTGCATTTCTCTAATAATTAGTGATGTTGAGCATCTTTTCATGTGCCTCTTGGCCATCTGTACCTCTTCCTTGGTAAGATGTCTATTTAGGTCTTCCACCCATTTTTTAACTGGATTGCTTGCTTTTTTGATATTGAACTCCATGAGCGTTTTGTATATTTTGGAGATTAATCCTCTGTCTGTTGTTTCATTTACAAATATTTTCTCCCATTCTGAGGGTTGTCTTTTTGTCTTGTTTATGGTTTCCTTTGCTGTGCAAAAGCTTTTGTTTAATTAAGTCTCATTTGTTATTTTTGTTTTTATTTCCATTACTCTAAGAAGTGGGTCAAAAAAGATCTTGCTGTGATTTATATCAAAGAGTGTTTTTCCTCTAAGAGTTTTATAGTGTCTGGTCTTACATTTAGGTCTTTAATCCATTTGGAGTTTATTTTTCTCTATGGTGTTAGGTAGTGTTCTAATTTCATTCTTTTACATGTAGCTGTCCAGTTTTCCCAGCACCACTTATTGAAGAGGCTGTCTTTTCTCCATTGTATGTTCTTGCTTCCTTTGTCATAAATTAGGTGACCATATGTGTGTGGGTTTATCTCTGGGCATTCTATCCTGTACCATTGATCTATATTTCTGTGTTTCTGCCAATACCATAGTGTCTTGATTACTGTAGCTTTGTTGTATAGTTTGAACTTGGGGAGCCTGATTCCTTGAACTCCATTTTTCTTTCTCAAGATTGCTTTGGCTATTTGGTGTCTTTTCTGTTTTCATATGAACTGTAAAATTTTTTCTTCTAGTTCTGTGAAGAATGCCATTGGTAGTTTGATAGGGATTGCACTGAATCTGTAGATTGCTTTGGGTAGTATAGTCATTTTCACAATATTGATTCTTGCAATCCAAGAACATGGTATTTGTTTATGTCTTCTTTGATTTCTTTCATGAGTGTTTTATAGTTTTCTGAGTACAAGTCTTTCACCTCCTTAGGCAAGTTTATTCCTAGGTATTTTATTCTTTTTGTTGCAATGGTAAATGGGAGTGTTTCCTTAATTTCTCTTTCTGATTTTTCATTATTGGTGTATAGGAATGCCAGAGATTTCTGTGCATTAATTTTGTATCCTGCAACCTCACGAAATTCATTGATTGGTTCTAGTAGTTTTCTGGTGGCATCTTTAGGATTTTCTATGTATAGTATCATGTCATCAGCAAACAGTGACAGTTTTAGTTCTTCTTTTCCAATTTGTATTCCATTTATTTCTTTTTCTTCTCTGACTGCAGTGACTAGGACTTCCAAAACTATGTTGAATAAGAGTGGTGAGGGCTTCCCTGGTGGCACACTGGTTGAGAGTCCGCCTGCAGATGCAGGGGACACGGGTTCATGCCGTGGTCCGGGAAGATCCCACATGCCGCGGAGCGGCTGGGCCCGTGAGCCATGGCTGCTGAGCCTGCACATTCGGAGTCTGTGCTCCACAACGGGAGAGGCCACAACAGTGAGAGGCCCATGTACAGCAAAAAAAAAATAAAATAAAATAAAAGAGTGATGAGAGTGGGCTTCCTTTTCTTTTTCCTGATTTAGTGGAAATGCTTTCAGTTTTTCACCATTCAGCTCGCTGTGGGTTTGTCGTATGTGGCCTTTATTATGTTGAGGTAGGTTCCCTCTATGCCCACTATCTGGAGAGTTTTTATCATAAATGGGTACTGAATTTTGTCAAAAGTTTTTCTTCATCTATTGAGATGATCATATGGTTTTTATTCTTTAATTTGTTAATGTGGTGTATCACATTGATTGATTTGCATATATTGAAGAATCCTTGCATCCCTGGGATAAAATCCACTTGATCATGGTATATGATCCTTTTAATGTGCTGTTGGATTCCAAAATATTGCAGAGAGAGAAACACTCCCAAATTCATTCTACGAAGCCATCACCCTGATACCAAAACCAAAGATATCACAAGAAAAGAAAATTATAGACCAATATCACTAATGAACATAGATGCAAAAATCCTGAACAAAATGTATTTACATTGTTAGCACATATAGCCATTACATACTGTACTATTTCTCTCATAAGCATCATTTATTTTAGAACCACAGTAAACATATATTTAATATTTTACTTATTAAACATATATTTAATATTTACCACCAGTCCTTACACTGATGTCTTTCCAGTCAAATGTTTTGGTTATTTGTAGTTGTTTTGTAATACATTCCTGAGAAATGGACCATGAGAATAATATTGTCTCATTCCTACATGGTAAAAGCAATTAGCTGTGCCCTTTAGCTCAAAGGATGGTTTAGCTGAATACAGAAATCCAGTGTTGATGTTGAAAAGCCTGATCACAATCTGATTTTCCTTTCCTTATAGATGATGTCATTATATTGTTGTCTGGCTTCCCATTGGATTTTTTCCCAATAAAATCTTGTCATTTTACTAGACTATGTCTCAGTGTTGTCATTTTGGTTCAGTTTTCCTAGATACATGCTGTGTCCTTTCAATATGTTTCAAAATTTTTGTTTTTCTAATTCAAGAATGTTCTTTATTTTACAGATTATAGTATTTGTTCTTTTTCAGTGCTTTGGTCTTCTTTGTGATCTCTTCTTACACATAGGTTGGATCTTCTTTCCACATCTTCTATAACTATAATTTTTTCCTTGAATACTCTTAAAAAATCTCTTCCTTTGTTTCTTCTTGATATTTAAATTTTTCTGCTTTCCATCTTCTCTATGTCTTACGGCACTATCTACTGTCATTCATCACTCTTGTGTTCATTTTATTTCAGTTTTCATTTATATTTTTTTTTTCCTTTAGTGCTAACTCTTTTCTGAATGTTAACCTGTCTTTTCAAATCTTCCTTTTCTCTATGACCTCATTTCTGAGCTTTCCCAATTCATTTTTATATGGTCCTTTCCATCATTTTAAAATAACTTTAGCTCAGTTGGAACATTAGGGTATAATTTCACATGGTTTGTGGGCATGTCTTTTTAGCCTGTTTTCATCATTTGTGTAGGGATATTATTCTATTCCTTTTTTCCATCTTCTTATATTGATTTTGTTTATATTCTTTGGAAATCTTTTTCTGTTGTCAATTTTTAAGGGAAACTACATTTCTTGTATTTTTAGAAGTATGAGTGGCCAGCTTTTCACAGCTCTGGCTTCCTTCCTATGTTGTTTTTATGAAGCAATAAAAAATGTAGTTTCTACTGTGATATCTGCCTCCTCTACTTCCCTCCCTTTGGATCTTTTCTTTCCCATGCCTTTATTGTCCCTGTCTTGCTCAGTTTCAACTCCACCCTCAGCAGTTTATTCTCAGGGTAGGTCTTTCTCCTGAAAGTCATTTTGTATTTGCTTTCCATGAGATAACAGGGCCCACATTACTCCAGTACTTCAGATCTCCTGAGGTCTCTGTGCTCATTCATATACTGGATTCTGCAGAACCTATTCCAGTTGAAGCTGCTATTCTCAGATTGGTCCACTGTGTTTTCCAGTGGTGATTCTGGAGTTCTTTTCATAGGGTCCTCAGAGGTCCCTTGTCTTCATTCTGCATAAATGCTGATATAAGCCAGATCTTGTAGCTGTCAGTGACTTGTCTCTCCCCCACTCATATTTTCAAGTTTATAAGCATATCTTTTCACTCAGTTTTGTTGTAGATATGTCCATGGGTTTTTAATTTTGCTACCCTGGTCTTTGTATATACCTTAATGAGGGACTTACATAAATTTTAAAACTATGCTGCTGCAACTATCTTACCAGAATTCATCCCAAGTCACTTTGATCGTGGCTATGTGGCTGGTGTTTGATCGTTTATTTCTTGAGGATAGGGAGACTGATAATCTGTGTCCTAGAGCAAGGACACAGAGTTCCATATGTGGATAGGTTTATATTTTTGTTAATAGATTATAACAGTAATACACAGACATTCCCCAAATTTCGAAACTACATAATAGTATATAAGAAGAAATTAATATTGCCAGTTATACTACCACCATAGAAATACCCACTGTTAACAGCCTGATGTTTTCCCTTCTAGTCTTTTACCCAAGCAAACTTTTAAAAATATGTGTTTTAATTGAGATCGTAGTATACACTGAAATCTCTGTCACAATTACCAGAGACTCACTCAATTCACCTTAGGGAAGAGGGAGATTATAGTTATTTCCAAACTGATAATAGAAATTTAATGGAGTGCTACCAGGAACTGTGGCTACTTAGGAACTGGTAATTCCCATGGTTTCTCTCCTGGGCCATATGCACTTCCCTCTAGCTTCTCCATGTCTCCCATGTCTGCTCTATTATAATTCAGATTGCCTGTGGTAGACCTTGACTTCTTTCCACATTACAGTCTTTCAGCCTTAGCTCCTACTGATAATGGATCCATTTTCTGGACATTTCCTAGTCCAGATTCCTCAGAGAGAGGATCAGATTGTCCCAGATTATCTCTTCATGTTTAAGAGGCCCATCTTAAACAACCAATGGATCAAAGAAGAAATCACAAACGAAATTGGAAAATATCTTGAGACAAATGAAATAAAAACAAAATAAAACTTATGGGGTGCATCAAAAGTAGTGCTAAAAGTAAATCTTATATCTATAGACACTTACATTAAAAAAGAAGAATTCAATAGAGACACAGACATAGAGAACAAATGTATGGACACCAAGGGGCAAAAGGGGGTTGGGATGAATAGGGAGATTGGGATTGACATATATACACTAATATGTATAAAATAGATAACTAATGAGAACCTGCTGTATAGCACAGGGGACTACACTTCACTGTACAGTAAAAACTAACACAACTACAGTAAAACAACTACACCCCGATTTAAAAAAAAAAAGAATTCAAGTCAACTGCCTAACTTTATACCTTTAGGGAACTAGAAAAAGAAGAACAAGTTAAACCTAAAGCTAGAAAAAGGAGAAAAATAATAATAAAAATTAGAGCAGAGATAAATTAAATGCAGAATACAAAAGCAATAGAGAAAAATTAGTGAAACTGAGAGTTTGTTCTTTGAAAAGATCAACAAAACTGACAAATCTTTAGCTAGATTGGCAAAGAAAAAGAGAGAGAAAACTCATCTCAAATGATGCAGAAAAAGCAGTTCACAAAATTCAACACCCTTTCATGGTAAGAGAAAAGAATGTTGACCAAACTAGGAATGGAAGAAAATATCTCAACATAACAAAGGTCATATAGGAAAAGTCCACAGCTGAATTTGGACTCAGTGGCAAAAGACTGAAAGCTTTTCCTTGAAGATCAGGAGTAAGACAAGAATGCCTGCTTTTGTCACTTCTATTTAACGTAGTAATGGAAGTTCTAGCCAAAGCAATTAGACAAGAAAAAAAAGAAAAGAAAAAGAAATAAAATGCATCCAAATAGGAGAAGAAGAAAAGCTATCCCTGTTGGCAGATTATATTATTTTATATGTAGAAAATCCTAAAAATTCCATACACAAAAAATCTGTTAGAACCAACAAATGAATTCAACAAAGTTGTAGGATACAAAATTAACATGCAAAACTAAGTTGCATTTCTATTCACTAACAATGGAAAAACTGAAAAGGAAATTAAGAAAACAACTTCATTTAAAATAACATCAAAGGGGTAGGACCTTCAAGATGGCAGAAGAGTAAGACATGGAGATCACCTTCCTCCCCACAAATACATCAGAAATACATCTACATGTGGAACAACTCCTACAGAACACCTACTGAATGCTGGCAGAAGACCTCAGACTTCCCAAAGGCAGGAAACTCCCCACATACCTTGGTAGGGCAAAAGTAAAAAGGAAAAATAGAGACAAAAGAATAGGGATGGAAGCTGTGAGGGAAGAAAAGTTTCCACACACTAGGAAGCCCCTTCACTGGTGGAGATGGGGGTGGGCAAGGGGGAAGCTTCAGAGCCACCGAGGAGAGTGCAGCAACAGGGGTGCAGAGGGCAAAGTGGAGAAATTCCTGCACAGAGAATCAGTTCCAACCAGCACTCACGAGCCTGAGAGGCTTGTGTGCTCACCCACCTGGGCGGGTGAGGGCTGGGAGCTGAGGCTTGGGCATCAGAGGTCAGATCCCAGGGAGAGGACTGGGGTTGGCTGCATGAACACAGCCTGAAGGGGCCTCGTGCACCACAGCCAGGAGGGAGTCCGGGAAAAAGTCTGGAACTGCCTAAGAGGCAAGAGACCATTGTTTCAGGGTGCACGAGGAGAGGGGATTCAGAGCACCGCCTAAATGAGCTCCAGAGATGGGTGTGAGCCGCGGCTATCAGCACAGACAACAGAGACAGGCATGAAATGCTAAGGCTGCTATTGCAGCCACCAAGATCCCATGTATAAGCACAGGTCACTATCCACACCTCCCAACCTGGGAGCCTGTGCAGCCCATCACTGCCAGGGTCCCATGACCCAGGGACAACTTCTTCGGGAGAACATACAGTGCATCTAAGGCTGGTGCAACGTCACACCGGCCTCTGCCATCTCAGGCTCGCCCTGCACTCCGTACCCCTCTCTCCCCCCAGCCTGAGTGAGCCAGAGCCCCCACATCAGCGGCTCCTTTAACCCCGTCCTGTCTGAGCAAAGAACAGATGCCCTCCAGTGACCTACATGCAGAGGCGGGGCTAAATCCAAAGCTGAGCCCCGGGAGCTGTGCGAACAAAGAAGAGAAAGGGAAATTTCTCCCAGCAGCCTCAGAAGCAGCAGATTAACTCTGCACAATCAACCAGATGTACCCTGCATCTGTGGAATACCTGAATAGACAACGAATCATCCCAAAACTGAGGCAGTGGACTTTGGGAGCGACTGTAGACTTAGGGTTTGCTTTCTGCATCTAATTAGTTTCTAGTTTTATGTTTATCTTAGTTTAGTATTTAGAGCTTATTATCACTGGTAGATTTGTCTATTGATTTGGTAGCTTTCTTCCTTTATATATATATTTTTTTCTCTTTTTGTGAGTGTGTATCTGTATTCTTCTTTGTGTGACTTTGTCTGTATAGGTTTGCTTTCACAATTTGTCCTAGGGTTCTCTCTGTCTGTTTTTCTTTAGTATAGTTTTCAGCTCTTGTTGTCATTGGTGGATTTCTTTATTGGTTTTGTAGCTCTCTTCTTTTTTTAAATTACTTTTTAATTTTAATAATATATTTTTAATAACTTTATTTTCTTTATTTTTTCTTTCTTTCTTTTTTTTTCTTTTCTCCCTTTTCTTCTGAGCTGTGTGGCTGAAAGGATCTTGGTGCTCCAGCTGAGCATCAAGCCTGAGACTCTGAGGTGGGAGAGCCAAGTTCAGGACGCTGGTCCACCAGAGACCTCCTGGCCCCTCGTAATATCAGTTGACAAGACCTCTCCCTGAGATCTCCGTCTCAATGCTAAGACCCAGCTCCACTCAATGACCAGAAAGCTCCAGCGCTGGACACCCCATACCAAACAACTAGCAAGACAAGAACACAACCCCACCCATTAGCAGAGAGGCTGCCTAAAATCATAATAAGTCCACAGACACCCCAAAACATACCACTGGACGCGGTCCTATCCACCAGAAGGACAAGATCCAGCCTCATCCACCAGAACACAGACATGTTTGCAAATCATATATCTGGTAAGGGGTTAATATCCAGAATACATAAAGAACAACAACAACAATAAACTAACAGCCTGATTAAAAAGCGGGCAAAGGACTTGAACAGACATTTCTCCAAAGAAGATAAACAAATGCCCAAGAAGCACATGAAAAGATGTTCACCATCACTAATCGTTAAGAAAATGTAAATGAAAACCACAATGAGATCGTACCTCACACACATTAGGATGGCTACCATCAGCTCTGTGAGTCGGTTTTAAGAAACATGTTGGAGCAGATCAGGATTTCTCAACCTTGGCAACTACTGACAACCTTCTCAACTACTGACATTTGGGATCAGATAATTCTTTGTTATCAGGGGCTGTCCTGTGCATTTTAGGATGTTTACAGCATCCTTGGCCTCTACCCACTAGATGCCAGTAGTGCCCCCCTGCCTAGTCCTGGCAATAAAAAACATCTCCAGACATTGCCATATGTCCTTTGGGAAATCCAGTTGCCCCCAGATGAGAACCACTGAATTCGATCACACAAATAAATGAGCCTGCTTACTCCATAAAGTTGGTGAGAGATTTGACCTTAATAAAAGCATCCTTAAAATATTTTGGTTTAAGGAACTGCGTTTTGCATTTACCAGCAGCTAAAGGGAAAGTTTGTCTTCAGAATTCCCTTACCCTCCCCTTTAGAATCCCCTTGTATTTTTCTCCTATAAATGACTGCCACCTCTCACCCCTAATCTCAGGAATACAGTAGCTTGTCTTCCTACTGCCATTCAAACATAATCTCAAGAAACTAACTAGTAGGGAATTTAAAAGATGGTACAGGAGCAATATGATGCAAGGAACTGAACTGGGACCCAAGCACCCTGGGTGCTGGTCCTGGCTTTGTTACAACCAACTGTGTAGCCCTGAGCAAGTCAATTAATCATCTGGGCCTCTATCATCTCCTCTGCAAAGGTGAGTATTGGATCAGATGATCTTTCTGCATTCATTATCACTAATGAGTAAATGACTAACACAGAAAGCTTTGTTGGTTGCATATTTGTTGCAACAAGGTGCAACAAGGCAACAGTGCACAACAAGGTGGTCACACCTTTGTTGGAAACGATGCTTTCACTAGGCAAAGAAGCACCTAGCCTTGAATGCCAGATTCTATGTCTATGTAACATGAGAAAGCATAGAAGATTCTGGAACATGCATTCAGTCATGGAATGTAAAACTCTCACAGCTGCAAGGTATGGAGAAGACCTTGTCCTACCCTCTCAAGGAAATACTGAGGCCTAGAGAGGGGGTGGGTAACTTGTCCACCTTTTATTGAGAAGTGGCAATAATCAACATGGTGTTTTAAATACAGGGGACTTGGAAACATAGGGAGAATTGCTTTTTGGAGGCTCTACACTTTATTCAGTTCTATGCACTGTCAGGGTCACTTATCTGAAACCACTTAGCACACTGACTCATGTCTCCTGCCCTTGGTGGAGTGAAATAATGTATTTCCTGTATTCCTACAAATAAGTCCATTGATAATCAGGACAAACACACAATATGAAGCACAGATGGATGTTGAAAGACAAAAAAAAAAAAAAAAAAAAAAACACTTGCCAAGACTAGAGAGCCAAACTACACAGAATATTAAACAGAGAAAGTTGAGTAAAGAATTATTGACTAGTAACAGGGGAATGTAGTAACAGGGCATTGGCTACTAAGGGTGAGGAGAATGCTAAAGAATCTGGGAATGGCAGATACGGGCAGGGAGCAGGCACAGTCCTAGGGCCGAGGCAGAGGACCCCAGAAAAACTAACTTGGGAGACTTCCCCCAACACACTAGGCTAAGATTCAGATCTCGCTGGAGAGTGTGTGGGGGGGGGGCGGCGGGGGCTGGCCCACTGTATGGTGAAGTTTGCCGAAGTGATGCAGGTGGAGACAGTCAAGCAGGAAACTAACCCCTGGAGTGACAATAAAGCTTTCCAGAAGCTGCCTGAAGGGAACGTGGTTGAAATTTCTGGAAAGCTGGCTGAGGCACTGGAGGGACTTGCCAGGAAGCTTCCGGGATGCCAGCCCCACGGGGTGCTCTTGAACTCAACGGAAGCCGGATGAGTTGCCTGCAGAACTCACCAGAAAGCCATGCACAGGGGTGAAGGAGGCTCCGTGGGCATCCTGCACGTCGCGGGAGCCAGAAGGAAGGACACAACCAGCAACCACGAAGAGCAGCCCTTCCTCCGGCAGAGCGCCTCCAGCGCCCTCTACTGGCGAAGCGCAGCCTCCGGCCTACTGGCAAAGGAGAGAAGTTTGCAAGATTCAGTTCCCGCATCACAGTCGGGCAAAAAAGGATGGATTGGGAGACACGAGGCAATAAAGTGATAAGCAACACTTCATAATCAGCAGCACGACCATGGTTGTTACACACACACACACACACACACCACACACCCCACACGTATCAAAATAACACAATACACACATGGCTGTTCAGGTAACAACTATCAAACAAGAAAGCCTTCCTTTAGTTCAGTCTCTCCTGGATGCACAGAATCTCCACCTGCCTGCACTCACCGGGGAAGGCACCACCTCCGCCTTGGTCGCAGGCAGAACCCCACGGTCCAGGCTTTCCAGTTTTCTTATTCACCTTCTTCCCTCAGCTCTCCCACTGGGTCTGCACTGGATGATCACACAAGTGTCATGAAAGCTTTAAAAAAAAAGTCCTCCTTGGGTCTCAGAAGCTTGGGGCATTAGAGAGGAAAGGTAACTTAGCTAGAATGTCCTCGTGTCAGGTTTGCATCTGTGGTCCCAGCTACTGTCCATTTGCTGCCCCTTCTTACTCTCCAAAGCGTCCTGCTTTAGGCAGTGAATTATGTGGTCCCCCAAATGTGGCCAGCAGTCAATCCACTCCCCTGGGTTACAGATGAGGAACTCTCCCTCGTTGATGATAAACAAGAGACCCCTTGGGGTGGCGGGGAGAACTGGACTCAGGTCTACTGTGTGACTCTGGCTGGTTACTAAGCCTCTCTCTAAAGGCCCCTGGGTGGGTGTGCTGCGAGGATAAATGGAGACAACGTATGCAGAGCGTCAGGCACAAGCTGAAGCAGCCCCATCAGGTAGCTCCTGCATCTGCCCACCTCCCCATCTGATCACATCTTCTCTTTCTTTCAGGATGCATTTTTCTAATAACCCTTCAGAATAATCACTGCTAACAGGGAGGTTGAAGGGGGTGAATCTAAGAGTCCCGAACTTGCTAAGCAAGAAGTCGATATTGAACTCTTTCTCCAGTTCATGCCTCCCTCCCCCGCCAGATTCCTTCTTTTTGAAGGCTATCAGGCACTTAGAGCAGCGGAACGAAGGCCACCCTCTGGGAAGAATGGTCCACCCAGGTACATGTCCTCCGTGGAAAAGAGCATCCAAGATCTCCATCTGGTGGCCACACTGTAGAACACACTCCTTGGTCAATTTGATGACCAGACAGGTGGGCCGTTACCCTGAGGTTGTTTATGAGACCAAAACCTCAGGCTGGGACCCCTCATGCAGGACGCTTGGTGATGCTGCTGTTGGGGGCTGCTTGGGACCCCTTGTCTGGGACACATCCCTCAGGCCAAACTTTGACAGCCATTCAGAGACTGCTCTGCCAGGCTTGCTGGATCCAGGACAGGTTACTCCAGGGTTTCTCAACATCAGCACTATTGACGTTCAGAGCCAGATAATTTTCTGTCATGAGAGACTGTCCTGCACATTATAGGAAGTTTAGTAGCATCCCTGGCTTCTACCCACTAGATGCCAGTAGGAACCCCTCCCAGTTCCCAGTTGTCACAACCAAAAATGTCTCCAAGATGTTGCCAAATGTCCTCTGGGGGGCTGGGGAGGAATTGCCCCTGGTTGAACACCACTGGACTGTTCAACCAGTGAGCCGTTCACTTAATAAACATTCTGGTTCTTAGCAAAATGGCAAGGAGGGCAGGGGCCGTGCCCAAGTTGGATCAGCAGCAGGCCCTGGGACCCACATGGTGTGGGTCCTGGAAGCAGGTATTAAATCAGCCCCCGGTCCTGGTCCTCCAGAACAGACCTCCACAAGCTTCACCCATGGGGGTCTCTCATTGCCCATACACGTGTAGGGCTATTTTGAGACTGGCTTAAGTCTCAGTGGAAAACAAAACCTGTTCAAGACAGGTCTGGGTGATTCCATCTCAGAATCCTCATTCAGGAGGACCTGTAACCATAAGAACAGCTACTGTTTATTTCCATCGTGAAATAAGAACCAAGCCCCACGCTCAGTGTTTTCCTGCCTTTGCTCCTCACTCAACTCGAGGGGGGTTGAGATGAGACAGATGAGACATGGGGTCGCAGAGGTCAAGTAACTTGTCCAGGGCCTTGGAGCTTGTACTTGGAAGAGCTGAATTTTGAACTTCGGTTCCACACAGCCTTCTACCAGCCCCTGCTGTCCCCACAAGCTCACTTCTCATATGCCCTTTAGAACTTGTCATCAGTAGCTCATGGTGTAGGCGCTGATGAAGTTCTCCTTTCACTCTGCCTTGGATATGCTAATTTTGTCTCTCTGAACAAGCTGGAGACACCTCAAGGACTCTAAAGCACCTAACAGGTTCACCAAGCCAGCCCCCTTCCATGCAGAGTGGGGTCTCTCAAAATTATGATTGCCCTGCCTGGAAGTCCCCAGAATCCCACAGACCTAGCTGGCCCCTCTTTCCTTGGAACCATACCTAATGAAGAGATCCTTTTCATCTCCACCCACATCTCCCTCCGGTGGCAATCTAATTAGGTTCTTTCTACAATTAACTATTCTTAATCAAAGAGGAACAAAGCCCGTGTGTCATTCTTAAACTTTATCCATTAAACAACAATGTCCAATTTTGAAATCCCTCTTCAGACGAGGAGGCATGGTATATGTGTGGGATAAGAATTCTCCAGATATGCTAACCTAAATTTAATTATGCAAGGAGAACAGAGGTTTAACTTCATTCTTCCTGGAACTGCTGTAATTAAAACTCAATTAGGGGCCGTGCTGGCCAACATCGTTATCCGAGTGGCACTCTATTGAAAGGACAAAGAGTTCAGCAACGTTCATACAGATGCTGGCCTGAAGCCTTTGCAAGGAAAGGGGCCATTTTTCCCATCCTCTGTCTTTCAACAGTCTTCTAAAAACACCATTTGTTCAATTGTTTTCTCTTCATTTATAAATTTTTAAAATTGTTCTATCCAGGTCAAAGGAGGAAATGGCCATTCCGATGTCTTGTCTTATAATCATCTGTCAAGTGTTTATGACGGGCTGGGCGCTTCACATACAGTATCTTATTTAATCTCTACGTCAACTGTGGGAAGTAGATATCATCCTTATTTTATTATTTTTAAGGCCTTTTTTGATGTGGATCATTTTTAAAGTCTTTTATTGAATCTGTTACAGTCGGCTTCTGTTGTTTATGTTTTACTTTTTTGGCCGTGAGGCATGTGGGATCTTAGCTCCCTGACCAGGGATCGAACCCGCACCCCCTGCATTGGAAGGCAAAGTCTTAATCACTGGACCACCAGGGAAGTCCCAATATCATCCTTATTTAAAGACAAGGAAATCAAGGTTCAGAGAAGTTACAGAAACTTCCAGTCACACCAATGTGAAATGGTGGGGTCAGGATTTAACCCACCAGCCCATCTGCAGAGTCTGTGCTCATTATGTCACATGGGTGCTTTGAAATGGTTTCCCAAATATCTGATATTTAAGTTAGAAGTATTCTTACTCTGTTTTTGATTGTAAAACCAACAAAAGCAAAAACAGGATTCTTAACTCTTCCAGCATGCATTGTGCTAGCAAGTGGGACAATGTGTTGGGACATTCCATGTTGGCCTTGTGCTGGGGTTGGAGAGAGATTGGCTTGTTGGGTCATTCATTCATTCATTCATTCATCTGAGTGGCAGGAGGCTCACCTGACTGGAGAAGGTGCTGTTCCCAGGAAATCCACTCTTTCCAAATCTGGGCCACAGGGCTATGAAGCCAGATGGCCAGGGTCACTACAGTTATCAGAATTTCTAGGAACTCAGCATTCACAAAGGGTTTTGTCAAATGTGAATTTGTATATCAGTGCCCCCGTTCACTATGTCCCTCTCTAAACCCCTGTCAGGAATCTGGGTGATTTTATCGTGGTTTGGACTCAATCATAAGGAAACTGAGGTGTTTCCATACTGGCTACGATGGGGCAGATCACGCACTGTTGTCAGAGAAACACATCCCAGATGCAGTCCATGTCTTTGGTGGGGCTGTCTGCACAGACCACCCATGTCAATGGACATTTCTTGCGACTCTTTCTTGGGAGTACCACCAAGAGTGCAGGTCAGGCCAGGCACCGTGCCCAGGACCACCACTTCCAGTAGGGAAGTCATGCCCTTCCCAGGGAGGAACCCCTGCAGGGGGTGAGTTGGCCTGAGATCCATCTTACACTCTACACCAGCCAAAGAAAGGGCAACTTTCTAATTTGCCCAAAGGCACAGATGGGATAGCGGTGGTGTAATCCTGTTGGTTTCAGTGTGTCCAGGCCCACAGCCCCCTGGACGTGCTGCCCCTAGCTCTTCCCACATAGAAAACAGAATGAATTTGAAATCTCTGGAGGCAAGCCTCTGGACCCACTACAGAACAGGAGCAGAAATTAGCAGGATCTGGAGGCAGGGCACCACTCCTAACCTTCTCCTTCTTCTGGGGATTCAAGGCCTCTCCACTCATACCTTCTCTGTCTACGTAGTTTGTTCTACCACCCTTCTGGAGTCTGCTTCTCCACAGACAACGAGATTATGTGAAACAAAGCTCTCAAGGAATCAAGGTTTCAGAACGAGGACAGGAAGAGCTTGGTGTTGAGATGATCCCTTCTTCCAGTAACAGAAAATCATGGTCAGGAACTTCAAAAGGCTCCAGAGGCAGAAAAGGGAACCCTCCTACACTGCTAGTGGGAATGTAAATTGCTACAGTCACCACAGTACGGAGGGTCCTTAAAAAACTAAAAATAGAGCCACCACATGATCCAGTAATCCCACTCCTGGGCATATATCCAGAAAAGATGAAAACTCTAATTTGAAAAAAAACATGCCCTGCAGTGTTCACAGCAGCACTATTTACAATAGCCAAGACATGGAAGCAACCTAAGTGTCCATCGACAGAGAAATGGATAAAAAAGATGTGGCACGTATATACAATGGAATATTACTCAGTCATAAAAAAAGAGTGAGATAAAGCCATTTGTAGCAACATGGATGGACCTAGAGATTGTCATACTAAGTGAAGTAAGTCAGACAAAGACAAATATCATATGATATCACTTATATATGGAATCTAAAAAAATGAAACCAGTGAACTTATTTACAGAACAGGAATAGATTCATAGACACAGAAAACAAACTTATGATTACCAAAAGGGAAAGGTTTGGGGGAGATAAATTAAGAGCTTGGAATTAGCAGATACAAACTACTATATATAAAATAGATAACCAACAAGCACCTATTGTATAGCACGGGGAACTATATTCAATATCTTGTAATAACCTATAATGGAAAAGAATCTGGAAAAAATATGTATCTTATATATATATTATATAAATGGGTATATATAATATATATATATATTATATATATAATAAATCAGCTATACTTCAATTAAAAAAAGTCTCCAGATACATCTGAGTTGTCAGAGAAAGGTGAAGCACGAGGAGGTGGGTTACACAAGGAGGGATGAAACCAGCACCTGCGTCCCATCCTCAGCCTCCCCCAATATTTTGATCCATTGAATGGGTCACTGCCCATACAGGGAGAGCCATTAGAGGCCCCAAGCTCATTTGGAGGGTGAGCTGATGGCAGAGCTGGGAATGGCACCCTGGGCTGCTCTTTGTCTCCAGTCACGGGCATCTGCCTCCTGCCCTCCTAAGTGAAGGGAATGTTCTTTCTTTAAGATTAGCTTGGCTGGGTTTCCTGCCAAAATATCTGCAATAGGAATGTGGTTGAAAACTCAGCAGGGACTAACACGGGTGGGGACTCTTAGGGTGTTTTTCTGCACAAACGGAGCAGCAATGCATTGGAGAAAGACAGCAGGATGGGGCTAATGAGCTGGGGGGGTTCCATGTCAGCCTCATGGTGGGTTGGAGGGTGAGTGGTTATAGGGTCATTCGTTCATCCTCTCATTCATTGAATGACTACCTACTTCCAAAAGGTACTTGAGACAGCCTAAAATATATCTGATATTGAAGGGTAAACAAAAGAGAACACAGTACAACTCCTTTAGAAAACTGTCTGGAAGTTTCTAACAAATGTAAACGTATGCCTATCCTTTGACTCAGCAATTTCATTCCTAAGTTTTTACCCCAAAGAAATAAGCTTATACACCCACAAAACATTTAACAAAGAATATCTGTAGCTTCTTTATTCATGACAGCCTCCCAAATGGAAATGTCCAGGTTTCTATCAGAGGAAAATGAACAAACAAGCTACAATATATTCATACAATAAATTTCTACTCAGTAAAAAAAGGGAACAAATTTGGGATAGATACGACAACATGGATGAACTTCACAGAAATTATTATTTCACTTAGCAGAGAAAGAAGCCATATATAAAAGTGTGTGGATTTATGAGTCCACTTACACAAGTGTTAAGAAGCAGCAAAACTCATCTATGGTAACAGCTGTCAGAATAGCGGTTGCCTCGATGTGGTTAGGGGGAGCAGGAAAGAGATTGAGTGAAGTGGGCACAAGGGAAATTTGGGGAATGATGGAGAGGTTGTATATCTTTTTTTCTTTTAACTGAAGTATAGTTGACTTTCAATGTCGTGTTAGTTTCTGGTATACAGCAAAGTGATTCAGTTATACATACATATATACTCTTTTTCAGATCCTTTTCCATTATAGGTTATTATAAGGTGTTGAATATAGTTCCCTGTGCTCTACAGTAGGTCCTCGCTGGTTGTCTATTTTATATATAGTAGCTCGTATCTGCTAATTCCTAACTCCTAATTTATCCTCCCCCCACCCTTTCCTCTTTGGTAACCATAAGTTTGTTTTCTGGGTCTGTGAGTCTGTTCCTGTTTTGTAAATAAGTTCACTGGTATCATTTTTTAAAATTCCACACATAAGTGATATCATATGATATTTGTCTTTGTCTGGCTTACTTCACTTAGTATGATACTCTCTAGGTCCACCCATGTTGCTACAAATGGCGTTATTTCATCCTTTTTTGTGGCTGAGTAATATTCCATTGTATATGTGTATCACATCTTCTTTATCCATTCATCTGTCAGTGGACACTTAGGTTGCTTTCACATCTTGGCTATTGTAAATATTGCTGCTCTGAACATTGGAGTGTGTGTATCTTTTCAAATTAGAGTTTTTATCTTTTCTGAATATATGCCCAGGAGTGGGATTGCTGGATCATATGGTAACTCTATTTTTAGTGGGTTTTTTTTTTTGTTTTTGTTTTTTTGCGGTACGCGGGCCTCTCACTGTTGTGGCCTCTCCCGTTGTGGAGCACAGGCTCCCGACGCGCAGGCTCAGGGGCCACGGCTCACGGGCCCAGCCGCTCCGCGGCATGTGGGATCTTCCCGGACCGGGGCACGACCCCGTGTCCCCTGCATCGGCAGGCGGACTCTCAACCACTGAACCACCAGGGAAGCCCTATTTTTAGTTTTTTAAGGAACCTCCATACTATTTTCCGTAGTGGCCGTAAGGTTGTACATCTTGGTTTTGGGGTGAGTTACACAAGGTGTATATTTGTCAAAACTCATCTAACTGCACACTTAAGATGTGTGCATTTCACTATACATACACTATACCTAGACCAAAGCAGAGCGAACTACAACAAAAACTTCCACAAGCTGCTTTAAGACAAACAAACAAACAAACATCAGAGAGGCAGTCTAGAGACAGATGGGCTGCATTCAAACCGTGACAGAGCTCCTAACCGTAGTGGGACTTCAGTCACACGCAGTGGATGGTAAACTGTCAGTGCTGTTTAAAAGAAATAGTAACCATTCAGGAAACTGACCCTTTACTTGGAGGCTGTAAATGCAGGTCTCCAAGGTGGGGCTCACAAGCCTCTGCGCGTAATGCATATTTGTGTCGGCAGCAGCTTCATAGCGTTCAATCAGACCCTAAGATCACTGCTCCTAGATCCCAGGGTGAGGTGATGCCTACAAATGAACAACAAAGGTAAACGTGGAGCCTCCTGACGTTCTACCCCCTGGAAGTGAACCACTGAATCCAGGTCACCCTTAAGGGGTGGGGATTACTCAGAGCGTGGCTCTCAGGGATGCCTCCCACAGGTGGGAAGGAGTATCAAACATGGCTTCTCGCGATTTCACTGAAAGCAAGGCCAAGCTTTGATCTTTCCCAGCCTTGCAAGAGCAATGATGCTCATCTGTGTGGACCACTGAACCAGGGGTGTAGCGGGTAGGGAACGGTGCTGGGTCGTGGGAAATAGAGATGAGAAAAATCCTCAAGCTTGGGCTTCCCTGGAGGCACAGTGGTTAAGAATCCACCTGCCAGTGCAGGGGACACGGGTTCGAGCCCTGGTCCGGGAAGATCCCACGTGCCGCGGAGCAACTAAGTCCGTGCGCCACAGCTACTGAGCCCGCGTGCCACAACTACTGAAGCCCGCATGCCTAGAGCCCGTGCTCCGCGACGAGAGAAGCCACCGCAATGAGAAGCCGGCGCACTGCAACGAAGACCCAACGCAGCCAAAGATAATAAATAAATTAAATAAATAAATTTATATAAAAAATAAAGAAATGTATAATAAAAGACCCTTCACAATCTGGTCCCAATTTCCCTTTAAAAAAAAAATCCTCAAACTTGTAAAGAAGCTGTGATTTGGAATTTCAGGAAGAGGGAAGAGGGTTTGAAAGCAGAACGAACCATGCAGTGGGAACTCAATCCCAGGAAATGGGGAATCTCCTCTTCTTCTTCCCCCCACCTTCCCCTCCTCCTCCAGTCCCTCCCCATCCTTGCCTCCTGGCTCCCTGCCCTTGGAGAAAGCTGTTGGTGTCTCTCCTCCAGGCCCCGGCAGTTGTTTCTATTCAGAAAAGGAAGGATGGCAGTGGAGCGTGGTGGCCCAGCCCCACTGTGAGTGGAAGACAGATGGGTTGCTCTTGGGCAGCAGCGCAGGACAGAAGTGATTCAGACTTTGGAGGCAGGCTGACTGGGGAGAGCTTCAGAAAGCCTCTCGACTTCTGTGTGCCTGAACTTATCATCTATAAATAGGGATAAAAATCTCTCCTTCACGTGGTATCATAAAGCCTGGACTAGAGAGGGCCTGGCACTTAGTAGGGCTCTGCACACAGTAGGCACCGCATTAAAGCTCCCACAGCTACAACTGACCCGTGGGGAGCTTCTGACCTCTTTCTATTCTGTCACCTGATGAGTTCAGTGAGTGCCACTTGGGTTAATTAATAAGTTCAGCTAATAAGCCTGAGCTCCTCTCGAAGGCCAGGTGCTGTGCTAGGACACAGTGGGGGTCAAATGGATGTGGCCCTGTCCTTCTGGGGCCCACAAACACCTCTGGAGCCCTTGGAGTCTGATGGGTCACAGCAGCCTCTGCTTCCATCCAGGAGAGACTCTGCCCTCCCCCTTCCCTCCTCAGCCTGCTTGACTTGCTGGAGATGGGAGCCCACAAGTGTTGGCAGGTGCCTGTGAGTTCTGGCTGAGAGCACCTCTGATGAAGGTGCCAGAGGTAATCCCAGTGATTCATTACTGCTGGGTGTTAACAGCTGCCTTGGCGTCTTCCCAGGCTCTGCTTAGGGCTTAGAGCCACAGTACACCCTGTGACCCAGTGTGAAAAGCTGCCACACACACGTGGGCTGGGAAAGTGGGCACAGCGCTAGGGGCTCCTGCACGGGGAGCTCGTCCTGGGCACAGCTCTGAGTGCTGGCAAGAATCTGGCCTGAGGTGGGTCCGATGCAGCCGGCCACAGGCCATCCAGAAGCTGATGGCAAAGGGTGTCTGAAGACCAGCTGCTCCAGGAGAGCAGTGCGGGGAAGGGGTGGGTAGGAGGCTGGGGGCGGGTACAGGTCTCTAGTCTCGACACACCTCCACCCCTCCTGAACAGCAACAATACCAACTCTGATTCTTGAATAAGGCCCACAATCCCTTATCCAAAACTCTGGGAGCCAGGTGCCTTTGGAAATTCAGAATTTGAAAGGTTTTAGGAAAGTAACATGGTATAAATACTGTGTGGTCTCTGATCTCCCTGAGGGGTCTGGGACAGCACCCTATAATCAAACACACGAAATGGATGAGTATTCAAACCAAGCCAGAGAAATAAAGACTATAAATTGTTTCACGTTCATTTAGGAAGGGTTTGACGGCCAAACAAATTGTGCAAAGTCATGGTTTACTGAGCCCTTTGGATTTATGATCATAAAGAAGGAATCATCAAAAAGCGCTAGTTACAATAACAGTTAAAACAATAATAATATCGTCACCTATCTACAATTGTTTTCTTGATCTTACTCAAGTCGGAAGAAAACACCTCTAGAAAACTGCGTTATATAACAGGCAGTTTAGCTGAAAAACAGCATTCTGGTAGGTCAAGGCCCAGGCCCCCATTCCTATACCTAGTCCCCCCAACATAGAAATTCTGGAGCTGCCCCTGCAGGAGTGATTGCCCAGGAGAAGGCCTGCGTGAGGAGGTGCCTAGAGGACTTTTTAGAGTACCTGCTCCCAGAGGTGGGCAAGGACCTTCCCCAGCCCTGGTGGAGACCCTGCTGGGGCTGAGGGCCAGCCTAACACTTCTGCTTAAAATAGAGAAAGACGAAATCTCTCCCTTCTTCCCCCAGGGCTGTCAGGGCTGCTCCTCCTCGGTTTAGGGTGTTTCCAGGTGTGTGTGCGTGAGATGGGTGGGGACATGGCCTTGGACACAGGCTTGATGGGGGGCCCACCAGGGGCCTCTTGGCTCCAGGGGTAACATCCGTGGAGCAGCCAGCTCGATGGGCAAACTGCATGTCGCTCTGTCAGCGTTAAGTCCTTTCTTTTATTTCTGACCTTGAATAAGGGAACCCAGGGGAGAGGCAGAGTCCAAGCTCTGGCCAGAGCCTCAAAGGGTAGACAGTGTCCTGGAGGCCTCCGCACTGGCCATCCGTCACAGGGAGACACCAGGGCAGGCGAGAGTGTTACAGGCGTGTCTCAGTTGCCTGGGGACTGGTCCCAGAGACTCAATTTTTAATCGTGTTACCCGAGAGCATTTGTACATCAAAGTTTAGGAACTTGTGACACAAGAGAAGGGGCATTTCTGAGACGCAGGGAGTTGAGAATGGAGAGGTCCAGCCTCATCCACCCAGCATGGAGGGGGAAGATTGGGGCTTTCTTAGCGAGAACTGAGACTTAATGAACATATACTATGCTCACATGTTTACTGTATTGTGTCATTCAAACAACACTTTGAAGAAGGTGCTATTGTTCCCATTACATATTTGCACTCAGGGTGGAGTGAGCCAGAGGTGGAGTTGGGATTCCAACGCTGGTCTGAGTCTGCAGGCTTGCTGTCCCCTGTTGTCGTCTGTAATCTAGTAACCACAGGAGCGGTGTGGAGTCTCCACAGTGCTTGCACTGTAACTGAGAGAACAGAGCGTTTATGATACAACCGAAAAAACCCTAGGAACCTGATCCTCCCTTAGCTTTACCTCCTGTTTTGAAAAGTCAATCCAAGGACTGTTAATCCAAGGCGCGCTGCCAGGCATTTGTAGATGATTTACAATTTACAAAACCCTGCTCCATATCGCATCTTGTTTTGATACTCTCAACAAAGAGGCAATGTTTGTAGAGGAGGACTTTATGTCTCTATTTTATGAGTTTGGGAACAAAGGCTCACTGAGAAATGTGCCCTCCATGGCCAGGAGGCAGACGACAAGGACTCAAACACCAGCTTCCTTTATATGTGTGTTGCCCCATCAGCCCCCCTCATTCTACTCCAGACTTTATTTCCAGTCTTCCTGAGCCAGTTCAGCCTGGCTTTACCGCTTTGGATTCCCAGAACCTAAAGATTTATAGCCATAAATAATTGTGCTCTAAGAGTTAATTTCAGGAAATTGACATGAAAGGGACTACCTAGCATAAGAACAACGGTTCTTGACTCCAGGGACAAGGAAACACCCACCGAGGGACTGTGTCTCCATCAAACCAACGTCACCTCCACTATCTTAAAATTTAAAAAACCTTAATAGGGAAAAATTAGGTTATGAGAAATCCAGGATTCAGGTGCTTTCCCATATGTTTATATCTGTTTACTAGTTGATGAGTTCATTTGAGGACTCAATGGTCAACCTTTCTTTCAGTTGAACCTCCCTGCTGCAAACTATCAAGGGGCATAAATATTGATTTAAATACACACATTGGGACAGCTTCTCACTCATCAAGTGGAGGCAACCCGCACCTGGGGACAGGGTAAATGTTTGTGACCCTCTTCACACACTATGGCAGTCTTTTATCCATATATAATCTAAAAAAAATTTCATGAAACAATCCTTACCCTTATTTATGGATGCACTCTTAGATTTTTTTATTCTATCTTTTCTTTTCTTTGTTTTTTTTTTTTTTTTTTTTTTTTTTTGCAGTACGCGGCCTCTCACTGCTGTGGCCTCTCCCGTTGCGGAGCACAGACTCCGGACGCGCAGGCTCAGCGGCCATGGCTCACAGGCCCAGCTGCTCCGCGGCATGTGGGATCCTCCCGGACCGGGGCACGAACCCGCGTCCCCTGCATCGGCAGGCGGACTCTCAACCGCTGCGCCACCAGGGAAGCCCTCTATCTTTTCTTTGTTTTTAATGTTGGACATGTCCCACTACACTGATTTCATAGTTCACTAAGGGGGGTTAAGATCTGCAGTTTCAAAAATACTGGCCTATGAGTTCTTACCCACTCTCTTGTGTCCACTCATCACCCATCTATGAGATTACTCTCTCCTTTCAGTTTTGATCTTTCTCCTGAGCTACGGACTCTAATCCCCAACCATCTACTGAGCTTCTTCACTAAGAGGAACTCAAAGTGAATGTAATCCAAGCAGAACTTAACACCTCTTCCTCCTTTCCTCCCAGTGTCCCCCCCTAGAGTTCCCCATCTTCTGAGAGGATCACTCTTGATCCAGATGGCCAAGCCCGACACCTGGCTGGTGTCCCTCTTCCCCTCCTCACTGCCCATACCCAATCAATCATCGAGTCCTTTCTAAATATCTGTTGGATCCGCCTACTTCTTTCCAACACCACCCTCTCCCAGACATCAGGCCATTATTGTCTGTGAACTAATCCAACAGTCTCTAACTGGTCTTCTTACTTTCTAAAATGGTCCCCTCCAATCCACCCCATTCACACTGGAGAGAAGCCCTTCTAAAATGTGAAAGCTGATCGGTTCACTCTTTAGCATAAAAGCTTACAATAATCTCTTGGAACTTGTGGTAACATGGTTTCCTTTGCCTGGAGCCCTGGTCCATCTGCTCACCAACCCCACATCTTTCTCTGCTCAGCCCCTACTCATCCTTCAGGTCTCAACTAAGATACCACTCACTATGGGAGCTCTGACTCCCATCTAGACAGCAAACTCAGGTCAAATCTGACCTCGGCATCTTTGTGTGTGGTCCTTCAGCACCTTACCCTCTCCTATCCCAGCACTTACTGCCCTCTACTGTCTGTCTAGTGCTTCATCACAGCACGGATGCCCAGCCCAGTGCCTGCAACAAATATTTGCTGAATGAAAAAAATGAACACATCATAAAACATTTTTCTACTGCATCGTTTTAAAGGAGGGGGGGTCTTGTATATTATTACATGAATGTACAGTAGTGTATTCAACTATTTGTCAGGCATTTAGTTAGTTATAAGTTTTTTCAACTATATATATTATTACAGTGAACATCTTTGGACACTGTTCTCAACACGCAACCTTAATTGTTTTCTTGAGCTAAAATTCCTAAAAATTGAATTGCTAGGCCAAAATGTATGCATGTTTTAACAGGTTTTGATTTATATTGCTAGATTGCCTTACAGGAAGTCTGGGTTAATTTGCACTATTACCAACAGTATAAAAGAGCGCTCATTTTCCCTCATTCTTAGCAACGATGAGTTTCACTTTTTTTAAAAACTTACCCAGGTTTTAAGGCAAAAAATAATAAATCCTTATTGCTTCATATGGGATATTAGCATTAACAGTTTCGTAAAATCTTTTCATGTATTATTCATCATATGAGGGTTGACAGAGGTACACAAGATAATAGCTGTTGTTTAGAGAGTGTCTACTTTAGGCACTGTCATACAGAGAAGAAGATTGTTTGTTGAGAACTTACTGCATGCAGATACTGTTAAAAGTTCTATTTACATGACTCCTCACCAAATCCTCACAAAACCCTACAAGTTGTGTGGTATTACATCTATTTTGCAGAAAATCTAACTGAAATAATTACATATTATAAATTAATATTTTAAATGATTATAAATGTGAGAATAATTGTTATGCAATTACTATGTGCCAGTTATTAATGTTTAGTGCTTTCAAAGTTCCATTTAATTCTCACAACAACTCTGTCATATAGACATGAATTTTTGACAAGGATGCTGAGGTAATTCAATGGGGAAAAGATGGACTTTTCAACAAATGTGCTGGATCAACTGGAATTTCATATGCAAAAAAGTATTCCTTGACCCTTATCTGATACTATACAAGATTTAACTTGTAACGAATCATAGACCTAAAATGTAATAGCTAAAACTATAAAAGGTATAGAAGAAAATATAGGAATAATCTTGATCTTGGATTATGCAAGAATTTCTTAGATAAGACACAAAAATACATAAACTATATAAAAAAAGATAAATATAATGGACTTGACCAAAATTTAAAAATTGTGCTCTTCAAAAGACACTGTTAACAAAATAAAAAGACAAGTGACAGCCTGGGAGAAAACATTCCCAAGATACATATCTGATAAAAGACATATCCTGAAAATATAAAGAATTCTTACAATTTAATGAGAATACAACCCAATTTTTTAAAAAGTAAAAGATCTTAACAGTCCTTAATCAAAGAAGATATTTAAGTGGCCAATAGGTATAAGACAAGATAAATAAAAACAAATGAGATACAATTACATATTTCTACAACTGGCTAAAATTAAAAAGATTGACAATACCAAGTGTAGGTGAGGATATGGAAGAACTTGAACTCTCATACACTCTGCTGGTGGGAAAACAAAATGGTAAAACCACTTTGAAAAGCAGTTTGGCAATTTCTTATCAAGTTAGATATATACTTACCATGTAACTCAATAATCCTACTTCTTGGTATTTACCCCCCAAAATGAAAACGCATTTCTGTGCAAAGAACTGTAGAAAATAATGATAGCAGCTTTATTAAAAAGACCCCCCAAATGGAAAAAAATATCCTGAAAGTCCATCAACAGATAAATGGAAAAATAAAGTGCAGTATATCACAATAAAAAGGATTGAACTATGACATATGCAATAACACAAATGAACCTCAAAATAATTATGTTGAGTGAAAGGGATGAGGCATGAAGGACTATAGAAACTACAGTTTCACTTATATGAAATTCTAGAAAAGGCAAAACTATAATGACAGAAATCAAGTGAGCAGTTGCCAGGGGCTGGGGATGGGGAAAGGTGACTGCAAAGGGACACAAGGAGACTATTTGGAATAATAGGACTGTTTCATATCTTGATGACTGTGGTGGTTACACAACCATATACATTTGTCAAAACTCATTATAATGTACAATTAAAATTGGAGGATTTGATTGTATGTAAATTATATACTGCAAATTCTATCATAAAAGTGATTTTAGAAAGAGAGGAAGGAAGGAAGGAAGGAAGGAAGGAAGAGAGAGAAAGAAAGAAAATTCAATACCTATCATAATTCAGAAATTGGACTATTGGACTCCTGGGATTAGACCAATTTAAAGGTGTACACGTGCACTAAAAGTCATGTTCAATGATGTTCACAGCAGTTTTACTCACAGTAGCCCCAAACGGAAACAACCAAAATGTCCACCAATAGTAAAATGACTCGTGACATATCAGACAATGGGTTTTCACACAGTAGTTGAAAAAAGCAAACAACGGTGACATGTGATATCCCGATGAATTTCACAGAGGTAACATTAAGCTAAAGAAGCCTTATGCAGGGACCTCCCTGGTGGCGCACTGGTTAAGACTCCGTGATCCCAATACAGGGGGCCCTGGTTCGATCCCTGGTCAGGGAACTAGATCCCACATGCATGCTGCAACTAAGAGTTTGCATGCCACAACTAAGGAGCCCACGTGCTACAACTAAGGAGCTGGTGAGCTGCAACTAAGGAGCCTGCCTGCCAAAACTGAGACCTGGTGCAACCAAATAAATAAACAAAGCCATATGCAAAAAATACATGTGATAGAATTCCATTTATAGGAATTTCAGAAACAGGCAAAACTAATCTATGGTGATTGAAGTCAGAATAGCAGCCACCTTTGGGGACATGACTGGGGGGCACAGGGAGCCTCTGGGGTCAGGAAACGTTGAAGAGCTGGATCTGGATGGTGGTTGCACAGTGTATACACGTGTAAAGGTTTAGTTAGCTGGACACTCAGATTTGTAAACTTACTGAATTTAAGTTATACCTCAGTGGAAAAACAATGTTTTAAAGGATATACCTAAAAAGTACTATGTGCCTAGTCATTTCAGTTCCTGGATTTTAGACTTGGGAGAGGTACAGACAAGCTCGGTTGGGTTTTTTACCTGCTCTTTATGAAAACAAGGAAATCGGTAGTATATACAGGGGCCATGCTGAGTCTCCCTATGAGTGGAAACTTGTTTGAGAACTGTCTTGATGGTTTGGAAAACTACTATAGGGCAATCTCATGTGTTCACATAGACTGTGCGAATGATAACTATTTCTTATCTGTTCATCAGATCAGATTACCCAACCACTCCCTCCAGGGCACCTGGAACCTTGAGAAGACCTAATTGCCATCTCCCTGTCCGAGGACCTATTAAAAATTGCTTTAAGCAAACGCTTGAGCTGCAGGAGGAGGGGCAGTGGTTCACTGTGCAAGGCTCAGAGGGTCAGGGCCCCTTCTGCTGCTGTAATTTGCTCTGGGTTCCCTGGTGGGTGTGTAAGCTTGCTATAGTCGGGAGACCTCTCTGCTCTCCTTCTATCCAAGAAAGTCCTTGCTGAAGGTGGGTGAGCTCTGAGTCCCAGCTCCCCTGCAGCCTGGACAGGAAGGGAAACTCAGAGCTCACAGGACTAATCTCAGTCTCACTGGATAGACCCTGGGGGCTGGGACAAGCATGTTATGTGCTCTGCTTAATTTAATTCCCTCAGTGACCTCCTCTGGGAGAAACAGAAAGTATCCCTCCTTAGAGATGAGACAACAGTGACTCAGAAACCTTAAGTGACTTGCCCAAGGTCACAGAGCTGGAAAAAGGCAGAGGTGGGAATTGAACTCAAACGTTCTGACACGTGGGCCTCACACCAAGGGTGTGACCCATCCAGATCCCAAGCCAGTCCCTTTCCCCAACCTTCTTCCCTACCTTCACAGCCTCAGCTCCTCCCAAACAGATCTCGTGCTGGAATAAAACCCAGAACGACTCATAGATGTATCATGGAACACGCAAGTCATGGAGACCCTCCCTTGGGCACACCCCAGCTGTGGGGGGCTGAGCTCTCCCTCTCCTATCCTGGGAAGTGCTAACATGTTTGTCTTGGTGGCTGGTCAGCAGATCATGGGACTCTCAGGGCCATGCCTGAGGTGTCCAGGAGAGAGACCTTGCTAAAACAAAGTAATGGTACAGCCTAGCTGCTTAGAGCAAGGACTTCTGGGTAAAAATGGTGGCCCTTCCACTAACTAGCAAGTGACTAGGGGAAGGTCACTTAACGTCTTTGAACGTAAGTTTCCTCATCCCAGACAAAGATATTAGGAGACACATCGTATGTTCATACATAGGAAGACTCAGCATTTTGAACATGTCAGTTCTCCCCGAACCAGTCTATGGATTCAATGCAATCCCAATAAGTTCCCAGGACTAATAAAATTAGCATTTTTTTCATAAAACTTAACAAGATGATTTTAAAGAATGTATGGCAGTCCCGAGGGCTAAAAATAGTCAAGACATTGCTGAAAAAGAATAGGTTGGGGGTGATTTGATATCAGGATCTATCATGATGTTATAGAAGTTATATGACAAATGAAACAAAGTAGACGCCAGCACTAGATGTACTATGTGGACATGACATGATATGGTGACATTGCAGACAGCAGGGAAGGAGGCACTGGGGCTGGGACTACTGGTTGTCCAAAGAGAAAAAAATAAAACTGAATCCTTTCCTCCACCGTATATTCTGGACTTTGTGTAAATTCCAGAGGTACTGAAGGACTTATAGGTGAAAGGCAAGACTTCCAAAGTTTCAAAGAAAATATAGGGAGTATCTTTCTGACTTTGAGTACAAGAGGATTTCTTCAACAAGAGAGAAGAGAAAGCACTAGTTATAAAAAGGAAAGATTAATAAACCTGACTACATTAAAATTAAGAACTCTGTTCATCAAAAGAAAGTGAGATGACAGGCCATATCCTGGGAGGAGATATTTGGAACATCTATAACTGACAAAAGGTTAGCATCTGGAATATAGAAAGAGCTCCTGCTAATGCATAAAGGAAAGACAACACAACAGAGATAGAGCAAAAGCCACCAATAGGCATTTCTCAGAAGAGGGATCACAATAAACAAGTCCACTATAATCAGGGAAATGCAACACAAGAACCCAGTGGAAAACCATTTTAGAAAAAATGCTAAGCTCTGGGCAAGACATGATTTAAAAAGAACTTCTACGTTTATACATTTTTTTTGTTGTTGATTTGATGCCATCTCTTGGGAAAACCATTTGACGGTTTCCAAAATTGAGCGCTTGGATACTTGTGGCCCAGCAATTCCACTTCTAATTATACATGCTAGAGCAGGGTTGGCAAACCATGGCCCACGGGCTTTTGTTTGTTTGTTTAGTTTTTGCTAAATAAAATTTTTTTGGAACTCAGCCACCCTTATCTGTATGGCCTGTGGTTGCTTTTACCCTAAGACAGCAGACCTGAGTGGCTGTAATAGAGACCATAAGACCCACAAAACCTAAAATATTTACTAACTAGCCTTTTACAAAGTCTGCCAACCCTTCTCTAGAGACATTTTTGACAGCCTCGTGTTGTTTTCACCTCTCACTTTTTCTAACCCACAACATTTTTGATAGACTTTACTTTGCAGGACAGTTTTTAATTCACAGGGAAATTGAAGAAATGGTACAGAGAGCTCTCACACGCCCCTGGATCTAGTTTCCCCTATTATTATATGAGCATCTTACATTAGTGCGCTACACGTTACATATTCATACATTGTTATGAACTAAAGGGCATATTTATTCACATTTCCTTAGCTTCTATCCATTTTCTTCTTCTTTTCCAGTGTCCCTCTCAGGATGCCACATTACATTAACTTGTCATGTCTCCTTAGGCTCCTCTTGACTGCGATAGTTTCTCAGACTTTCCTTGGTTTTGATCACCATGACAGTTCTGAGGAGTACTGCTCAAATATTTTGTAGGATGTCCCGCTGTAGGATGTATTTGATGTATTATTTCTCATGACTTGACGGGAGTTATGGGCTTTGGGGAGGAAGACCAGAGAGGCAAAGTATCCTTTTACCAAGGGTACGTACTAACAAGAATTCTCTCTGCTGATAATGACCCTGATCATCTGCCTGGGGCAGTGTTTGTCAGGTTTTGCTAGAAAGGAATTCTTCCCCCCACCCTCTGCCTCTGCATACGGCACTCTTTGGAAGGCAGTCACCGTGCACAGGCCACACGTATGGGCTGGGGATGCATCGTCTTATCCCTTGAGGGTGAAATGAAGTATTTGCAAATTTTCTTCAAGGGAGATCTGTCTCTTCTCTCCCATTCATTTATATTTTCGGTCATTTATATCAGTATGGACCCGTGAATACATATTTATTTTATACTTTGGGTCACGTTCCAATACTACTTTATTTTGTAGCTCAGAGCGTTCAAGCTTTACCTTTGGGAATTCTTTCAGTCGGCTCCTGTATACCCCTATCAATGTAGGTTTAAAAAGTTTTTTTGAGAACCCTCTTACTTTCTAGCAACACAAGATGCTCCAGGCTCACTATGTATATTTCCTGTCCCAGTTCTAGAATTGGGTTTCTCCAAGGACCCTTGGCTTCTTATTGAAGAATGGCATTAGAAACCAAGATCTGGGTGCTAAGACGCTTATTGTTACTGGTGTGTCGTTGCTTCTAGGCCCTCGTAGCTTACAGAACAGGAAATACATGTGTGTATATTAACATGTGTATATATATATATGTATATATATGCATATCTACAAATACTTCTTTATGTAATCATCTGTATAAGCTACACATGAGTTCATACTAATGTCTCCAACTCTAACCCATTACCACATGAATCTTTCCTGCTTCTTCTCCTTGACTACTTGCAAATTCCCACTCCATCAATAAGAAACTGGTCTCCCATCATCTGCCACCTGTTTACTTGATTGTCCAATTCCAGTGTACATGTTTAGTAATATCAGAAAACTGTTGCATGTCCCCCAGGGAAACAATTTTATTAACCAGAGTACAGTGCTTATGTGTACTTTTCTATGCCTTTAGTCTTACTTATTTCCAAAGTTGCTTAGATCAGCATCTTTCCCTACTCCCTCCAGTGGGGTTGTTTTATTCATTTGCAATACAATTAAATTCTCTGTGACAGTCTGCATCCCCCCATAGGATCCCCTGACCTCCTAGATGATTTTTAAAAATTTGTATATATTAAGGTTCACTGTTTGTGCTGTAAAGTTCCATTGGCTTTGACAAATGCACACTATCGTGTATGCATCATCATGGTACCACACTTTTAGGGGGTAAACCTATTTAATAATTCACCCCTGCCCCAAGCCCCTGGCAACCACTGAGCTTTCTATTGCCTTCTAGAGACATTTTTACACATGTACACCAGGAGACACAGATGAGAATTCTCACAGAAGCAAAGAACTAGAAACAACCCAGATGTCCATTGACAGGAGGATGGATAAATACATTGAAGTACAGTGCAATAATGAAATCTCATACAGCTGTAAACATGACTCAAGTCCAGTTACGTGTCACATGGATAAGTCTTAGGAAAGTAATACTAAGTGAAGAAACAAGTGCCACGAGACCTTATTATACCATTTTTATGAACCTCAGACGCAAGTACAACTAAACAATATATAATCAAACCAGCTACTTAAAAGCAAAGAAATGAAAAACAAAAAATTTAGGTTAGTGATTACTCCTGGCAGAGGCAGGAGAAGGAGATGGGGGAGGAACACATGCATAGAAGCGGGTCAGTACTGATGTTCTAGTTCTTGGGCGTAGTTCATAGGTGTTCATCATAGTATCATGATTTTAAATTTACGCTTGTATACGCATGTATACATATATGTGTCAGATATTATATTAAATAGTTTGAGTCGATGTAATCATACCTAATTTGTGGGATGCTGTGAGCATTAAATGAGATAGCATGTGTAAAGTACTTAGTCTCCACCACCACCAACAACTGTGTGTGTATCATCACCTCCTTAGAAATCATGGTTGGTTACCTCTGCTCCATGTTGGGTCACTTCACATTAGGCCCTTTCTTGTAGGTGACCACCAGTGAGGGGTTATTTGAAGGTGCTCCACCAACAGCTCAGATTCCACCATCAGCTTCATGGATTTGGGGAGCCAGAAGTGAGGTTAGAGGTCACATGCTACAGCCATTTGTTTTGCACTTGAGGAAAAAGGGGTCCAGAGAGGTAGAAAGACATTTCTAAGACTAGCCAGTTTTTTGCGAGGTTTCCAGGCTTGAACCTCTGTCTTCCAGACAGAAGTTTCTAGAGCTCTCCTCTTGGATAAGGAAAACCTCCCAGTGGGTTAGTGGGTTAGACCCAATATTGCAGATGTGGCAGAGCTGAAAGGAGGTGTAGAGGACAACAGGAGACATTAAGGGGGGAAACATTCTTCTACAAGTGTAGTAATTCTGATTTATTAGCCCAGTGTGGTAACTACAGCAAGCAGTGGGTAACACCAGGATAGGGAAATGGGGACTGCAGGCAGCCTGTCGTTGGTGTAGTACCAAGTAATGGCCACATGATGTCACCAGAAGCCACTTTTTGGAAATAAGTCAAACTAGGGCTCCCAAACTACTTCTGCCCTTTCAGTGCCTATCTAGCAGAAAGGAAATTTCCCTGGAGCTCTGAGCCGCCTCCATGCCATGTGGCTAACAAGAGAAGGAAACTAATAAGCAAGTCCTCAAAATAGCTTCAAAAGGGAAGGGTTTACTTAGACCAGCACTGTCCAATAGAAATATAATGAGAACCCTGATACAAGCTGAAAATGTAATTTTAAATGCTCTAATAGCCACCTTAAAAGAAAATTAAAAGAAACAGATGAAATTAATTTTAATAATTTATTTTATTTAACTCAACATATCTAAAAATTATCATGTCAACATATAATCAATATAATAATATTAATGAGATATCTTATTTTTGTCTTGCTAAGTCTTTGAAATCTGCTGTGTGTTCTCTTTTAATTTTTATTGAAATATAGTTGATTTACAATGTTGTGTTAGTTTCAGGTGTACAGCAAAGTGATTCAGTTATACATATACATGTATATCTATTCATTTTTAGATCTTTTCCGTTATAGGTTATTACAAGATATTGAGTATAGTTCCCTGTGCTCTACAGTAGGTCCTTGTTGGTTACGCTGCGTTTTAATTTACACTGACAGCCCATCTCGATTCAGACCAGCCACACTTCAAGTGCTCAATGCCACATGGGGCCAGTGGCCATCGTACCGGACAGAACTGAAACAAAGTCACACACACCAGCTCTGAGAAGCAGTTTACAGACAGCGGAGGAATAGTCGGACCCAGGAGCATCCCAAGTGCAAGGCTGATTTAGCAATAGCACCAAGTCAGCCTGCACTCCCCCAAATTCCTTGCCACCTGCTGGATAATGCCTGAAATTCTACCATCTGCTCCTTTGGGGCTTCATATCATTTAACCCCTAAACGTGATACACTCTTCTCTTTTTTTACTCACAGGCCAGAGACCTGGGATCTGAGTTTACAGAAGGATGGGGGCCAGGAGGTCCTCCCTCCATGGGCAAGGGTACAGACCCAGAGGACAGAAGAGCAGCTTCTCTGGCCCACCAGAGACTTGTCAAAGAGAGTCCAAGGCCCTGTAACCCTCTCTCACCTCCCCACCCCCAGTCAGCTTTCCTGACCTCTCAGGACAGCCGAGCTCGCCAGCCCTCCCATCAAACTAGCTTCTGGGCAGAAGTGCCAGAGGGAGGCCAGCCCGCCTGCTCTCTGAGCCCAGTTCCTGCAATGCATCTACCACCCTGGACCAGGACAGCGCGTCTGCACTGGACTGGGTTGTCTCATCCACAGGTGCTGGGCAGTTTCCCCTGGACAGAAATGGGAATGATGTCCCCATGTTTCTTCTCCAACCTCCCGCCACCCCCCCACCCCCGCCCCTACCCCTACGTCCGCCTTGAGGGAGAATTTCAGTCTGGTGGTTTCTATAGGCCTTTGGCCCATTCTTCTGTAAGGACGCCTGTGGAGAAGGGAAAGGGGAGCTCGATTTCCCAGGCTATTGTGGGACCTAGTAACATGCTATTATCTGGAGGAAATGTTGAACATTTCGGCTCCCAGGGCCAGACAGCCTACAGTGTGGAAATATCTGAATTTCTGGAGAGATTGTTTTTCAGTGTCTGACATTGTGTTGACAGCCCACGGAGGAGGAGAAGGGCTTGCTTGCCGCAGTGGAATAGAAGCCACATTTCCTGAACAGCCTGCTCAGATCAGAGTGTTTTTAAAAGAATTAACCAACATTATGAAACAAAATGCTTGGGTACCCACAGCCCACGACAGACACAGCAGCCGGGGTAGAAATACAGATGCTGAATAAAGATTGGGAGTTCTGCGTGATGAAAAGGATGGTGGCAGTGAGTGAAAAGGAAAAATAAAGCCAGCGAGGGAGCACGGTAGCTCTGGGCAGCACCACAGAGCTGAGGCCCTCGTCCCACAGGACACTGCTCGCTCTGTCCAGCCTCCCCCCTCCCCCCCCCACCTTGGGCCAGAACCTGGCCCCGCTGTATCGCCTCAACTCCACCCCACACTCCCTTCCCACCAACCAAAGGAAACCAAAGGACAGAAATTAAAACAAAAATGTTTTTTGGCCGTGAAATTCCTAGAGGAGGGAATGTTTTCTGGTGAGTAACATCTTCAGAAAAACAAAAACGCTGACTCGGCAGATGTTGCTAGAAAATTATCTGCAACATCAAGTGTGTCTTACTTGGTGACTTATCTGATTTGGAAACAAATTCTCCAGGATGTAGCAAGAGTCTCACGTGGCACCGAGTAAAACAACAACAACAAAGACAAAACAAACTTGTTGAAAATTTACAAAAGTTACACACGCTTATTCATTCCCATTTCCCCCCAGAGGTTCCTAGGAAAGAGTGAAATGGCAAAGCCTAGAATTCCTTTTAACTGTGAGTGTGTGTTGCGTGTGTGAGTGTGTGTGTGTGTTGTCAGTGTCTGACCTTATAAACCTCTTCAGTTTTGACTCTGAAATATCACATGGCCTAACCCCCAAACCCCAACACTCCCGCTGTTAATCGCATTCCTATTTGGACACCTTAAAAAAATACCCAGGAAAGCACCTGTTTCTGTCTGATTTGTAAAAAGTTTTACTTTTAAAGGTAAGGTGTTTTTGAGTTATTGAAGCCTAGCTTAAACAAAACAAAGCACTTGGTTTTTAAAGCTTAACTAGACGAGAATTTGTTTCTTTTGTATAATAAAAAAAAAAGTCAGCTATTTTCTTCCCAAGTGATAAGGGGTATGTCCTCACATAGCAGTAAAAACTGAAAATCCAACCAAATTCGGTCTAACAAAAAATGTCAGCTGGAGGAGCCTGAAATTGTAACCTATTCCCCAAGTCACTGAGAAATAAAATTAGGGCAAATTGTAGGGTGAGAAGTAGCGGTAAAGTATCCAGGTTTTGACTCTACAAAACCCCTAAAAGGCCCAGTGCTTTCTGAAGGAAATTTCCAAAAGCCTCAATCATGAGTCACTGTAATTTGCCGCCCTCTGAGCCTCCACTGGTTTTGGCATACTTCAGTGCCCCATGTCTTCAGCCCAGCAGTCGTGGGGAAGCTTCAGCCGGGAGAGGATGGGGGTGAGGGGATGGGTGGTGGTGAAATTGCCTTATAAGGAAACTTTAAGTCCTGGGGAAGGCCTGGTGTTTCATCAAACTAGAAAAATGTTAAAGACCTGAGACCTTCTGTCCCTCCCGTTGACAGTTCAGAGACAGAGGGGAGTTAGGGATGTGTGTTCCCTAACAGGACATCCTTCTATTTAAACGTGAAGGATAACCAGGGTATAACCCTCCTAACGGCTATGTCTTAACCAAGCTCTGGAAGATGGAAGACACCCAGATCACGAAGGTCAGACCTTGATGTGAGCACACCGTGGAGCCTGTCAGAGCCTGGAGGAAGCAGAATCCACCATGGGGGTAGCCACACCCTGGGAATCACTAACTTCCCACTTTACAGGTGATGGGCTCCAGTGTCAGATAAGGCAGTAACTTTAGGACTCCCAGCTGGAATTAAACCCAGGTGATTTACAGGCGATGGGTGCAGGACCTAGAGTCCCCACCTTACACCCGGCCACTCAGAGCTGGGGCTCTGCAGCTGAAAGGACGGGTGTTCCCTGGGATTCTCTTAGACTCGCACATTTGGGCTCAGCATTGGGTTGTCTGGGATGTGCTTCCTGGCACATAATGACCACCATCAAGATTATTATTGACATTAGACATTTACATGACACTTAATATTTTCAAAGCATTGTACTGCCACTTAATTAGTTTTTCCTTGCAACATTCCTGTCGAGTCCACACTTGATAGCTGGGAGACTGACGGGGGGGTTGGGGTGCAGGGAGAGATAAATGCTAAAGGTTGATGGAGAAGAGGGGATGACAGCACTGTCTCTTGGCTCTCCTTCTCTCTGGTGACCCAGCCAAGTTAAATAACCTCCCCTACTCCCTGCAGATTCTGCACTCCCAACCCCCAGAACCCCACAATCAAGGTAACTGTAACCTCCAGGACGGAGTGGGGATTCGGGGCGGTGGGGAGGAGAATCTCTTTGGTGTGTTTTGGCTCAAGATTCAGACACCTTTCCAAAAAAAAAAAAAAAAAAGGCAAGTTCAAGTTCACATTCATTCATAACTACAGACACCTTCAGTCTCTTTCCAAATCTCCAATAAAGCAAACTGTGAATTTACAGGGTTGTGATTCCCAGACCCAGGGCAGCCTTGGATAGGATAGGAAGATTTTAGCATCTGACGAGTCCTAATTAGGTTTGTTAAAATAGAGTGGTGCTGGCCGGCGGACCTCAGAGCTGGGCTGTGAAAGGGGCAGATTCTCCGCTCACTGCTCATTGGAGAAGTGGCTTCACTGGGGAAGCCACAGATCCCACCTTAGAGACAAGACCTCACAGCGAGGCCTCTAGTTCTGCTCCTGGGATTCAAGGAGAAAGCTCTGGGGAGGAGATAGAGGAGGGAGCCATGGCTGAAAGACTAAAACTCCAGGCAGTTAGCTGCGGGACGCACCACCCCGGGGCGGCACCGGCCCCCTCTTCTCAGCCCACCTGCACTTTTCCGAAGCGAGCTGAGGCCACCTCCTTTTCCTCTGCCTGGAAAGTCCTCTCACCAGGGCCCGGGGGAGTTAGAATTAATGGCAACCCCTTCTGCGAAGCACCAGCTGCAGGTTCTGGGGGCCGGCAAAGGTTCCCCTGGCCTGCAGGTGACCTGGAGCCAAGGTAGAGAGGGATGGACCTGTGTCTCCTGCGATTCTTATCCTAGGTCCCCTCTTTCCCTCCCGAGAGAGATTCGCGCCCTTTCCTCCCCATTCCCACACTCATCCTGGTCAAGGCAGCTCCAAGATGTGGGAAGGGCTGTTGGGGACTGGAAGGGGAGCGATCCCCAGGGCTGACGGCTGGGAAAGGCTGGGTCCCCGGGATTTTGCCACTGGCCTCAACCGCCGCCGGGACGCCCATCACCTGAACCGGACAATTGAGGCGCAGGTCTGAGGAAGCCCGGGGACTTGTCCTCTGCGTGGGACCCGAGCGCCCTGCGCGTCCCAGCCGGGGTCCTCGTCCGCTGCCTGAAAGCAAGTTTGTAAAAGTCTGGGCCTCGGCGATCACCCTCGCAGCCGCCGAGACCAGCCACTGAGCGTGGAGGCGCGTCCCAGCAGCTCCGTCCTGCCCGGACCAGCTTTTCTGCCCCCCGCCGCCTGCTGCAGCCAACCAAGGCCGAGTCTGGGCCCCTTCCGAGGTCACTAAGCTTGGAAGCTCGAAGAAAGAGCACCAACAACAGCCATGAGTGGCTGCGGCCTCCTCCGCGCTGCTCCCCGGCGGGGCAGTCCGAGTGATGGAAACGGAAGGTCATCTCCCCGGAGAGGATTCCAGTCCCTGCAGAGGACGGGAGATCTGCCTACCCCGGGGAGGGCCTGGAAGCCCGGGCTGAGGGCTCCCCTGAAGGAGCCAGACTCTGGCCCAGGGCCGGAATCTTGCCCGCCTAGAGCACCTGGGAGCGCTGAGGCCTCGCGTCGGTGCGGCGGCAGGAAGATGACAACCTGCGCTCTCCCTGGGGCCTGGGGGCGACTTCGAGAGTGCCCTGAGCGGATTGTCCCCATCTGGCTCCTCCAGAGCTGCGGACGGATTCTGCTTTTCATTTTCCACTTGCTAGGGGCATGCCTTTGGGCTACTTTACGACTCTCCGTGCCTCAGTTTCCTCCTTTGTAAACTGGAGAGGAGAAGCTACAATATCTCAGTCGGTTACTGTAAGGATTAAATGAGCTAACCCAGATGGAGAGCTTAGAGCTGCGTCCAGAGCACACCCGATGTATGCTGGCTATCGACTCGTCAGCATCCTTATCTCCTCTTTTGGAGAAAGGGGACCTTTAATCAATCAATCAATCAATCTCTCTCTCTCTTTTTCCCCTTCCCCTCCCCCCCCCCAGGCCATCTCTCTCCTTATCGCTCTGTCTCTCCCGATGGCTCTGTAGACCGGCAACATCTGAGTGAAGTGTGAGAAAAGTGCAAAGTAAATCCGTTCCTTTTCTTATGCCGGTCCCACCACAGAGGTTAGTCTGAGCTGTGCACATTGGAACCGGCGTTTTCCGCCCCAGCGCGGACGAAGTTCCCGTGTCTCGGTCAGCTCTCCGCAGTGGCGTCTTGTGATTCCTGAAATCTGGGTTTCTTGGCCGGCCTGGGACAGTCCAAGAGGTGGTGGGATGCACACGGAATCCCTGCCATTCCTCGTTCCGCCGGGAGACAGTGACCACGCGGCCTCCCCGCTCAGCCCACAGCTGCAGCCCAGGGCTCCCCTCGGGCCCCAGTGCGCGGGCCGTGCGTACTAGGCCCAAGCCTGGAGTTCCCATTTCCCAGGCCGACCTGGCTTAGCAGGGTGGCAACCAACAGGGCTTCAACACCGAGGCCAGGGGACGCAAAGTCCGGAATTCCACGGGTCAGGTCTGAGGGGCTGGGAAAGGGCCCTTGCCGTGTGAGTTCCGCGGAGAACCGGGACCACCAACCGCCCCGCCCTCCCCACGCCGGCCACTAACGCGACTCGACCTCGCGGAAGCGGGAGAAAAATTCTGAGCCGCACAGACCGCTAGGACGTCAGGGCTACGCCACCAACTGACCCCTCAAGGCCTCGTTTCACGTTCACCAAGACAAGTGACCAGACCCTTGATTTTCCCGTCTCCAAATAAGAACACTAACCCCTGGCCCTGAATCGCACTGTGCGCCGGTTGTCAAGACGCTGAAATTCACCACTTCCGAGGAGCCGGCAACCCGTAACGATTCCTGGACTCGCGGATCGAAAGACCAGAAGCGTCCTCTCCATTCCGAAAGCAATGGGTGCCAGGTTCAAAGCGGCAGCCCCTCTGGGTGTCCCAAGGGGAATTTCTATTCCCAGAGGAGGGGATGCGCGCCTTCGCTCAGCTGTCGTCGGATGCAGCCGATCTGGCCTTGCGCGCTGCCACTGGCCACTCAGGAGCTGAAGATGAGGCTAGCGGGCCTGCCTGCTGCTCTGTCAGGTGCGGACCGTTTGGGGGCTCCCCAGTGGGCACGTCTAACCTGGGCAGAGGCAGGCTGTCTCAAGCTCGAGCTCCATGCCTTGAGGAAAGGACCCACAGCCGGAAGCCTCGCTTCCCTCCGCTACACAAACCCGGAACTCCAAGCAGAAGTCATAAGAGATCTCCGGGGAACTAGAGCAAAATATTGTCTCCCACACTCTCTTTCCGTTCTTTAAATTTCATGGAGAGTTCAAGGGGAACTGGCTTAAGGTCTGAGCTATCCTACATTGGTCTCCGCCTGTACTGCTCTTGCGACACCATCTATCAAGGAGCCTCAGGTCAAGAGCTACCCCCTACCCCACCCCAGGGGTCTCAGAGTGTCCATGGCTTCAGCCGTCTCTCTAGTTCCGTCTAGCCTCTGTCCTTCCGGGTCCTCTCTGACACTGACCGCAATCCAGGGCCTGAGTCTTCTCTCCTAACCCTCCCACATGTGTGTCCATTATGTTCTCCCTGGCCCCATGACACCAGTCCTCCCCAGCAGTGTCCACACTGCAAAGTGAACGAAGTTTTCCTGTTAGATTTTTTTTTCAAGTTTAAGGAAATGGGCATGTATCAGGATTATTCGGGCCAAGAACCGTCCTGACCCCACTCAAATGAAATCTTTGGACAACTGAGAAAACAGTAATATTAACTGAAGCAGGTATACATTAAATATGTATAAGAGATTAGGATATAAATGGCATATAAAGGTCCGGAATCTATTAAGAGCTAGAAACAAATACAAGACACAGGCCTCTACATATCCTGCTTAGATTCAATGTTAGATTCAAGGTCAGAGTCGAGAGGGGATCAGTATAATCCAGTTCTCTCAGTTTACGAGTAAGGAAACAGGCCCGGAGAAAGCCGGGGGCCTTCCCAAGGTCGCATGGTAGGCAGAGGCGTCAAAGGAATCCAGTCGTGACTCCCAACGCAGGGCCCATCCCACTGGAACGCAGGCGTTTCTGCTTTAGGAATCACAGAGCTAAGAGCCCCTCGTGGGCTTTTCTCTCCACTTTAGCTCTCACGAGGCGAGGGGATTCCCGGAAGGATCGCCTTCCGGGAATCCCATAGTCTGTCCCCAGTCAGGTGTGTACTGTCAGGAAAGGGTCTGGTTCTCCCGGCCCCGGGAGGTCAAATCCAACCTCCCCCAGACAGCCTCGCGGGCCCGGGAGCACCACACGGGTGCAGTTCTCCGATAGCACCGATAGGTGGCGCGTTCCTCACAGGAAAACCGGCCGGGAATCCGCCCGCGCCCGTAAGACCCGGCTCCCTGCCCTACCCATCTGCCTAGGGTCCCTCTCCCGAAAGAAAACGGACAGAAAGGGGGTGCAGCCGGGGGACTCAGGCTGGGTGCCGGAGGCTCTGAAAAGAAAGACCCTAGAAACTCTGATTCTAGCGCTTCGGCTCAGAGTGGCCTCACGCTCTCTTTTAAGAGGCCAAAGACCTTTGAGGGCAGAGGGTAAGGCTCTGCGCACTTGGCCAGAGAAAACACCGGGACCCAATAGGGTCACCCCCTGGTGGGGTGTAGGGGGCGTTATCTCCCCTCTATGAGCGCCTCCACGCACCCGCTCGTTCACGCACGCTCGGCGGCTGCCCTCCTCTGCCACTATCCCCAGGCCCCATTCTTCCACCTACTTTTTATTTTTTTCTTTTAATATTGGGGCAGGGGGGGAGGAGGGAAGCCCGGCGCTTTTTCAATTGCGACGATAATTGTCCTCGAGATGGGTTTCTTAATCTGCTCATCCATTATTGACTTCTCTTCTAATATTTGGTTTTGCCGCTTTGATCGCCAGAAGATCACAGACTTGACTCCTTTGCATAACAATTTTGGGGCGGGCGTCGTTGGTGCGGGAGGGGAGGGACGTGCCCGGAATGGCTTTGGGGTCCGTATTCCATCCCTCCCCCCGCCCACTGCCCATGAGGCCAGCCTTCCTCTCACTGACCTCCCACCCCTAACAGCACCATTCACGCCTGGAAAGTTCTGAAGACGAGGGGGGGGGGTGGAGAGGAAGCAGCTAGACCCCGCCCCGCCTCCCCCCCCCCGTGGGAGCAGGAACAGTAACGCCCTCCAGTGGAACCGACGAAGGGAGGGATCGTGTTTCCCCCTCGCCTCCCACTGCATTCCCAGCGCCAAGAGATGCTGCCTCTTCTACCTCACAGACAGATTGGGGAGAGAATACACCTTACTTAGAGGAGAATGGAATGGGGTTGGCAGGCGCGGGAAGGAGACCACGCTCTCATCTGGCACTTAGGCCGCGGGACAAAACTCAGATGTCCAAGGTTCCTGACGGCCTCTGTGGGACCCTGACCTAGTCCCTTTCCCGCGCTGGGCCTCAGTTGCCTCATCTGTGGAGTGGGCTTTGGGGCTATTCTCTCCCCGAGGTCCCTTTGATGTTGACCTTGCCACGTGTTGCCCGCTCTTCCCCCAGTGGGGCCTTAGGGCTTAGGGATTGCACAGGTGGGTTTTGGTGGGGAACAGAAAACCAGTGGCTATTTTAATCAGGATTTAAACAACTACTTCCTTCTGCCTTTGCATAATTCAATGATGGGGGCGGGGGAGTGGTGGTAGGGGAGATTTGGGGGTCAGAGCCCTCTGATCGTTGCTCTTTCACACACCTCACTTGCAGAGCCTCGGTCGGAGGGAGTTGCTCTCAGGTTCCCAGCTGGCACACAAACGCACACACCGAGACTGTACACATGGCCACGCACAAGCACAGCCACCGGCGCAGAGCCCATGCACACACACACACTTGCACACACGGACACAGCGCAACCACGCAAGGGTTAGAGGAACACGAAAAATGCACACAACCGTTTCGTGCCCACTGGCACACACGTACACACGCACCCACCTGGGGCCTCTCACACACACAGTCACATACAAACACGCAGGCGCCCGGCCGCACGGTCGGCCCCCACTCCGGTTTCTGCAGGAGCCCGGGGACAGAGAAGGTGGCCGGAGAAGGCCTCGACACTGCAGTGACCCCTCCCCCCCACCGCCGATCTCACCCGCACGCGATCCAGTCTGAGCTCGGAGGTGGGGCCGGGGGCCGGGGGGAGGCACGCGGGTGCTCGCCCCTCTTTCCCTCTCCTCTCCCAGGCACGCCAGACTTCCCTTCCCCACCCGCCCCACTTCCAGCCCAAACTTTTCCCTCCCTCACCTCCCCACCAGTTCCCCGCAGCGCCGATCTCGGTGGGAACCCGGAGTCCTCCCCGCACCCTCCCCGGGGAGGGGGTCGGGAGGCTGCACCCCGGAGAACGAAAGGGGGGCGCGGCCTGGCTCGTGCCCCGGGGCCAGCGGGGAGGGCGGCGGGAAGGCGCCGGCCGGGAGCCGGAGCGCCGAGAGCCGGGTGCGCGGACTTCTGCTTCCTCTTCCCGGGTCAGTGGGAGAAGAGCCCTGGGACCAGCCCTCACCCCTATAGGAGTCGAGGGAAGAAGGATGACTGCTAACTCTGGGGCGAGCCAGAGAACACGGTTTTGGAACCACAGGGGCACTTCTATGCGAAGGACTTGGATATCGTGGGTGTTTTCTTCTCTTCTTGAGTTATATTTTTGACCACACCTTTGGAGTTGGGTCTGGACCTCCCGGGGAGCACGGACTCAGCCGAGGGGGGCAGCAGAACCCGGAAGCCACGCTGGTGCCTCCTCGCTCCCTCTCACAGCGGTACCCACCGGCGTGCACACTCCCGAGGCCAGGCGGTGTGGACCCTGACCCGCGCCGAGCCGGATCGAGGCAGGAGCCGCCACTCGGACAGGTGGGGACCTGGGTGGGCAGGGGGCCCCCTAGGCCTGGGGATCGCCAGGCTCTGGGAACCTTCTGGGGAGGAGGAGGGAGTGAGAGAAGGCGAAAAGCAAAATAAAGGAGAGAAGAAAATTCGAGCATAGCAGTTGAATTTACTCCGAGTTTTTCTTTTTTAGGCGGGGCAGGGTGCGAACATTAGGGTTTCGATTCTGGGGTTTGGGTGGAATTCAATGTAAGGAGAAAAGCAGGATGTCTGATTAAAGTGAAAAATATAGAGATATATGTATCTCTATATTATATCTCTATATTAATATATGTAGTCGCCTTGCTTTCGGGAGCCATGAGCTCTAAAATTCCCGGCTCCGGGGGGCATGGCTGGCTGCGTGGTGCAGCTTTAGGGCGGTTTGGGGATACCGAGGAGAAGGTGAATCCGAGCCCGAGCAGCCCTAAGCCGACGAGGCAACCCGCCGGCAGCGACGGGTCTGGTGTCTGCGCCCTGGTGTCCGGGATGTCAGGAGCCGACCCCGTGCTCGATTTTCGGGAGTCACTGAGATGTTTCCCCCATTTCCCACAGTCAAGCGGAGAAAGGGCTTAATTTTCTCTGTTGTTCTGCTTTAAAGGGGAAAAAGCACCCCAAAACAAAAACTGATTCTAGAACAAAAAAATCCGTGTTGTGAACTGCCCCTCCCTCGGATAAAAGGGAGAAAACCCTGAGGGGAGGCAGGATGGTAGGGGCATAAATCCAAATATTGAAATCCCCAAAGATGACAACCTCCCACAGGAAGCTTTTGGGGGGCTTTCTAGGAACCTGGACATTTATGGCTGTACTTCTTGCCACAGAAAAAAAAAAGAAATTCTCCCTGCCTCACCCCCCAACCCTAATCTTCTAGGTTACCTACAAATAAAGCAGCCGCCCCAATTTCTAGAGTCAACAGAACATTTTATTTCTAGGATTTGCCTCCCACGCACTGCCCCACCCACCTCAGCTTTATCCCTTCCCCTGCCTCCCCCAGTTCCACTCCAAGCTTCCGGCAGAACCAATACCCAAGGCATCCCCCTGCACCCACCCACCTCCACATTATTATGGCCTCCAAATGAAGACCAAACCCCCAAGCGCTAATTGAATTAGTCTATTGAAAGGACTGTCAGGTACAATGACGTGGCTCGAGGCCCTACATTTCCCAAGGTCTATAGGCTTTGGGGACCTGCGATGTATAGTCTGACCTTCCGGCTCATAATAATACCGCGGCACTTGTAGCAGAAATCTCCTCGCATTCACTCCCAACAAAACCGCTGGTCACCCAGTCCCCGTAGGAAGGCTGCCCGCTATTGTGTTGCGACAACTTATTCATGTCCCGCGCCACGAGGCCCCACTGCCATCTGATCTACACTCGAAATGCGATTACCACCATGTGCATGCAACGCGCTCGCGCTCTCGGCCCAATGCACGCACGCCCGGCCAGGCTGCGAGGTTTTCTTTCACAATTCTCCTCACACCCATCCACAAAAGAGAGGTGGACGCAGGCAGGACCGTGACATTTGTCTCTGCCTAAACGAAATCCAAAGTTCTGTGGAAACGTGAGATGGAGGGAGACTTCTCTTTCCTGAACAGCGTACACCAAAACCCTCAGGAAACACATTTCTCCATGCCCAACTGGTGGCGCAGACTCGGGGGTACACACTGATGTGTACATACGCGAGCCTCCAGCCATGCCCACAAACACACAGACACACAAACAATGCTTTCATGGACTCATTCCTCTCTCTTTGGTTCTCACATATACAAGCAAATAGACACGAATACAGGCTCCTACCCTTCACAGCCAAGGGCCACCCTCCATATCCATAAGTAGTTTTTGCAAGATTGGGAAACAAAGGAACAGTATCCCAGCCTTCACTGTGAGAAGCATTCATCACCACCCCCTCATCATTTTGATCCCCATACTTCTCTAGCATCCCGCAGACACACAAATACTCCCGCCTCGGTTTGGCCAGGTGCCTTTTGCTCAGTGGAAGGCCCTGGTTAGCTGCAATAGAGGAAGTCTGGGAGTGGGAGGGAGGCAGGAATTTTGGGGAGTCCCCCTGTCTTTCTTACCCCACCCTCCGCTATTGAAAGCCTCTTTGGGCTCCCTTCCTCCTTCATTGAAGTAGGGAAAGAAATCCCCCCTTTGGCATTTAAAGTTCTTTTATTTCTCATCATTCTCCACTTTTATGTGGGCTGGGTATGGAAGTGGAACTTGGGGACAGTCAATTTATTGCAGAGGTATAGCTAGGTCAGTGGCCTCCTGTGGGCCATCTTACCCCAGCGGAGCTGCACAGCTCAGAACTTCAGGTAATGGAAATGGGCACCGTTTGTCTCCAGACTTCCATATCTTTGGCCCAGGAGCAGAGGGCATTTGGAGAAAAGGGCTCCATTCCGTTTGCGTAAATTTCCCCAACCTGCTTCCTGCCAGCCCACCTCCCTACCTGGACTCTATCAAGTTGGAAGACATTCCTTAATTCTCAAAGGCACAAACCAGTACCCCAAAAAGGACTGCCACAAACGTGTACTCACATGTGCACACACATTGCTCCACACACACCTAACCCCTTTACCCACATGCTTGTACACACGACTCACCCTGCCCGTATTTCCTCACCCACAGGCACAGTCCTGGGGTCACTGTGAGTCCTCTGGACCCTCACACACCCACCTGGGTCAACATTTGCTCACTCTGACACCTGACTGTCAGGCTTGCCAGGACACCAAACCGCTAACACCGAGTTCCCAATAATATGTCCATTTTCAGGAGGTAGAGGAGGGCGTGGGCTCGGATGGGGGTCACGGAGAGCGGGCGGCTCTAGGTGCCGAGCATCCGGAGAAGGCCTGGCCTGGGGGAGGACCGGGGTGGGGGGCGAGCCAGCGCGCAGAGCGCCGCCTAATCCAGCCGGAGCTCGCGGGCTGCGGGTGCATTTATCATCCCATTACTGTAACAAATCCGGGCTCCACTACATGAAAGGTAAAATGAATTACCGACGTTAAGCCGTCAATAAAGTCATTTCTGTAAATGGTGTCTCCAAAGGGCCGCCGCATTATTCAGCTGGCTTTATCAGCTGGCTGGAAATTACGTGGAGGAGCCGGGCCGCGCGGCGCGCGGGGCCGCTCACTTTGATTAAGCGTCTTGCCAGCGCGATGTGACAGAGCTTTTGACCAGGGTTTTATTCACAGGCCTGTGATGAACGCCAAGCTGATCAGGCGGAATGAAGAGTAATTAAAACCTATAAATTATCTTCCGCAGCCCTTCTCGAGGCGTCTCCTGCAGGCGAGATAAGGCGTCGAGACCCTATTTACGGCGCTGAAAGGGACCGCAGCGCACAAAAGCTACGCGGCTAAATAGGATATTGATAGTGTCCTAATTAGAATTTAATTAAGTACCCACGCTCGCTTGCGGGATAAAGATTTCAATTTTGCGAACTTAAATATAAATAAAATCCCACCCCCATTTCGGGGAGAAAGGGTGGAGGCACCGGGAGATTTCGGGGAGCCCTTGGGTGTAGAACTGAGGAGGACCCGGGAGGTGCAGTTGGAGGCCGACTTGGGAGGTTTGTGTAGATCACGTCGGGCCTGCGTTAGCGCAGCGTTTCGGAAAGTGGTTCTCGCTGCCCCCGAGCCGCCGAAAAGGTCCAACTAGGAACTCTGAGAGCCCGAGTTTCGGAAGACCCTCGGCTGACCCGAAGATGCAGCCAGCTATACGAACTCCCGCTCTCCACCAGCCCCTTTGAGAAACTTCGGCTAGGGCGGTGGTTCGGCTGATTGTGATTTTTCGTTTTATTTTCTTCCTAACCCTCTGTGACTTTTCTGGGTACAGGGGATTGTTTTGCATGTTTCCGCTAGACAACATCCCCAAAGAGATCCTTACTCCGCTGTCCCAGTTAAGGATGGTGGTCAGAGCGAGAGGCTCGCTGGAGCTCCGAGACAACATCCCCGCGGAGGCCTCAGTTGCTGGAGTTTTTCCAGCTACTCTCGAACCGAAGGCTTCAGCACACAGTCGGATCCTGGCCCTCCGAAAAGGCTCGTCAGACAAACCCCGCAGATGTCCAATGCCTCACTTTCCCCTACCCTGTCCCTCGCAGTGGGAAAACTTTTGGGGTGCCTCGACCAGGAAACGGCGAAAAAGAGCCCAGCGACTGGAGATGAATCCCTGTGAGCGTGGGAGCGGCGGGAGCCCCTGCAGTTCCCCCCAAAGCCTGGGAAGAATATTCTGGGCTAGAACGAGAGGCCTCCACGGAGTCGGGAGCAATCCTAGGAAAATCTGGGCCACCGGGGGAAACTCGCTGTCCAGCAGGCTAGGGCAAATACCTGGGGTGCAGTACTTTTACTTGCTTGATTTCACTTTGCAGGGAAATCTAACACGGAGGTTGCCCTGAGCCAAAAGCCGGGGCCTCGCGGATATCCGCACCCTGACTTGCTTGGCCTAGGGGCCGATGGGACAGCTTCGACTCCAGCGGCCAGGGAAGGACTGGCGCTCGGGCTCTCTCGCGCCCTCTGGGCCTGGCTTTACGGCGGCAGGACAGCTCTTGGGGGTTGTCGAAGGTCCCGCCAGGGAAAGGCATGGGTACGGATATCCCGGGAAGGACACGCAGTGCAGCCGGCCAGCATACACTACAGACCTTCAAACAGACGGTGCTAGCTAGACGCAGCTGGCCTCGGGGTTTGCTATTTGTTAAAAATAAACTGCTCCTCTGAAAGTAACCAAATCTAGGTCTGTTTCACATCTCCGACCCTCCTCGTCTCACCCCTCCCCCTCCACTACACACACACACACACACACACACACACACACACACACAAACATACACCATACAGGCACACCCCGACAGAGACAGCAACCTTTCACCCTTAATAACAGCAAGAAAAAGCCAGAGCAATAAAATAAAAGTCTGCTTCTTAGGCATGGGGGTTGCCAAAAGAGCCGATTCCCCTGTCTCCTGACCCTGCGCCCGGCGCGCACGCACCCGTAATCCTGCATTTCTCCAACAAGTTGTTTATGGAGTTGCTTCCCTATTTGCCTACACCCCGAAATCCAACACTCCTCGGTCTATTTTGCCCGTTCCTCGGTCCTGGCCTGAAAGAGGGGGAGGGGCTCGGGTGCGGGTTCGGGAGGGCGGGCCGGACACGCGGGGCCAGCGCCGCGGCGCCCCCTGTCCACCAGCGGCCGCCGCCCCCGGATTATTTATCCGCAAAGTCCCGCGCGCGCCTATTGGGCCGAGGCCCGGGTGTCAGCGCGAGTCCTGGATCGCCATTGGCCCCGCACACGTGCGGCCCTGACTCACGTGCTTCCGGTTTGAAGGCAAAAAGTGTGCCTGGGTGATTTTTTTTTAAGCGAGAGAGTTTGAGCAAAGATCCGAGCTGTCAGAGATTTGAAAAAAAAAAAAAAAAAAAAAAAAAGAGGCAGCCCCGGCGCTGGCGGAGACGCGCTCTCCCTGCAAAAAAAGCAAAGGCGATTAAAGGCGCTGCCAGCCTCGCGCTCTGGGCACAGCTGAGCGTGACACTCGGGGAAGTCAAACCCCTCAGTACTGCCTAGGAAGATGGCTAGACTTTAAAGACTATTTTTTATCTTTAAGAAAAAAAAATCTTGGAGATTTTTTTCTTTTTTATTGCTTTCTTTTTCCTTTCCTTTTTTTATTTTTTTTCCTCTCTTTTTGGCCGTAGCTTACTCCCCATTTAAAACAAATCATTGAATCTGGTTGCAGAAAGAAAAAAGAAATAGCCAAGTGTCTCCATATCTGGATGTCTACAAATTAGAGGGAGAGACAGCGAGATCTGCTCGATAAGAGCGAGCGATCCAGGCCAGGCGCCTGGGCTTTTCTTTCTGCACCCGCCCCGTGCCTTCGCTGGGGCTTCGCCGGCCTCCTTCCTCCGCGCACCCCCACGGGCCGCTGGCAAAGTGGGGTGGGGAGCGAGGCGGGGGGGGCGGGGGCCGGCGCGGCGGCCGAGGCGGCGGGGCGGCCGAGCATGGAAGAACAGCAGCCGGAACCTAAAAGTCAGCGCGACTCGGGCCTCGGCGCGGCGGCGGCAGTGGCGGCGGCGGCGGCCCCCGGCAGCCTCAGCCTGAGCCTCAGCCCCGGCGCCAGCGGCAGCAGCGGCAGCGATGGAGACAGCGTGCCGGTGTCTCCGCAGCCCGCGCCCCCCTCGCCGCCCGCGGCGCCCTGCCTGCCGCCCCTGGCCCACCACTCGCATCTCCCCCCGCACCCCCCGCCCCCGCCGCCGCCGCCGCCGCAGCAGCAGCATCTCGCGGCGCCTGCTCACCAGCCGCAGCCCGCGGCCCAGCTGCACCGCACCACCAACTTTTTCATCGACAACATCCTGAGGCCGGACTTCGGCTGCAAAAAGGAGCAGCCGCCGCCGCAGCTCCTGGTGGCGGCGGCGGCGGCGGCCGGAGGAGGCGCAGGAGGAGGTCGGGTCGAGCGTGACAGAGGCCAGACCGGCGCAGGTAGAGACCCTGTCCACCCGCTGGGCACGAGGGCGCCAGGCGCCGCCTCACTCCTGTGCGCCCCGGACGCGAACTGTGGCCCACCCGACGGTTCCCCGCCAGCCACCGCCGGCGGAGCGGGTGCGTCCAAAGCTGGGAACCCGGCGGCGGCGGCGGCGGCGGCGGCGGCGGCGGCTGCGGCGGCCGTAGCAGCGGCAGCAGCAGCAGCAGCAGCGGCCAAACCTTCGGACAGCGGCGGTGGCAGTGGAGGCGGCGTGGGGAGCCCGGGAGCGCAGGGTGCTAAGTACCCGGAGCACAGCAACCCGGCCATCCTGCTAATGGGCTCAGCCAACGGCGGGCCCGTAGTCAAAACTGACTCGCAGCAGCCCCTCGTGTGGCCCGCCTGGGTCTACTGCACGCGCTACTCGGATCGTCCGTCCTCCGGTGAGTACCCAGCCCCAGGCTGCGCCGTGCCTTTCGGCTCCGCGGACGCCGCCCCTAGAACTCTTAGCCTCCGGGTTGGGGAGAGCATGCCGGATCTCGGGCGTTCTCTTCTCTCACGCCTGCTTCCTCCTCCTTGACCTCGGTCCCAGTCACAGTCGAGCATTGCACCCAGTTTTGCGCTCCTGGATTCTGCGGCCACCTCCCGGGAGGCTACAGCTCAGGGCACGGGAAGCTCGATCCTTCGGTGTTGAACTCCGAGCCCTTCCGGCCTTCTTTGTGTTTTACCTTTATTATTCTTAGGAAAGACACAAGCAATCATTGCTTTTCCGTCCAGGGAAAGGGGTTTTTAGAATCAGCGAGAAGGTGGGCCTAGAAATCTGGGTCTGAAATCCCGCCAGTCTCGTCCTGCGGAGGCCGAAATCGAACAAAGCTGTCATTAGAGTAATAATCTTCACTTTGTGTTCTTACAGACACAAACACCATATCGATATTTTCTGCGGAGAGCTCACTTGCATAGAGATAGATTTAAGGAGACACAGGAAGAGAGAGAAACGCGTCAGATCGCTGTCCCTCTTCCCCAGGCCGGGTAGCCAAGAGAATCTGACCCGGGTGGGTGGAATTCAGGGAAGGGCAGTTGCTGAAACGGTGGGTGCCGAGAGCCCCTGGCCCCTGGTTTTCTAGAGCTGACAGACAGACAGTGGGAGAGAAGACAGGTCAGGCTCAGGTCAGAAAGCTGGGCCGAGGGCATGAGAGACCCCTCTGCCCCAGATTCTCCGAAGCACGCCTCGCACATCCTCCCGGCCCTGCCCCTTCCTTCTTTCACTCCTTCCTTTCGCACGTCTGCCAGATAGCAGATTTCTGTCAGCCATAGGCCCGTTTTTCTCGATTTTCCTTCGGCCCTTTACCCACATACTCCTTGCGCTTCGAGAACCCCAATCTGAGACCTACTGTGGGACAGCCGCTAGGCCCCGGGAGAGGAGGCTGCGGCCTGCCCGCCTCCCCGGACTGCAGCTCCCGGGAGACCGGTGGGAGCCAAGAGGAGGGCAGCAGGGGTTCTTGGCCTCCGATTGGGGTTCCGGCCACCGGGGTCTGGCAGGAGGCAGGGTACGGCGTAGCGGTGCGCCGCTCTACTCTGGCTGGTCTCCGCCTCCGCACCGCTGCCGGCTGCGCGCGGATCGATGCGCGCTATCAGCCCCCGCCATCTCGAGCCCCGTTATTGACACGGGCTCCCTGAACCTCCGAAAAGCTGCTTTGATTGACTCGCCTGATGGATAGAGTGATTGAGCTGTCAGGCCGTGAGGCTCGGGCTGGCCAGGAGGCTACGATTTTATTACAAGTGTTCCTCCCTCTGCGCGCGCGCGCGCACACACACACACACACACACACACACACACACACCAACAACAACAACAACACTCTAACCACGTCCGGGACGCACAACGCGCAAGCAGGGTCTTTCTGAGGATGTACACATTTCCTGGGCCATCTCTGCTCGCTAGGCTAATGACTACACTACACCAAGGCCTTCCTCCCGTCCCACCCCGCCTCCCAGTGCTTTCTGCACCGGGCTCAGGAATGGGCCTTGTCTTTGTTCTTGGCTGCTTTCTTCTTACGAGCCTGGGGAGGCAGGGTGCTGGCTCCTTCTCCTGCATGAGCAGTTCAGGGAGACGAACCCCAGCCCGGACTTGCGGGGCGGCCAGGCCTGGACTCTTTTGTCACAGGACAGCTGGTGACCCCAGCGCTGGTCTGCCCCAGAGGCCAGCTGCCCAGTTTGCCCCTCTGTTGCTAGGTTTGGAGATGCCGGGGAAGATGCTTCTTCCAGACAGTTTTATAGGTTAACAGCCCTGACAGGGACTTCACTTGACTCAGGAAGCTCCCATAAGCATGACGGCCCAGCAAGGAAACTCCAGGAGGCTTGGGTGTGCAGGCTGATGGGCAGGGGTGCAGGCTTTAGAGTCAGCTTCCTGTCTTTTCCCTTTTCTCCTCAGGGCTGGGCTCCATGGCAGCCCTCTTCGCAGACTAGGCTCTGAGGGACACTTCACTTTCCTAGGAAGGTTTCCTGTGGCCTCTTCCTATACCCGTCTTAGAGGCAAAGCACAGATTTTTGTCGGGATTGCCCCACTCTCTGTGTCCCTCTGCCCCTGTTTTGCTCGTGGATAAATAACCGTGCAAATAGGTGGGCAGGGAAAGCGGCTCTGGCTTGCTTTTGTTATTCAGTCTTCAATCCTGAAATTGCAGCTTCTGTGTCCAAAAGAGAGGTGAGGGAGCCGTGCCTGTGCTGCTGGGTGCAGGAATGGGGAGGGCCCTCTCTTTCTTACTGGCACCATCCAAAGGACAAAACAGAGAACTCAGGGCAGGGCACGTGGGTAAGGCATACAACCGGGTGAAGGCCTTTTCTCCCTTTTCAAGGAAACGGGTGGTCAGCGTCTTCCTGGGACCCTATAAAAGGGCTTCGTTTTAGGCCACAGGGACAGAAGAACAGGTCGAGAGAGCAGATGCTGAATACTTTGGAGCTAGACAGGTCTCTCACAGCGCCCTCCTTATCCCCTTGTTTTCTGGAGTCGATAGCTACAAGCAGATGGGGTCTTGTTGTAGGTGTGTGGGTGTAGGTGCGCTTCTTGAGGAGGGGGAGACGATTGGCTTTCAGGCTGGCGATTTCCCCAGGGCAATCCCGTCCTAGTGTCTCTACTACTACAGTGTTGAGCCTCTTTTTATTCCGGGACTGTGAAGACAGCAGGCCCCCGATCTCCAACTCTGGGTTGGGCTGGATGGAGCTCCAAATATCTCTCCATCTTGGACTCTGTGATTTAAGCCTATCACACGGCTCTCCTGTGCTGAACTGGGGTGTGGGTGCACACACAACTTCGGCCAACTTGCCTCCGTGACCCTCGGGCATCCCAGAGGGGAACCCAGCGACCCCAGGAGCCAGCCGATTGATCTAGGGGCTAGCGGGCGAGGGTGATAGGTGGGGGGCGGCGGCAGCGGGGCCTCGGCTAGCGCCCAGGAAGCGCGGGGCGCGATCCCCGCTCGGCTCCGCAATTCTCACGGCTTCCTCTGCCCTCTTCCCCCTCCCCTCTGCCCTCCGTCCCCACCTCCCACCCGTCCCTCTCTGCCGCTGCAGGTCCACGCACCAGAAAGCTAAAGAAGAAGAAGAACGAGAAGGAGGACAAGCGGCCGCGGACGGCGTTCACGGCCGAGCAGCTGCAGAGACTCAAGGCGGAGTTCCAGGCGAACCGCTACATCACCGAGCAGCGGCGGCAGACCCTGGCCCAGGAGCTCAGCCTCAACGAGTCCCAGATCAAGATCTGGTTCCAGAACAAACGCGCCAAGATCAAGAAAGCCACGGGCATCAAGAACGGCCTGGCGCTGCACCTCATGGCGCAGGGACTATACAACCACTCAACCACTACGGTCCAGGACAAAGACGAGAGCGAGTAGCCGCCGCCGGCAGGGGCCGCGCGGTCCGGCCGCCGCGCCCGCGCCCCCTCCTGGTACCGCCACCGCCGCCTTGCCGGCCCCACGCCCGGGGAGAAATAATCAGCGCAAAGGAGGAGGAAGGGAACAACAGGGAAAAGAGAGAGAAAGGGGTCCCCAGGACGGAGAGTCGCGTTGGAACGAGACATTTTTCCAAAGGGAGAAAGACTTGGACAGGTGCTATCGAAAAATCAGATCAGTTCTCTCTTCACAGTATAAGGGACGAAACTGCGAACTCCTTAAAGCTCTATCTAGCCAAACCGCTTACGACCTTGTATATATTTAATTTCAGGTAAGGAAAAGAATTATGTGTAGCGATCTCTATTTGCTGGACTTTTTATTAATCTCCTTTATTATTATTGTTATAATTATTATAATTATTATAATTATTTTATCCCCCGCCTCCGCCTCGCTGCCCCCGGCCCAGTTTCGTTTTCTTTTGAATGTTACTGCTTCTCCGGTGCCTCCCGCCCCGCATCGCTGGCCCTCGTTTCTCTGGGACTTTTCTTTGTGTGCGTGAGAGTGTGCTTCCTCGCGTGTCTGCCCTTCTCCCGGCCCCCTCTGTCGGTCTGTCTGTCCTGCCCCCCACCCCTTTCGTTTTCCGGAGACTTGTTGAGAAATACGACCCCACAGACTGCGAGACTGAACCGCCGCTACAAGCCAAAGATTTTATTATGTTCAGAAACCTGTAGTCTGAAATAAAGTGTACACTGTGCTCACGAGCGGCTGGCGGCCCTCCTCTTTGCGGGCTGGGGAAGGGCGAGGGCGCAGGCACACGGCGGCCCGGCGCACAGCGCGCGCTCACCGGGCTGGGAGCCGCGGCGGCTCGGCCCGAGCCTTAAGATCCAACACCACACAATGAATACGGGGTGCCAGGGGGGCGCGGTGATAGGGGCGGCCCAGACCCGGGTTTGGAGGCCCGGGTTTGGAGGGTCTGGAGGGACACTCTTGGTCTCCGATTGCCTTGAAAGGAGCCCAAAGGCCGGAACCCCCCAGTCCTGACTTCGGACACACTGCCGGGCTCTCGGGGCTGCCTCCCGCGCAGAGCCAGGACCAGCCCGGCTGCAGCCTGCTCTGGTTCAACCTGCTCCTCGCTCCAGCTTTACTTCTTTTCTTTCTCTGTCTCTTTTTTTCTGATGCGAGTTTTGCTGGAGGTTTTCTCCTCTAGAAGCAGAAGGCCTTCCCAGGGCAGGGCAGCGGTGAGGGGCTGCCTCCCCTCCTGAGCGAGGGGCGCCTCGGGGCTGCCTGGACTTCCCGCTCTTCGTTTGGAGAAGTGATTTTGTTGACGAAACGGCTGGTCGAGGGCGGCACACGAGCCTCGCGGGGCTCGGAGCTCCTGGCTCCGTAAAACCGGGAGAGGAGGCCCGGATGCTGGGAAGCTATGCAGAGCGGCAGCCCCTCGGTCAGCTGCCGGATCGCTCTGTGCCGCGACCTCCGACGTGGGCACAGGCCTGACTCGCCCCTAACCCAAAGCCTAAGCAGGGTCCCTTTCACAATCCCAACAAAGCCTGGCTTGCTTTCTGACCGAGAGGGGCGCAGACACACGCCCCCCGGACCCCCAGGACCCCCGGACTTCATAGAGGGAAATGTCTGGACACTTGCCCCAGACCCTGGTGCCTAGCTTTCTTGGGTAGCCACTGGACCCCGCCATTCAGGCACTAGGGGGAGGAAGAGGAGGTCCCTTCTTATCTCCCTTTGCTCCAGGATTTTGTTTGAATGGTAAATTCTGTTCTCTCCGTTTTCCCCTGTCTTCTGTAGTATGTACGTATGTACCTGTACTCGTGTGGCCAGATACGTAGGTGTCCCGAAAACCTCATGTGTATATGTGATCACGTGTAGATAGATATCGGTGCATCTGAGCACCCCACGGGGTTTTGTGTATTCCTGCATGTGTGAGCATTACGCAACTGGGTGTTCATGTCTCTGTAATTAGATGCACACTTGGATGTTTGTGAGTCCACAGTGTGTGTGCATGTGCTTATTTGTGTTTGCAGGTGTGTTGGTGCACCCATGGGAGCTCTGCTTCTGTGCTCTTCCCTTGGGTTTCTTTCCTGTTTGTTGGATTGATTCTGTGAGAAGTGGGAGTGACCAGTCAGTCTGCCGTTTTTCTTGAAAAATTCCCCCCGATTTGGGCCTATGTCTGGGGGAAGTGACAGTGCTAGGTACCAGGTCTAGGAAGCCAGAGGACCGTTGAAGTCCCTGGTCAAGGCCTGGGGGGGTCGGGGCTCAGGGACCTGGAGTTGGAGAGCATATTTGACATTGCCATGGGTTCCCAACTTTACTGCAGTAAATCTCTTTCTTCTATTCCTTTCGCACCTTTCTGGGGTGGATGGAGTAACCTCTGCACGTAGTAGGTGCTCACCCAATCCTTGAGTGAAGAGTTAGAAGCAGTAAGGTGGGCTCTTCCCTGGGGATGGCCCAGGTGAGTTGTTTTCTAGTGGCTGGAAGTACATCCTTTGCTTTTCTCGGGGAGGTGGATGCAGGGGAGGAGCCTGCAATCTCCAAGCTCTCCAGGGCTTTGGGTTAGGGGGTCTGAGACCTGAGGCCCAGGGTACCCCTTCCCGAATCCAGACAGCTCAGAACATCAAGACGTTTCCCGGCCACATCCAGATACGATGTTGGGGGTGCCCAGTTCTACAGAGAAGCTTACTGCTCTGAATGCCTGGAAACTGGGCTGCCCTTCCTTCTCCCTTCCTCAATGTGGCCCCTTAGGGTACCTACTCCCCCTCAAGATCACTAGATCCAGAGCCTGGGGCAGGGGCCAACTTGAGCAGCAACTCCAAGAAGCGTCCTGTTCCTTGAGGCTCCACTTTCTCTCTAGCAAGGGATCAAAGCCAAGTGTTCTCCCTCTTCACCCTGGGGAAGAGGGAGGAGGTGGTCACCTCTCATCACAATTATATTAGTAAAGTGTATACATGTGTCATTACTATGTAATTTGATTTCTGGCCCATTATCTCCTTTTAGCTTCCAATCTCTATGGGTAAATAGAGTTTTCTTCATTTTTCAGAGGAGGAAACTGAAGCTCTGAGAACTTAAACATTTGGTCCATGCCTCCTCTGTGCCCCTGTGTCTCCCTCTTTGTCACATCTACTCATTACAACTGCCTTTTTTCAGGAATCTGACCAAGGCCCTGAGGTCATCGTCCAGAATGACTTTCCTATCTTCTCTCACTCTTCCCCTTCCCCACTGGAAAATCCTCCTTATTGGGGCAGAGACGAGGGAAGGAGGACTCTGGTCATATCTCTTTTCGTGCACCCCTGCTAAAAAAAAGGAAGTAATAATAAACATAAACAGGCATCGATTTCTCTGATTTATGGGGCTGGCTTAGCCAGCTGCCGGTGTATTAAAGTCTGGGGCTGCATCAAAATAAATACTGCACTGTGCTGTCCCAACTTCCTCATTTTCTACCGTTTTTTTTTTTTTAAGATTGGATTGAACCATAAACTTAAATCTTCCTCAGCCCAGGAGGAAATACTCACTAGCCAAGTCTAAACAGTATTGATCCCTGGCTCTTTCTGAGGGCAAAGGTCTCTGTTTTCTTCCTGGAAACTCCCTTTCCTTTGGTAGGGTCAAGAAGAGGACGAGTGGATGGGGGTGGACTCAAGAAGGGGTGTTTGGGTGTGTGGGGCTGCGTCGTAGGACTGTGTTAGCTTGTGTGTGTGTGTGTGTGTCGTATTGTGTGTGGCCGTTCACATAGGGGTGGTATTGAGTACATTTATTTGCGCTTGGGATGTGGAAGTGTGTGTTTTGAGTGTATGGGTGCCGATAACGATTGTTTGGTGCTTGTGGGTGCGTGTATATATGCCCAGCTCTCTGGCCCTCTGGGCCAGGCAGCCCAGGATACAGAGAAAGAGTCGCCTGCTAGCTTACCCCCTACCTGGCCGTCACAGCCCTGTCACCTGTGACAGGGCTTCCAGAGATGATATCACCGGGGAGGCCACTGTGCCCCAATGCCCTCAGTAAAAGGGCCTAACTGCAGAGGTAGGGGTGAACCTGGCTGACTCCAAGAGGCCGAGGCCAAGGCCAGGGTCAGGGAGGCCCTCCCCAGACTCCTTGCCCCGTGAAGGTGTCTGCCGTGGCTTCTCTGGGGGGCCATCACTTCCTCCAAAGGAGGAACTTCTTTTCCTCTTCTTGAAAGCCATTCCTCTGGCAACATAAGCGCCCCCTGAAGCAGCCGTCTCCTAGCTTTGCCTCACAGCCTGGGGCCCGTTTAATCTGGATGTCACCATGGGTTACATTGGAAATCCTGTTCACTCCATCTGGGGGGAGGTGGCAAAGGACTGCTTCATCCCTCATCACCCCCGCCTGGGACTTCTGCTGTCTCTGGCTTTGAACCCAGGTGAAAGGGTTGTGGAAACCTGTGGAAAGGGGCAGGGTTGGGGACTCTACCAGCCCTTTACTCCTCCCCAAATGACTTAGGCCAGTCACCTAATGCAGTCCCATTGTTGGAGGGGTCCTGCAGGGAATCTTGAATAAAAGGTCTCATTTAACTGGGGCTCGGGGCAGGGTGGGGATGGAAGGGAGTGGAAGTGTGGGATCTGGGAGGGAAAAGTGCCTTCTACAGGAAGTGAGAGGCAAAATCCTGACATCTCCTGAGTCCAGTAAGAGCCTCAGTGTGTCACTGAGCGGTGGCACCAATGCACACGCAGCCACACAGAATACGCGCACACGCTTCCGCCGATCCAGGTGCACAGAAATGCACTCACTCGTGTGTATACACGTACACGTATGTAAACTATGTACACATATACGAACAAGTATCCATGGGCTGACACCTAGAGCTGATGTACAGAGGTGGGTTCCTAGCAAGCACATGGCCATTGCCCGGGTAGAAGTTTTTGGCACGTATCTATACATGGTCTAGGAATACACCTGCTGGTGTCCAATATACACCTGCATGCCCCAGCTGGTGGGCTTTGCTCCTAGCCAGTGCAGGGACATTGTTTCCAGGGCTGGGGACATACCTGCCTGCCCCCTCTTTTCCGTGGAGGCCACCAGGGAGAACTGGGGCTGAAGTGGGTGGATTGATTGTATGCGGGTGGAAAGACTGGGGTCAAAGCAGCCCTTTCCTCTCCCCAGAGATAGCTGTGGCTGGCTGACTCTGGGCTCAGACACACATATGCTGCTACACCTGTCTCCATTCCTCCCTCTCTCCCGCCTACCCTGCACCTCCCCAGGTGTACCTCCTGGGGGTGGAGCAGGCCCAGGGAAGGAGGGGCCAGACTTCCGAAACTGATTTCTCAGAGATCTGGGTAAGTCCTGGGCCATTACAATTTGCTCCTTGAGCTTGCTCCTAAATGCAGCCTCTCCCAGAGATACCCACTCTGGAGGTGGAGTGGGTCCCTCCAGTCTGGAATTCACCCCATCCATAGATACGGTGTGGGTTGCTGTGAGGACATTTGGGAAGATTTCAGGTTGCAATAATAGAAGACTCTGGGTCTGCAGAAAAGCAGAGATTCACTGTGGGTGCTCAGAGGCACACATCTTATTCTGAAGAGAGGATTTGGATCCACCGCTCCAGACTCAGGTTTTGGTTACAGGGGAATGGGGTGAGGGGAGGAGCGCTGTGCAGGGGGGAAGCAGTGAGCACAAGCCTCCCCCCTCCTCAACTCTGCCAGGGGATGGGGTATAAACGCCAGCAACCTTTTAGGGATTAGCAGCCACCAGAAGATTCCTCCCAGGCCCCACTGCCACGCAAGCACAGGGGTGGTGGGAAGCGCCGTCCCGCCTGTGCTCAGCCTCCCGGTGGTGGCCGGAAGACCTGGACTGCTGGCACCCCAGGAAGAGCAATCACAGCGCAGAGGGGAGGGAGACCCCTGTGGGTAAGATGGAAGGAATCCAAAGAAGAGAGGGACCCAGTGGCATTTAAAATTCGGCAATGACCACTGCGAGAGCGGTCTAGGGCCCTGACAGAGGTCAACCGATTCTGGCTGAAAGGCCCACAGTTGTGCCATCCGATGAAGCCAACGCAGTGGGGAGCTTGACCGATAAAGCTCTGCTGCTGCTGCGCGTCTGCATGGGGCCGGAGCGAGGCGGCCATTAAGAGTCCCAATATCATCCGAGCTGAATATAACGTAGATACTGAAGAAAACTAAAGCAAGTCCCAGCAGCCACCTCAGCAGGTCCCTCCCTGCCCGACACCCCCCCCCCGCCCCCGCCACTTCCACGTGCAGGACTTGTCCATTTGGTAGGGTAGAGGCAATTCAGAAGATGACACTCCCAGAAATTTAAAAATAATAATAACATAATCGCTATTTACTGAGAGCCAAGGTCGCACATTGCTAGTAGCCGCTTGACACAATGTACTTTATTCCACCTCACACCCTTCTTTGAGGCGGCTAGTATCATCCCCATTTTACAGATAAGAAAAATGAGGTCCAAGGTCACGCCAAACCACATTAAACCTCACACTGTAATTATGTGTCATAAAATTCCAGGACGATTCCCACGGCGCACTATCAAGTTTCCGCAGTAAGGAAACTTCAGCACAAGGTAGGGAGAGGCATGGATTTGGGTTAAGGACTATTCTCTCTCTTCTGGAATCTTAAGTAGGACTAGTCCGCAGCCCTCACCCTCACCCTCCCCTCCTCCCTCAAGCCAGTAACTCACGTCCGAATTCCTGCTCTCAAACCCCACTCCAGCCGGCTGGGTCTCAGGTTAGGCTCCTAGGAGGTTCCGATCTTTTCCCCGTTATGATGAACCCCTGCACCCACCAGCAGCAGTGCCCACCCTCACGCCCTCCTCTCCCCCCTGAGCCCAGGCTGGGTCAAGCTGACGCAGCCCTCCCAGGGCGTCTGGTCCTTTGGTCTTACTCCAGCCGGGCTGCAGCTGCCTGGGCCCAGCGCGGTCCGCGGAGGGCGCGTCGCAGATGCACTTCCGGTCAGCGCAGCGACGGCTGTAGGCCCGGACTGCCCAGGCCAGTAGAGGCGGGCTGGAGATCGGGGCGCATCTGGGGCTCGCCCTCCCTCTAGAAACCGCGAAACCCCAATTCTGCTGGTCCGGCGCGGGGCGCGGGTCCTGCCCACCGGCTCGTTGGCCACGCCGAGGGGAAGGCCGCCCCGGCAGCTTACTCGCGCCGGGCTCCTGGCAATGGACGGGGACCCGCGCTCCGGCCGCAGGCGCCGACGCTCCCCGCCCGCCCGCCCGGGTTCTCTCAAGCGACTGTCTTTGTACAGTTTCGATTTGTGTCTAGGCCGGGTTCGCTTTACTTTCGGTCATTTCCTATGGGCTTCCCGGCCCCCGGGGTCCTCCTGGCCCTCTGCTCCAGCGTTTCCGTTTTCGCTCCGGAGGCTGCCCTCCTGCGGCCAACCCCTCTGGCTGCGCGGACCCGGCCTTCGCTGAGAGTGTGCCGGGGGCGTCCCTTTGGCTCTCTGCCCTCCGTCTCCTTTGGTCGCCAGCCCGGCTCCCAAGTTTGCTCCCCAGACTGCCTCGCTCCGCTGTTCTGAGCGAGGCCGGGGCGTTTCGACCTTCCGCTCCCCTGCCGGGGCAGGCGCGTGGAGACCAGCGCTGACCTTGGAGGCGGCCACGCTCTCCCCCTCCCCTCACCGTGTTCCCCTGTCACCCCCGGCCCCCCTTGACTCCGGGGCTACCAAGTCGTGGCCACTGGGGGAGCGCCCCTCCCCTGGCGGTAACGCGCAGAGGCTTTTAATCTGGGCTGCGCAAACCGTGTCTCGGAGCGGCCGGGCCTGGGGTCAAACCAGGAAGGAGGAGGGGTGGACCTCAAGGCTGTGGAGACCCGACTTTATTTGTATTGTTTCAACTTGTCCTGAACGGTTAGACGAGGTGCGCCCTCGCGCACACCCGCTACGGGGATCCCAAACCCTCGCTGGCTCGGCTGCCCGGCTCGGCCCGCCCGCTCGGCGCCCTGAGCGGCCCTGGCTGGCCCGGAGGCCCTGGCGTCCGAGGGCTGCGGCGCCTGCCTCCTCGGTGCCTGGCTGGGGAGGACCTAGCTCGCGAAGGGCCGCCACCTGCATTTTCCCGGACTAGGTGAGCGCCTTCCGAAATTCCCGATGCGGGATCGTTTTTTGGGGGCGAGAGAAAAAGTTGCAGCCGCAGCAGCAGCCCTGCCCCCTGCCGCCTCTTCCCACAATAAAGACCCACCTTTAGGGCGCAGACTTTTGCCCACCTCCCCTTTCCTTCCTTTCTGGAGATATTTGGCCAATTCGCTTTCCTAGGCACAGCTGTGGTTTCCCGCTCGGGTTAACTGTCTACTTGGAATTTCTTTAAAACTAGCGCAGTCAACTTGCCCTCGATCTACGTCTTTTCTGGGCGGCGCCCACCCAGGCCCTGCAGAGCTTCCAGAAGGGCGCGGCCGGCAAGGCGGGCGCGACAGTGGCCGAGGCCGGGCTGGGACGCGGTCGTCGATCCTTTGCTCGATTTCCCCTGCCTCCTCCCTCAGCAGATTGAGCTCTGGCCTTCACTGCTAGTCTCCCAACTTCAGGGTGGGTTCAAATGCGCTGTTCTCAGCCGGCGGAAACCAAGAGCTCCTTCGGGAATGGGGACGCAGATCCCACCCCTGCAAGGACGGCCGAACCCTGTTCCATACTCATCGGGCCTCGGTTTCTTATCTGGTCTCCAAAATGCCCTCACAGGGCCGACCTCATTGGAGGTGCAGAGTGCGAAGTCTAGCGTTTGTGGCTTTGGGGACTGGCGCGGTAGTGAGGGGCCCCGGGTGCTGGGTGAGTGTAGGGGAAGGGGGGTTTGAAGGATATAGCCTGCTCTACACTACTTTCATTCAGCTAAAGTGAACAGAGTTCTCTTTCGGGGATAGAACCGTTGGGGACCCTCGGACAGGTCAGGACCAGGGGATTCGAGGTGGGGGAGATTCTGAGTGTTCTGTGCACCCCACGTGCAAACTTGGGCCCCAGATAGAAGCGGCCACGGGCTGAAAGTAACCAGAGATGCGCGGGGGTTCTGAGGAGGCGCCACCACAGCTGACTCCTGCCTGCCCTGAGAAGAGGACGCCTATGCCCCCAGTCGTGGCCGGGTCGCCACGGGGCGTGCTCACTTTCCTTTCTCCAGGACAACCGGTAGAGCCGCCCGAGTTTGAATTTGGCCCACCAATCCAAGCAAGTCAAGACCCGCCTGGAGAGGCGAGGGAACAGTGGCCCTCCCTCCCACTTCTCGCTTCTCGGGGTGGAGAGGGGACCCCTCCCCTAGAGACCCTCTAGATCCAGAGTGTTGATGATCATTACTTTAAATTAAAAGTACCCTTTTTTCTTTCCGTCTAAGCCCCAACTTAGTTTCAGAGAATGAAGCGTGAAAGCTCTTTTATGGAGATTACCGATGCTTCATTTATTCCCGCAAATGGCAAACACGGCCCCGCAAAGCCGGAGCAAGCGAGCTCCTTGTCCCGGATTCTCAGCCGTCTCCGTGTTCACAAGCTCACTTGGCTGTGAGACAGCCTCATTGGGGAGAGACCCTGCAGTGGGCTTACCTAAGGAAAGGAAGAGCTGTTTGCTGGGGCTGCAGACAGCAAGCTCCCCCTGGCTGGGGTCAAGACCTAGCTACAGACCCCTGACTTCAGAGTCGAGGGATGTGAGACCAGGGGAAGGGCGGGTGTCTAGAGTGTCACCCTCGAGGACCCGAACTTGGAGTGCACTGCAGGAGAGAGCCAGGAGACGCAGTACCCGCTCCTGACCTCATTCACTTTCTCATTCCAGCCCTACACTAGCCCTCCCTGACCCTGCTTGGCCAAGAGCTTGCGTCCACAGTGACAGCTCTCTGGCCACAGTTTTATTTTGATGCATATACACAGCCTCAAGGGCAGGCACTCCCCTCTGGAAAGGGTGGGTCGTTTTGGAAGTGGATCCAGAGCCTTTCTACCTTTGGTGTCCAAAACTCTCCTAGTGGCCTGGTGGTTGCCTCCTCCATAATCAGGGATTCTTTGGTCATTTCACAAAGAGGCAGTTGGAAGGAAGTGAAATGACCTCGGGGTGGCAGGGGGGGAGGGAATGATAGAGGGTTCTTATTCTTTTGAGACAGAGTAGGGAAGTTTGAAGAGGAAAAACTATACTAGAAGGAGAATGTCCCAAGTTCAGGCTTAAATTCCTTTGTGACGTTGTGTTATTAACTGCAACACAGTGGTGGCCCCCATATTCCAGCTATCCCACACTGGGGGCCCCTCCAACACAAAGGCTATTGTTTGCAAAGGGTGTGGATAACCAGGAGGGACCACCAGCCCTTCTTTCTCTCACCTTATCCAGCTCACAGGTTGCAGGGAAAGTGGAAGTTAGCTCTGCTTTTGTTTTAGAGGGGTTTGTTTTTCTTAAGGCGCTATCTTATGGAAGTGTGTGTGCAGGACTTGCTCTGGGGTATCAACACAGACCAGCCTGGAAATAACGCAGTGTCCCTTATTAGATGGCTAGTGACTTGTCTATAGCTTGCAAGGGAGTCAAGCCCATGTAGTTGTTCTTTCTGCCTTTAATAGACGATGACTCTTTCCCCACGAAGGTCCTCAGTGGCCAAGAGGGGCAGTCTAAGTGGATCTTTGAGAGCGAGGTCACCCCGCAGAGCCTGGGGAGGTTCCACTGATGTAGTGAGGGAAGGCAGGGCTAGCTGGGTGGGGACGGGGTGTGACAGGAAGTAGATGTGATGACACCACACCAAGTCAGGGAAGGAGAAAAGAAGGCTTGCTTCTTGCATGAACAGTTGCCCACTTTCATTAATTACTCAGTCATTTTAATGAGAAAGCAAACACCAAAATGCTCTAGTGCCCCTTCTGGATTGATGGCCTGCAAAATTAGAGGAAGAGGGGACCAAAGAGAGAGTAGAAATGTTCCGGAGTCTTCAAGCTTTCTTTCAAATCTAGAGGGTTGTTTTTGCTTGTCGTTTCTACCCCCTCCCCCTACCAAATGCCTGTAGTCACGGTCAGTGAATTGAAAACTTAAAAATATTCCTTCACGAGCAGAGGTTGGATTCTAATGATGACAAACATCGGAGGGAAAACCTCTGTTGTGTCCTGACCAGTTATTCAGTCGCTCAACCTGACTTGAGTCAAGTGCCTGTGATGCCCTAAGGTGGGCACCAGTGGGCTGCACTCCCAGTGTTCCAGGTTTCCATGTACGTGTGGTACAGCCCAGATTCCCAGATTAGCCAAATGAATTCCTGAAGGCTGGCTGTTTGGAATATTGTAAACACAATCGGAGCCCATCTCTTAATTTTAATAATGTCAGAGGCAATACCTGTGGGACTGTTTTTGGTTGGTTAACTTAGCTGAATTTATGATCTGTGAAATAGAAAACAAAGGCAGGTCTAGATGCACTTACCTTAGTTTATTATGTCAGTAGCTTCAGGAAAAAAAAATTATTTCCCTACTTTTACCACATAGATCTGTTCGGGTTGGTAGAGTAAACCACAGATTTACAGAATTTAGATATTATATTCTATTTTCCTTGATACTTTCCCTCCTCATCCTTGTATTTGTTCTCAGGGGCTATCTACACACGTGCCTGATTTTTTTTTTTTTTTTGCGGTACGCGGGCCTCTCACTGCCGTGGCCTCTCCCGTTGCGGAGCACAGGCTCCGGACGCGCAGGCTCAGCGGCCACGGCTCACGGGGCCGGCCGCTCCGCGGCACGTGGGATCTTCCCGGACCGGGGCACGAACCCGTGTCCCCTGCATCGGCAGGCGGACTCTCAACCACTGCGCCACTAGGGAAGCCTGTGCCTGAATTGTTGATGGATTTTCCTGAGAAATATGGCTGTACGGAGCAGTCTCAAGCAGTTTTCAGAAGTGTAGACTTGAATTTGGAACAGGGCATTTAGAGCTGGGAGCCAGGGTGACACCTGGCATTCTGGACATCATATAAAACGTATGAAGCGAGAGGGGCATCGTTGAAACGATTCCAGGTCTGTTTGGGGGCAATATTCTTCAGAGTTATTATTAAGAAAAATACCTTCTTCAACATAAGCATCACATTTCTGTATGGGCAAAACTTGGGCAGAAATTTGAAACATCCGACTGGGGCCATTTTATGTTAAATTGCTTGCGGTAAGTTCACCATTGCAGGCCTAGCCCTTGAAGTTTACATTCTTGGAATTCTAGGACTCTTCCTGGGATTCTTTTAGGAACAGTCTATACATGTAAACCAGTTTAAGTAAAAATGACACAGTGAATGAAATAAGAGTTGGTTGAAGTCAAACAGCAATGTGGTTGTTTAAACTGCTTCCTCATCTTATCTAGACCAGACTACAGCAGGTCTAGAGCAGGCCTGTGGCCAATCCTCCTGCAAAGTGTACCATATGTCCCCAGCTTCCTAGAGTTTGATAGGGTGTAGGTAAGGGACAGACTGGGGGGACTGATACCCCAGAACTCCCTTTTAAAATCAAGTGAATTTACCTCTAATGAATACCTTTCATAAAATCCCAGGATGCTGACTCTCAGGGGAGGAATTCAGAGCCGGCCTTTGAGTGGAAAGATGACTCGTTTCTTTTTGGTTGGTCCTTTTAGGCCCCTCATGAATGTGTACACATTTCGTTCAAGAGGTTAAGGTGCTTCCGTAGAGGCTGCACATGAACCGCTTCAACCTAAGGGAAAGTCCCTTTTTTCTTAATTTCTACAGTTAAGGACTTTATAAAAGAGATGGATCTGTGTACTTTTCCTTGGAAACCCTAGACGGTGAGCTGTCAGCCTCTCTGCGGGGCGGAGATGCACAGAGGTGGGACACCAACGATCAAACTAAGTCCCAGAACCACCCAGGCTAAAGATGAAGAAACCCTCTTGGATGTTCTGACTCGATATCCTTGGCATCAGGACAAACAAGTCATCATAATCCTGTGCAGTTTTTCTAAACTTATCTTGGAGTCTCAGCTCTGACATTCAGAGAGGCAATTGCCGAGTGAAAATGGAAGTTTATGCCACTGTTTGACCACCTAGGCTGTTATTTATTTATTTTCCTCTTTGGGACGAGTGAAGGGATGTAAGAGGAGAGAATTTCTGGGACTCTTCCATGGTAGATATAAGGCTGATCTTTTTTATAAAAATGGAGTTTGCTGTTTAATAAATAAAACTCCACATGTCAGACTGGGAAATGTGATGTTTCTTTGAATGGATAAAAGATTGATGAGACGTTGGATCGTAGGCTGTGTCGGGTACAGCTTCGTTCTGTTTCTAGATTCACGTTCGTTCGGAAGAAGGCAGGTCTCCTCCCTCAGGTAACTCAGGGTTCTGGTTAGGCCTCGCCTGTGGGCAAGCTTCAGTTTCAGAGGCCTTCATGGGCCCAACGAGATGTGCAGACTTCAGGTTCTGGGTCATTTTTTTCTGGTCCTCAGAGTTCCTGTCCATACCCTCCAGTTGAGGTGGAAGGAAATGGAGACTAACAACTTTAGGGGAAAGGGGTGGAGGGTGCCCTTGAGCTTACAGTGCTCAGTTTAGACTGTTTTCTTTCCATCACTTCTTGGGTCTGAATGGTGGGAACTTTCTATCTGGGAGAGAATTATTTCTGTGCACAATTGTCAGTCCTGCCAGGAAAGTTATGGCTGCCCTGTAAAAGGGGACTGACTGCCTGTCTCCCTTTGTCCTAGGTTGGGAAGGCCTCCTGGTCAATAAATACATATTAATCATGTAAAAGGATTGACATGCAAATGAAGGGCACCACTGACAAGCCCTGGATGGCAGAGGAGAAACCCTCTGCAGCCGTGGTCCTGGCTGGAGGAGGCCAGGGCTGCCCCAGGCTCTTCGCTGTGTGCTTTCTAGAGGGTTAAACATCCTTTTCCAATAATTATGTGAAAGAGTTCATTGAACTGGAGGTGGCTTTGGGATATTTTGCTTGCAATCCTTCTTAGCTCTGCCCAGTCTCCAGATTTTTTTATTTTAATTTAAGTCTGATAATAGGCAAGCCACCCTTTGGATCGCCGTGTCTCTCGGCCCAACTGTAAGTCTCCAAAGGTACTTTGTTCTTCTGATCAAAGAAAAGTTGAACCAAACAGAAAAAAATGGTTAAAAGCTTAGCTGAATTTTTTGAAGAATGCGTGATGTTGCAGGAATAATTATTAGTTGCCATTATGAATTACTGCTTATAAAATAGCATGTTGTATATCGTTATAGCTTTCTTTACAGAGCAAAGACACTACAAAATAACCTTGGTATAGGCAGGACTAGGTTTGGTTCATATTTTTCTATGTGCGTGACACCTGTGGGTATATACAGCCCACACAATGATTTTTAGGTTACATGTGACCACTGGAGAATATGATTTGTCGTCAAGGCATATATTGAAATCTTTTGCTGTGAAGACAAAACAAAAATGCTTTGTTATACGTTCCCAGCAGTTATCTGAGGTGGATATAGTTGCTTTACCCTTTATGAATCATTAGAATATACGAAAATATTTTAACTCCTCTGGTAAACTAAGTCGTTCTATATAATGAAATAGAAGTGAAGGGAATTATTCGAGCCGGTGGATGGTCTAACTTTGATCTTCCTTTAGGGGTATGTGATGTGTTAGGAGGTGGATAATTGGTATTTAGACTCTTTAGGCTTCAACTTATGCCTCTAGGTACTTGCCCGCTGAGATGCATGCATTCAGTAACTTTGGAATTGGACCACAAGCTGATTTTGGTAATATTCCTGCTCGGGTTTGTAGGTGTCAAACTGGGCCCTAGTTTAGTAAAGACGATGGACGTCTGGGGTTCTGGCAGGTCAGGCCCTAGGAATAGTTCCTGAGGTCGTGTGTGCGTGGGCCTGGTGGCTCTTTTTCTTTTGTGGTCTGTGTCTAATCTTATCTAACGCTCTGCAACTGAATAACAGATCCAGCCACAGCAACTGGGGGTGGGTAGGTGGGGCGGAAGTGGGAACCTAAACTGTCTTCCTCTCCTGGTTGGAAGCACTCACCGTGATGCCCTGTGAGTTAAATGCATCTGAGGATAACTGTGGGACCCCGGTCTTCATGTATCTGGAGCTATATTAGCGCTGACCAAGATAGCGATTTGCCAAAACAGTTGCATTTTCCTTTTAAGTGAAGTCACGAGGATGTTTTTGGATGGAGGCTTGTTGGCTGTGAAAATCAATACCCAGTTCAAAATCAAGCACTAGGTCTCCTAAATTCTCACTACAGACATAGTCCGCTTAATGCACTTTGCTAATGTTTATCTAGATTCTAAGTGAATCGAATATTGCCTAGAATTCGAAACTAGCGAACATGTTGTCTCCTGAATTACTCCATGTGCGTGTGTGTTGTGCATGTGTAAAGGAGGAAGTAGCTACTGCCAGAGATAAATTATTTAACACGATTTTCCTGTATTGTGAAGAAGCAGGCTGAGCCTCATTTTTTGGATTATGATTTGTTTTATGAAATGCTTATCAAATGTTTTCCAAAGATTAGTTTAATTTTAATTAAATAAACCTTTCTCAAGAGAAGGCTCCCAACTATTTCTTGTACCCAGAGGCTAACGTACTTGTTGTTTTTAATTATTTTCTGCTGTTACCCAAACTGCTTGGGGTACTCCCGCCCAATTAAATCAAAGGCACAGGTTCCTTCTACACAATATGTTTAATATTTAATTTTAATTAAATTAATTAAATTGTTTATTTAATTTCATGTGCATTATTGTGCATAGAATAATGCAAAATTCATGATCTCAAGCATTAGGGTTGGGAGGTGAATCAGAGAGCTCTCAAACAAGCTAATTACAGAGCTTAGAGGAAACTTCCCTTTCGTTCTGAGGGGAGACCTCCTGACATAACCTGAACTTTCTCTCGCAGTGTTCCGTGGCCGGAGCTGCTGTGGGTTTGGAATTGTTGGCCTCTTTAGTCCTCTTGATCTTGCTTTGCAGTTTGCAGCTCAGCAGCTGCTCAGCAGAGGAAAGTGTACGTGCGGGCATGTACTTGCTGTTGTCACAGCTCATGCGCAAGTGACATTTTCTACTTTGCTGAACAAGGAGCCACCAGCACAGAGCTCCTGGGGAAGGACCATTTTCTACCAAAAGGACACAGGCGAAACTTCAGTCATGTCTTTCCCACTCAGGAAAGGCCCGTTCTAATGGCTTTGAGCTGCCTGATATATATATATAGGCCAGTGCTTAAAAATGCGGAGGCATGTGGAGGGGGTTCACCTTTTGATTGGAAGCAGCTCCTTAAGTATGGGGGGAGGCGCCCACCGGCCTGGCTCAGTTTCCATTACAGTTTGCATCTTCAGGGCATGGTTTTTCAGGCATGTTCTTATCTGCACAGTGCTAGGCTTAACTGTCTCTCACTAGAACGCTTAGCTCTTAAGAAATCTGTCTTAACAGACATAGAATTTAGAGACCAATAAAAGCCCGAAGAATGCTTAGTTTGCTTTGCCATCTCTCCCATCTGACTTTTCTCTAAAACAATGAACTCTGGAGCAAAGAGTCTGGAGCGCCTGAGTTGAAGGAACCCTCTGAATTTTGAGGCATTTTATTGTCTCCCTTCCCTCCTTTCCTGACTTCTAAATAATGACACTATTACTATCGTGGCCTGGCACTTGGGACATCTGAGCCAAATCTTCCCAAGCTGACCTCATGAAGTCACTAAACTTCTTTGCGTTTGGGGGTTTTGCACATCTGGGCCACGGTTGACTATTTACGCTTATCACCACACTATAAATTTTTTTTTTTGTGGGTTGGGGGGATAGTTTCTTTCTGAAAGCCTTCTGCTTATGGAGACTTGTAACTGTACTTAGTGAAATATGAACTTGAATGTGATTAGCTCGGCTACTGAGAAAAAAAGGAGAGAAAACAACTAATGGAAAGAAGGAAGGAAGAGAGAAAGAAAGAAAGAAGAGAGAAGCTACTGCCCCTAGGTGAGACCGTTTGCCTTTTCAGTAGCCACCTTACGTGAGAATGAAGCTGCTACAAATAAACTGTCTCTTCGTTGTTTGCTTTCTTTCCCCTAAAGCTGGTTTTGTTTCAGTAGATTAAATATTATCATAAAAGTAGCTGATGATGCAGTAAATTAAAAATCAGTTTGTGGAATATTTTTTGAAAACCATTTCGCTTCTATGGCATTTACCCAGTTGGGGCAAACAAAAGCATTTGTCAGGAGGAATTTTTGCTGTAAATAAGTGTTCAGGAAATACTGAGAAGCACAGTTAGCCAGAATGGGGGACAAAAGGGTAAAAAACTGAAAACGGGACCCAGAATTTGGAGAGAGATTAATGTTGCCTTGCTACACAAAGAAGAAATAATTCATCCTTCATTTATGTTGCACTTCGGTGAGCTTAAAAACATTTTTAGTGCAAAACATAAGCCCTTGTAGCTGCAGGAAATGTATCTGAGGACAGATGCAGTTGAATTTGTGGAGCACTGCTGTGTCACTACGCTTAGCATCAAATTATGAATTAAACAAGAAGAATGAATAACAAATTAGGATTCGCCTAAGCTTAGCTTTGTGCAGTGGGACAATGAAAATTTATTTGAATTCTATTCCTTGATGAGGTTACAGATTTTCTCCCAACAGAAGATACACGTTAATACTGTGGAGACAATTATCAGAAGTTCATTTTCTGTGCACATCTTAGAAACCTTTTCAGGGAAACAGAAAACTCCTGTGCAGATCTGGATTTTAGAAAAACCCTTACTCTGTAACCCTTTCTCTGTAACGTAACGTATTCTGTGGCACTCCAATGTAGGAATGATTTGTTAAAAGTATTTTGAAGGATGGTATTAGAAATATGGAAGCTGAGTTGTGTGTGTGTGTGGGAAGACAACTGCTAGAGTTTGGCTTTAGGAGTTCTCCAGCAGGCTGAGAAATGACGGGCTTCTTACAGCTGGGCTGTTTGTAAAAAAAAAAAAAAAAAAAAAAAGACAAAAACCCCCATGATTTCCAAAGCTGACTTTGCTTTTAAAAGTACAGTCAACTGTTTCTCCTCATCTAACTGGAACCGGGAAATAATGTGCTGCTACCCTCACTAATGCCTTCACCACATGCTGAAATTGGGGTGAAGAAAGGAAAGGTTGCTGGAAAGTTAACAAGAGAGCAGACGCACAGACAAGTTAGATATACCGGGAGGAATTTCTTGCGTGGCTGGATGTGAGAAAACTTTTTAAGCCCTTAATGGAACCCATGTGCATCATCATTCCAAGCTTATTTAAGAGACTAAATAGATAGACATATAAAAAGACATAAAAATATCACCTGGGCACACACTTAGGGCATTTTGGAAAATTAAACAAAACCTAACCCAGTATGACTGATGACTCTTTGCTACATAGGCGCGTGTTACACCTAAATGATGTTGCTTTGCTATTTTTTAATCAACTTTTTACCTTCCAAGATTTTTCGATTTACAGAAAAATTTGTGAAGATTGTTGCCTTAATTTTATTTTTACAATAGCGGGGAGGGTACCTCTTCCTGCGTACATTCTCAAGAGTCAGAAAGCTTCCTTCTGAGGTTAGATACAATGTAGTTTGTGTAACTTTATCAGGGCTCCTGTCTACCTTGAAGAAGAGGCAGGGGCTTCACACACAAACTCAGTTTTGAAAATAAAATAACAGTTAAGTGTATTCAAATAGTGTTTTTCTTTTCTTTCTCTCTTTTTTTTTTAAGCTAGGTTTAGTTGAAGGACCAGATTTTCATGGATTGTTTTCATGGAGGTGCCTCGTGCTTGCACTGCCTCCTAAACCTCCTAGCCTGTTTGCTTCTACAGATACAGTTCGTGTTATCTTGCTGAGTCTCTCTTGGTGTCACCTTTGAGATTCTGACAAAAACTGGGGCACAACCTGAAACCCAGGCTCCTTTCACCCCCTTCCCCTCCAAGTCCAAGGAAGATCTGTGTACCTTCAAGGCGTGTCCCGTGCCCCAGCCTTACTAAGTCTGTTCAGAGGCCTTGAGCAGTACGTAGCTAATTTACCATGTTAGGTTTTTTTCTCAAAATGGGCTTCATTTCAAAAGTTGAGGGCTAGGGAGGTAGTGTTCCAAGGGGGAACCCCTCTTGGAAATCAGTCACCAAAATCCCTTCTCAGAGGTTTAAAAAAATATCCCACTGATTCCCTCCTCCCACTGCCCCCTCCCTCCCTCCCTGCCTTTACCCCAACGTGCTAATCACATGCAGGCCAGAGGCAGGAATAGGCTACCTGGCTGCAGCCCAGAGGACATTTTATTTTATTTACAGATGAGCTGTTAACCCCTGAAATATGGATTCATCTGGAAGCTGTGACACAAGGAAGGCTAGCCCCGTTTGGGCAGCTCCAGCCCAAAGCTGCGATAGTACTTACCTTAATTAGCTGTGTCATTCAGAACAGAGCTGGCCAGCCACAGGGGCCGCCCAGCGCCCTCCCAGCCTTCCCACCGAGGTGACTTCCTTAACGTGTGCGCAGCCCAGTGCCTGGCCACGGAGGGGATTCTGCTCCAGCCCTCAATAGAACCTCGCTACTTTCACCTTTCACCGAGTGGGGCTCCAAGGTAATGACCTCAGACCTGGGTTGGGACTCTCCTCTTTCTATCTGCCAATACCCGTTGACCTCTTTGAAGCAATGACTTTTAAAGTATATGCCCTTGTTCCAGGAATACTGCAATTGCTCAAATCTCTTAAGAGCTTCCCTTTCCGAAGTTAGTTTACAAATCTTATATTCACACACACACCCCATCACAGACACATAATTGGAGTCTTGTTATTTTATATCCGAACCTCACTGTTGCTCAAAACTCACTTGCCTTATTCATCAGACTTGGCTCAGAACGACTTTCAACTCTTGCCCAAACTCAGATCCTCCCTGAAGGAGGAAAATTCTCCAGCACTGAGGATTTTCAAAAGACTGTGCCACAGGCTCTGATGCACTTCTAGAAGAAGGGTTCTTAGGACTTTTAAGCATGGCAGTGTAGTTAGAATAAAATATAAGTTTCTGGTGTGTCTCTTTGGAAGGGGACAAGATATATCTAGCTGTGGAAATTCTGGGTGGGTGAAAATTCCGACCTTGAAGCATGGACAGCAGACCTTCCCTACCCCACCTCACCCCATCCCAACCCACCGAGCTGCCTGAGCCTTGCTCCAGTGGGCGCTGGGGAACTAGTGAACATTGCAAGTGAAGATTTGTTCGCATTTCAAACATGGTAGAGCGGGCCTCTCAGACGCCAGTCAAATGGCTTAGTTTAAGGCATGATAGCACGTCTGGAATGAGAGAACCTAGCAATGGGGTGTCTTTTACGGAACTCTCTACATGCATCTTGAAGTCTTTTCTCCCATAATGTAGATCTGTAGACAACAGTGATGTATAAAAATTCATTGGCCATGAGGCGTGTTCTGAGAATGTATTTCTGTTGACAGGAGACCTAATCTGTAGCAAGCATGTTTCCTGTTTCCACTCAGTTATTTTATATATATAATATTTATATCATATATATATATATTAAAGAGCCCTAGGATGCCCCGCCCTTTCTTCTAGAAACAAGGACATTGGAAGAGGGCTGGGTAGCAAGCAGCACAATATACCCTGATAGCCCTGAGCACGTGGCATCAGTAAAGCAAGGGCTTCCAAAACAATCTGTGGGCAGAGAATTTGATACCTGACACCTGAATGACAGTTATCATCACAGTCATTAGGGGAAGCATCAAAGCTGTCTCAGGTCTCCTTCTCCCTAGACTTCAGGTCAGCGCTGTTTTGCTTTGAATCATATTTGTGGGCACTCTAACCAAGCCAGTGCTTGATGGGGCCCTGCTGGACGCGGGTTCTTTTTATGGAGGGAGAGTTCTCTGTGTGCCCAGAGCCCAGAGTCAAAGGGGGCGGGTGGGACAGGTGCAGAGTGCGGGGGGGGGGGGGGGGGGGGGGGAATGGCGGGGGCAGGGCAACTCCTCTGGGAGGTCTGAGCACTGCCCCAGGGGGTCCAGGCTCCTTTTTCCACTGGGATCAAGGAAGCCTCCTCGGCTGCCAGGAGTATAACCTGGGGTGGGACTCTTGTTACTTCCTGGTGTGGGCCTATCATTTGCAAGATGAGGGGATTGGGTTAGCTCAGCCGTCCCCTGTCTGCTACTTGAGGTCCTTGACAGGAATATTAGAGGGGGAGGCACCTAGAGCAAGTCCCACGTTTCAGGCAATTGCTGCAAGTACGCCAGTACTCCACTTGCTGAGGCTGCCCTGGCCAGCCAAACCTGGTGTTTCCTTGCTTGGGGGTGAGGGTCTAGCAGCTTATGATGCTCACAGATGCTGTTTCGTGCTGACCAGGAGCTCTGGCGGCAGTTGTTGAGTACATGCACCTTGGATTAATAAAAATGGGAAAATAAATGTCTTCTTATTTAACACATATTTAAAAATTAATAACATTTGTAAGGCACCTGGCGTATTGCTGTCCCTTAGTAAATGGTGGTTATTATTGTTCATTTTATTACAGCTTATGTGGTTGGCAAAAGCTTTCAAAATGTGGGCATAACAGGAACGTTGCATTCTTCATGGGGAGATGGTTGGGAGCCACTGTGAGGCTGGTTTCCAAGCCCCTCCAGGAAATGTTCTTAGGTTCCACCGGCTGCAGCTTCTAGTGCAGGCGGCTGTGACGGTTCCTGGCGACTCCCAGGCATTGACTCTTAGGGAGCAGAGTCTCCAGCTCCTTTTCCACCTCGAGCCCACCCCTCTCCCAGCTCCTTCTTGGCCCCGAGCTGGACCAGCCACCCTGCCCTAGTGGGCAGAGTCTTGGGAGTGTGCATGAAAAGGCTTAGGGGTCCGATGGCTTGCCTGTTCCCTGACTGTGGATTGCATGCTGTGACGGGAACAGGGGTGGGTCAGGGAGAGACAGAAGACTTAGGAGGGACAGTGTTCTTCCTCAGTGATTTCACATATAGTGTTTATAGAGGTAATGCAATTAAGAATACAACTACAGGATTGTTTTCTTAGAATTTCACGCCACATGTGATAGTAAGAACTACCATTTACTGATTGCTTCCTATTTGCCCAGTACTCTCCTGGGCTATTTACATATATCTCATCTCATTGACTCCTTATAACAGCCCTTTAGGATGTATCAGTATTTCTATTTTATTTCAGACACTGATGCTCAGAGTGGTTAAGTAACTTGCCCAAGGTTACACAGCTAGAGGGTGGCAGAGCTGGAATTTAAAGACTATGGTCTTTCCAAATATTAAAGGTTTGCTGCTCTACGATGAAATATCTTACAGTATAAAGGCAAACATTAGCAAGACTCATAGAGTGAAAGGTCATCCAGAAGTGCTTCCAGGGGGAAGAGTTCTAAGAAGGCTCTTGAAGGAGAAAGGGGTGCAGGGGATGGAGGGATAGGGTGTGGACTGAGCTGGAGGGGACGTATGTAAAGGAGAGGAGGGGAGAGATGGGGTGCTGGTTCGGGGTGATGGAGGAAGGCTGAGGCCCTGGGGAGGGTCAGGCTGGAAGTGACGCCGCTTGGTTGCTGCTCTGGGGACAGGAGACAGGTGTGGGACACCTGGCTTTTTCCCACACCTTTGGCTCTGCCTCTCTCTTTGGCTACCAGAGACTGCTCTGTGCCCACTGGTGGCAGGGGCTGCTGTGGCCCCCCGCTCTGTAGACGGCAGTCATATTCCAGGAAAAACTGGCAAAGGACTTGGCTTCCTCCCTCCTCACTCCCTACTTCTCTCCTTCTCTCTCTGTCCTACCTAGTATTTGCTTTTCCAAACCAGTATTTAAACAATAATACAATTAATTTGAAGAATCACTCATTGCGTAGTTTTGCCACTCTCCCATCGAGTCATCATTTTTCACTTCCACCCCTTCCAGCTCCTGTCCATTTCGTTGTTCGTATCATGTTGACACAGATGTAAACACCAGGTAGAGACAACCTTAAGTCTTTTTATTTCTTTAGACTTTGATATTAGAGCATGTTTTTCTGTTGCCTTTGTGATCACAAAGTTGTAAATGGTTGCCTACATCCCCCCGGGCTGGGGGTGTCCTGATAGATAGCAGCCTCCCACCAGGGCTGCATTTCTAGTTGCTTCTTTTTGGGGGGCCTCATTAGAGCTGATGTTGTCACTGAGGTCGGGGCCTGGGGATTGTGGGAGCAGAATGCAGAGGGGTTTGGGCTTCCTGGGGAGGGAACAGGGCAGGTGAGAAGCCACCTGACAGTGTGCCTCTGGGTTATATGTGCAGGTGGGAGCCAGCAGACACCATGAGGTTAGGGCGGTGCTGCAGGCGTCGCTGGTATTTATTTCTTGAAACTATTATGAGGATTAAATGAGGTCATGTTTGCAAAGAGTCTGGCATTCAATAAACCTTAGTCCCTTACCACTGTCTCCTTCCTCCTCCTTTCAGATGGTCTCAAGCAACCTGGAGAGGGTGATGGTGAGCACAGCCATCTCTATATAAGCAGCCCATGGCTATGCGGTCAGCTCATTCATTCAACAGTTGTTTATGGACCCCCCACTACGTCCCAGAACACAGGCCTGAAGGAGACATGCGAGACTCCTGCCATCTCGGGGCTTATGGTCTAGCCTGGGAGACACCCAATACACAGGTAAACACAAAGATAAGAATTTCCCATGATGATAAGTGCTAAAGAGGGATGATAGGTATTTAAATTGGGAAGTCAGCAGTTGCAGCTGAATTTTATATGGAAGGGTCTGGAGGATATTTGGTTGGAAAGTGGGGTCAGAGTATTTGTTTTGAAATGACTTTTTTCTTAAGTTGGGAGTTTATTTGGAGGTGTCTTTGGGAGTGAGCTGTTTTGGATTTTATAGGGGGAAGAAACTAACATTCCCCAAAGCCCATCCTCTGACACCAACACTGTTGAAGGGCTAATTAATGTTTGAGCCAAGTTCTTCAAGACGAGGTGGAATCAGGCATGTGAAGTTCTGGGGGAAGAGGTTTGGAGCCAAGGGCCAGTGTGTTAGACCCACGAGGGACGGTGGAGCTGGATGCAGTGAGGGGGCCGCCAGGAGACGGAGCAGGCAGGGCCTCTGGCCTGGGACACAGGTTGTTAGGGTATAATTCTTGGTGCAGGGAGTAACTGGAGGGCTTTGAGCAGGGCTGGGGTGCCCATATCTGACTTACGGTTTAAACACTTACATGTTTTAGAATATTTAGATGCAGTGGTAAATACTAGCAGCAGACCCTGTTGTGGTCAGTTGTACCTGGGAATGTTACACGTGCCGTGTCTTACTGGAAGAAACAGGAAGTGTTGAACGGACAGCAGTAGCCCACCATGCTGTTGCCAATGAGATACTCGGAGCCCACGATTCAGAAGACAAGACATCACAACTGTGATGTTTTTGTGACCACGGGGGAGGAAAGGGAGACATGCGGGGGGGACAGAGGATGCCTCTCTTTTTTTCTCCCTTGTGTGCTCCCTCACCCGCCCCAATGAATCGTGTGTCATCTGAGAACCCACCAGGTCTCAGGGTTGGAGCCCTTCGCCAGAGGCTTTCATGAGTTTGGCTGGGTTCCTGGGACTTCTCTCAGGGCCCTTCCCTTGCTGCTGCCACAAGGGGTGGGGGGCTGCCGAGAAAGGGCAGATAAGTAGGGTCAAGCCCACAGGAACACTGAGAGGTGCAGCTTGAGATTCCACTGTGATTCTCTCAGAGCAGGTGCACACCCACCGACTCACGCTTACGTACAGACACTTACAGTCACATCAACTTGAGTTGCTTCTTGCCCCCATATACAGACCTCTGACGTGTATCGACATACACAAGGGCCTGATCCAGCAGACCCTGGCGACCACAGAAGTCTGCACACATTCGTCGGCTGCCATAGGGAACTCGCCTCCTCTGTGGGACTCACATCCAAACTCCCAACACAAAGGGCCGCACAAGCAGAAGAGCCTTGGTCGTATGGAGCCTCCCTCTGAGGACCACGTCTGGTTACAATCCATCATCCACCAGGCTCAAAATGCAAATTCTATAATTAAATTCCATTCCAACAGACAGGTGATTTTGAAACTGTTGCTCATGACCCATTAGTGGGTCACAAAATCGATTCACTGGGTTGCAACCAACTTTCCAAAGAAAAAAGTACAATAGATAAATACAATAGGATAGAAACATGAGTCTGTCTCTACTGCGTAGTAAGAGTGCTGCAATTTTACAATTTAAAAATATATGTGTGCATGTGTACTGGATTGCAGTGTGACTTTATTTTTAACTATGATTTTGTGGCCAAAAAGAAAAAGAGTTTGAAAAGCACCACAAAACCTTATTTCCTAGTCTAACACTGTGATGCGCAGTGCGAGAAGACTTTTTCCTTTCCCTGCCCTCTGGGAGCCTGGGCCCGGGCAGAGCAGGGTGATGTGGCCTGGCAGTGCCCTGACCCGCGGTGTGGGGAGCAGGGAGGCTGGCAGCTGAGGCCCTGTCTGGTGGGTGGGCAGGGGAAGGAGAGCTGGCTGGGGAAGAAGTTAAGAGATGTTTATTAAAAAAATCCATGGGACTGGAGAAGGGGGCGGTGGTAGCAGAGGCTGAGGCTCCTTCCAGGTTTGGGGATTGGGTGACTGAGGCTAGGAGTGAAGGAAGGAGGGCAGATTTGTCTTTTGTGAGGGTTGATGGTGAGATTCATCGCAAACATCTTGAGTTTGGGGATGTGTGTTAGACATTTTGTTGGACATGACCATGGTGGTCCATGGAGTCCGGGAGACAAATGGGCCAGAAGCGCAGATTTGGGGTCTCTTGCGTGGGTGGGAGCAAGATAGGCTCAGGGAGGGTGTGGAAGGAAAGGAGAAGAGGGCCCAGGAAAGTGCCCTGAGAATCACTGATGTGTGAAGAAGGACCAGAGGTGGGAAGCTGTGATGGAGCGTGTCGGGGGTGCCTGGCCTCGGGTAGAGAGCTGTCCTGGAAGCCTCTCCAGGGAAGAGGCCACCTGCTGTGTCACATGCAGCACTGCACTGAGGCTCTAACTGGGGAGAAGACCTGAAACAACCAGAGGGCTGCGGGGGCCCAGCGTCAGGCTGTTGACTCTTTGGGTCCATGAACCTCAGAGACCTTTGAGAACGTTCCTCAACGTCAGGAGCCATAAGGAAAGAGAGTGAAGTCAGGGAAGGGCGAGACAGGAGGACTGTTTGAAGGTGGAGCTGTCAAGCTGGCAGCTGAACCCCCTCCCCGTACTAGCCTCCCTTCTCCTGGCTGCACAGGGTCAGCCCCCTAAGGCAGCCAAGGGACCATGGATGCCCAGAGACCTGAGTTCTCATTCTGGCCATCAGAAGCTGCTTACTCTCCATGGACCTCATTCCTGATCTACAAATAAACGAGATATCTATTGCTAGAATAATCTCTTGGACCTCTGCCTTCTCTGAAATTCTTTGAGGCCATCTGTGAAATGGGGTTAATCACACTTGCCCGGTTCTTTCATAGGAGGAACGCTTTTGAGAACCATCGAGAACCACCAAAGCAAGGGTGTTAAGGTTATAGTTGTTACCAATTAGATTCAAAAGGGCCTTTAGGGGCCCGAGCAGGCCAAGGAATTACTGAATTCCCCATTTTCTTCCTGGAAGTACCTTCTCCTTCCCCTCTACCTCCTGACTCCTTCTCCACTGTATTCTCAAAATTGTGCATAGAGGTTGGTAAAAATCTGAGAATAGGAGGAAAAGAGAGGCAAAACTCATTAATCCAGTGAATAATTGTTGGGTACCAACTGGGCGCAGTTCTCTGTTGGATGCTGGGGTTACCATGGAGACCAGGAGGCAAGACTGGCCCTAAGGACTGCCCACTGCTGGTGCAGAGCGGAACCACCCCTGCAGCTTTTCAAATCCAGATTCCATGGGTCCTATGCCAGACCTACCTACCTCGAAGCTCCAAGGATACAGCCCTGGTGTGTGTCTGTTTAAAAAGCTGCACAGGGGATTTTGTTGCACTTGGAAAGGTGAGGACCAATGAGTGGGAAGATGAAAAGCAGCCCCCTGAGACGGAGTGGTTTAAGTGCTAAAAGAAAGTAGGATGGTAATTGCTGGGACAGGGCGCTAAGGAAACCTAGAGTGGGAGACATGAGGCCCCAGGAGTTGGTGGGCATGGGTGCAATCAGGAAAGAGTTCCTGGAGGAGATGCTGCCCACAGTGAGTTTTGAAGGATGCGGGAAGAGGGAACAGCATGTGCAAAGGCACAGAGGCTTTCCATGGATGGTCATGTGTTTCCTGAAAGGTGTCTACACATAAAGTGCACAGTTCAGGTTAAAGGTGCACCTCATAGGCAAATCTACCTGTGACCCTGAGAAAGTCCTACTGCAGACCCCTGTCTTTACACAAGAACTTGGACGGACTTCCATCATGAGGCTGGATGTGTTAGCTGGGAAACCAGTTCCAGTTGACGTTGGATTAATGCAAACAAGGGAGGCAACCACATTAAACCGTCTCAGGCCGAGAGTGGGCTTTTCTCAGATTTTACAAGGATCAGGCAAGAATGAATGGGTTGATTTATTGAGCCCTCATTATGGGCAGGCCTATACCTGCATCGTGGCTAGCTATCCAAAAGTAGGTATTATTTCCTCCATCTTAGTCAGCAACTCAGAGAGATGGAGTGATTTGCCCAAGGTCACACAGCAAGTGAGTGGCAGAGCTAGGACTTGGGTCTAAGCTTTCCCAGGCACACAGTGCAGTGGTGAATTCTGCCTGGGCTTGAATCTTGGATCCCATATTTCCAAGGGATCTGGGGCAAGTTCCTTAGGCTCTCTGTGCCTCAGTTTCTTCCTCTTTAAAGAGGCAAGGCTGATGGAGTCTTCCTGGCAGGGCTGTTATGAGGATTGAATGAGCAGTGTCTGCACACAGCGGGTGCCCAATAACTGGTAGTGGGAATGCTGCTGCGGCTGGTGGCGGTCACGCCTACTTCCAAGGCTGGGCTTCCCTCACTGTCAAACACAGGGACTCAGACTGGACGGGGCCAAGGCTCACCACCCAGCTCTGAAATTCTGGAATGGATTTTGAATCTCAGTTTCTGGAAGCACAGCTGATGTCTGGAAGTAACTTGCCTGGAGGCAGGGGGATTATCCCTTTGACCTTCCTGAGTACGCAGTTTGCTTAGCTTGGCCAAGGCAGACGCAGGGATAGTGGCCTTCCTGTCCCTCCTTCAGGAGGATGGGCTGCCTTGGAGGGCTCTGGGGAAAACTCGGGATGGAGAAGCAAACTGGGCTGTTATGAAAAGGGTGCTGGCCTACCTGCCCCAGTGGCAGACAGGAGAGAGAGAGAAAACTCCGGAAGTGGCAAATTTTCCGCAAGTACTCAGCCGTAAAGCCCCTTTGAAGGGACTTATAAAGGGCCTGTGTGCTGGGGCAGGCACCGTGGCAGGGCCCAGGGGCCTTCGGAGGCTGCCAGGGCATGGCTGCGGGGGGCAGGCAGAGGCCTGCCGGGGGTGGAGGTTCTATGAACATGAGCCTGATGGAGGTGGGGTGTGTGTGTGTGTGTGTGTGTGTGTGTGTATGATGACAACACGTCCTTGGAAAGGACCATTCTGGAAGTCGCATGAAGCTGGGGGAAGGAAAGGCAGGAGACAAAAGCTGGAAGGAACAATGCCAGCGCAGATGGGCAAGATTCCGAGCCCAGGACCGGGGCCTGCCCCCTGGGAGACCCCGCACATCTGGGCCTGCCCGAGGTGGGTGTGCTGCGGGCCCAGAGAAGGAATGGATGGCCGTAGGTGTTGGGAGGCTCTGGACAGAGTTTCCTCTCCACTGTGGGAAAAGCAAAGGAAGACAGCCTCCTGCATCTCTCTTGTCTGTCGACCCAGGTGCAGTCAGGGTAGCAATCCAGAAGATGTCATTTTAACCCATTGTGAGAGGCAAAGGCCTTCTGAGTTTGGCCCAAATCACCTCGGCTGTGTGGACACAATCGTTATTTTCACTTGGCCAATTCAGAATAGTAGCGGTTTTCTGCCGGACCCTCTGGGGACTGGAGATACATAAGGAGGTGTTCGGTGAAAGAACACTGAAGAGATGAAAGAAGGGTTGAAGTCACAGAGCATCCACTGTGGGCTGAAGAGCATTCCAGGTGCCACAGGGGCACCAAACGACACAGAAGATGAGGGCCTCCCCTGCCAGAGAACAAGAGCCACCCAAACTCACAAAGACACAGCCACAGTGACTTAACGTGATCAACAACAAGAAGGACGAGCGCTGATGTTAGTACGTGTGTATACGTACATGTGGAATACTTAGTACGTGCAAGACAGTTTCAGGTGCTTTAGCTATGTGCAGTCGTTTAACCCCTGGAAGAATACGAGGGAGGTGGAATTACTAACTTCCTTTTGCTAACAAGGAAACGGAGGCACAAGGAAATCAAATAATAGGCCTTCAGGTCCAAAGTGAGCACACATACTGTGGGGAAGGATTGATGAGCCCCAGTTTGCAGCTGAAGAAAATGAAACTCAGCAAGGTAGCTAGGCTCACTTGGACGTACACAGAAAGCCACGCTTTGCGGATGAGAGCATGGACTGTAAACAGGCTTGGTGTGTAACGTGAAGACCCTTGACTGCACTCACGTTGTGTGCAGGCTGTTGGCTGAACCCAGGCCTTTTGACCTGACGCACAGGCGTTCTCTTCTGGTCCTCAGTGCCTGGGGGCCCTCAGATCCCCTGGCCCCCTGATCCACCCTGTGCTGGCATCCTGGGGCACACGCTACCCAACAGGAGCAGGTTTCCCTGCATACTCGACTTTCTCGCAAGTGCTCCCAGCCTGAGGATGGAGCTGGACTTCAGAGAGACCTGGGATCTGCACTCAGCCCAGCCCAGGCCCCTGACAACTCAACCTTCTGACATCCCCTCACCAGACACTTTGAGGGTTTCAGACTTTAGTGGTCTGTAAACATTTGGGGCCGAGGATCCGTTTGTTTAAATGGTATCTTATTCAGAAGCTTATTAAGTCCACGAGGATGCTGACCTGGCTGAGAATGGAGACCCCGGCCAGCCTTGTGGTCGGCCTGTTGCTGTGCTGGCCCCTTGGGCTCCTTGGAGCACGTTTGAACCCTTGCAAAACGAGATGCTTTTTGAGACTCCATCTAGCCTGACACCGTGTGATCTGTTGCTCATCAGACGGGTCCCTGCTCTGTAGAGAAGCTTGATCACATGTCCAGGCCCACAGTGGCCTCTGGTCTGTTTCGGGTAACAGTGAAAGGACAAAGGTTTCTGCGTCCCTCTGGCCCTTGTCCCACTCAGCAAGTGCAGTTGGTTAAACATGTCAGTTTTGGGGGAACGGACCTGCATTTTAGTCTCATCTCTTCTAGTTCCTAGCTGGGTGACCTTGGACAAATCATTCTACTCATCCAAGCCTGTTTCTTCTCCCTCTTAGTGGGGATACTTTAAGTAAAATAACGCCTGCAGAGCCCTTGGCCCAGAGTCTGTCCCCACTGTCTGTATGCAGCACTGCGCCTGTTTATAGCACGGCCCTGGCTCTGGCCAGCATGCTGCATCAGGACTGGACCCAGGCTTTACTTCTGGCAAAATTGGGGGGTGTTCTGGGCACCTCCTTCCTTCCAGCTGTCCCTCTTCTCTCTGCTCCCCTTTGATGCACCAACAGAGCTGTTACAGCATGAAATTCCCCTGCCCCACAGCTCATCTTATCGAGCTCAGAGATGCTTTGGGCCTCCCAAGGTGAACAACAGCAAGCCTGTTACCCTGAGCTCGTCTCCCAGGCAGGGCTGTGAGCCCCATCCACTACAACCTCGTTGGGCTCTCCTGGCTGCCTGCACTGGGTCACCAGGGGGCAAACCGACCCCCTCACCTCTCTGGCCCCAGCACCCAGCCCTGGCCCAGGGCATTTAAAATAGTCAATCCTAGTGGAGCATTTGGAGATAACAGTCTTACTTATTTCTCATTCAAAGGAGTGATTCTGAAGGTAAAAATGTCTGGCCAGCTCAGCTCAAGGGGTGTAGAGAATATTCCTTTTTACAAAGACCCCAATACCCTTTAAATTATGTGCTTAAGTGACAGGCCTTTGCCATGCGGCCAGAAGAGGGGTTTTGCTGTTTTGTTTCAAAGAGGAGTTTTTGATCTCAGAAAATGTCATTTGAGGCAGTGAGGTAGGGCAGGAGGGAGAAAAGGGGCTTCTTATATTCCAGAGCAGGGCCTTGTTTGAGAGGCTGGCGAGGAATTCTAAAACGAGCCATTCTCAAAGCCGGGGAAGGAGTTCTTTGTCTCCGTGGTAGCCAGAGAAGACGTAGGATGGACGCCAGGAAGAAATATAAATTTCCCAGGGGAGGACACAGACCAACTGAAGGAAATCAGCATTTGTCCAGAAAAGCATGATGGCAGTACCAAAGGCCAACACAGTTACCACTGTTCAGGTTCTTTGGAGTCTATTACCTGACCCCAAGCCCCCAAGTCTACATTGCTTATATTATCCAGGTAATTGAAAGCAAACAGTGGGTATCTTCTCATGCAATTGCAGGTGCTGAGCGTAGATCGAAAAAGCGACTCCAAAGGCAGAGTCGGGGGCTTCGGTGACCATCTACATGTAAGAGGATGTTTTGGGGGTTTTGATGGGGAAGGCTGAAGTTAAAGGCTATAGTTGGTGACCCAGATCCCTGTCTACTTTGTGCTCTGCAGGCCAGAGAGTGTTGGATGTGAATTCATACACTTGCCCAGTGGAGGTGATGGCAGAGGCTTACCCCAATGGAGGGGGACAAGAGTCTATGGCTCAGACGAGGCAAGGCCCTTGTGCCAAGGAAGCCTCCCGCATCTGCATCCAACAGCAATGCCCGGTAGCAGAGTGGGCAGCCAGACCCTCGGCCCAGGGGTACCCGGGAGCTGTAGGAATGATTTAGGGAAGGACAGGACGCAGGAGCTGACTGGAGGTTACATAGCATCTAGTCTCATCCCCCCATCCCACAGGCCAAGATACTGAGATCCAGAGCTGCTGAACTGCTGGCAATTTGAATTTCAGCAGTGTTATTATGCATCTGATTCCTGAACAGATCAACAGTATCAGCACCTCTAAACACCATCGTGTTGATCAAGTAACTCAGAGTTTGGGAACGTGAAGGTAGAATCCAGGCTGTAAAATGGCCCCTTAGGTGAAACAAAGAGACAAACCAGCAAACAAAATTAAATTAACAACTGGGAAAATGCTTACAACTTATCATACCAGGAAAGAGTGAATTTCTTTATACATAAAGAACCATTATAAATTAATAAGAAGAGAACCACCAACTCAACAGAAAATATGACAAAGGATGTGCATCGTTCACGGAAGAGGAAGTTCAAACGGCTCTTAAGCATCTACAGAGTTGCTCAGCTTCACTCATGATAGTAGAAATACACAGTTAAAATATGAGATAATGCTTTTCACCTGCCTGGAAAAGAGCAAAGAGTTCCCTATCACCTTGTGCTCCCCAGGCTATGGGGAAACAGGCACTTTTATATAATGTTGCTGGAAGTATAAACTGATAAAATCTCTGCAGAGAATAGTTTGGTAACAACTATCAAAATGAAAAATGGGGCTTCCCTGGTGGCGCAGTGGTTGGGAGTCCGCCTGCCGATGCAGGGGACGCGGGTTCATGCCCCGGTCTGGGAAGATCCCACATGCCGCAGAGTGGCTGAGCCCGTGAGCCATGGCCGCTGAGCCTGCGCGTCCGGAGCCTGTGCTCCGCAACGGGAGAGGCCACGGCAGTGAGAGGCCGCATACCGCAAAAAAAAAAAGAAAAATGCACATTCCCTTTTAGGTCCAGGAATTTTTCCTGTAAATATGTTAGCACACTTGCAAGGTGATCACATACAAAGATTTTCACTACAGCACTGGGAACAAAATATAAGAGTCAATTAATTAAGAAACTACTTAGAGGACTTATTAGATAAATTATGGTATAATTATGGTATATCCATATAATAAAATATTACATAACCATTAAAAAGAATGAGACAGCGTTGTATATGGATATAGAATAATCCTTCATATGTATTGTTAAGTGAAAAGAATAATTGCACAACAAATGCTACTATTTCTATAAACAGCAACAAATAGATATACATATATATGTGTTTATGTATCTACACAGACATATATATATGAAGTTGCTTACACATGCACAGAAAGTCTTTGGAAGGCTATACTCATAAAAATAGTGGCAGTGGTTGCCTCTGGGAAGGAGAACTGGGTGACTGCATAGCTGAGGGATCTGGGTGGAGGGGAACTTTTCACTGTGTGCTCTCTTGTCCCTTTTGAATTTTGTGTCGTGTGCATATGTTCCCGGTGTTAAAGGCTTTTAATTCAGCTATCTGAGATTCAGCGAGGAGGATCTCCAGGCCAATCTCACCCCCTAGTGACAGTCTCACTCCGGGTGACAGTGGCTTTGATGAGACTCAGGCCTGGGAGTGAGGCTCTGCCTGGGACTGGCTCAGCTGCGGGCCAGAGAAGGCCTGGGAGTGGGGAGGACCCGGGCTGGCTCAGAAGGTCTAGGAACCCTCAAGTCCACTGGAATCAAAACAGAGCATTTGAATTGCCCGTGATCTTGAAAACACATGGCTAGGTCAAATCACAGGCGCATTTCCCAGTGTCTGTCTGACTTCCTCTGTCCCCCAACCCCGGAGGGTGTGGTCTGTGAGGACAGGGACAGTCACGTAGCCTTTTGTGCAGAGTCTGTGATGACCCGTGTGACCTGCCCCAGCAGTGCTGCATGCGTACCTGCAGGTACTTACAAGGGTGGTGATGGAGTCAGCTAGCTGTGGGGGTCAGTGGGTATTACCAGCATGGCTGTTTACACCCAGGTGTCGTCTCTACCGGGAGCAGGTGGTACAGCGGGAAGAAGGTGGCATTTGGAGCCCTGCTGCCTTGGGTTTGAGTGTGGGCTCTATGCATATGAGGAATATAGTGCTAAATGTAGGCAAGGAAGCCGTTAGCATGATGAGCCTTGGTGGTGACCTAAGGAAGCCGGCCCAAATCTAAGCTTATAAATGCCTCAGAGCTATGAAATCAAAACTCTAAGGATGACCAATCATAAACAGCCAGCTAGGCTTTAAGCTTTAGCCAATCAAATAATTTCCTTTCTTTGCCTCTGTGCTTTCTTTATATAAAGTCTTTCCTGGCTCCTCTGGTGGGGTGCCTCATTACTTCAGGCTTGGCGTTGCCGGATTCCAATCAATGTTTGCTCAAATAAACTCAAACATTTTAATATGCCTCAGTTGATCTTTTAACAATAGATAGGAGCAAGATCCTTAACCTTCCTGAGCCTCAGTTTCTGATCAGCGAAATGGGGATGTACCTTGCAGGCTGTCACTAGGCGATGTGAATGGGGGTGTGGCGTGGAGTCTCAGCCCCTCCCAGATGCCCGTGTTACCTGGTGTCACTGAAGTGACCTTGTTGGCAGGTGGTTATGTTAATTAACGGCCTCTGGGCAGGTGGCCTAGGTTTGAATCCTGGCTGTGCATGTTGTAGGCTGTGGGACTTAGGGTAAGTTACTTGACCTCTCTGTGTTATATAATCTGTAAAATCGGGATAAAAAATAGTACGTAGCTCATCTAGGGTTGTCGTGAGGATAAAAATGAGATACGTGTTCTGCCGTAAAGCACTTAACATTTAGCCTGACTTGGAGTGAACCATCAAGAATATTTGCTTCCATTCTTATCATTCTTATTATTTTGAAACAACTTGACAACATCTAGTCAGTCAATGACTGATCTTAAGAAATTTTGGTTACCAGGTTGAACTTTTCTTTTTTTGGACACACAGTGGGACGTGCTGGAATTGGCATCTCCCGTGTGGGCAGCTTACGTTTTCCAGAGATACGGATCAGGCAAGTGGGCAAAATGTACCCAGTTAGACTCACCATTGTTTCCCAGGAAACCGCATCTCATCTGGCAGTGCCCACGTGGGACCAGGTCAGGGAGGAGTCATGAAGGGTTTGTTTCAAAGAAATAAAAAATCCTGTGCAGTTCAGCGAGGAACACGGAACCTTTGGAGTAGTCTTTGAAGAGAAGGAAAATGAGATTCAGAAGACCTCAATGCAGGGGAGAAGCAGTGTCTGTCCATGGGGGGAAACTATGGATTTTTTCTGAGATTCTGTGTACAAAGGAAAGGGGAGGCTGTGTTTGGGAAGCTGAAATATTTTTGGCTCTCTTTCCAGGAAAGAAACTTTATGGAAATTAAAAAAAGGAAACGGGTGGGAGCAAAAAACCTCTAGACAGATCAACTCCAAGAGTGTAAACGGTTACAGAACTTAGAGAAACTGGCTTTGAGGGGGCTTAGCAAAGGCAAATAATTCCAGATAGGTGCCAAGCACCCCGTGGAACCATTTATTGAAGTAATGTCAGAACGGAGATCTATAAGAGGAACTTAATAACAACAATAACTCACTTGACCCCTCCTCCCAAATTAGACGACACACCTCCACAGCAGCAAGAAGGAGAAGAAATGTTTTGGGAGATGAGGGGAGTGGGATGGAGGAGGGATCAGTGTAGGGTACCTAAATTAATTAAAGAAATAAACCCAAATGACACATCCCACAAAAAGGATACACGGGCCTAGCTGGGACTTCTTGCCTCCTTGGCATTCTATTAGAACCTTGTGTAAATGATTACTTTTTTTTTTTTTTTCCCCGGCATGTGGGATCTTCCCGGACCGGGGCACGAACCCGTGTCCCCTGCATCAGCAGGCGGGCTCTCAACCACTGCGCCACCAGGGAAGCCCCTAAATGATTACTTTTCGATTCAGGGGCTCCCTAGAACGTGCTTCCATTCCATGGCTGGACCAGGCTGAACATCAAGGGAGAAGTCCACTCCTCCCCAGTATTTCAGAATAGTTTTAAGAGAGCAGGGTGGCCCTTTCCCACCATGTTCCTCGCAGATCTGCGAGATCACTCCTGTCCTGGGGTGCTTGCTAGGAAGGCATGTGGGTTTCTGAAAGTGGCTTCACCCAGCATCTGAAGGCTCCCTGGCGACACGTCACCGAATCAGAATTTAACCTGAGGCCACTTGTCACACAGCTGAGTGTCACTGGGCCAGACCTCCGGTCAACAGGAAAACTGAAGAAAGCGAGGGACACCCAGTCGGCATCCTTCCCGGCAACCCTGGGTCATTCCAGAAGCACAGGGGCATCTCAGCACCCTGGGCACCATGAGAGAAGAAATTGAAACAGGATCTAGGTCCACGCTGTTCCTTCATTCCGATGATGATTTTTTTATCTCACCACCACGAAATTTCAGCCATAGGATGGCTGAAAACAGCCGGCCGCACACCTCGGAGGCTGAATCCTATTTTGTAAGCACTTCCTCACAGCCTCCCAAAGTTTAAATATTAATTTGCCCGTAATTGGCGGAGAAAACAAACAGGCAATTAAAACCGTTACAAAGCTGACTTTCTCCTTCCTCTGCTGTCCCCTCCCTTTTCATTTCCCTGCCGCCTAGAACTGGTTGTAAGACAATGGGACCCCGAGCTGTGTGGAATTCTAAGCCCGGACTTGCCTTAAAGCTACAATATGGATTTAATTTATATGCAAATGCAAGCAATAAAAAGGCAGACACTGTAGAAATTATAGGGTTCCCCCCCCCCTCCTTTCTTAGGAGATGCTCAAACCCTTTCTCTCCTCTTCCAACTAAGACCTAATTATTATTGGTTCCTACTACCTCCCTCTTCTCTTCCTGCCCATTCTGGGTGTAAACTGGGCCGTTTAAGAAAGCCCACAGAATACTCGGAACAAGAGAAGGAGGGAAGAGAAGAGCATTAGGATAATTTCACAGTCTGATTTCCCCTCCCCCCAACCTTTTTTTTTTTGGCCTGCCAGGCCCTCCTGTTGGCCAGTAGAACGCAAAAGTGATCAAAGCCAGCCGGAAGCCTTAAGTAGGCCAAAATGGGGCTAAAGTATGCTAATAGAGGAGCTAAATATACTTTAATCCTGTTATAATACAAGGTAACTTGGAGGCAGGGATAGGGCCTGGTCAGGGCTTTGGAAGGGGCCGGAGGGGGGCCGGGACCCCTGGGAAGCCTGAATAGAAGTCGCTTCCTATTCTTTCTCTGGCTGGGGGTGGGGTGGGCGCCTTCCTCCTCAGATGCCCACACCAGCCCCGCCTGCCCCCGTTCGTTTACTGAGTGTCAACAGTTGGGTGAACAAGACTTCGCAGCCCTTAGATCAGTACTCTGTGACCCTCCACATTGAAGCCACACCATTCATCCAAGCCTTCCAGCTGTTGCCTGAAGATGAAGGGTTTTTTTTGGTTGTTTTTTTTCTCCCCCCCAAAGTAGGCCATGGCTTAGGAGAACACTAGGCAACAGTTTAAATTATGTCCTCATCACCACCCAGCTTGCTCTGCAGATCCTGGGTGGGGGGCATGTGTGCAAAGCCTGCCTGTCTGGCCTGGTGAACAGCTACGTGGACCAGCCTATACACTGTGGGCAGTACAGAGAGGGCCTCGGAAGGGAAAGCAGCCTCTGTGGCCACCTTCAGAGCCGGCGTCCACCGGGCTAGTCTCTAACTTTAGAGAGGAGGGAGGGCACCAACCTTGATGAGGTAACTCTCTCTGGAGGAAGGGCTTGGGGTCCTCTGCTCCCCGTTTCTCTCCGGGCTCTGGGCCTTGCTCCAGAATGTCAGCAAAGCAGGACCCAGGAGTGTCCGCTTTCTTGCCAGAGAACCAGGGTCCAGGCCCAAGGACCTCGGAGGAGACTGATGGAGTTTTCCAGCCGTCCAACCGCCACTGGTATCAGAAGATTGAAAACGAAGGCCGTGTTGCGTTGAGGCGTACCGCCCTCTGTGGAGCCGGGAGTCTGAAGGGTGGAGTGGGAGGGGAGACGGCCCCAAATATCTCTCCGTCAAGTACAAATTACATACTGGATATAGTAAGTGGTAATGGTGGATTCTGAGTCTGACTTAGCTTTGTGTGAGAATGCCGTTGGTGTGCCCTCTGAAATGCTGAGTCGGTGGTACATGCAAACAAAAAGGAATTCAGTCCCAACGGAATATGGTTTGTTTGAATTCAGGCACAGCTTTTTCTTTCTTACTTTCTTCCCTTTTTCTTTCTTAGTTCCTCTTATTCTCTTCCTTCCTCCCCTTCCTCCCATCAAGCCCCTACTTGGATGCTCTAAAGGGCAGAGCCCTTCTGACACATTGTGTGCCGGGAGAGGTGATTTTATGAAGTTGACCAGAACAATTAGGTCCTGAAAAGCGGGCAGTGAGGTGGGAGATCTTTTCTATCTCCACTCTCCTACCCCCTCCCACCCAACCCACACGAGGCCTCCCCATTTCCTGGTCTGCAAAGTGAGGGGTCTGTCCAAGGTGGTCCCTAAACTCCGTTCTGAGGCCTCTGACAGTTCAGGTGGCCATCTGTCCCCAACCTCTGCAGCAAGTACATATGGGTCTGGAAGGGCTGGTAACACAGTCGGTGCCGGAGGTGTGCCCCATGTTGATGCATGGAATATGTCACCCCAATAGTGCAGGGGAAGGGCTTGGAGGGGCAGTGCCACCTTACACAGAGAGAACCCACAGGTTTCAACTTAAGAGAGACTAGATTTTGATCCTGGCTCTTTCACTTACTGGCATTGTGATTAGAGGCAAATTCTTAATTTCTCCACCCTTGAGTTATGGAATCTGCAAAATGGGTGTAGGAGTACCTATGTCTTGGGGTTTTGAGGATCAGATGAGCTAATACCTGTGATGTGCTTAATATAGGCCTTAGAACATGGTAAGTACCTACCGAAAGTTACCTCTGCTGCTGTAAGACTTGGAGTGTTGGCCATCCCTCTGTTATCGGATGAAAATGTCCTTTTGGTCCTTTAAGTATTTCGGCAAGAGTCAAATGTAAAGTCTGCGTGGAGCCAGTTCTGAATGCTTCCCTCCCCCCATCCTCTTTCTACCACATTCGAGGGCATTTGTGTTGCTCAAATCTTGCTTCAGAATTGATGCCGAGGAGGTGTTTGGTCCTGCAGCAGATAAAGGCTCTCGCACATCCTACTTATTTCTGGTTCTGCCTCTTCCTGGAGTCCTGGGTGGGGTAAGGCCCCGCTAAGCATAAGGGAAAAATTAAAACTATTTGCAAATGTCCCATCTGGCCACAACTTTCTATTTCTCACTTGAGTAGAATCCCCACCCCCCACTCTCCCCCTACTCCCCGCCAACCACAAATCTTGCCGCGTGAGTCATCACTTCTCTTCTTGCAACAACTCATAAAGTGGTTTTAATTATATGGTGTTTTTCCAAGTAAACAACGCCACCGAAAGAGAAAACACCTTCTGATTTTTTGCTGAAATTAAGTTGGGAACCTCCCCAGCACCTCTACTGCTGACGACGTCAGCGACCTGAGGCTTCCGACACTGTGATACCGTCCTCATTCTTGTGCAAGTTCTCTCTGGACGGTAGCGACAAGGAAGTAGGAACCAGCACAGAGATCCAGTGAGAAAAACATGAAATGGAACTTCAGGACAGGGCTCCAGATCCCAGGGAAATCTAGGAGTTATTTTGGTAACAGTTTTGCCAGGGGAAAAATATGCAAAGATCTTTGTTTCCACCATAAACAAACACAATATTATTCCGACTTCAGGAAGACCACGAGGCGTCCTTCCAGGACACTGTCGCAAACACATGAATAGTAACAGCAGATTACCGAGCGATCCGCTTCCTCCTTTATTTAAACTCTTAATGTTCCACACGTTCATTAACATTTCCCTGCGTGTCTCATTATTATCTCATCAAACATTTATTATTACTTCAAGATAGATAATTAAAATTTTATACAGTGATTTCTCTGTATGACAATCCAAGAGAATGCCCCCTCCCCTCCCTAGCACTCGTCTGCACCCTCACAATCGGGTCATAAAACTCATGAACTTTCAATTCAGTGTGCAGAAAGCATAGGCACAAAATCTAAAATTCATTTTGAATGGGAGTTTAGTTTCCTGCATAATGATTCAGTTATTGTAATTGTTAAAGAACCAGAGAAAGGGGTCTCGGAGGACAATCCTTGCTCTTCATCAAATAAATAACCGGACTCCATTGATAACATTACGAGATAGACAAACAATGTAGTGAGCGAATTTTTTTTTTTTTTTTGCGCTACGCGGGCCGCTCACTGCTGTGGCCTCTCCCGTTGCGGAGCACAGGCTCCGGACGCGCAGGCTCAGCGGCCATGGCTCACGGGCCCAGCCGCTCCGCGGCATGTGGGATCTTCCCGGACCGGGGCACGAACCCGTGTCCCCTGCCTCGGCAGGCGGACTCTCAACCACTGCGCCACGAGGGCTGCACGGTGAGCGATTTTTAAGGCCAGAAGTGGATGCGTTAGAATCGAGTACTCCCAGATAGAAAATGCAATAAATTCAAAAAGATTAGCAAAGCATTACTCTCTTTCCAGGATGCATATGACGTTTAGGGTTAGAAATCCTGATACGGATTAGGTATCACACATATTGCACAGAGCACAAAAGTATCAAATTCATCGCAACCAGGACGAGATATTTTTTCACTGGAATTTAAGAATGTAGGTAGGTTCTCGGCTACTTACATTTCGGAAGAGAATTTCCGGGTGGGAGGACCATCCAGCCTTAAGAAGTCTGTGAGCTCTTGTGGTCCTTGTGCCACTTCCTCGCCTAGACTTGAGCCTGAGCAGAAAAATTATGTGAGACCAAACCTGGCCTTGAGGGGCTTGACATGAAATTTCTTAAATGGCTTGAATTTGGTTTTGGAGCTATACATCTTATCACTTCACTGGAAAATAATGAGTGCCAAGTTCCAGAAAATGTAAACAGTTTCACATTTCTTCTTTAAATATGCAAACCAGAAAGATGTTGACTTAGTCTGTCTAATGAATTAAATAGATTAATGCCGCTGAATTTGGGAAAAATTCTAAAGCTATCCTTCAGTTACTATCGTCCTGATCCTAAGAGGGGAAAGGCTAAGGGTTGTGACCCATCCTTCTAAACTTTTCAAATGCGTGCTTTGAAAAGCATCCCTTGGCAAACAACCATTTTCCCTCTTTGGGACTTTTCGCCCATAGCAGGTTCAGGTTTCAGCATTGTTCACCAACAGAACGTTTGCTCTGCACTCACTGGGCAGGGCAGCGGCTGAGACCGCGGGCAGGTACAGCCTGGGGTTCTGAGCTGCGGAAGGAGGCAGAGGGCTGGTCTTTTTAACAGGCGCTCTGGCTGTTGAGCCATTGTGTGTGACCACGTGGGTCCGCCCTGGGATGGACGGCCAGTGCCACTTCTGGCCTCGAGGCCCACTTCCTGACATTGTCTTCTCCTTCTCCCAGGCTGCTTCGTGTTCTCTGTGTGTGGCAACCTCACAGCTCAGCTACAAGAATGTATTAACATACCAAATAGGCCTGGGACGTAGATAAATACACGGTCCTTGCTCTCAAGGAGCTTTAATTCGTTAATTTTCATTGTGCTCCTACTGTGTGCTGGCAAGTGAAAGTTCGTGTACTGTACAGGCAGAATCAACTTTGGTCTCAAAGCGCTTGGTATAGAGTGTGATCCTAGGGAGTCTGAGGGGTTTGCAGGGCCCGGGGTGGCTTCAGGTGGGGAGACATGCGTGATGATGGAGCAGGGATATAGTGGTGGGTAGGCTTTGAAGAACACAGAGAAGGTACCAGGAGTCTAGTCACACCTTTATCAAACCCTTACCGGGCGTCTGCATGGTAAGGAAGGCACAAAGTTGACTGACTAGGGGCTGGATCCCAGAGGTCTCACGAATCTAGAGTCTAACCGCTTGGAGAGGAGGCAGGCTGTGATTCGTCTTTGTGACTCCCACCCTGATAGCTGAGGAGGCGCGCACTCAAAAGCTAGATGTGTAACTGAATTGAAATCGACATCTGCCCTTCTGGATATTTTTTGCAAAAGGCCCCTGAACCCCCTCACCTCTTTTTTTCCCCTTAGCTATTTTTAGGACCTTCCTCTTTTGTTCTTCAGACTTCAGAGTCTCTTCTTCAAGATGCTGAGATCTTGGGTCGTAGCATCTTTCCTTAGATCCCAAGGCCTGAGGATTTTCTGAGTGCCCCAGGGACATCTACCAAGGTGTCAAGCTTCATTGGGGTGAGGTGAGAGGACAAAGGAAGTATTCGCCCTCCAATTTCCCTTTTGATCGGGAAGAGAAGAGCTAAGATTTGTTGGTGCCCAGTAAGGTCATTCTCACAATGAACTTGTGGGGTAGGTATCACATTGTCACCCTTGTGGAGAGAGGAAAAGTGAGCCCCGGAGTGGTCACAAAACTCATGGCCAAGTGACCCAACTCCTCATTCAGAGTTTTAGAGGGGCGCCCAGAACACTTTGCTTCCACGTCTGTCTGTCCCCAGTGGCACGGGAGTCTCTCCTAGGGCAGGCATCACGTCTGAGTCGTCTGCTGCACATACCCCGCACAGAACGACCCTCAGTAAGGACGGGCTGAATCAAAGGACAACTCTCCCATTGTGATCGGGGCCGAGAGCTGGTTCTAGAGGATCATCTGTCACAAAAACAAACCAGGAAACAGCAGGATAATCTAACACCAGCAACATGTGCAGTTTTCATTTTGCAGTTTTCTTTAATTCTCTCCTTGCTGCAGTGGTGCTGACACAGCCTAACATTGAGCAAATCTGAGCTCACCCTCACCTCTAGCCCCGTTAAATTGGTTTGATCAGCCTGGTGGCCTGGAATGTCTGAAGTCTTGCAAAAGACACAGGCGTGCTTGTTAATGAGTCTCACAAACACTCCCAAATTTGACATGGCTCAACTGTTGCCAGGCGATCTCCGTCTGCCTCTAGCCCTGCCTCTGCCCTCGCCATCAGTACAAGAGAGTAAATATATCTGGTTGACCCCTTCAAACATCATTTAGTTTAGAACAACATCCTGATTTTGATAATGGAGCCAGAGGTCACATCTTGGAAAAGTCAAAAGGACTAGACAAATGCAAGGTGTGGGGATGAGGGGAAGTCTGGCTTAAGGCAGAGTAGGGTTGGTCTAGGCTCGAAATATCAAAAGTGTGACCTTGGACGAGTCACTTAACCTCTCTTGAATTTCTATGTCCTTTTTTTGGAAACAAAGTTTACTAAGGGTTGCCATGAGGACAAGATGAAATGAATTTCTATGTCCTTTTTTTGAATTTCTATGTCCTTTTTTTGGAAACGAAGTTTACTAAGGGTTGCCATGAGGACAAGATGAAATGACCAGTGAGAGAGCACTTTGCACAGGCTTTTGGTGGGGTGGGCACTCCATGGAGGGCAGCTCTTATTATTTTCATTTCTGGCTTCTACATAAATCTAATGTACATTCACTACAGCTCACTTGGCCAAGAACCTTTCAGAGTCCCATTACTCATTGGATCCTGGCATGACAGAAGTCTGGAACAGAGGACAGGAGTCTGGAACTAGTCCAGGTAAGTATTTTCAGTGAGTGAAGGGGGCTGACCCAGAGGCAATAGAGAGTAGTGGAGTCTGTGGCAAATGCACATGCCTTGTCTCATGGGGCTATTGTGGCCCATATCCAGCCAGTGCCAGATATAAGTGTGGGCTGAAGTCTCAGATTTTTGCAAAAAAAAAAAGTCTTTTTTTTTTTTAGTGTGAAATTAGCTGTTAACAATTTAATAGTTTTTGAAAATACGGTACAGGTGAACTGCACGTGTGGGTCAAGTCAAATGTTTGTGGGCCAGATGCAGGCCTCCAGTGTATGACCTCTGGCCCAGAAACTCTGCCCTCTTCTGGACAGGCAGGAGGCACTGTGGAGCCGGGAAGGGCAGGAGCTGGCAGAATCTACTTGGACCTTCATCTTGTATAAAGGGCTGTGAAGGTCTAAGCCAGCTCTCGTAGGACCCTGGGGACCATTAAATGAATATCTAGCACAGTGCTTGGCAGATGACAGGAATTCGGTGTTGTCGTGTTGTATGTCTTACAGGGAATATTTTCCCAAGATCTCTTAGGTCAGCGACGGCTTTGGGGGCTACATCAATTCCACTTTCTGCCCCCATTTCAGGGTTAATGTCATTATAGGGTCTTAGGAGCATCATCAGGGTCTGGGTATAATCCACTTCTCTCAATATTTTTTGCATTATTATTTGTGGTGGATAATTACACTTGAGGAATTTTAGTACTAGAAAGGCCTTTAGAAATAACCTAGTCCCACCTCTGTATTTCACAGAAAAGGAGACCTGACATCCCAGAGAAGCTGAGTGACTTACCCAGGTCCTACAAGCAGGCTGCTTGGGCTTCTGCTTTAGCTGTGGTTAGATTTGAGGTTCCAGGTCTGGCTTGGTTTAGTTCAGGGCCAGGCTAATAGCTTGTCTGACAAGGACCAGATGGGGAACATCACAATGTCTGGGTCTGGGGGCTGGTGGAAGGTTCATGCTACTACTTGTGAACTGAGTAATGGGGCCTGACTCATGGGGGGCTTAGGAATTGGGGGAGAGTGTGGAGGGAGAAGCAAGGGAGCTGATAGGAAGGTTATGCAGGAGAATTGCAGTCCAGGGAAGAATGAGTCTCTGATTCTTATCAAGTATCCCCCATCCCCCCACCCTACTTTATTTTTCTCCACCTCCTAAAATTCCCCACTGTTTGATGACGTAGTATCTTCATTGTCTGACTCTTCCTAGTAGAATGTAAGTTCCATGGGGGCAGAGCTCTTTGTTTTGACTGCTGCTGTGTCCCCCGTGCTCAGCGCAGGCCCTGGAGCAGAGCCATGTTTGTCGTATGAGTAACAGCAGCAGCGTGTGCACACGCTCAAATAGTCATATGTGTCTCCATCCTTTGCACAAGGGACGGGACCAGTCACAGATCCACTCACGTCTGAGGTACTTTAGGTGATTTGCCCATTGTGACAGTGCTGAAAAGTTGCTGGAAAATTGGACCCAGAAACCAGTCCCCTGATTCTAAACCAGTCCCCTCGTCACTTCGCATATAGAGTCCACAGTCTTGGCAATACTACTTTGACTGTTGCTTCAGTGCTTGTGGGTGGAAAGGAAGATTTGCATTAAAAGTTGAAATTTAAGAAGAAATCATCAGAGATTCATGAATAGAGTATCATATTGCTCTGGTTTGGAGTGGTTCGATGTGACAGAGCTTGTCGTATGGAAATAAAAGTAATCCTACTTTTATCCTCAAGAGTTTGTCTGAAGTCATGATCCAGATGGAAAACAGGAAGTGTTTCCTGAGTTTTGGAAATAAGGTGGGAGACTCAGTCCCAACTTGGTGCCCAGACTTGTAGAGCCCCAAGGAAGCCGGGGATCTCCCCATTCATAGAATTATGGACTCATAAGGCTCAGAGCTGAATGGACCTTAGAAATACCATCTGGCTCCACGTTTTCCAAAGAATGGTGCATACGCTCTGGCTAACAAGACTATGAACATTTTATATTTTAATAGTTACATACTTATTTTAATGTGTAGTAGACAAAAATAACTATTTCATTAATCCCATGATTTGAGGCTATTGTTTAAGGTAAGGCTTGTGAAAAAGTAAGTTTTTAAAAAAGAGAAGTATTAGGTTAATCAGAGGCTAAGAAATGGCAAAAATCCTTTCGGTACATAAAGGCCTGAAGTTTGAGAAACTTAATTTTGTAGCTAAGAAAAAAAATTAGTAATACCTTTACCAAAGTCACTAAAGAAGTTGGTGGCAAAGCTATGACTTGAACACAGGTCTTCTGACTCCCAGGCAAGTGGAATTCCAAGGAGGGGAGGGCATCTTCCAAGCCTCCTCGACAATTGTATTCATCCTTTGCTGACTGTACTGATCTGTCATCCCTCCATTCAACAAATGTTTCCTGACCAGCAGTGGCCAGGTGTTGGGTGGGATAGAGAAGTGGTGGAAGAATTATGTCACTCTCCCTGTCACCAAGGAGCCTTCAGTCTATTGGTGAAGCAGGCATTCACATGAAACAAGAGTGATCACTATACACTTTTGATCATGCAGCCCCATCAGTCCCCCATTATGATTACTTATTTATAAACCATATGTATCTCTTTCTACAGTAGTGTTATATTCAGGATAAAACATACACAAAGTTAGAGACTAATGAGAGTGAGCTAAAAACAAAGTAAGGAGTGTCAATACTTATAATAAAATTTTAAAAGATTGTATTTATCAATGTGACAAAAGGAACTAAATATAAAAAGAAATAAATGCAAAGGAAACTAAATACTTATAGAAACAAAAGGGGATGCAATAAAGGTGCATTAAGTAATACTTTTTAGTATTGAAAAAGTTATTTTTATTTATTAATGGCAAAAGACATTTTGTTCTCTTTCAAAATTATTATTAGTTTTAGAAAAATGTATTTGCATATGTTTTAATGTTGGTTTAACCCTTTGTGATAGACCATTGGATTCAAAGTTCTGGTCCTAAGTTTAGCTTTTAAAAAAATACTTAGTTTTAATGGTTGTCAGAGCTGAAAAAAGAATCTTTATAAAGACATAGAAATCCAAATGGAAGAAATGCAATGTTGGCTATGCTTACTAAACCAAGATACTCATTTAAAAAAAATCCCATCCAGCAATTATGCAAAGGTTTTTATTGAAATTCATCTAGTCAGCTAGTCAGTTTCCATCTTCCTTAATGTCAATTCTTGTAAGCTAATCAAAAGTTGTATTTTTAACAAATGGGTTCAAGATCTACTGAAGCTCTCCTTTCAGAGAATTTTTAAATAGGTTAGAAACTTGTTTCCAAGTTTTTTTTAGGTATGCAAATACTAGAGCATTTTAAGGAAAAAGTATTACATATATTATCTTGAAGAAGAAAATTACACAATAATGGATACATCTCCAAACATCTGTGCTCAAAGTACTTTTGCTATAGCATACGTTACTTTGGCAAAACAAGTTATTTATCACTCTTTGTTAAAATATTACTTTTACCTGGAAAAGATAGATTTTTTTTTAAATTAAGAATATTCCAGAGCTTCCCTGATGGCGCAGTGGTTGAGAGTCCGCCTGCCAATGCAGGGGACGCGGGTTCGTGCCCCGGTCCGGGAAGATCCCACATGCCCACATGCTGCAGAGCGGCTGGGGTCTGTGAGCCATGGCTGCTTAGCCTGCGCATCCGGAGCCTGTGCTCTGCAACAGGAAAGGCCACAGCAGTGAGAGGCCTGCACACTGCAAAAAAAAAAAAAAAAAAAAAAGAGAATATTCCAGCTGTTACAGTATGAGAGCCAGTTTCGTAACAAAAAAGTCCAGCAAATTTAGAACAATTTTTTTTTGCAAAAGAAGACTATATAACTCATGTTAAAATCGATTATTTTTAACAAAATACTTTGCCAAGAGATAACCTACACTCCTCTTAGGGTACAAAAGATATTCATGGTCACTCCACATCTTATTACAAAGTGTTGTAAATATTCTACTACTTAAGATGATGTAATCCATAACGTCCACATATACTGTGTAATGTCACAAGATGCTGAAACAATCAGAGGAGTGAGGGAGTCATCATCATTCCCACCATACTGTGAGCCTGAGGGTCTGACTTAATGAACCAGTGAGGGGCAACAATGCCAAATCCTGAATTAGCTATTTGCAAAGGTTGTGTTACTCTTTAGCCAGATAAAAACACAAGTAGAATTTCCTATTCTTTCTTCATACATCCTACTCTGGAGGTGAACGGATTGGAGAAAAATCCAGAATGATATACACTGCAGAGTTATGCGGTGTAGACTTTAAGAAAAGTGGGCTGGAATGTCAGCATCGGATGAGTGAAGTGATTTGGAAGTGAGAGAGGAGCTGATTAGGGTCCCTATGGCAGGACCTCTGGGCAGCCTCTGGGAAGGCGTGGGCTCCCTTTTGGTCTCTCCTTCCCTGCAGGGACTGACAGCCCACCTCCCCGGACAGAGGGGGAGCCAGAGCTGCGTGATGGGTGTGGGGAGTCGGAGTTCACGGTCCTCTGATTCCTAGCAGAGCCACAGGGTCTGGCCTATCTGCCTGCCGCTCTCCAGGACCATCCATGTCCGTCTTTGCCTTGCCATCACTGCATGCGAGCTCCTGATGGGTCCTAGTTTCCTTGTTTCCCAGGAACAATCCAGCCACCCTGGCTAGGCCAGTGCATAGTTCCTTCAGAGGTCATGGCCCGAGGCCCTGCGTCTACAGTTGGCCCCTTAATGTTGACCCTGAATGCAGCAGCTCTCACGGATCTACAGCCCTTACTCTGGAGGATCAGAGACCGTAGGCCACGGGACCATAAAGACATTTCCTGTTATGCCTCATCAAAACCAGGACCAGATCCTTCAAGGTTGGGCCTGGAGGGAGTCTGCACTTGGCTGGCCGTCGTGAGACCAGGAGCTCTACGTCTTGTCCTGGTCCTGAGATTCAGCATCCTCCTGGGTTCTCCTGCTAATTCCCCACACCACCACTTAGTAGTACCTTAAGGACGACTGCTGCTTCCTTTTTTACCCTTTGACCAAAACATAGACAGAAAATACATTCCTTTCCTGATCCCATCACAAAAGTAGAAGATGCTAGGTTCAAGGCTTCCTGATTTCCGCTTAACCAGCTTAAATGCATCCACTCTTTCCAAGTCCGGGGAATAAACCAGGGCCTTTCGGGGACCTGAATTATAGGTGTGACCGTCTTCACGGGTGCACACCTCCTCAGCACCTACACCCAGGACATGTGTCTAGACTCCTGGATTCCTCAAAGTCCAAGTTCAAGACAGGGAAGCCCTAGATGTAGGGAAAGACACGTGCCTCCCTTGTAGTCTCATGCCTTCCCTCTTACTTCTAGTTTTCTCTCTGGGGTTCCTCCTCTTTCTGGAAAGATTAATGCTGGGAATGGCCATCATGAAGATATTGCTTATCTCTTTGGGCTTATAGACCATTAATGTGTTAATTCAATTAAAAAGAAACATTTATTTTCTACCACGTGCTTGGCTCTATGCTAAATGCTGAATATCTGATGGGGCGTAAGACCGACATGGTTCTGTTCTCCATCAGTTTACAGTCCATTGTGGGAAGCTGATGTTAGACAAAGGACCGCACATATAAATGTATGATTACAAACAGGATCAGCACTTCAAAATAAAAGTCTGGGTTCTATGGTAGACAGCAATAGTGGTGATGGGGTGGGCACTGAAGGTATCTCTGAGGAAGAAATCTTTGAGTGAGGCCTGAAGGATGAGTAGGGGTTACCTAAGGAGACAGTGGGGGAGGAAGAGCCTTGCAGACAGAGGCAAAGCACTGCAAGGCCCCAGAGTTGAAGAGGAACTTGGCTCAGCCAACACCCCAAAGCTGGTCAGTGTGGCTGAACCAGGAGTGGTCCTGATGGAGCTGGAGAGGCAGGCAGGGGCCGAGTCAAAACTAGCCTTGTGGGCAGTGGTGATGAGTTTGGACTTTATCCTCATAGAAATGGAAAACCACTGAAAGTTTTAAACCCAGGGACTGACCTGGTAAGATTGTGTGTTAAGAAGTTACCCTATCTGGGCGGGAACAAGAGAAGAAAGTGTAAGAACAGGCAGGAGGCTGCTGAAAGAGTTACACCATTGATAATGGTGGCTTAGGGTAAGATAGTAGAGGATCTTAGAATAAAATGGGAGAAAGAGACATTGACAATACAACCCAGGAAGCCAACGGCACTATCAGAAATACCCACGCACAGACCGTAGTCAGGCCTGGAGGCCTTCCATGTAGTGGTGTGAGGGATCTGACTCTTATCCACTCACAAGAGTCTATTGTTAGCATTTCTGCCCAACTCAGTTCAACGATGTCATTTGGTATCTTGAAATGAGCTGAGGGGACATATTTACACCACAGAAATTAGCAAAGTCTAGAAATCAGGGCTTTCTGTTTTCAGCAATAATCCTGTTTAAGAACTCATCTTAATCAAGGATGAAGGCATCTCATCCCCTCCTCTGCAGTTTTCACCCTTGACATAAACCCAAGCTACTCTTTGTTTTTGCCCTAACTTCAGATTTCTTAGCAAGGCTCTAAGGACTTTCCAGTTTGGCTTCCTTATATTTTTCTAGCCCTTCTCTCATCCACCATGTGCTCCACCCACTTCACTGTTTCCTAAACATGTTGTGGCTTTTTCGTGGCTTCTGGGACTTTGCACATCCTCTTCCTCTCACAAAGAATGCCCTTCCCTCTCTTCCCTGACACACCATCATCTCCAAGACCTGGCTTGTTTGAACCTCCTTTTGTTCCCACGGAATTAGCCGCTCCCTCTTCAGGGTCCCTGTAGCACTTTGAGTCAAAGATCTATGACCCATTTACTGAATTTTGTTTAGTCATTTATCCATACTTCACTTTCACTGGAGATTCTGCTAATGTCCAATTTTCACATGTTCCCTCTTGGTCTCCCCCACTCCAGCCTTTGGATATGGGTCTGATCCATGGAAGGTCCTTAAGAAACACTGGTGTAAGTGGATCTTCTTTTCTAGCTCCATTTTAGCCCCCTAATGCCTTGCTCCATGACACGTGGCCTGTGGACCAGCAGCTATGGCATCATCTACTCATCGCAGTCTGCATTTAATAAGATCTACTCTGGATTCATTAAACACACATTAAAGCTTGAGAAGCATCAGACTTATATTCAAAGAATTCCTTACATCTGCCCCAAATCCTCGCGCTGCTTTTAGCTGACTGCTGGGAACAAAACACCATTGCCCTGGCCCTTTATCTTCCCAGTGGCTTGAGAATGTTTCATTGCACCTTTGTGTGTCCTCAACCAGAATAAATGAGAACAGTCTTCTTAATGCGCCAGCCAGCAGGTTCTTCTCTTCTAATCAAGCCCATATGCTTTTTGTGACTCCCTTTCTGGGATGTAAAAATAGCCCCATTACCAACTCCTCCTAGTAGCCTTTCCTCTGTAGCCAAGTTAATTCCAAATAGAACATCTGCAAATTCTATTTTGTTGCCTAATTTAAACCAGACTAAAACCAATCTGCATAAAAGTTTATGAACTTTCTAAGGCCTCACACCTTATAATTTCCCCAACTGTGGAAGCCTGCAATTGGAGGCTAGAAGAGGAAGGATTTGGTCATCTCTTTCTCTAGGACTGGGGGAGAGTGTTTGTGGCTTTGTGTATTGGGGCAGGGAACTGGGTTGGCAGTGTGGTGGGTGGGTGGAGGGAGAGGGAAATGAGGGTAATGGATAGAGCTGTACTTCCTTGTGCAAAAATAAATCTGCATAAAGGTCTTTTAATCTTAAGCTGAGGTGATAGGCGGCATTAGGGGCTCAGAAGAGGGAGGATGCCAGGCGAGGGAAGAAAAATGGAGTGTCAGGCAATGAGAGAGGGGGATGGGGGATGAGGCATACATCACCAAGAATAAATGGAGAGGTGTATTTCAGTAGCTGCCCATTGGAGCCAATGGCTCAGGACTGGGGGAGAGGCTAAAAGAGCTCATATCTTTGTCGTTAGTTGAACAGGGACCCCAGGTGAACTGAATGGAGGGGGCAGCCCAGAATTAAGGTCCAGGGAAGAGCCTTTGTCAGACTGGATAGAGAACAGGAAGCAAAATCAACTCTAGATATTTTCAGGAAGTGTCAATATGATCCCATTCAAAATGGCAAGAGGCCTTTTTTTTTTTTTTTTTTTTTGTAGAAACTGACCAGCTGATTCTAAAATTTACATGTGGAATAGCAAAGCACATGCACTGGCCAAATGGTTTTTGGAAAGAAGAATGAACTTGGAGGATTCACAGCACTCGATTTCAAGATTTCCTATAAAGCTACAGTAATCGAGTCAGTGTGGTATTAAGCTAAAGAATACACATATCTATGTTTTGAGCAGGAAGAATCTCATAGAAGGAATTAGATGCTTACATAATCACGGGAAAGGCAGGAGGAGTAGGGTCTAGGTTGGGCCTCCAGGAATGAGTCCTGGAACACCGCACTATCAAACTACCCCCCCCCCCCCCACAGGGGAGGGACTGTCTCGACCACCATGGAGTCCCCGTGATCCTGGTGTCAGGAATCAGGAATCAGGAAGCTGCCTCCGCCTCACATGTCTCTCGATACTCAGGAAACTGAAAAGGAGACTCTGGAACCCTGCTGTATAATTTCCTTGTTCTCCATGATTTTCCTTGTTGGTTTGGGGGAAAGGGAAGGGGAAGGGGGAAAACATCGAAAGGAGCCTTCCAAATCTTGACAGAACCCAAATTACATCCAGTACACCAGCGGTCAAGCCCTCTGGAAGTGTATTTCTTAGCTTTCCATCCTCTGCAGTTTAAGAAGTAAAGAAGTAGGGAGCAAAGGAAGTTGAGAAACCAACCCATAGCGTCCACCACCTTTCACGATTCTAGGGCTGCAGCTGATTCAGTTTATGCGTACATCCTTCAGGAATCACCTGCCATTGCTCCGGATGGGCAGAGCTCAGTACTAGGTGCTAGAGCTGCAGGGATATATAAGATAAAGGTCCAATAGGTATAGAATAGGTGCAGAAAGTTTGCGAGGGTTGCCTTGTCAACCCTTATGACATCCTGATGAGAAAGGTTCTGTTATTTCTCTGCATTATAGCTGGAGAAACTGAAGCTAAAGCAGGTAGCTGACTTACAAGATCACAGAGCTAGTAACTGGCAGACGTGGGATTTGAACCCAGCTCATCTAACTCTGAGGCTCATTCTTTTTGTCCTGCCATGCTGCCTGGAAGGTATACATCTGAAAGACATTACAGAGGATGGAAGGAAAAGTATGTCCAGTACCCGTAAGACCAGTCACAACACCCCTTGACTGTGGTTCCAACGGAGGGAGGGGAGGTCATGGACGTTGCCCCATATGTTCTGCTCTCCCCTGGGGAGGAGGTATTCCATACCTTCTACCAGGAGTTCACTAATCCCTTATTAAACTGCTTTATAGGTCTGGTTACTGTACACTCACTGGGTGAAATGGATTCAGTTAAATTTTCAACATGGCAAGTGTAGTAGGTTGAACTGTGTTCCCCCAAAGATATGTCCAAATCCTAATTCCTGGTACGTGAATGGAACTGTGTTTGGAAATAGGGTGTTTGCAGATGTAAGTATGATCTTACATAATTATGATCTTACATAATAATTATGTAATTATGATATAGGTATGATCTTGAGATGAGACCACCTTGAATTGGAGTGGGCCCTCAATCCAATGACCAGTTTTCTTATAAAAGATAGAACATGAGGAGACCCAGAGAGACATAGGAGAAAGGCCATGTGAAGATGGAAGCAGAGATCAGAGTGATGTTGCCACAAGCCAAGGAATGTCAGGAGCTACCAGAACCGGGAAGAAGCAAGGAAGGATTATCCCCTAGAGCCTCTGGAGGGAACATGGCCCTGCTAACACCTTGATTTCAGACTCTGGCCTCCGGAACTATGAGAAAATACATTACTGTAGTCTTAACCACTCTGATGTGGTACTTTGTTATGAGAACCTGAGGAAATTAATGCAACAGGTAAAGCAGAGCTGTCTTTGATGGAAGAAATTTTCTTTGAGCTTCAGCTGGGTTCTCTTTTTAGAATTTATAATTGGTTTGCAGGCACACTGACCTTCATCCTTTGAGATTGAACATTCAACTTTTTTTCATGTTTTTTTTTTAAACCTTTTTCTCTCTGTGAACTTCTCCCTAAATCTCTCTTGCTAATCCAAGTCCTAAATTTCCCCAGGACCATGAGGAAGAGTAGAAAGGTGTGGGCTTTAGAGTCAGACGGTTGTGGGCTTAAGTTCTGATGCTGCTGTGGGTCCTTGGGCAAGTTGCTTAAACTCTCTGGGCTTCGTTTTCCTCATCTGTGAAAATAGAGATAATCTCAATACTTCCCTCATAGAGTGGGTGGATAAGGTAATATACCTAACGTGATGTTCAGCAAATAGTAGTTCTCATTCTTTTCCCCTTTCCTTCAGGACCAAAGTCAGAACCCTCCTCCAGGAAGCTTTCCCTGAGGAACATTAGCTCCAAAGTCCTTTCCCTGCAGTGAGTCACAGCTGCCCTTACTGACTACACCATCAGGCCAGCCTTGACTGTAGGCTTTGTGCGCTGTTCCCCGAGGTACATGGACCTCACCTTCTGCCACCCATCCTGGGAGGGCCAAGCAATGGCCTCCACCTCTGCCCCCTCTCTTTCTTTCGTGGTTTTCACCAGCATCTAGCATAGGGCTAGCCACACAGACGGAGCAGGTGTTACCCTTGAGTGGATATCAAAGCCTCTGCCCAGCTCTCGGGGATGTCGTGTCTTTACTTCCCGAGCCCCACTTCCTGAGAGTGACTGTGTAAGAGCTAGACCTGGAAATAATCGAGTAGAAATGGGTTGCCCCTAGAAGAGATACATTATAGAAACGGGGACTGTAGCCTCTAAATGGAGTAGAAGTTCATTAGTCCTTACTTCTCTCTGTTGCAAACACAATAATTCTTTTTCAAAAAAGAAAAAGAAAAAACCTGTCACTCTTGCCCCATTTCTCAGTGGCTTCTGCACAGCCTCACTGAAGGAGAGCCTCATTACGAAGACTTTATTAAGCTTGCGAAAGACGGGGAAGGGCAGTGAGAAGCACACAGAGCTAAACTTGCCAAAATAAATGAACAAAGCACCTCCTGATGCCTGGACCCCTCGGGGACTTCAGCCCAGGAGACCTCGGAGGCTATTAGGATGCAACTTTATTAACTTCACTCAGGCACGTGGCAGTTAGCCCGGGGCGGCTTCAGAAGCTCCTGGCCGAAGCGCGGAATCCAAGTTCACCTCCTCCTCAGTCCTGGCCTGCCTCTGGCTGCCCCTCCTTGAATGTGGTCGCCGCTGCAGCCCACTTGTTCCTCTCGCCTCGAGGCCTCGGGATCAGAGGGTCTGTTGGGGTCACTTTTTACTTAGACATGCTTCTCACTTGCCTGTACATCTACAGCCAAGCCATACCTAAGAGGAGAGGGGGTGGGAGAGGGAGAGAGAAGAAGGCTGCAGGGAAGGATCACTTTCTGCCCGGTTAGAATGGGCAGATTCTCGTCACACCAGCCTTCTTGACCATTACCCTGCCGCTACCCCAAACTGTCCCCATGCTTGGAAAGAGGTGAACAGGGGGTATGACCCTAGGACGCCTTTGTCCTCTGGGAGAGTCATTGGGGAAGTCACTTCACCTCTGAGCCTCTCTGTTTTCTCTGTGAAATGGGTCCAACAACACCCACCTCAAGGGTGGTCCTAACTTTGAGGACACACATGAACTCTAGCCAGCACCTGGCATGTAGCAGGCACCTGCCTATCACTCCTCCTTGCCTCTTCCTCTCCCATCAAGATGACAGATGTGCTCGTTGGGAACTGCTCTGGGCAGGAGGACGTAGGTGCATGGGGAGCTGTAGGCTGGTTGGGGCACTGCCAGCCTTGAGCTCTCACTACAGCCAAGCATGCTCTGAGTTTCTTCAAACCCTTTACAAAGCATCTTCTAGTTCCAGCCTATGCTTCCCTGGGGGGTCGTGTGGTCCCCATTGCCTTGAAACAAAGGGTCTTACCCTTTAGGACATCCCTCCTTTTAGACGGCAGTGTGGAAAGGGGACCTTAAGTGCCCAAAGGTGCCAGCCCCTTAAAAAAATCTCCTCCTGCATATCTCTGGAGCCTTTGAGTTTGGACTGTGATGGGACAAAGTCAGAGTTGAGAAGGACTCAGATGAATCCTACAGGGACATGCTGGGCAGCGGGGGTGGGGGGTGGGGTGGTGATGTCTGGCCTGGATGGGGGAGGGAGGGGTGGGGTCACATGTGTTCCCACAGCCATCTGTCAGGGTGGGCACAGTCAGGGGTTCTGGCAGAGGTGGCCTGGCCTGCATTGTGGTGATTAGGGGACCCTGGCTTCCACCTGCCGGGGGTCCCCTCCCAGCTTCAGCTCTTACTTGTTGAGAAACTTTAGGCAAGTTGCTTAATCTCCCTAAGCCTCCGTTGCTCCACTGGTGAAATGGAAATAGTGATGGAGCCAGCAAACGAGAGATTGCCCAGCCCTCGATGTGTGTTGCTATTCTTGTTTTAGTTTAGTTTAGTTTTAGTGTTTTTTGTTTGTTTGTTTGTTTGTTTTAGGTGGGATGAGGAAACTGAGGTTTGAAGACATGACCTTACTCCAGTTGGCTCTGGAGACTAGGGGACAGGAAACATGAAGAAGAAACTTCCCAGGAGACGCAGACTAGTAGGACGATAGACAAGTCATAAATTACCATATGCCGGGTGATTTGTGAGTTAGGAAGGATGGATAAGGTCCAGGAGGGAGTATATCGTTCTGTCTTGTGGATGAGGGTTTGGAGATGGCTTGATAAAGGGGGTGGCAGCTGTGCTGAGTCCAGCTGGGAGGGTGGCAACACTGACAGGAGACAGATGCTAATCTGTACACTTTCCATGACATCTTGTTGCTGTTTGCACAATGCTGCCTGCCCATAGGAACCTCCAGTCCAGGTGGGAAGAGCAGCTATTATCCAAGGAGAGAGTAAGATAGGGATGGGACTGGGTGTCACAGGGGGGACAATACCTCTGGCCTCCTCACCTGGGTGCCCAGCGACTTTATCCCAGTTTCAGGTCTCTGGGAGAAGCCCCATTCTGCTTGAGACCTTGGTTTCCTTATCCAAGGGAAGAGGTTGAGTTCCATTTCAGCTCTGAAGTTGTAGGGGTAATTAATTCCCATAAAAAAGTTCAGGGAACTTTCACAATCTCAGAGTAGTAACAAGTGAAGAGGGGGCAAGTGAGGACATCACCCACAAGGGGTGGAAGAGGGGGGACTTGGGGTCCTTCAGAGGAGTGGGGTGTGTCTGAGCCTTCAGGTTGAGGGCAAGTCTGGAGCTACAATCCAGAACTCCTGATTCAACAGCTCATTTCTCTTTATGTCGCATTAGCTACCTTTAGTCATGTGATTTGGCCTTGTCATATGATTTTATGAAAAAATATTTCAGCTCCTATTCACCTCTTTGCTGGGTGTCATCTCCCACCATGTTAAATGACAGGGCAAGGTTATGACTGAGTGAGGTGTGTGTTGGGACATGTGGGACAATGTGGGACTGCAGAAGGCATTTCATATCCAGCAATTTGGACATGTGTGGGGAGGTGAGCAGTTAAACTTGAAGAACCTTCAAGTTGATTCATAGAAGGGAAGGATGATTTCTCTCTGGGCTCTGATTAACTCTGTAAAGGCTTTGCCGAATCCCACCACTGTGGAACGCAACCCCAAGCTCATTCACCTCAGGGATGGCAAATCCATGGCACACGTACCACAACTGTTATTTGTGCCCATGGCAGGCATCATTAATGGATCACAACACTTTTTCTCAGTGAGCCAGGATACAGCCTTGGCATCTCTTTCAATGTAGTGTCCCAGCAGCCACTGTCAGTCAACTGGAGGGGACGTGCAAGGGAAACTCTGTCTGCCCTCGCTGATCTAGTCCAATTTCTTTTATGTGTAGGTGGAGAAACTGAAGCCCAGAGAAGACTTGCTGAGGCCTCTAATTCAGGTCATGGTAGTCTCAGCATTAGAACTGTGTTTTCTTATCTCCGAATCCTTTGCTTTGTGTACCAAACCATGCTGCTTCATCTACATCACTCTGAAAAAAGAAGTGCAAAAGATGCACTAATGAATTGCTCATCACCTGCCAGCGAGCGCCAGCTTGTCTTCTTCTCCACATCAAGGGTTCTTGCTCCGCCTTAATGGACGATTCGTTTCACTGATGGCCTCCCAGCCTTCTTTAAGTCCAACTTTGGTGAATTCACCTTCACCCTCATGATTTTCTGCTACCAAGTCTGGGGTACCAGGCAGGCTGAAGAGTGTCCTTAGGGAAGGTGACAGGAGAAGGGGAAGGGCATTTTCTAGTATTACTTCCACAGGTTGGGAATCTACAACTGGAAATGGCCCTGAAGGTTTTTTCATAAACAATCATAATTATAAGAAAGAATCGCAGGATCTCCAACACAGCTGCACATCCTCATGAGGAAGTGATTTTATTTTGACTTACTGGAAATTTGGGTCATTCATGCTTCTCTTCATTGTTACCCTGTCCAGGTTCCATCCAGAAATCATTTTCTCTGAAGAGTGATCAGCCAATTGCTAAACAGGGTAGGATCTTTAAATTGACCTTTGGTCTGAAACATGTGAGCGTGTGAAGCTGAAAGAGGGAGCTGTGACTCACAGTTCCCCAACAACTGGCTGATCCCCCAGGGCAGCTAATTGCATTTGGAAAACTAAGGACTTGTCCTGGTCTTCCCTTCTGCCGGCTCTGAACGCTGCTTTCAGGAACTACCAGCTCAGTCCAGCTCAGCCCAAATCAGCAGCCTCTTCTCTCCTTTTTAAAAAATATTTCATCTCAACTTTATTATTTTTTATTAATTAATTTTTATTGCAGTATAGTTGCTTTACAATGTTGTGTTAGCTTCTACTGCACAGCAAAATGAATCAGCTATACATATACATATATCCCCTCCCTTTTGGATCTCCCTCCCACTTAGGACATCACAGTGTATTAAGTAGAGTTCCCTGTGCTATACAGTACGTTCCCATCAGTTGTCTATTTTATACATAGTATCAATAGTGTCTATGTGTCAATCCCAGTCTCCCAATTCCTCTCACCTCACCCCTTTCCCCTCCCCCTTGGTATCCATACATTTGTTTTCTACATCTGTGTTTCTATTTCGGCTTTGCAAATGTCACCTATACCATTTTTCTAGATTCCACATATATGCGTTAATACACGATATTTGTTTTTCTCTTTCTGACTTACTTCACTCTGTATGACACTCTCTAGGTCCATCCATGTCTCTACAAATGACCCAATTTCATCCATCAACAGAGGAATGGATAAAGAAGATGTGGTACATGTATACAATAGAATATGACTCAGCAGCCTTTTCTTTAGCAGAGGGTTCCTTTGGAGAAACTCACTTTGGCAATAATGACTCCACATGGTGCCTTGGAACTCTGGTATTTTCTGTAGTGCTATTTAATCCTAAATTACAACAGTTCTTGTTGGCAGTCCATCTCACAAATGGGAACACAGACTGTATCAGGGAAGCTGTGAGGTCTGTCTGGTGCCACACAGCAGATTGGTCTCCAACACAGGACAGGATCTGAGGCCCCTGCCTTTGAGCACAGTGCACCCCTCCCACCTCTGCAAACCAAGACTGGTCATGTCACCAAACAGGCAGACTCAGCCCAGGTTGGACAGCTTCAACTTGTTCTTGCTCCATTTACCTACTCAGTTTAAGAGAAGGGGACCATCTCTGGGGATGGCTATAGAGCATCATTGCTGGGCATGTTGAGCTTGGCAGATCCGGAGTGTGTTCCTAAAGATGCTTATTTTGGTAATGGCGGTAATTGGTGATGCTGGACTCACTCTCATCCTCAAGCATCGTCGCAGGGAGAAGCGTGCACTTGGACAGAGTATTATCTTCTGAGTGTGTAGCAGCTATTTCTTGAATACCTCCCAGCTCACAGACATGTATAAAATAACACCTATATACGTGGGCCTGAGGTTTCAAAAGCCGTCTGCTGTATCCATCTGCTTGGAGGTAGTCTTCACCTAAGTTGTTTAAGACAGAAGTGTCGTTTTCATTCATTTTTCCTTTTAATGAGTGTCAACGAAGGAGAGTCCTTAACAACTGTGGGTCAACCACTTTAGCATTTAACAACCCTCATGGTCAGGAAATTAATCCTGACGTTTAACCTAAATTCTGCTTGTTGACTGTTTCCTCCATTCCGGACTCAGTGGAGCGAGGAACAGCTGCTCACCATTCTTCCTCTGTCCTACCTGGTCACAGATGAAGACTGCCACAACTTCAGTCTTTATCCTTTACTTCGGGCTCAAGAGTAACAATTCACTTGAGGGTTTTGCCTTTCTTCCTAGGACCTGTTTGCGAACTTATTCTAAATCTTTTCCATATTTCCCACATCATTCTTGAATTGTGATAGTTCAAAGCAATCCTGATTAAGTGGCTCTGTTTTATCCTAGAACAAGCGCTATGCAACTTTCTCTCCACTCCCAGGCCGTCCCTTCCATTAAAAATGGCCTGACCCAAATGACTTGCAATGTATTTGTATATGCTTTGTGGTCCACTATGGTTCTCTGCTTTTCTTGTGTGTGCCCTTGTTGTATAGATTCTTTACCTATTATTTCTTTATCCTGAGTCTGGATTGATTTTGTTTTTTAAAGAAGTCTGCTTAACACATTTCCCTGTTGAATTGAATCTTGAAGATTATAGCCATGCCAGCAATATGGGCCACTGATGTTAGATGTTACAGAGAATTCTCCCACATTTTCTTCCTGTACTTACAGATTACTTGCATGCTTATTCTCTTGTGGTTTCAAACTTGAAAAACAAAAATAATAGTATTAAATATTTACTGTATACCCAGGGGAGTACAGATCTAAGTTCCTGTTCTCAAACGTTAAGATTTTTTGATTATACAGGATGTTTACACAGGATATTTTGAGAGCATAATTTAAGATGGAATATATTCAGGGGTGGACTGTGTAGTACCAGTGATAATGATGAGAGTGAACATTTGCTGGGCCAACTATCTATCAAGCATGTGCTAAGCACATTATGTAAATTGTTTGAAACAGATCATTAACGAAATAAAAATTCCAAGGAAGGATAGATTGGTGAGGGATAAAGCTGTCAGAACAGTGTTCTGGAAGAGGTATGAATTGAGTTGGGCCTAGACCTGGCACTGATGTCCTTGCTCCAGGTTCATTGCCTTTTCTATACATGGTGCTTGCTGGGTTTGTGAAGGCTAACATTTTTAGAGACAAGAAAATTGATGGATATTTTTAAGCTGAGACATCTTGTTCATGTTATAATGGTATGTTATTTAGCAGATGACCCCTGCCTTCATGAAGGGCAATTAGCACAGGTGAATTTGGGGCAAGGGGTGGCTTAACAGGATGTGGGCCAGATTTTACAAAATGATTTGCCATTGACAAGAAGGTAACAGGCAAGAGGCTGTAGATAAAAGTCTGTTCTCTTAAGACTCCACATACCTGTGTCCATATTCATCCATGCATGTACTCCCAACCCAGTTAAGAGTGAGAATGTTTGTATTTTTATTGCAAATTAAAAAATGATACTTGAAGGAATCAAATGTCAAGACTCGAGATTTAGCCTCTCGCTCTGCGAGCAGAATTGGAGCAAAACCCCTCAAACTAACTCAGTGGGAAAATGAGGACCTGTGTTGAGCTGGCACTGTTTCCCGATTTACTCACCGTCTAAAAAGGAGAGACGTAAAGACACATTTCTTCCTGTGGCTCAGACAGGCTCTACCTGAGCAATTGCTGCCCAGCAATACCTGCATTCTAAAACAGCATGTAGGACTGCCCTGGTGGTGCAGTGGTTAAGAATCCACCTGCCAATACAGGGGACACCGGTTCGAGCCCTGGTCCAGGAAGATCCCATGTGCCATGGAGCAGCTAAGCCCGTGCGCCACAACTACTGAGCCTGAGCTCTAGAGCCCGCGAGCCGCAACTACTGAAGCCCGCGCCTAGAGCCTGTGCTCTGCAACAAGAGATGCCACCACAATGAGAAGCCCGTGCACCTCAACGAAGAGTAGCCCCCACTTGCCGTAACTAGAGAAGACCCAACACAGCCAAAATTTAAAAAAAATAATAATAAATAAATAAAACAGTATGTATTCAAGCCACTTTTGTGTGCCAGGAGCAGGAAGGAGGGTGAACCCTCCAAGTAGGGTGAGGGACCCAGAAGATGAGGGGGTGACTATGTCTCCAGTGAGTTGTGGGCCATTGGAGCAGTCAGGTATGAAAATAAGTAACAAGATGTGCAGTGAGAGATATGTTAAAATCAGAACCCTCTATCTGATAATGCTCTCTCCATTCCATTGCTCCAGTGGAAGGCAGTTTTCCTGTCCTCTGAACAAACCTTGTGCCACAGTACTACACTTACCTGATATTATTCTTATTATATGTATGTGTATATATGTATATGTATGTGTGTGTGTGTGTGTGTGTGTGTGTGTGTGTGTATACACAGTACATGTCTACCTCCTCTCCTTGGCCATGACCTCCTAGAGGGCAGTCCTTTTTGCTAAGGTCAGTCTGTGTCCCCAGTCATTTTAGCATTTCCCACAATGCCTTGTGTAATAGGCTCATCGTATTTGCTGACAGATGAGAGAACGAATGAATGGTGATGGGATGAGTAGGGTTGTAGATGTTAGAGAGGGGAATGTTTAATTAATTAATAAATTCATTTAACTGATATTGAGTACATATTGTATGCTAGGCACTCTCCCAAGTGTTGGGGATATAGCTGTGAACAAGATAGACATAAACCTTGCCCTCAGGGTGTTTACACTCAGGTTGGGGACATCGAATCCTACTTGAACGCTTGAGTGGGCTTCACCATAGAGCTGGCTGTGACCTTGGCCTTGGAATATGGAAGGAATTCTGGTGGGTGGAAAAGAGTGAGGAGGTCATTATAGGTGCAGGGTGTGAGCAAAACCTGAAATAAACTATGTACATTTCCATCACATGAACATGTGAAATGTGATGGCAGGTGACCTCACTACAGATTCTACTGTCTCCCCATGAGTACACTTTGCTATAAGAAGACAACATGGGGTCTACGCACTGATTCCAAAATTGAGGGAGAGGGAGAAAAGGAAGATAGCTATTTATCGGGCTGAACTTTGTTTCATTTACTCTGCACCGTGGCCCTGCAAGTTGGTTTTTGCTACCTCCCTTTTGCAGAAGAGGAAACTGTTGCCCAGAGAGGATGTATAACTTGCTCAAGATCACAGAGGAGGATTTAAATCCGGCTCTATCTGACTCCCAAACATGCACTCTTGACACTTTACCACCAAAGCAAAGGTTCAAACCAACACACAAGCAACTAACAAGCTGAATCTTCTCTGGTGAACATCTTGGCCCTTGATGTCTACTTTACAGCAGTCTTCCTAGGAGTTCAGTTCTGGCCATGCCATGTTGACTTTATCCTCTCTCAAGTTCTCTGTGGCTGGAAGCAGGATGACTCTGCTCAGTGTTCATGCCTATTCTCAAATGTCAGCTTGAGGCAGTGAGGCCCACGGGAACTCCTCCAGGTTAGGCTGAGGGTCCCTCACCCGATGACGGCTGCAGGGGAATTCAAGTGAGAGATTACTGTTAGGAAGTACAGAAATACGTCACCAGACCTATAGCAAAGTCATGGGGACAGTGGGAAGAGTTCCTCTCATGCTTCCTTAGACTGGATGAAATCATGGGGCATTCTCATGGGTTTTCTAATGGTTCTACCCTATGGGCCACTTCCTTGATTGTCTCTAGTTTCCTATTCTTTTCCCAGAAGTGTTGATCTGATCCATCTCCTGAATTTCAGTACCCTCAAGACTAGCCAAAGACTTGGACATTGTTTCCCTAGACCCCAGTTTTAGCCTTCCTGGGAATAAGCGTGTGGACTCTTTTTCAAATAGGAGCTCTAATCATTGAGGCTGGATCTCCGGCTGCATCGTATTCCCTGTCCCCCCATTACAGTTGGGTAGAGCCATGGGATTAAGTTCCCTCTAGTGGAATGTGAGCAGAAGTGATATGGCCATTTCTTCCTGACACATCAAACCTCTCATGCTCTTTCTCTGTTCCCATTGGCTGGAATGGTGAGGACCAGGGCAGCCTTGGAAACCACTCGTCAAAGATGGCAAAGCCTCTGTCAGCCTGGATCACTGAATGACTGTGTGCAGTAGATCTACCCACTAATATGGAACTCGGCCCTGGACCATTACTGTAAACTTAACGTTGTGTTTGGGCCATGATACATCTTGGGTGTGTTGGTTACAGCTGTTTAGCTTACCCCAACTGTGTTCATTTCCTAGGGCTGCCATAACAAAATTCTACAAACTGGTGGCTTAAAACAACAGAAATTTGTCCTCTCACAGTTCTGAAGGCTAGAAGTCTGAAATCAAGAGGTTGACAGTGTTGCTTCCTTCTGAGGGCTCTGAGGGAGAATCTGGTCCATGCCTTCTGCCTAGCTTGTGCTGATGGCTGGCAATCTTTGCCTTTCCTTGGCTTGTAAATGCAGCATTCCAATCTCTGCCTCCATCTTCATATGGTGACTTCTTGTGTCTCTGTGTCTTCACATGGCCATCTTCCCTCTTTGTCTCTCTCCTCCTTTTGTAAGGACACCAGTCATCTTGGCTTAAAGACACATCCTACTCCAGTATAAGCCCATCTTAATTTAACTAATTACAACTGTAACCATCTTATTTTCAAATAAGGTCACATCGTGTGGTACTGGGGTTTAGGACTTCAACATATCTTTTCTGGGGGTGATGCAATTCAACCCATAACACCAATTAATGCTAGCAGTAAAAAATGCAGAGAAAGCCCCAAAGTCACGTCAAAGGTATTGCAAATTCTTACAGCAACTCACATTTGGTCCTGGGGCTGACTCTCAGAAACTTTCCTCTTGTCCTTTCTTAGGAAACAGGCCCATCCAGCCTTTGCTCCCTAGATCCTAGGTCAGGTAGTTGGGCCTGAATCCTCAGGTAGATTTAAATGGCCTCTTAAATTTAAGAATAATGGGTCTCAATTTTCTTATCAGTAAAATGGGAATAATGATGCACGTCCTGCTTACTTTACAAGGCTTCAAATAAGAATCAAATCAGTACATGATAGTAACAACCAATGCTCATAAACGTGCTTTATAGTTTAGCATGATTGCATTTATTATTTTGATAGGTCTTTTCATTTTTCTGTTATTTGGCACTGAGGTGTACAAAATTGGGTTGAGCAATTCATGGCATGTCATGGCGAGCATAATTTCTTCATGCAAATTTCCTCTCATTTTATCTTATTTATTTCATTTATTTTATGATTAGTTCTCATTTCCCATCACTCATCAGTGGCCACCCCCAGGGCCACAGCTACAGGAGTGCATTTTTTTTCCTTTGAATGAGACCCAACCACTTTTTGTTTTCTCAAGAAGTTCCCACAGTTTCTGTGATAGATTCTGGGGTCACCAGTCTCCTCCTCTCTTCTAGGTTGGACCCAGGGAGGGAGCTGGCAGCTCAAGCCAGTTCAAACTGTGGTCCAACACAATAGAAGCCTGTGTGTATATATTTATTACTTTAGTTCCTTGTCCATTCCTCAGCTCCAAATAAATTAGGAAATTTTAAAAATAGAGATAGACTATAAGATAAAATAAGGGATAAAGTTGGTGTGTAGAAATACCTACAATAAATCTGGTGTCATTTTTAGGGATCATTTTGAGATTCCTGGTAGCCAAAGAAAAAAGTAAACAAAGCACATGACTGATTATGAAAATGAGCAGGTTGATCATTAAGAGAAGCCTAGCTTTCTTGACAAGGAGGCCTGAACCATTATCTCCTGTGATCCTCAGTGGTATTTGTACACTAATACATGATTGCATAGCACACATTTTAGAGCAGGCAGATTATGATTTTACTTATTTCCTTTATTTCATTATTTAAAATGATGGATGTCTTGCACTGTTGGTGGGAATGTAAATTGATACAGCCACTATGGTGAACAGTATGGAGTTTCCTTAAAAAACTAAAAATGGAATTACCATGACCCAGCAATCCCACTGCTGGGCATATACCCAGAGAAAACTATAATTCAAAAAGACACATGCACCACAATGTTCACTGCAGCTCTATTTACAATAGCCAGGTCATGGAAGCCACCTAAATGCCCATCGACAGACGAATGGATAAAGAAGATCTGGTACATATATACAATGGAATATTAGCCATAAAAAGGAACGAAATTGGGTCATTTGTAGAGACATGGATGGACCTAGAGACTGTCATACAGAGTGAAGTAAGTCAGAAAGAGAAAAACAAATACTTTATATTAACGCATAAATGTGGAATCTAGAACAATGGTACAGATGAATGTAGAAAAATGGTACAGATTTCTGCAGGGCAGAAACAGAGACACAAATGTAGAGAACAAACGTATGGACACCAAGGTGGAAAGCGGGGGCAGTGGTGGTGGTGGTGGGATGAATTGGGAGACTGCGATGGACATATATATGCTAATATGTATAAAGTAGATAAGTAATAAGAACCTGCTGTATAATAAATAAATAAATTAAATTAAATTAAAAAAATAAAATGATGGATGTGATACTCATTATCACATGTCATTAGGGAATTGCAAATTAAAACAACAAGATATCACTACACACCTATTAAAAGGGCTGAAATCCAAAACACTGACAACACTGAATGTTGGTAAGGATGTGGAATAATAGGAATTCTTTTTTTTTTTTTTGGGTAATAATATTTTTACAGCTTTATTGAGATATTATTTATTTATTTTTTAACATCTTTATTGGAGTATAATTGCTTTACAATGGTGTGTTAGTTTCTGCCTTATAACAAAGTGAATCAGTTATACATATACACGTGTTCCCATATCTCCTCCCTCTTGCGTCTCCCTCCCTCCCACCCTCCCTATCCCACCCCTCTAGGTGGTCACAAGCACCAAGTTGATCTCCCTGTGCTATGCGGCTGCTTCCCACTAGCTATCGATTTTACGTTTGGTAGTGTACATATGTCCATGCCACTCTCTCGCTTTGTCACAGCTTCCCCTTCCCCCTCCCCATATCCTCAAGTCCATTCTCTAGAAGGTCTGCATCTTTATTCCCACCTTGCCCCAGGTTCTTCATGATAATTGTTTTTTATTCCATATATATGCATTAGCATACGATATTTGTTTTTCTCGTTCTGACTTACTTCACTCTGTATGACAGACTCTAGGTCCATCCACCTCACTACAAATAACTCAGTTTTGTTCCTTTTTATGGCTGAATATTATTCCATTGTATATATGTGCCACATCTTCTTTATCCATTCATCCGATGATGGACACTTATGTTGTTTCCATATCCTGGCTATTGTAAATAGAACTGCAATGAACATTTTGGTACATGACTCTTTTTGAAGGAATTCTTATTCATTGCTGGGGGAAATACAAAACGGTAAAACGACTTTGGAAGACAGTCTGGTAGTTTCTTACAAAACTAAACATACTCTTACCATTTGATCCAGCAATTGTGCTCCTTGGTATTTAACCAAACGAGATGAAAATTTTGTTTATAAAAAAACAGCATCCAAATGTGTGTAGTAGCTTTATTCATAACTGCCAAAACTTGGAAGCAATTAAGATGTCCTTCAGTAGATGAACGGATAAGCAAACTACAGTGCATCTGTACAATGGAATATTAGTGATAAAAAGAGGTGAGCATTCAAGCCACAGAAAGACATGGAGGAACCTTAAATGAGTATAGCTAAGTGAAAGAAACCAATCTGAAAAGGCTACATACTATATGATTCCAGCCATAGAACATTCAGGAAAAGGCAAACTTATGGAGATGGAGAAAGATCAATGGCTGCGAGCGCTGGGGGTTGAGGAGAAAGGGCGGGATTCATAGGTGGAGGACCGGGGATTTTCAGGGCAATGAAGCTATTTTTCTATATGACACTATAACATTTATCAAAACCCACAGAATGTATAGTACAGAGCATGAACTTTAATGTAAACTGTGGATTTTAGTTAATCATAATGCATCAGTATTGGCTCATCAATTGTAACAAATGTACGACACTAGTGCAAGATGTTAAAAATACGGGAAATCGGAGTGTGTGAAGGGGTATATGGGAATTTGTATTTTCACTCAGTTTTTTTCTGTAAATCCAAAACTGCTCAAAAAGCCCATTAATTAAAAAAAAAAGCATGCATATGTAGGTACACCTGGAATTGCAAGACACTAGGGAACGGACTCAGCACCCCCAGGCAGTACCAAATTCTTCTTTTACTTGCATCTGTTTCATAGAGCCAAGGACACTGCAGGCTTCCAGAAAAGCCTTCCTGACCTACCTCCAGTGAGGGAGACAGGTTCCACCTAAGGAGGGCAAGCCAGGGGGTGGGGGGACTAGCACAGAAAAAGGTGCCCCTTTAGTCCCCTTCTCAGCATTGCACATTTTGTTCTCAAGCAGGTTCCTTTAATACCTTTTCATCTATTACCTAAACAGTGTTGAAAAGGTGTCACTTTGAGAGAATGTATTCGAGGCAAACCCCTACTTGTATTGTCTAGGGGTTTATTAAGACTCCCATTTTGTAGATCCGTAAACTGAGGCCCAGAGACAAAGTCCACAGCAGAAGCGGCAGCGGGAGGATTCAACCTGGTGCTAATGGCATGCTCTCATCATCACACAGATCTGTTGAGCTGGGTGGAGAGGCAACCCCACCCCATCTCCACCCCATCCCTGTCCCTCCTGCCTCGTGCATCCCCTCCTTGCACCTCCTGCCTCCTGGCCCTGGAGCCCCGCCCCAAGGCCAGCTCAATCTTCACCTGACCCCACCCCCGCCCAGGGTCTGCTCCCTGGACTTTCCCACCCTCTCGGGCAAAGCTACACGCTTGGGAGACATGAGTTCACATTTACTTAGCCCCAGAAAAGTGAAAAAAAAAAAATTCTCCCTAACCGTTCATCTTAAAAAATATATGATCCGAAAGTGTACACACAACAATAACAGATGTTGTTTAACAGGCTTGTAGGACATTCCCATAAAGTTATAAACATATCTTTCAGTGGTTACTTAAGATAAACAGATACAAGTCACATATTTTTTGGTACAAGAGACAACTTGCTGTTTGGAAGCCAAATAAAGATTCCTGAATGTGAGATGCACCTGAAAAAGATTAGGAGATCATATCAAGGATATAAAACTTGGGCCGAATCTAGCATGCTTTGCTTGGAGCTGTATGTCTCAGCGAAAAATCGGCTTCCATCTCCACGCAGGGGACCTGGGGCTGATGAGGACTCCGGGGACATTTCTCCCCACCCCTACTGCATCTCCCATCTCTGGTGCAAAGCCACAGTCACTGGGCAGCCTGCACTGCTCACTGCCACCCTCCTGGCTCCATTTGGCCAATTATTGCTGAGTGCTTTCTGTGTGTGCTGAGTGCTGACCAGGGGCCAGGCACGAAGAACTAAAACGGAGAGCACAGTCTGATGAGAGAAGCAGATGTACAAATAGATACTTTATCAAATGCGATCATTTATGGAAGCATCATGTGGTCCTCAGTCAATGGGCTCTGGAAGCCAGACTGCTGTGATTCAAACCCTGGCTCTGACGATTACTTGCTCTGCATCCTGGGACAGGTTAATTTACCTCCCTGTGCTCCAGTGTTATCATAGATAAAACGGATGCATCATAGTACCTGCCTATATAATGTATTGTCTTTTATGTAAAAAAATTACCCAAAATTTAGTGGCTTAAGATAACAGACACTTCTAATGCCACCGTTTCTGTGGACCAGAAATATGGGCATTGCTTTTGGGTGCCCCTCGTCCAAATCTCTCACGAGAATATGGTCAAAGTGCGTCTGGGGCTGCGGGCATCTCAGGGCTCCACTGTGGATGGTCTGTTTCCAAGTTCACTCACAGGGCTGTAGGTGGCCTCAGGGCCTCGCTGGCTGTTGGCCGGAGACATCAGGTCTTTGCCACATGGGCCTATAGGGCTCCTCCCACCCGGCAGCTTTCTTCTTCCACGGTGAGGCCAGAGAGGGGGGAGAGAGAGAGAGTCGGAAATCAGCGTTTTGTGATCTAATTTCAGATGTGACGTGTTAGTGCTTTTGCTATATTCCTGTTTGTTAGAAGCCAGTCACCAGGTGTGACCCACACTGAAGGGAAGGGGGTTACACAGGGGCGGAACCCCAGCGGGGTTGGGGAGACCTGGGGGCCACCTTCTAGGCCTTCATACAGGGTTAGCGCTCACCCTGTGCAGGGCCTTTGCTCCTGGGGCCCTGAGCCCCTTTGTTCTGCCCTCTTCAGAGACTGGCCATGCGCTGAGTCTGCTGTTGGGACGCAGGAAAAGCTGAAAAGCCTGGAGAAGAGATAAGGGGTGGGCTTAAGGGCGAAGCCCGGACCTGCAGCTGAGCCTGGCTTTGACTTGGCCCTGGCCCCTCAGACTTTATCGTGACACTGTCCACCTGGGAGATCTTGTTAAAATGCAAATTTGGATGTAGTACTGTGGGGCGGAGCCTGAGATTCTGCCTTTCTACTGAGCTCCCAGGCAATGCCAAAGTGGCTGGGCCGTGGATCACAAGTTGATTAGCAGCAAGGAATCAGGCAACAGGCCCTCCTTCAGTAGCTCTCCCGTGCAGAGACCCGAAAAAGACAGGGTCCTCACCCCTTTTGTTCTTTGTCCAGCTGAGCAGTTAGGCCACATGCAAATGGAAAGACAACCGAGGTTACAGAAGCAAATGTAACTGGGGGTAGGGGCAGTTACCTACCCTCTCTGGGAAGAGAGGGAAGACCCATAGGATGAGGTGTGATTAAAATAAGCCTGCAGGGGCTTCCCCGGTGGCGCAGTGGTTGAGAGTCCGCCTGCCGATGCAGGGGACACGGGTTCGTGCCCTGGTCCGGGAGGATCCCACATGCCGCATAGTGGTTGGGCCCGTGAGCCATGGCCGCTGAGCCTGCGCGTCCGGAGCCTGTGCTCCGCAACGGGAGAGGTCACAGCAGTGAGAGGCCCGTGTACCGCAAAAAATAAATAAATAAATAAAATAAATAAAATAAAATAAGCCTGCAAGGCAGGCCCACTCCAGAAAGATGGGGAGCAGGGTTTTAAGTTGGCTGGAAAGAGAAATTAGGGTCCGGGTTGCAAAGGGCTTTGGATGCCAGGCTAAAGTCTTTGGCTTTTGTCCTGAGGTCCAGGGCTGCCAAACTCAAAGGCCTGCAAGGGTCCTTGCGAGACAATAAGGTGTGGTGGCTTCTGAGGTCAGCCAGAGAGAAGAGAGCCTGTCTATCTAAAGGGGCAGTTCCTGCTCAGATCCAGCTGATTGTTGCCATGTGAGATTGTAGCCAGATCTTTTGGTTTTTCAAGCGAAGTCACATCTGGAATTTTATGTAAAATCTTCCAATTTTCAGATGTTGTGAGGCCAAATAAAATTTATTTGCAATCATATCTGGCTTGAGAGCCCCCAGCTCATGACCTCAGATGGAGGCAGGAGACAACCAGGGAAGGTTTGGGTCAGGAAGTTGTCTAGTGGGGGAAACTAGCTCCTGGACGATGCCCGCAGCAGCTGCGAACATTGGTCAGGTGAGAGCGTGCTGCCTGATGCCATCGCTTTGCACCTGTGAGCTCGAAGTCCTGTTAAGCAGTCACACATCTGGATAAGACGTGTCCCAGGCACCAATGGGAGGCGGTCACCCCACGTGGAGACAGTCTCCTGCTTTAAACGCAGAACTGAATGTGCCTTGTCGTCTCGCACGGTGACCCTGAGACTGGCCACCTCTAGACTTGTTGGAGGGCATTGTGCAATTTGAGGTTGTGTAGCAAAGGAGAGTCGGGGATGTTTCTTTACATCTCAACCCTGTCATTGCCTAGCTTGTTGTCCACTGGCAAGTCAGCCAACCGCTTTTGCCTCAGTTTCCCATAGTTCTAAAATAGTCACGCATAACTGTACTTCTCTCACAGGGTAGCTGGGAATCAAATGAGGTCATGTAGGGAAACTCCAGTGTCTTGCACCGACTAAGCACTCAGTTAATAATACTTTTGTTATTATTATTATTATCATTATCCAGTGTGGGGCAATAAACACTAGCTTTGGAAGTGTCGTTAGGAGTCACCAATCTCCTCACTTTACAAAGGGGGAAACGGGCTCAGAGCGGGTGGGTGACTTGGTCAAGGTCCTGGGTAAGGTGGACTCAGCTGAGATCCCCCAGCTCCCACCCTTGTGCCACACGTTTCTCCTCGGCATTGAGCACAGGGCCCTTTGCGTGGCGAGCTGTGGAAAGAATGAATGGGCCAGTCATCACGAGAACCAGCCATTCTTCTCATTTCCTTCTCCTCTTTGTAGCACTGCATTCTTGAGTCACTTAAAAGTGTGTGAAGAGAAGAGAAGTGATATGTATAGGATTCAGGGATTTGGGGATTTAGAAATGGTGAGGAATTCACGTAGTGTTGGAGTTGGTTGTTACTGTTTGTAGCCAGCCTCCCTCCCCACCCTCCCTCCCTCTCTCCCTCCCTCCCTCTCATTCTTCCTCCTTTCCCTCTTTCCTCCTGTCTGTCGGCCAAGTTTTCCTTCACTCAGTCCATTTTTATTGAGCACCTACTATACACCAGCTTCTTCAGGCACTGTGTTAGGCACTGGAGATACAAGACTGAGCAAAGCTGTCATTGTCCCTCCCTCATGGACTTACAGTCTAGAAGGAAAACCCCTAATAATCAAATGATTTCACAAAAGGGGCAACGCTTTGAAGGGCACCATAGGGGCTGCTCTAGGGGTGTGTGTGTGTGTGTGTGTGTGTGGTGGGGGGAGAGTAGAGCTCTGACCTGGTCAAGGGCTGTCAGGAAGACCCCCCCCCTCCGAGGACATGGCACTGGAGCTGTGAGAGGAACGGCCAGCAGGAGCTCTCGGGGCGAAGGCTGGGTTGGGAGGGGGGCACACCCCAAGAAGAGGGAACAGGATGTGCAAAGACTCTGAGCAAATGCAAGAAAGCCAGTACGGGTGGGGTCCAGAGACGGTGGCTGGGATGAGGCAAGGGCTTTGTCAGGCAGGGCCTAGAAGTTTCCGTAAGGTTTTGGGTCTTGATTCTGAATGCAGTGGGAAGCCACTACAGGTTTTTTTTTTTTTTTTTTTTTTTTTTTTTAGCAGATCTGCATTGTAAAGAGATGGCCCCGGCTGCTGCTTGGAGCAGGGACCTCCATGGGGCTGGGCTGGAAGCAGGGAGATCAGTGCAGGCAGAGGTCAGAGGTGAGGGTGGCACGGAGGCCGAGAGGCGTGCATCAAGAGAAATTTGGGAGGTAAAACTGTCAGGATATAGGCAGTTGTTAAGTGGTTGTAAATACTTAAAGGATTTCCTTCACCGAGTGAGAAATCCCCAGGCTCAGGGAAGCAGCTGCTCCGCTCGAACCAAACAGGGCACATCAAGCCCCAAGCACGGTCCCTGGGAAGCTGCCATCTGCGTGCTAACACTGATCTTCCACCAGCACCACATCGCTGAGGACTGATTAAGTGTGAACCATGGGCCAGGGCTGGGCTAGGCACCACGACCTCTTTCCTCCTCACGCTGACGGGGGTACAGGTTGAGTCCTAAGGCTGCACGCGTAGCTGGACACTGCATTGACAAAACCAAAGATCTGGTGGCGGGGGAGAAGCAGAGCAGACTGTATGCTTCCAGATGTTTGCAAAGATTCCTGGGTTGCTGTGGCCAAAAAGACATTTGGATTTCTTGTGGCTAAAGGAGCCTTCTTTATCCTTCAGAAGTTTGTAACATATCCAATCAATATCCATCTAGGCTTTCCTCAGAATGACATCAAACATCTATGTACGAGTGGCGAGAAATTCAGATATTTTCAAATAAATGAAGAATGACTTGGAAGGATTGGGAAATCATGCACTTTGCAGACTGAGTTTTTCAGGTTTTAGCCAGATGGCAGGGTTTGGAGAGCTCTGATTTAGCCCCATCTGCACAGCCATTCTGGAAAACTGGAATGACAGCTTCTCTTTGGCAGCCAATCGAGATGGCTGAAATGATAAGAAATGAGTTCTTCCCCTTGCCTAGCTGTAGGTATTTTTGTCCTTCGTTAGCTTCATCAGGTTGTCTGTCCTCGCCAGGTCCTGGGAGCCCTGCTCTCTGGAGGACCAGGAGGCTGGGCCCTTCCCCCAGTTCTGGGCTGAGACCTCCCTGCCTATCTCCCTTGTGCTGCAAACTTATCCACTGGACGGAGGCAAGGAGACAAAGAGAAATCTCGAAGACAGAAAAGACACAATCTCTCTAAGTGTTTCCAGTGCTAGACCCTGTGGGCACTCTTTTTCTAACAAAGGCTGGTAGATAAGAAGAGAAGCTGCCGGTGATGTGTTGGTCTGACTTTACCGATTTCAAAAGTGCGTTGCATGTTTTAAATGGCACTCTTGAGCATTTCCTATCCTCTCTACAGGTCCCAGAAAATTCAGCAGCTGCAAACATCATTGCTGCATATAACTAAGAAAGTGCTATATCGGTGGCAGCACAAATAGAGAAAAAAATGAATTGTTTGCAAAATTGCATGGATGCGTATGAAGATATTCAGGCCCAGATTTACAAATTCCTATAAATGCCACTTTTAGAATGCTCCTTTTATCTAGAGCTATTTCCCTTTATGGAAAATCAGTCTTAATAAAGATCCCATCACCCTTAGTAAACATTTTGATGCAAGTATTTCTTTCATGTCTTACACAGAGGAAATTTCACTCTCAGTTAGGACTGCTGGTGGATTGGTTCCGCAACAAGAAGGGACACATTTACTTCTTGCTCCTTTAATGTGGGGAAAAAATGAAAGAGGGACTGTCTTTACTCTGGTTTGTTTTCTTGAGCTTGTAATTTAAAAATATCTTCTTTCAGGTTTCCTTATACATTGACTCTTACGGCGCAGAGGTTCAGCAAAGGGGAACTTGCCATCTGACACGCCTGCCTTCTGCTGTGAAATCACAGCAGTGCAGGCAGCAATAGGTGAGTAAAAATTCTAGCCTCCAGTGCAGTTGTGTAATTTCCTATCATAAACAGCTTGGACGAACGCTAATCAAAATTACTTTCTGGTTCTCCCTCATTCAGCAAGACATAGCCCTAGAGGCTGGGATTTGTTCATTTGCAGATGTCTTTGCTCATGTCTGACCATGCTGGCAGTCCCTCTCCTCTCTGTGCACACAGGATTGGGGTGTAGGCCCCTCCGTCATGGCATCCTGGCCTTCTCACCTGCTGACCTGCTTCTGCAGCCCAGCCACCATCTGCCACGTTCCTTCAGGGAAGCAACTCTGGAAACTCACATTCCCAAAAGCAAGAGGGCTTCCAGTGGTTTAAAGACAGTCATGCTGACAGTGTGTATTCTATTTCTCATCTCTAGAACCCCCCTCTTCCAGCAGGCTGGTGGACATATGTGGTCCAATGAGTAAGAAGAGGTGAGAACATCTTTTTTTTTTGTTTTTTAATTGGATATTGGGACCAAAAGATGAAATGTCAAGAGACTGCAGCTTGAGAAACTATTATCCACATGGGTTGAAGGATTTGGGGAAGAGCCCCCAGTAGGGAAAGTAGATCAGCTAAGATGACATCACTGCAGTTTTAGGACTCATCTAATGACATCAGGGAAAAGGGAAGGCTAATTTCAACCACGTGAGTGGCAAACATGTGAAGAGTGATTTACAAGTTCAGGTTACCACAAGCCGGCTTCGGGGTTTGCTGCCTTCTGTTTTGGTAGCGTTGTGAGAGGGACCAGTTAAAACCGCCCCAGGGTGGGCTTCCCTGGTGGCGCAGTGGTTGAGAGTCCGCCTGCCGATGCAGGGGACGCGGGTTCGTGGCCCAGTCCGGGAGGACCCCACATGCTGCGGAGCGGCTGGGCCCGTGAGCCATGGCCACTGAGCCTGCGCGTCCGGAGCCTGTGCTCCGCAGCGGGAGAGGCCACAACAGTGAGAAGCCCGCGTAGCCCTGGAGTGAGAGCGATTCCACAGCACGGATGCCGTTTCCCTCCTAGGTCTTAAACTTTTATAGTGAGACAGACAACCAAGAATGTAGGAAGTCAACACAGCTATGTTTAGCTGAATTTTACATACCGTAATCCCTTTACCATGGTCCAGCAAGGCAGGAATGCTCAGCTCGGTCCATTCTGGCACAAATCCATTCCAGAGGGCAGCGATTTTCAATTTAGCACCGTTCTTGACTCTTCCTGAGAGTGAAGTTAAATGACCCAAGAATAACATTACTCTGCAACAGGACTAGCGAGACAGGTCTTCTAAAGGGTGGTCTCGAGAGCAGTTTTTCACCTAGGGAAACTCCAGCTCAGACAGGACTCCAAAGTCCTGCTAAAGGTCAGGTCTCGTTCCTATTTGCAGAGGTCGACAGTGTGGTGAGTCATAACTGAGGTCTGAGGGAGAAGTGGGGCTTTTTGTGGCCCCCTCACCAATGAATCTTGAATCAGTCATGGCCAGGACTGTTCCACCTTCCTCCCAACGCTGAGCCCTGTTGGTGGTGATGGGCCCAAGGGAAGGACGGGAGGCCCTTCTGCCTCAAGCTTGATGTAGAAAGATATTCACAGTGTTGGAAGGCAGGTTGAATGGGTGGTCCCAGGCGGAGAGAGAAACGGGGCAAAGGTTTGAAGCTTCATCGGTTAAACTATGTTGATGTAAAATTGAGCCTCTTAAAATACTCTGAGAGGGTCCAAAAAACCACCTGACAGGGCTTATAAATAGGTGAGTAAGATGTTGAAATTACGTTAAGACAGATGCCTTTTTAAACTGCATTCAGAACACCTTTTGGGGCTCCTAGTTGCACAGTTCCTCAAGCAGGAGGTATTTCATCTTCACAACATCTGGAACTGTCGAGGAGGTAGCGCTGCAGACCTCAGATGCAGGCGCTTCCACATAAAAGAGCACCAACAAATCACGGCTGTAATCGCAGAGCAACACGAGGGGTTCCCAGGCAGCTACAGAGAAAAGGTGACTCTGGCAGCGAGGGAGGCTTACTGTAACTCCAACCCGTCCATGTTGCCGCTGAATCCGCTTTTCAAAGAAGCTTCTCTGCAACTCTCCACCAAGCAGCTAACAACTGCAAGCAAGTTTATTTTCTCGGCCTGTAGGAGGTGATTGACACAAGAAGTTTTTTTTTTTTGGTTCCTTCGGGTAAAATTTCCTCTGTCCCATAAATCTTCAGACTTGACAGAGTTGGGTAAATCTGCTGTTGTTCAAAGGAATCTTCGCGCTTTGGGTTTTCCACTGGCCTTGTTGGGAAGAGGGGTGGGGACAGTGACAGCCCCTTGCTACATGAACGTGGCCCACTGTGGTCCCACGCTGCCTTCGAAGCGTGGGCAAGGCCAGACCTGGCTGGAGTACCCAGCTGGACACAGCCAGAGAAGGGCCTTCTGTTACAAACCACAGCAATACTGATGACGTTTGCGTTGATCTTTTCAGGGGCAAAGGCTCAAATGAGACTTGAAAACCTGTGGCTCAGTGCATTGCTTAAAATCTTTTTCTGTGGCCGTGTACCAGAGCGCTGCAGGAGAAAGAAAAGTAGGGGGGTCCCACCAAGGACTGAGCTGGAACTTCACAAAACTTTTCTGTAAATTCTAGTGGTAAAACTAGTACTGCTAATAATAAGGATTATAACCGTAAATGCTTTAGTCTGTTTTACTAAAGCATTTTGGAGTTCGTGGGACAGATGGCAAAATGAAACTGGATGTTGGAAGCTTTGGAATTTATAAGGACCTCTTTGGTCAACGTAAGAAGGACAGAAACTTCCAGGGTGCAGGAAGAGCTGGGATTGTAATGAAATCTCCGTCAGCATCACTGTTTTAGCTTTACTTTCGTGGCTAAACAGCCACCACCCTGGCTGCCTAAAGCATCCTTTAAATTCATTTCCTGGCAAGTGGAGCGGTACTCTTGGAACTTGAGCAATGCAGGCTGCCTGGGCCATGTTAGGGCCGAGGAAACCCAGCCGGGCATGGCTGGGGGTGGCGATGATCTCAGGGGTCAAATGTTTCAACATCTGGTGCTTCCATGAAGCCAGCTTCAGCTCCGACACCTCCACTGGGGCAGGAGGGGCAGGAAGCCTCTGGCTGCCGGCTGTCATTCTTTGCATCAGAGAGTTTGGTTTCTTTTCCCCTCTGCTTCTTAGAGAAGAAGGCCTGAGTACAGGACTTCTACCCCCCTGTGGTAACTTCGTGCCATGACATACACTCCCGAGACCAGGGCCTTTGTTGCCACGCTTGTGAGAAACATCACCAAAGGCGCCCGGGTCCCCCTTTGCATCCTGCAGTCCACGGGGTATCTTTAGGGGAGTGTGGGACGTCAACCCCAGCATTGTATTTTCCAACTTTGAGATTTCTCAGAATCACCAACGCTGGGACTCTTGTTCTGAGCAGTAGAGTCATGACCACGAGGCAGAATCAGAACACGCTGCGGCCAGAACCAGCAGTGTCCCAAGTTCAACACTCATGGGAGGGGCGGGGGTTCAGGAGGGCAAGTGGCCTGGCCAGCATCGCTGACACAGCTTTCACGGGATTTGCGTTTTCTAGCAGCCTATACAGCTATCTCCCAAATGTTCCTTGTGCACAGCATGCCCACCACCCCCAATTTTATATGGAGCAGATGGTCTTCAAAGAAATCAAGCAGCAGAAGCTGCAAAAGGCTTAAAGAAAAAAAAAATGACAGTGAAACTCATATATTTCTTCAAACGATAAGATGAACTACAGATGTTTGCTGAAGGGTGATGGTGCTGCCTACAACTTAAGACTTGACTTAAAAGGAGAGTCCACTTGTGTTTAGCGTTGGACAAGCCCGGTAGCTGTCAGCGTGTGATTTATGGAGGTTGTTTGTGAGATTTTATGTCACTGGGGACATGGCAATGGAAAGGCTCTGCTCTTCTGCCCACAAAGCCTCTTCCTCTGGGACCCAGGTGTGGAGTCCCGATGGAAAGGTGGTACCGTCCTGCAGCCAGGTAAGGGTGGACCCAGCCAGCCCAGGCCCAGCAGGTCCTTGAGCTTCCTTCCTGAGTTCTCACCGACATGCACTCTGGTTTCTGGACCTCCCTCCCCACCCTCTGCAGGGTCCTTGGTCTCTGCGAACAGAGTTCTGTTCTTACCTGGCACCTGCAGTCAGATGAATCTCACAATAAGCTCGACAAAGTTGCTAAAAGAGAAACGGTTGTTTGTTGCAGGGCCCAGCTGCATATAGAAAGCAGCTACTCACTGGGCACGGTTTTTAAAAAAGGAAGAAGAGGGTCCCTGGAAAGCGTTAAAAAATGAACATGGAGCGTATATTGGAAGGGCCGGCAGAGGCCTGTAATTAACACAACAGTAAGTATCTGTGTCTCCATTAAAAGCTTCTTTTTTCAGGACTTGTTGTAACTTGGTCATAAATACTGATGACAGACTGAAACTGAAGAAACTCCGCTGAATGCTGTCTCCCCTCGTGTCTCTTTGCTTTCCGAGGCCAGCTCTTAACAATGCAAAGGGAGCAGTGCGTTTTGGATACCCACACACACTCTCAAACACAAGCCTTTATACACATCTGTGCAAATGCAGACACCTAGTCCATCACACGCGTGCACGGGACCCTGCCCCCGGCTGCCAAGGGGTGGGTTTGAGGCAGAGGCTGCAGAGCCTCGGGCAGAAGCAGCTGGAGGAGGTCCCAGACAGCCCCCCGGCCTCTGCAACAGAAATGTGGGGTGCCTTTGAAGTTACCACAGCTCAGGTGGAAACCCCTCAGAGCGGCCCTAGGAGGAAGTCATTTGTTTTCAAACAAAGGGGAAAATTCTTCAGGACCCTGGTGTTTCCACTAAAACAAATCTCTGAAAAGTTATTTTCTGGAGGATCAGGGCCCAGCTGTTCTCCATCTCCACAAGGTTGGGAAGAGAGGAAATGGGCTGCCCTACTGCATGCAGCAGGAGAGATGGAGGCTAGATGGAAAGAAGAATGTGAGACGGGCAAGGGCCTTGGCATGGCGACCAGGAAGACCCTGTGGCTGCGTTCAGAAGCAGGGAGATGGACAACACAGCTTTCCAAGGCCTGTTCTGTGCTCCTGTTGAAAATAGCAAAGCCACCACCGCTTCACGCTGACCCGGAGCTTGCTCACCGCGGAACTCAGAATGAAAGCTGGGGCGGACGTCAGCCCATCTCCTCTTCTCTCCCCAGTTCAGGCAGAACCATGTCCAAAAGCCTCCACGGAGTGAGAATCTTGTTTATTTTTAAAAGACTTTACCCAGTAGTGGACATCTGTCGGTTTTCCTTCTGTTTTGACCACTCTACCTCTTAGTCCCATTTCTTGTATAGGAGTTCCTCATGGTGTGGATCATAGAGAGTGGCAGAACCTTCCTCTCTTCCTCTCTCTCTCTCTTTTTTTTTGGGCCACATCACAGGGCTTTCGGGATCTTAATGACCAGCGATCAAACTCCGGCCCCCCGGCAGTAGGAGCACCGAGCCCTAACAACTGGACTGCCAGAGAATTCCCTCCCTCTCATTTCTGAGGCTGAGAAGTTGGGTCCCTTTCCAGGCTAGACCACTGGACTCCCATGCTGTGGACGAAGCTTGTCTTGGCTTCATTCCAGTGTCTCACCCGTGGAAGGTAAGTTCCAGGTGAAGGACGTGCATGGTGCAGTTGGTTCTATCCAACACCATTCAGGAGGTGATAACAGGACAAATAACCACACAGAGTGCCCATCTGTGTGGGTGCACCTAACATTGGGTTCAGGTTTGAAGGCTGAGTAGATCCCATCAACCAGCCCTGTGCACATAGATAAATAGTAAAGGCCTGAACAAGGCCTGTGGGCAGCCGGCCAGGGTGGAGGGAGCTAGGGCTGGTGCTCTTTCATGAAAACCATGGAGTCTTGTGACACAAATTGATGGTTTCACAGCCAGAGCTGGATGCAGGTCTAGCTGAGTGATCTTGGGCAAGACTCAGCTTCTCCGAGCCTCAGTTTCCTCATCTGTAAACCAGGAGCCCTTACAGGATTGTTGTGCAGATCAAATGAGGCTCAGTGCATGGCATATAGTAGGTGCTCAATAAGTGGCAAGCTCTCTGCCAGCTAGAGGGACATCTAGGGGGAGACGAAGACATGGTTTAGGGTTTATGGGGACTTCGTGGGATGTGACACCATAGCCTCCACCACGGATCCTCAAATGGAAAATGTGTGTCTCACAAATAGCAGATTCCTCCCCCGTTATCCTGTTTGCAGAGCCTAATGGAGGAGCTGGACTAACAGGGGTGTGCTTTAGTCTTTTACTTTTTAATTGGAGTATAATGGCTTTACGGTATTTTGTAAGTTTCTGCCACACAGCGAAGTGAAGCAGCCACATGCATATACACATCCCCTCCCTCTTGGACCTTCCTCCCCGATCCCACCCAACTAGGCCATCACAGAGCACCTAGCTGAGCTCCCTGGGCTATACAGCAGGTTCCTGCTAGCTATGTATTTTACACATGGTAGTGTTTTTATGTCAAACCTAATCTCTCAATTCATCCCACCCTCCCCTTCCCCACTGTGTCCACACGTCCGTTCTCTACGTCTGCCTTTCTATTCCTGCCTTGCAAATAGGTTCAGCTGTACCATTTTTCTAGATTCTACCCATATGCATTAATATACGATATTTGTTTTTCTCTTTCTGACTTAGTTCACTCTGCATGACAGACTCTAGGTCCATCCACATCTCTACGAATGACCCAGTTTCATTTCTTTTTACGGCTGAGTACTATTCCACTACATACATGTACCACATCTTTTTTATCCATTCATCTGTCGATGGGCATTTCATTCATGCCCCCACCCCAGATCCCTGTCCTGTGCTCTGGGGCCACAGCTGACCTGCATGCACTGCATCACCCAGGCCCCCTTGGCTGCTCTGGCTCCTGGGTTTGGCCAATTCCAGCCTGGCTCCAGCTCTCACCAGGCTCCGAGAACACAATTCCCTTCAGGCCAAGGGGTGGATACAGTTTTCTGTTGTTGCTGATCTCTGGGGCTTTGGTTTCCCATGGTGGATCATATTTCTGTACATGGTCCCTCTGTTAAAATTCTCCTTGGGATCTCATCTGAGTGTGCTTTCTCTTTCCTGCTGGGAGACCAAAAAAGAATGTGACTGGACCCAGGAAGAGTCAATCTAGGAAGGCTTCCCGAAGGAGGGTGTCTCTTGCCCAGGGTTTTGGAGGAGAGACACAGTAGGTTGATAGAGATGTAGAATAGAAGGCTGCTATTCCCGTAAGGGAGACTGGAGTCAACAAATGCTTAGGAGTTAGAATCTGCATGGGCTCTTCATGGGGATGGCGAAAGTCCTCAGCAATAGGACATCCCTTCAGAGTCAGAAAGGGAGAGAACAATGATACTAAATAAAGAAAACAGTTGTCCTTTAGTTATTGTCTACTATGTGACAAGCATTCACCACTGTGTGACAGGTATAGTATCAGTATTTTACAGATGAGAAATGAAGGTTGAGAGTCAGTAACTTGCCCAAGGTCACAATACACAGTGGAGTTGAGATTCATAAGGACTGCTTGGTACCCAAGCAAGGCTGCCCAATGGTCCCAGGCTGCCTGGGGCTGAGGGCTTTCCTGGGATGCGGGACCCTCAGTGCTGATTTTGAGTTAATGGCAGGATCTATTGGGTAGCAGTGGAGAGTTAGTGAAAGTGGGCAAGAACAGCCATCCCTGTCATAAATAAAGTTAATTTTCTTACCTCAAAAGACCCACTAAAATTGATTGGTAAAAGAGGAAGCACCTGAGGGAGAAAGAAAGCTGGAGAAGAAAAACTACTGATTCAAATCTTAGGGCAGCAGGGAGGTGGTACCATCAATCCAAACGGAAGACTCTCCAACAACATTTCTATTTGTCTTGAGAATGTGACATTGTTCTTCCCTCCGACAGACTTAACCTTTGCAATTCTTTTTTGGCTCCAACTAATAATAAAGGGAGGGTGCATTCTTTAAAATCACAGGGAACCATGGGCAGAAGGCCCAGGGGAGAAAAATGGTGGTGTCTGGATTCTGTGGGCTTTGAAGGAGAGGTAAGCCTCATGACAAGGCAGAGTACAGCTTTCAGGTCTCTGGAAATATGAACACTGCCATCCCATAAGCCTGCCATTAACTCAAAATCAGCAGGTGAGTGTGGGATGGATGGCATTGTCTTTGTGGCTCCAGGATCATCCCAGATCCAGCCAAGATGCCCCATCATAACAACAGCAATGAAACAATCGTATATGGGGCTCCTGTTACCTTTGCTCCAGGTGTGTCATAGGCATTATTTTAAATGCTCGGAAAAACTTCGGAGAAGGTGTTATTAATCCAATTTGCAAGATGAGGAAACCGAGGAAGAGAGAATTCAAGGAAGTTCTCCAGGGACCTCTAGTGTGACATGGGCCGGTATGGGCTCCACACTGACCTTCCTCTGGTGTCAGATGCTGAACCAGGCTCTAGCTGCCCAGCATCTGAGTGCCCAGGGCTCTGGTGATGGCTGATCATGTTCAGTAAACATTCATGAGTCCTAGAGTATTCCACCGATGGGAGGATGGGCTCCTGGAGTTGCTAAAGAACTCGGGCAGGTTTTTCAGTTCCTCAGAACCCCCATGGTGCCTGCCTCACGTTCCTCTAGCTTCCGTGCATTTGCACATGCTGTGGCCCTGCTAGAATGGCCTTCCTTTGTGTGACCATCTGGATAGCCTCTACCCATCATTCAAGAATCAGCTCAAGCACTGCCTCCATGGATAAGGCTTTCCCACCTCCCTGCCCCCCAGTCTGGGTGAGGTCTGCCCTTCTGGGGTCTCTTCTTATCCCATTTGGACTGTGACCCCCAAAGCTGATTATTCAATAATCTCGTAGTGACTTTTCTGCCAACTCCTCCCCCCAACCCCAGACTGTGAGCTCCTTTAGGGGTGTGATGATGGTCTCTTTGATTGGTGCAAGGGGGATATTCAACACTGTTTGTTGAGTGAATAAGTGACAGAGGCCAGAGTATCCCAGGAGCTCTAGCTGGGGTGTGTTGATTTCCATTGCTTCTGGTAGCAGCTGGAAGGCCCTCCACAGCATATTCCGTTTGCTTTATGCTAGATTTCCCCACACAAGCTCCTGGGAATCATGCCTTGCGGACGTGCAGTGAGATGCTTTCTCTATTTTGGTGCAGTTTTTCACCAGTCTGTGCCAAGACTAGGTACTGTTCTTGTGTGCTCTTAATTCATGGTGGCGATTTTGGAAAGGAGGGATGGACGAGCCACCATAAAAATGTATGCAGGGGTGGCTGCCATCTCATTTTATCAGTCTCCTGAGATTTCATTCAAGAGACCTCTAAGGGCAGGCAGAACTTAGACTCAAGCTTAGCTACAGAAAGTAGTTTTCACAAGACGCTTCTCTGAGGAAGGATCCAAGCTCTATAAATACGTTGCATGCCAAATCTGAAGGGAAGAGTTGATTTACAGATTTCCGTTTAGCCCAAAGTGGACCATCTGCTTGTGTAGAGAGGACTTTACCCCTGGGTCCCTCCGACGCAGTTGGCACCTCTGGGGCAGGGTAGGAGGAGTCAGAAGGCTGGGCTCCTGACATGCTCTACCACTTACCAGCTGGGCGGTGCCGGGCACGAGCAGAATCCTCTGGCTTTGGCATCTCTCAGAAGGTGATGGTGATAACGATGGCGATGGTAAACCTCTGCCAGCCTTTCTCGTAGATCTGCTATCTGGATTGAGTATGGCTCACATATACTTCTAGATGCAAATGAACACATTCTCATTTTATGGTTAAAATCAAAGCTGAAGAATGACCTGGACAGACAAATCTGCTTCTAACTCTTCTGTTCTGCAACGTAAGTGAGGTCCAGGGAAACGCTTTCACAGACCTCTCTGGAACACAGATATAACCTAATGCTGAGTCAGTCCATACCTGTGAGATGAGTTCCAGGGCAGGACCAAACCCCAGGTGGCGCTGATGGGAACCACTGAATGCCTGTCGAGCTGCACTTCCTACTTCAGTTACACAAATTACGTTAGGTGTTTGTTGGGCTTTGCATCTCAACCAGGAATATTCCCTTGTGAAAGTGCTACTTGAGTTCAACATGCTGGTGTCAGCAATGTAAATATGATCTGATTGATTAATGGCATTAATGACTGGTGATTAAGGCATAACCTGAAAGCTGGAAAAATCTCACAAACCTATAAACGGAAGGATTTCCTTGCATCTGATGGTTCTCCCTTGCCTGTGGACAGTAGCTGAGGGTCAGCTGCCCTCTGCAACGTGGATTATAAAAGAAATAAAATGCGCATGTCAATATAGTATTTAGAATCCGTTTATTGCACTTTCTTCCACTGAAAAAACTCTGAGTTTTGTCAACCTGAAATTCGTTCTTAATCTCTGATCTGAAGGTCATCTGTTGAGGAGAAACCCTCTCCCATGCTCGGTACAGGTGGTCTACTTCCTCAGGGTTCACTGTCTAGAAAATCCCGGGCTTCTCCTGCATTCAACCTTCTTTGATTATCGAAAACTTTCCTCTGCTGCCAACACTCAGGAACAATGTAATAAGTAACTTCCAATTAAAGTTTTCCAGATGTGGCAAAAATTGTAATGAATAAATAAGTAAAGACCACATAATGGAAGCCTATTAGCCAAGTGAATGTACTCTTTTAAGTCAAGCCAAATTTCTATACCACTTTTGTATTATCTCCCATCAGAAGAGAACACGCAATTACCAATTTTATCTTATCTCGGGCTTATTATTAAAGAGTAGTCAAGGAAACTTCATTCTCGAAGACATAATGTGATTTTTGATTAATAGGGGGATTCTTATGTGACAGGAATATTTCTCCTAGGCAGAGTCTGCCAGTGCCTTTCTGCCTGTAACTGGAAGCTACATCTCAGGTGGCACAACCATTCAACGATAGAAGCTATGTTTCTACGTGGGGATCAGATTCTTAAGATGAGAAGGGCAGGGAAGAAGTGGATGTTGGCTTTGCAGATACTGTTGTTTATTTAGCTGCTTCCAATCATAATATCAAAACCAACACTGATTCTTGTCCAAGGGTGAGAGGAGCAGCCCACAACTCGTGGCCTTCAGTCATTCCTTCCAGCCTCTGCAGGAAACCTGAGTGTTAAAGTTCTTCTACATCTGCCACTGTCTCTAGTGGGGTGGTCTAGGCACGTGCTGGGCACACGACAGGGATCTGTGAGTCGAATGACCCAAATGTCAGCACTGTCTCTCACCACCAACTGCACAGGAGAATGGTTTGAATTTGAATTCCAGCCCTTCCTGCCAGCTTTTCCTGGAAAGCTGCTGTAAGGAAGTCACCTGGGAACTTGCCCTTGGCTCTGAGTGGCCTGTGTTTATGCCAGTGACCTGGGGCGCAGTAGGTAGGGGACAAGAAGAGGGCTCTCCCAGTTGCCCTGCAGTCAGCACCCTCCTCTTTTCAGGACGTGGCAGGACCAGATGGTTTCCTTCGGAGCTGGCACTACTCCTGCCAGCTACGTGACACTGAGCAGGCATGCAAACCGGTCTGAGTCTCAGTTTCCTCAGCTGGAAACAGGGCTTCTACCTCCTTGGGGACTTACGAGGACTGAGGCAGTGCTTTAGCACATGAGTATCACCATGATGAAAATGAAGCTGTTGACCTAGCGGGTTGGGTTCCTTACACGGCTTAGTTCATGGGCTCCCTGTGGCTCTCCGTCCCTCCTTGAGGCTGCTCTGCTGGCCATGGTCACCTCCCGTCCCCAGGGTAGGTATGGTCAATCGAGGGGACCATACCTTTGACAAGCTGCTGGGATGGGATATAATTCTGTGGAGAAATTGTATTGTTTATCATTTGGAAGAATAACTCAAATGCCTAAAAGAGCACAAGCCCTTCCACCAGAAGTTTTCCTCCTATAAGCTGATCATAAAGGAAATAACTGAGCAAGCTTACAGGGTACAAGAATATGAATATTCACTGGAACACTGATTTCAAGAGCAAAAAATTGGAATAAAGTAGTAAGGGAGGGCTGCTGGTTATATACTGTGGTGCATCTAAATAGTGGGGTCCTATGAAGCTGATTAAAGATGATATTGTAGAAGAATATCTAATATTGTAGAAAGATGGCTATGATTTGGTAAGTGGAAACTCAGGTTATAAAGCAAAATACACAGTATGATTCTACTTTTGAAAAAAAATAAAAAACAACCTTAGGGATCTATACCAAAACAATAAGCATCAGTGTTTTAGGATAGTTGGTTCACGGGTTGTTTTATATTCCCTCTCTCTCTTTTGCTGATTTCTATGTTCTGATTTAAAAAAAATAATCAATAGAAATTACATGTGTAATTTTTTAAAAGTGAGAAAGTGTTATTTTGTTGAGTCTTTCTTTCAGATTGAACCTGTAGAACATCAAAGTCCCCAATGGCTGGCTGGGCTTGCTCTGGGCTGAGCGGGAGCCAGCATGGGAGGTGGGCTTTCAGGGGGCCTGAGGCCCTTTCAAATCCCCGCTCCCTCCTCATGCTGCCCCACCTCAGGACACTTTCCTGGAACAGAGCACCTCTCACAGGTGTTTTCAGTCTGTGGCCCCTTGGTGAGACAGCAGGGCAGACAGGTCATCTGGTCGACCCAGTCATCCTTGTGGACAGGGATAATTCATGTCTGGGACAAGATATGATGGGAAGAGCAGACAGAAACTGTGAGAAGAGAGGTCTGGGAGGGGAGGTGGAGGAGGGCAAGGAGAGCCTTGGGGCCTGAGGGTGAGGTTCCAGGATGGCTGGCCTCTTTACAGCTTTGCTACACAGTGTGGTGCCTTCCAGAAACAGAAGATGCTGTGGGTCACAAACAGGAAGGTGTGGGCTGGGCTGGCCCTGCCCTGGGAGGCACCCTGCACCACCCACTGCAGATGGGGACTTGGAAGGAGGAGAGATAAATACAGCTGGCTCCAAGGGGCAGGGGTAATTGGCTTCTTCCTTTCTAAGGCAGAATGCTATAACTGGAAGACCGCAAACACGGCCTGTGAAAACCAAGCCAACAAAGAGGGGGCATTTTTGGTCCCCGGGTGCTGGGCCTTTTCATTAGCCCCTGGGGCTGTGGTTTGGTCAGGCCTGGCTCCCTTCATCCCTGCTGAACGTGGCATGGAACACTGCCCTGCCTCATGTTGCCTGTGGGGTAGAGCCTGAGCGCTTCGTAGTGACCTGACTCAGCCGACCTCCCTAGTCTTGCCTGCTCCCAGCACACAGCCTCCTCCACCTTCTTGGAATTTAGCCTGGTCCCTTCATAATGTTTTCTGCAAATGCATAGGCTTTAGTCTGTGCTGTTCCCTTGGCCTGGAAACCCTTCTCCTTTTGCACACGTTGAGCTCTTCTTCATCTTTCAAGTGCCTGTTGGAATTTTTGATCAGGAAGCCTACCCTGATTCACTTCACCCCACAGAAACCATCCCTATGTGTTTCTTAAACACCTAGATGTTCAGCGATGTGGAGGAAGAGATGAAGAAGTAAATGTGTTGAGGTCTTTTTCCTTTGAGATTCCAGGCTGTGTTTGGAACTCCAAATATAAACCTCAGCCCTAAAAAGTACTTAACATTATATTATTTGGTTAATGATATTTTTACTTTATTTTAATATAGGTAATATATTCACATGGTTCAAAAATATAACGTAAGTAGAAGCTAATCAAATACAATATTCAGGGGAAAGTTGACATTTCAATCTATCCTCCAGACCTACCCCTCTCCCCAGCAGATAACCAGTGTTACCGATTTCTCCTGAATCCTTCCCGGCACATGAAAGCACGCACACACACACACAAACATACACAAACACACACACACACACACACACACACACACACACACACACACGCAGAGTTCCCCAGTTCTTAAACAAATGCGTCATGCTATACGCCCTATGTTGCACTTTGCTTTTTTACCCAACAAAATAAATATTTTACGGATTGGTCAATATCAGGTCCTCAAGATAATTTTTGTCATGTTTTCTCATTTCTAAAATTCCTTTGAATCAGTCTATCCTGCTTCCTTCAACTCATCTTCCGTTGATGGGTATTTAGGTGGTTTCCAGTTTTTTGCTCTTATAAACTGTATGCAACTTTCTATGCAGTCATTTCCTGGAACTATTAATATACATGTGTGAATGAATTGTAGGATAAATTCCTAGAAGTGGAATTCCTGGGTCAAAAGCATACAGGTAAGTCCCCTACATACGAACCTTCAAGTCGCAAACTTTCAAAGATGTGGACATGCCTTCATATGTCCAATCACATAAGTTAGTTCACGTGTCTGACATATATTGTCAGGTGTGTGCATCCTCTACAAGTGGTTGTGCTTTTGTGTACTTTACTGTACAGTACTGTATAGAGTACAGTAGTACAGTATCTTTATTTCAAGCCCAGGATGTCTGGAAGCAAGCGTAAAAGCAGCAGCGATGTAGCTGGTGCTGCTGAAGAACTGAAGAGGTTCATGACACAGGAAATAGCAAGGGGATTTTCTTTATTTGAGGAGGCACTGTTAGTTTTTGAGGTATAGGACCTGAATGTAGAACAGTACACGAAGTTTGCAGCAGCCGTTCAGAATGCGATCCAGTGCTACCCTGTCATCTATGCCGAGAAAAAAAGAGCTACTACCCAGACATCACTGGATCATTTTTTCAAGGGGGTAGATAAAATTGAATCCAGCAAGGAACCAGAACCTGTGCCATCCACGTCAGGCGTGAGTGACATTGCAGCCTGCCCTCCATCTCCTATTGCTGAGGATCCTTCAGCTCTACCATCTCCCACCACCTCTCCCTCCTCCAGTCAGTAACTCTTCTTGCCTGTTCACTCGATGCCAGCCCCTGGATGCCAGCTGTTGTACTGTACTACTGTACTTTTCAAGGTACTGTACTGTAAGCTTAACAATGTTTTCTTTATTCTTTGTGTTTGTTTTCTATGTATTATTTGTGTGAAAAGTGTTATAAACCTATTACAGTATAGTACTATAGAGCTGATTGTGTTAGTTGGGTACCTAGGCTAACTTTGTTAGACTTACGAACAAATTGGACTTATGAACGTGCTCTCAGAGCGGAACTCGTTCGTATGCAGGGGACTTACTGTATATTTTTAATTTAGATAGTTATTGCTGCATTGCCCTTCATGAGAGTTGTGATAAATTACACTCCCCATAGCAATATTTAATGTGGTCAATTAATGTCCATTGCTGACAACACTGCGAGCCACACAGAACGTGTCTGCTGGTCAGAGTTTCCCCAAAGGGTACCAGTTTGTAAACTCAGCTCCAATTTCTGCCAAAACCTGTAATGGACAAGAGGTGCTGGTCTCAGCATCCCCACCTTTAGGCAACCGCCCGGTCCACTCCTGGTGTTACTCTCCAGATGGCTGGTCTTGACCGCAGAGATGATTGGTTGAGGGCTGACACATGAGTCAAGCTGGACCAATTGGAGACCTTCCTGGGATTCCTACCGGAACCCAGCTAGGTCAATCACCCTTGCTCTACTGGGATCACAAGCCATAGGGACAAGGTGGGCTTGGGGTCTCCAGGGGCCAGTTAGGTACTACATGCAGAAAGTCTCTCTGCAAAGGACCGTAAGCCAAGGGCAACAGAGAGAAAGACTGAGGCCTGGTCATGCCCTTAGAGCCCCTGGATCCAGCACTGCCTGAAATTAACCACTCTGGACTTCCAGGTTACGTGACCTAATATGATTTTTGGGCCTTAATTTATGTCACTTGCAACTGAAAGAATTTTAATAGAGTGTTTTACATGTATGATTTCATTTAATTCTAATAGCAGCCTTATAAGACAGAATTTTTTTTTTTCCATTTTAGAGATGAAGGCATTGACCTTCAATGAATCTAAGAAATTTTCCAAAACTCACAAAACAACAAATAATGGAACTGGACTCTAATTCAGGTTGTCTAACTCCAACACCTATGATTTAAAATGTTGTCTGCACCGCTTCCAATAGTACCAACTTGTTTGGTCTAATGCATTCTTTTTGCTCCCTTCACTTTCTGACTTCTGTCTTCGCCCATAGAGCTAAGCCATGCATTTGGAACTGCATCAAGGTACAGGTTCAAGAAGCCTGCCCACCAGGGGTTCATACCCGTTTATGGGAAGCCAGCTGGCAAGATGTGGCAGGAGAGGATGTCATACAGCTTCCCTTCGAGGGAGCGGCAGATGGAGATGTAACCAGAGAAGGTGGTAGGTGTGGGGCTGTTGATGAGCCTGTCCTGTTAGTGGTCAATGCTGGGCCCAAGCCCTCCTCCTGTTACCAGAGAACAGTCACTCTGAAACACAGAGCATGCCATGCCAACATACTGGGTTGGCCAAAAATTTCGTTCATAACGTCTTCTGGCAAAACCCGAGTGAACTTTTCGGCCAGCCCAATACTTTCCGTGTGCAGGCTCTGCAGCAGTCAAAAAAGAAAGAGAGGTGGACAGGCCTCTGTCCCACCCCCTGCCCGTGTAGTGTGTTAATAGAAAATTCGAGGTACAGTAAGGCCAACAGGAACTGGAGATGATTGCCATTGAACAGATTGTTTGTAACTCATAGGTTCCAGGAGAAAGGGACATGCCACATGGGGAAGCACCAGGGTCAGTCAGGAGTCAGAGGGACAAAGGGGAAGATGTGAGTGAGATTGTGATTTGCATGGGAAGGAACGGCTGAGGAAGGGTCAGCAGGCTTTGATTGGCTAGTTTGAATAAGCTCAGTGGGCTCTGGGGCCCAGGGGCTGTCCCGAGTTGCCTGATACCTGGCCCTGAGGTATTAGGGTAGGTGGGGAGCGACCCCAAGTGTGAGAGCCCAATAAAGGAGGTGGTGGGGTGTGCGCTCTGGGCTGGTTGATTCCTATTTGAAAAGTGCCTTAATGATAGTAAAAAGTCTTTTACTATCATTAAGAAGTAGCTCACCCTGGAAGGAGGTGGAGAGGCTGTCTCTCCAAAGTCAGCAAGGACCAAGATGTCATCAGATACAGAAAATAAAAGCCATGGTCAGTGCATGATGTGACTAGGGATTGGTGCTCCGGATGGGGGTTTGGTTAGCTAACCAACAGTGTCCACACTAGTGTGTACTGTTTTGGTCCAACGATGCTACTTTCCTTTTCAAAGAAAATAATTGGGCAAATAAACAGAGATATGTGTACAAGAACTTTTATCAACGTGATGTTTATAATAAAAAGGAAAAAAGACTCTTACTGTACATCAATTAGCATACGGCTAACTAGTTCATCATTTATACTGTACAATGTATCATCACACAGTCATTGAGAATATTGATGTAAAGGCATATTTGTTGATATAAACACATGGTCACAATATGATACTGAGTGAAAAAAAGTTATAATCAATAAGTATGTGTGACTCTACTTTTGTTAAAAATATATGCCACCCAATGTTTACTTATATTTGCAGTGTATTTCTATTTTTTTGAAAAAAGATTGGAAGGAAATGTATCAAATTATTAACAACAGCTCTCTCTATAGAATAGGATTGTTGGTGGTCGAAACACATCTTTTTCTTTTTTTAAATCTGTATTATCTATGTTGTATTATATAATGGATTTTTATTACATTTGTAATTAGTAATATAAGTTTAGTAATAAAGAAACAACGTGTAGTCACTCTGCCTCTGCTGCCATGGAGAGAGTATTCCTTGGGTTATAAAACATTCACTTGCATGAATTTCATCCCATGAAAATAGTTGCATGTGGGGAAGAAATGACAGCTGCGCGAATACACACATTTCCCCTGTTTGTCTCTGGGACAATGTGGATTCTCAAAGCACCTACTCATGTTCCATAGCATAGCCTGTGTTTGATCCTTCTATCATGTTCTGGTAATGATTGGAAAACCACCATCTGAACCAAGGCTGCCAGTTTGTTTGATGTTCACAGAAGGAAAAGCATAGAGAATCCAGGGCAAACTTTGTGGTTCCTTAGACTTAGAGTAAAAGTGAGTGGTGAGGCTGCCAGCGCTGGTAAATATTGATAAAAATGTATCCTGAAGCATTTCTATTCATTTGAACTACATGAAATTGTCAATATTCTACCAACTTTGACCTACAAAACGATGATTTCTATAAGCTAGGCAAGGCTTCTCTGAACTAGATGATGAAGTAAATCAGACAACATCTGTTTGGGGCTTTTGCAAAATATTTTGTTTGAAGAAGGCTCTGAGGCTCAAAAACTACATGAAAAATCATGGAATAGGAGATCTCTATGGTCCTCTTTAAGTTGAAAATATTGTCCTTTCCTTCCCCACTCCTCCTGACTCACACTCCCTGGTGGCCCATCCACCACTGATATCCATCCAGAAGATGGTCTGCAGGTCCCACCTGCAGATGAGGGTCCTCCCACCTGCTCAGTGCCCAGAGCTCAACAACCAGTTCCCTGACTTTAACTTTAACCCTTGCCTCAGACTCCTCAGAATCTACATTCTCCTGGACATCTGGACCAAACCACCTCTTTTTATAAACTATGATTGGGTCACAACTTTGGCCTAAAGTATGTCAAATGAAGCTGTGATAGACTCTGTTCAAATATGACCCCATGGAAAGCTAACCCCATTTTATTCAATGGTTACCTGACTGCTCCCAGGGAGGGCAGATACAGACAGATTCATGGTGGTGGAGTCTCTCTAAGGACTGCGGCTCAGTCACGGGCCAGCTGGGGCTAAATGTACCATGCCAGTGATGGCCTCAGAGGCTGGGGATTGGAGGGAGCTCTATACAAGCTGGAAGGACTTAGCAATCATCATCGTCATCGTCATTGTCGTCATCGTCATGACCAAGATCGAAACTTCTTGGAGGAGGGAAATCTGGGGCTGTATATCTATATCTTAAAAGAGGAAACTGAACACACTTGGGTCTGAGCAAGATGTAAGGAGGGACTGGAGGAAAGGCCCCCAGGTGGAAGCTATGCAATGATGCATCATCAACTGAACAATGTGTTGGTTTCTAGAGGAGTTTCCATAGTAACCAAGTCCAAAGGCTGTGGAAGCAGCACCTGTCACCAGCCTCAACATGAAGAACCTGGAAAAGGGAGATAGTGAGGGAACACAGAGGTCAGGATGACCTAGTGACCAAGATAGGTCGAGACAGAGGGGCAACGAAGAAGAGACAGAGTCTCAAAGAGAGTGAAGATTGTTAGGAGGAGAGGAAAGGGGTGATGCCAGGTAGGAGTGGGGATTGAGACTGGGGGAGAGGGACCTCCATGCTATGGAGTTCCCAAGGTGCCTGCAGAGGCAGGTGACTCCCTCACTCCGACGTTTTGCAGGACACACCCTGGCAGATCTTGCCTCCCCTCGGAAAGCTCTGTGGGAAAAGCTGTGCTGTGATTAAGATCTTTTAATTAAGGAAGCCGTTTGCACAGGATGCAACAAGAGGCGGATGGAGAGTTTGCACAAATTGGATTTTTTTTCAGTTAACTAGAAAAATAATAAGAGGAACTCCTCTTTGTATAAATCAGGGGGCTATGTCATTTTGAAGGGAGCCATGTAGCTACCTGCGAATGAATTCATCCGCTCCTTCATTCACCCCCAGTACACATCTAATATCACTACTACTATAAATACCGCAAAATAAGCATGTACTGAATGCTTACTCTGTGTCAGGCACTGTGCTAACTGCATTGCATCAACTATGTCTTTCATTCCACTCAAGAAACCCACGAAGCACATGCTGTTACTCTCCCTTTTCTGCAGGTGAGAAAACTGCAGGCCTGTTGGATAGAAGATGGGGAAGCTAATCATGAGAGGGGAGGCAGGACAGGGGGTCATTTTGAGCTCCAATTCTTTTTCTTTTTATTGCTTCTCTCTCGTTCCCTTTCCTGTTTGAAGGATCCTGGCCATTTCCTTTCTGACTGCGCACATCTGCGTGAAGCTCCTGCTTCTGCTGCCTCTGTTGTCCCCAGGGACATGGTGCAGCATGTACTGAGGCTGTGTGGTGGCTGACTTCTACGTCCTGGACCCAGGCAGGTGCGAAGGCGCTCATGTCAGTCACCCCATCTGTTGCTTCCTTCAGTGTCCGTGCAGTCCTGAATTTGAACAGTCCCTGGGCTCTGGGGCTGACCCTGCGTCAAAGCTCTTGCCTCACCTGCGGTACTCCTGGTGCTGGTTTCATCCTCAGGTCTGAATTGTTTTCTTGGTTTTGGATGGTACACTGAGTGGCCTTGTTTCTTGTCTTAAGTCACCTAGTAATATCCAAGATTGACAGAAGGAACAGCTCCTGAGCTCCATAATCTTTGGCTGGGTGCCCACCTGCCTGGCTCTACCCCCAGAGTCAGTTTCCTGACCTCTGTTCCTCTACAGTCTATTGAGAACGTCAGGTCCTAGCACCAAACCCCATTCCATGTTTCCTATGCGTAGTCCAGCATCCCTTTCTTTGGGGGAACCCTCCTTCTCCTGTTCCACAGTATTCATGCCACTCTGCCCCAGTGGCCCAGGCTGGCCAGAGGACTCCACCTTCTCGGCCCCAGTGATTGGTTCCCGAAGGGCGTGTGACCCAAGCTGGATCAGTCAGAGTCACCAGAGCTTTCCTGACAGTCCTCGCAGGAATGAAGGATGTGTTCCTTCCCTTTAGGACCATGAGATCCTGCAGCCACGCAGAGAGGCTTTCTGAGAGTGAAGTGAGGCCAGCCAAGCGGCTCTGAGAGAGGCCGTGACCCAGAGACAGCCATTAGATCCCTAAATCCCTCTGTGCCTGAAGGGAGTATGTCCCTTGCACTTTCCGGCTTTGTGAGCCCAACATTCTGTTTTGTTTCTCTTAAATGAGTCTGAATTTAGATTTTGACGCTTGCAACTGAAAGAGTCCCGGGTATCACACTGTTTTTCTGTGAGATGGTCTTTATTTCTTAGACCCAAAACCCAGTTTTGGCAGAAGACAGCAGAACGGGCATGGCACGAGTCTTGTAATTTGCCGTGGTGTCTCCTTGTGGCTTTTGTTTGCTTTTTGTTTAAAATGTTTTCATTTTGCTTTTACACCTGAATGGTAGGTTGGCTCTATGCAATTTTTTTTTTTTTACTTTTTCTTAAGTAAAATTTCAAACATATATAAAAATAGAATAACATCTCAGCTTCCTGGAAGCCAATTCAGAACGGAAATGTGACGGCTCTCTTAGTCTTATAGTCAGGAAGAGTAGGTGTCGGTAAGGAGTGTCAACAATTTTTACTTTCTTAGCATTAAATTTTGTAAGGTCTTTCTCACAGAACATTTTATGGGATGGATACCAAATGATGAAATGGGCAATTTCCTCAGTAGCCGTTATTTTACAAATAAAATATAATTGCTGAGCCTCTTCATTCTGGATTACAGCTTAGGACACTTAAAAACATAGATTAACATCATAAACTCTTGTGTCCCTCGGTATTTTAAAGATTTCTATTAGCATGGAATTCTTTTTTTTTTTTTTTTTTTTTTGCGGTACGCGGGCCTCTCACTGCTGTGGCCCCTCCTGTCGCGGAGCGCAGGCTCAGCGACCATGGCTCATGGGCCCCAGCCGCTCTGCGGCATGTGGGCATGTGGGATCTTCCCGGACCGGGGCACGAACCCGTGTCCCCTGCATCGGCAGGCGGACTCTCAACCACTGTGCCACCAGGGAAGCCCAGCATGGAATTCTTAATTTCATTTGAGAGACAGTTCTTGAGCTCCTGTTACATGACAGGAGCTGGAGACACAGCAGTGACAAGACCCAGGGTTTCCTCTGCAGGTGATTGTATTCTGGTGGGGAAGATGGACGTAAGCAAGTTTACAAATGCGCACAGAGGCCATTTCAGAGAACAATAAATGGTGGGAAGAAGAGAAGTCAGAGCCCTAAGTGGATAGTGAGGGAAAGCTCCTCTGTGGAGAAGGCATCTGAACAGAGTCCTGAATGATAAGAGGGCATCCTGGCATGTGATGACCTGGTAGGAGACTTCCTGGCAGTCTCAGCAGTGTGTGCAAAATCTCTGATGTGCAAGAAGGCATATGAGTGGAGCAGAGTGGTAAGGGGTCGGCCTAAGTTAAAGGATGCACAAGGTGGAAACCAACCTGGAGTCAGTACTAAGATCTCAGGCCAGGGCTGCACGTCTGGTGATATAGGTTGTGCACTGCATAATTCTAGGGCGAGCCATTCACGCACAGCAGGGTTTGGCAAACTTTCTGTCAAGGGCCAGATTGTAAGTATTTTAGGTTTTGTGGGCCAGATGGTCTCTGTCACAACTACTCAGTTCTGCCATTGTCACACCAAAGCAACCGCAGACAATATGTAAATGAATGGGCATGGTGATGTTCCAACAAAACTTTATGGACACTGAATTTGAATTTCAAAATTAAAATTAAAACAATTAAGATGAATCATCTTTTGATATTTTCTCAACCCTTGAAAACTGTAAAACCCATTCTAGCTTGCGGGCTGTATAACAGGCAGCAGGCTGGATGGAGTCCACAGGCTGCGGGTTGGCTGACCCTGACATAAACCGTGTAGTGGCCTGGTCATCTGAATGTCCCTGTGTCCCTTCTTCACTGTCTCTGCTCACACGTGACTCCTACCTGGAGGGTCTACTCTCTTCCATGGCCTCCATTCACTGGGCAACAGGTGCAAGCTAGGTGTGGAAGTTATAAAGATGATTAAGACGTGTTCCTCGCTGGAAGGAAGCTCCCAAATGGTTCATCCCTCCAGGGTCAGGCCAAGCCCCTCCTGACAGTGAAGATCCCCAGGTCCCCCTACCCAATAGCACATCCTCCCTGCCCTGAGCTCCTGGAATCTTTCCTGTCTGCTTGGCGTTTATTCCCACAATAGTTCTTGCTTAAGCTCTTTTGCTGGTCTTGAGTGCATGCCTTGCTTCCCACCTGGAGCCCAGTCCTTTCGGAGCAGACCTCCATCTTGGGGCCCCTAGCTGAGTGTGCTGCTGTTTCATGCCATTTGAATTGATGTTGAAAGAGCCCGATCTTATCAGGAAGAGTTGACCTCAAGTGATGGGTGGGGTTTAAGAAGGAAGAGAGAGGGTGGAGAGTTGGGGTGTGCACAGGTGCTCAGACTGGATTTAACTGGGATTAATTACTGCTAATTCTACTGTCTCATTTGTCTGCATTAGGCTGCCCCATAAATGGCTTTTTGTAATCTTTTAATGATGAAAGGATGCTGTTTATAGAAACAAGTACTCAGCTACTCTGCTATAATTGCTGTCTCCTTCCAGGCTACGCTCTGTAGTCACCTCTCAACGATCTCTGTAGGCTTCAATGCCTTGGCGATTTCTCAGTCTTGGCCTTGTCCGCTTCTCATTCAGTAGTTACTGTTTGACCTAAGAAAAAATAAAAATAACTACCTTAGTCTAAGCCATCGTCATCTCTTTCTTGGATTATTGCAGTATCTTGCTAATTGGTATCCTTGCTTTTGCCCAAAATATACTCTCAACTACGAAATCACTCTGATCCCTAAACATATGTCAGCTCAAGTAACACATCCATTCACCTCACCAATGACCTCCTCTCCCAACTGGAAAAAAAGTCCATGTTCTTGTAATGACTCAAAAGATCCCATGGGAGGGATTCTTAAACTTTGTTATGCCCTGGAACCCTCTGGAAGCATAGTGGAGCCTACAGATCCCTTCTTGGGATGTTTTAAAATGCATAAAATAAAATAAACAGGACTTCAAATGAAACCAGCTGTCATAGTCTTCTTGGGCTGCTATAACAACATACCCTAGGCTGGGTGGCTTAAACAACAGAAATGTATTTCTCACAGTTCGGGAGGGTGGAAGTCTGAGATCAGGATGGTCAGGCCCTCTTCCAGGGTTTCAGATGGCCTCCTTCTCGCTGTGTCCTCACATAGCCTTTCCTTGGAAATCTCTCTCTTCCTCTTCTGCTAAGGGTACTGATTTCACCATGAGGGTCCCATCCTCATGACCTAATTAGCTCCCAAGGGGCCCCCCTATCTCCAAATACTGTCACACTGGGGCTTAGGGCTTTAATATAGGAATTTTAGGAGGACATAACCTTTAGTCCATAACATCAATTGTAGTGGAACAGAGGTATCAAACTATTAAATAGCAAAATCGGAGATAGTGATATATGCACTTCATTATTAATGCAGTATATAATAAAAATACTTTAAAAAATATCAAAAAGTTAATTTTTGAAAGACACATTAGGGTGAAGGTTATAGTGGCCTAACTTGAATAAGAACCTTCAACCCTTGTTGGTCTCTGGCAAGACTACCATACATGTCCTGTTAGATGTGAAGATGCAGCTGTGATTCTTTTCCCAGCCCAGTTCGTGGACACACTGAGTGCTCTCTGTGGACCCTGCCCAATATGATCTAACCCTCTGCTTTTAGCCTCTCAGACCTCGTCCCTCACCTACTCGCCCCTCTCTCACTCTTCTCTAGCACACTGGCCTCGTTGCTGTTTCTTCAACACTTCAGGCACATTTCTGCCCCAGGACCTTTGAATCTGCTGTTGTCTCTACCTGGACTGCTCTTCTTGCCAATATCCTTATGGTTCACTCCTTTGCTTCTTCCAGAGTTTTCCTTAAATACCATCTTCTCATGAGTCCTTGTTTGAATATACCCCACCAAGCCTAGGCTCGCCACCCCCCTTCCTTACTGCATTTTTTTGTATTGCCAGCTAACCTACCCTATCTTTCCCCTGTCTATTACCTCTATTCTCTGTGTCCCTCAACTAGAATGTAAAATCCACATAGGTGGATATTTATCAGTTTTGTTCACTGTTGTACCCCCCAAGAGCCTAAAACACTGCTGGGTACAGAGTGGGCTCTCAATAAATATTTATTGATTGTATGCACAAACTAACACTATTGGCCTGAGCAAAACATAACCAAAACGGTAAGTCTGTCATCTAACTTCCTACCAAATTTTGGTGTCCTGAACTTATTTTCTCATCAGTCTTCACTACTACATTGGAAATGGGCTCCTAAGTGCTAATAAAACCTCCTTAAAGAATCCAGTGCTTTTGGGAGAAACGTCCAGTTAAAGGTAACATCAGATTATTGAGATGATGTATGGGGGCAGGAGCGGTGGAGTGGCCAATCCTAGGTCACCGTCCAGCTGTGTGACCCTGGGTGGGAATCTCACCTCTCTGAACCTCACTTCCTCATCTGTCAGAGAAGAAAGACTGTCTCTATGGATCCCCAAGGGCTGCTCTGAGCTTTAAATGAGATAATTCATGAACAAGGCAAAAGCAGCTTCAAGAAATAAATGATAGCTGTTGGCTGCACTTGTAATAAGTAGAGAAGAAGAAAGCAAAGGGTTCCAGGAAGTCTGCTGCTCTGCAGGAGACATTTGATGTCCCGGGGAAAAGCCAAAGTCTTGCTGAAGAGAACGTACTGTGCTGGAGTCACCCTCCCAGCCTCCCCCAAGTTCTGCTGTAGCCTTTCTGCACGGCCTGCCCCAGCTCTGGCCGCATTTGGATGCCTCTGGCTTTGAGAAAAGGCCTGTAAATCAGAGCTGAAGGGACGGGATGGAGAAACTCAGGCCAGGCCAGTATTCAAAAGACAGCAGGAAATGAATACATTATTGGAACACATGGCAAAGGGGACTTGAAATGTCTGGAGGGTGAGTCATCAGGTACGCTGAGCTCAGAGCAGCCGCTGGCTCACAGACCGACTGTGATTATTGGTAGACCAAGCTGTGAATAATACGGCGCGCGCTCCAGCCAATGGGACCCGTCTTCAGATTAGCTTCTGTTTCAAATTATCTGTTGCCTACCTCCTGTTTGTTAATGCAGATAATTGGAAGTTGAATGACTGTAAGTACATTATGTGCTAGTTTATTCACCAACTTTATTAATCTCCAACTATATGCAAAGTACTGAGTTAGACACTGGGGGCATACAAAATGAACAATATTTGAAAATGATATAGAATTTTAAAGTTCACAAAAATAGTCTCATGTTGTCTTCAGAACATAAAGGAGGTAGAAACTAACTTATTTTAGTGATTGATCTGTTGAATGATTGTTGACTCATTACATCATGCAATAAATACTTCCTGGGCGTCTACCATATGCCGCTAGACGTGGGAGTGGGTAATAAACACAACAAAGACCTGTCGACATTGGACTTGCACTCTACAGGAGAGACGAACATAAAAAAATAAGCAAATAAACATGTAGGATAGCGTCAGGAAGTGATAGCGCCAGGAAGGATGGAATCAGGCTGGGATGGTTGAGATAGAAGTGTTGGTAGAAAGAAGGTGACTCTGAGCACAGAGACCTGAACAGGGTGAGAGAATCAGCCAGGCACTTGTGTCGGGAGGAGCCGTGCTTCTGGAGTCCTCTCTGGAAACTGAACCACAGAAAAATGAAGTGACTTTCCCAGGACTATACAAGCTGATAGTGGCTGATCTGGGGAACTGCTCTGGCCTCAAGAATGTAACCTGTTCCACCTGGTTTAAAATACTGCTCTTGCCTTCAAGGAAACCTGCAGTCCAGTAGTCAGATGCAGCCTAGAGTCCCCTAATTATTCAGTAAAGAGCATGTGATGAATTCTACCGCAAAGTACATAGGTACACACACCTTAGGTAAATTCTGGCTGCTGCCCAAAGCAGTGACAGGGGAGGTAGTGAAATCGTGAATTAAGACCCTGTTGTTTACAGTTCTTTTCTTAAGATCAGTGGTTTATATCTACTCTTTCATCCTGGAGATTAGCATATGAAGGTGTTTGCTGAGTTTCATACCTTGAGGTGAGCTAATGCAAAACTCAGTAAAAGAAAATGTCTGTCATCTGCAAGTCCTCTTTTATATAAAGGCAGTAACAGTTTTCAGTCACAATTCTCTTCAGAAATAGAACTGTAAACTTTCATCTCTTACAAGAATTTGCTGCTCTTTCTGTCTTGCTAGCACGAGATGGAAATACATATTGAAGACCCGGCTTCTGAGGGAGAGGGACGTTTAGACGTGCTTCTCTCCCTCACTCCCAGTGCCCGGGTAAGGGAACTCAGCTGCCAGTTGCCGAAAGAAGGGCCGGGACCCTAAGGACAAAAAGAAGGGACCAAAAATCATTTTTGCTTTTCTTTGTGCTTTTGAAAAGTTTATCTGATACTTGAGTGTTCAGGGTTTTATTTGTCACCTCTTAAATGTCGTTTTTTTCTTCCTCTATGTTTAAAAGTGATGCATATTTATAATAGGGAGTTAGAAAAACACAGAAAAGTAAAAAGAATACAAATCTCACCCATAATCTCAAGACCCAGAGAAAACAACAAAATCATGGATTTTTTTCCTGATCCTTTTTGTACTGGGTATATATATATATATATATATATATATATATATATAGAGAGAGAGAGAGAGAGAGAGAGAGAGAGAGAGAGTTATTAATTATTGATATCTGATTATATTTATAATTGAGTTTCTTGTGTCTTAATTAGCAATATTATATTACATATATATTTATTCATATCACTGAAAACTCTTTATAAGCATCATAGAGAGTTTTTAAAGTTCTTCTATTTTGAAAATATTACATGTTTATTGTGGAAACTTAGGAATACACAAAAACATTTATTTTGTGTGCCAAAGGACACTAGCAACAAAGTGAAAAGGCAGCCCACAGAATGGGAGAAAATATTTGCAAGTCAACTATCTGGGATTGATACCTAGAATACATTAAAGAATTTCTGCAATTCAACAACAATAATAATATAAAAAACCCAATTAAAAAATAGGCAAAGAACTTGAATAGGTATTTCTCCAAAGAAGATACATAAGTGGCCAAGAAGCACATGAAAAGATGTTCAGTGTCACTAATCATTAGGGAAATGCAAATCAAAACAACAATTCACAGCTATTAGCGTGACTATTATCAAAAAAAAAAAAAAGGGAGAAAATTACGAGTGTTGGAGAGGATGGGGAGAAATTGGAATATTTTTGCATTGCTATTGGGAATGTAAAATATTGCAGCTGCTATGGAAAGCAGTATGCTGGTTTCTCAAAAAAATTAAACATATAATTACCATACGATACGGCAATTCCACTTCTGGGACTATACCTAAAAGAAGCGAAGGCAGACACTTGCACAGATATTTGGTACACGCCTGTTCATAGCAGCATTACTTACAAGAGCCAAAAGGTGGAAAGGATGCAAGTAGCCATCGATGGATGAATGGATAAACAAAATGTGGTATGAACTGTTAAAAGATACACCGAGGCATATTAAAATTTTTGAGATTATTTGAGCAAAAGTCGATTCAGATCAAGCAGCACCAAACTTTAAGTGGTTAGGAGTGCTCTACCAGCAGCAGCTAGGGGAAATGCTTTTATAGAGAAAAGGAGGAAGCAAAGCAAAGAAATTATTTGATTGGCTATAGCTTAAAGCCTAGTTGACTGTTTGTGACTGACTGTCCTTAGGTTTCAATTTCAAAACCTTGAGGTGTTTATGGGCTCAGATTTTGGTTTGCTTATGTAGGCTACCATGGATTAGGGCCGCTTCAGTCTAATGGCCCTTTGTTTAATTAATTTAACAATACATACAACGGAATACTATTCAGCCTTAAAAATGAGTGCAATTTTGGTTGCTAAAGATAAATGATTCTGACAGTTGCTAAAATGGTAAAAAGTACTTTTTCAAGATTGTTGCCATTGGTGTCAAGACTATCACAATGGGGGAGAGAGAGAGGGCTCAACTCCAGATATGACAAAGTCAGCTGGGGATTTACAACCAACAAGCAGGGTGAGGGGGTCAGTGGATGGGAAATTCCTAAGAGGAGATGTTAAGGTTAGGGGGCTTGTTGCTAAACTGACTTAACAGAATTCTTGCAAAAACTGGATGATGCAGGACCAGCAAGGATAGGGACCAAGGTAAAGGTCCTAGTTGAGAAGAGGGTTCAGAAGAACACTTGAAGACAGAGGTAGTGAAAGTGTGAAATAAGCCAGACAGAAAAGAACAGATATTGTATGAGTCCACTTAGATGAGGATCTTAGAACAGTCACATTCATAGAGACAGAAATAGAGTGATGGTTGCCAGGGGCTGTGGGGGGGAGTGGGAAAGAGGAGTTACTATTTACTGAGTACAGAGTTAGCTTCAGTTTGGGAAGATAAAAGAGTTCTGGAAAAGAATGGTAGAAACGGCTACACAACAATGTGAATTGTATTTCATGCCAAAGTAAACTTAAAAATGATTCAAATGGTAAATTTTATGTTTTGTATATTTTACTATAATTAAAAAATCAGTACCAGGGACTTTACTGGTTGTCCAGTGGTTAAGAATCCACCTTCCAATGCTAAGGATCGATCCCTGGTCGGGGAACTAAGATCCCACATGCCGCGGGGCAACTAAGACCGCACGCCACAACTACTGAGCCTGCACGCTCTGGAGCCCACACACCACAACTAGAGAGAAGCCTGCACACTGCAACTAGAGAAGCCTGCATGCCACAACGAAGAGCCCGCGTGCTGCAACAAAAGATCCTGCATGCTGCAACTAAGACCCGATCTAGCCAAATAAATAAATATTAAAAAATGATCAGTACCAATAAAAATCACCTGTCTTTCTACTACTCAGAGATAATATCTATTAACATTGTGGTATATTCCCTTCTCATCCTATTTATATCAATTTATACGCTAGCTATTCGTACAGATAGGTGTGTGTGTATATATATATATATATATATATATATAATATGTTTAATATTACATAGTCAAACTCATACTAAATATATGATTTTACATATTTAAAAAACATCACTTTAACCATTTACTGGCCAAAAGAGTCTTTTTAAACGTCATTTAAAATCATTGACTTGACTATATGACTTGACTATAAAAGTTTTCACCTATAACCTATTTCTTGAAATTTATGTTATTTCTACTTTTTCACTATTATACATAATTCTGCAATGAACATCTTCACGTATGAGGCTTCTCCCCTTGCATTTCAGATTAGTTCCTTGATTTGTCTTTCTAAACTAAAGTCAGAAGGTGACTTTAGTTTGTCATCTTCTGACTTTAAAATCTGATTTGAAATCAAATTTTAAAATCCTTGAGTCAAATTATTAAGGTGTACCCCTTCCTTCCTTCCTCCCTCCCTCCCTCCCTTCCTTCCTTCCTTCCTTCTTTCCTTTTCTCTTCTCTTCTTTTTTCTACCTATTTCTTTGGGGGATTGCGGCAGGCAGAATTCTAAACAGGTCCCAAGATTCCTGACCCGTGGCATACACACAACTTCTCTCAGTTATTCAACCAAACACTAATCTAGATCCTGCTATGAAGAGATTTTGCAAATGTAATTAAGATCCCACATCAGTTGACCTTAAAATATGGAGATAATCTGGGTGGGCATGACCTAATCAGATGACCCTTTAAATCTGGGTCCAGAGGTCAGAAACAGAAGGGTTTGAGATTCAGAGCGTGGAGGGTTAGACCCAGGTGAAGTGTTCCATTGCTAGAAGAGGGAGGGGATGTGTGGCAGAGAAAGTGCAGGGTGGTAGGTGGCTTCTGGAGCTAAGAATTGCCCCCAGCTGACAGCCAGCAAGGAAGTGCAGATGTCAGACTCACAACTGCAGGGAACGGAGCTCTGCCAATGACCTGAATGAGGCTGGAAATTCTTCCAGAGCCTCAGATGAGAACTCATTCCACAGACACCTTGATTTCAGCCTTGTGATAGACCCTGCAGAGGGTGCAGCCAGGCTGTGCCCAATCTGATCCATGGAGCTGTCCGTTAATAAATGGGCAATATTTTAAGCCAACAAATTTGTGGTAATTTGTTATGGATAATAAAAAACCAATACAGGGATGTACTTGTGTTTGTAAGGTATGTGGCCGTGTACATGTGTTGTGTGAGTGTGTGTGCGTGTATGGCGGGGCAGGGGGACGCACAGCTAGTTTGTTGAGTCTTAGGTTTCACATGGTCTACTATGATTTTATGGGTTGGTTATCTCTCTGCCGAGGTTTTTACAGGGACACTTTACATATATTTGCTTGTTTAATACCTCTGTTAGATATATGATTAGGCTCATTTTACAGATGAGGAAACTGAGGCACAGAGAGGTTAAATGAATTTGCCGTGGTAACACAGCTAGTAAGTGTCAGAGATGATCTTGGAACCCAGACCTGAGTATGCTAACACCCTCCCCTTTCTGTACCACATGGCTGTCAGCAATTTTGGGTAACTTCATTGTTGAATAACTTGGGTAATGGATTTCACTTATAAATCCAAAGAGGCCAGGGAGGAAGTCTGTAAATCAAGAAAGGAGGGAAAAATGAGGAGTCTAAATACAGTACGTCCCCTACATATGACTGAGTCCCGTTCTGAGAGCACATTCGTAAGTCCAACAAAGTTAGCTTAGGTACCCAAGTAACACAATCAGCTATATAGTACCGGACTGTAATAGGTTTATAATACTTTTCACACAAAGAATACATAAAAAACAAAGAATAAAGAAAACATTTTCAATCTTACAGTACAGTATCTTGAAAAGTGCAGTAGTAAAGTACAACAGCTGGCATCCAGGGGCTGGCATCGTGTGAACAGGCAAGAAGAGTTACTGACTGGAGGAGGGAGAGGAGGTGGGAGATGGTAGAGCTGAAGGGTCGTCACCAATAGGAGATGGAGGGCAAGCGGCAACGTCACTCACGCCTGACGCGGATGGCACAGGTTCTGGGCTTGAAATAAAGATACTGTACTACTGTACTCTATACAGTACTGTACAGTAAAGTACACAAAAGCACAACCACTTGTATAGGATGCACGCACGTGACAATGTACACCAGACACGTGAACTAACTTAAGTGACTGGGCATGTGAATTCACGCTCGCCTCTTTGAACGTTCACAACCTGAAGGTTCATACGTAGGGGACTTACCGTACTAGCTTCTTTCAAGGCCCAAGGTGTGTCCCACCTCCTTTGGGGGACACGGGCACCTCTGATCTCAGCCTCCCATGACCTCCCCATTTATCCCTTTGCTGTGGGTCCCTCCCATTTGGCTGGAGATGTTGCACCCTTGCTTTGTAGGTGCCCTGCTCCTGCAAATGACTGAGCAGGCTGTCAGCCTGTCTGGGGCCAGGGTTGGGTCTTACTCTTTTTTGAACCCATAGCATCCCAGCATCTTAAGAGCAGGGCCTAACATGATCCTACAGTGACTGATGCCAGGGAAACGTTGCTGAAGAAGAAAATGGATCAATGGCCTCTTCTAGAATCCTTAAGAAATGTCCCTACACTTCATGAGGAGGTACCACCTTCTTTAATAAAAGCAAACCTCACCACCTTCAATGCAGACACTCTCTTACTCAAAGCTCTACCTTTGTTTGGGAATCTTGAAGGCCTCAGGGAGCTCTGTTACTAGGTGCATAGTTCTGTGTGTGGTTATTCCCCCTTTGCCAACCCTCTCATGTAGAGCAGACTTGTTTGAAAGTTCCAGCTTGTCTCATCCAGGCTGGAGGATGGCAAGGGAAGACTGGCTTGCTGTTTCTTTGGTCATCCTGATCTGAGTTCATCTGGTTCACAGGACATGCCACTCTTCTGCAGAGATTTCTGCCCACCATCCAGGAGCACGCATAAGACCCTGTGACGTCTTGTCATCCAGGCCAAGAAAGAGAGGCAGACTCCTAAGTCCTGAGTCCTGCTGACTTAGGGCTGTTCCTATCATCTGGTTTTCTGTCTGAGGACAACTGCCTTTTCCTGTGACTCCAAGAATGCTTTCCCTGCCCCCTGGCAGGCTAGATTCCACCTCCATACACTGGTGTGCAGCTGCCAGCCCAGCCTGCATAGCATAACCGTGTTGCCATACAACCTATCCATCCCACAGTAAGTACGCTCATTCAGTAGAAAGGGAGGGATTATATCTTTGGAGCCAGGCTCAAGTCCAGTGGTGGGCTTCATCTTACAGAGTGATGGAATTAGAGGAGAGAGGTCCAGTGACTTAGAGGGCAGGTGACTGGGGAGATTTCCATGGTTCCCAAGATTGGGGTGAGCTCTCCAGACACAAGCAGCTGAGGTGGAGAGAAGGGCCGGGCACCACAGAGGGACACCCACCTGAGCACAAGTGCCTGTATTGTCTCAGCAATGGAGTCCAGGCAGGAGGCCTTGGGGAGGGCGGGAGAAAACCATAGCCTTAGTACTTCTGAGTGAGGGAGGAGAAAGATGCAGAAGAGAAGAAGATTTGGCAAGGCAGAGGGAGAAAGCAGAGCGGGTAAGTGGGACTTGCTCAGTGGAGCCGATTTGGAATCTTCCCTTTGTTTATGGAGCGAGAGTCCTGGAGATACACAATCTGAGCTCGGGAACCCTGGTGCGTGGAGGGGTTTGTCTAACATCTTGATCTACTTTCCTAAACTTTTTGGATGGAGAAAACCCCCAAGCCCCTGTGCCAAGCCATTTCCCCCTCTATTTGTTAAACCCATCTGCAGTTCAAGGGAAATCAGATTCATGTGTTTTCAATTCATTTACACTTAACTTATTAAAATATTGCTTTGTAAGAGCTATTTGATGTCCAGGAAGCCATTTGTGTCTCTTAAATAAATCTTTAAAGTTTCTTTTTCTTAGAAACAGGAAATTGCATTTTGCCAAATGCAAATTAACTTGCACCTCATCAAGTTCAACTTGAGCTCAAAACATATACTGCGTGAGGGTCGGGTGGGTTTCAAACTTGGCAAGCTATCTCAAGGTTTAATCGAAACCAAAAGACAGCAATTGGAGGCTCCAAGGACATTCCAAAGGATGGTATTATTGCAATCTGCCAGCGGAAAGTCAGATTCGCATGCAGCCTCATCTCAGTTACTCAGTGGTGGATTAACAGCTCTCCTTCCCCGCCCCTCCTTCCTCAACTCTCTTTGCCCCTGGCCGGATCAAGATGATAAAATTAAGGTGCAGGCATTTCCCCCGCCTCCTTGGTCAAGAGAACTGGGGTAAGCTAGGGTGGGGTCCAATGGGCTGAGTCTTTGGCTTCAGATTTTATCTGACTTTCTTTGTTCCCTGTGAGCTCCAGAACCAAGAGACTTCACCCTCACAGAGCCTAGACTTGGACTCAGACACACTCCATCCTCTCCTGGCACATGTGGAGCAGGGAGCACATTCCACATATGCAAAGGCCCTCTTCCCTGAAGTTTTTCAGACTTATTTTCTCCTCTGCACTGTCAGGGTGGGGCAGGGTGGGCAGGGACTATTAGCTTCATTTTACACAGGAGAAAGGGCGGGTCAGGGAGAGGTGAGGTGATTCACCCAAGGTCACTAGTGGAGCCAGGTCGTCTCCCTCTGAACCCAGAGACACCATCTCTGGTCCTTTACCTGTGCCAGGTGGAGGGAAGAGCCTCCCAGAACGGTCAGCCCAGGCCAATAAAATGCTAGGGAAGGAAACAACAGTTGCACCAGTGACGTGTGTGGTGTTCCACTGAGTTCCATCAGTACGTCTTGAACACTCAGCCTGTGCTTGGCTTTGTGCGAGGTCCGGGAAATGCAGACATGAACAGCACGTGGCCTCTGCCCCCAAGGCACCACAGCCCAGTGGGAGATAGGAGCACAAGTCAATGACTAGAACAGATTATGGTCAGCACCATTACTAAGGAGTGCACAGGGCATTCTAGAGGAACTCAGGAGGGGTGCTCAGCCCAGTCTGGAGGTTCTGGAAGGCTCCTGGGGGTGGAGGGAGGAGCTAAGTGCACGGAGGCACTAGGAGCAAGCAAAGTGCAGCCAGGGTGGGGGACATTCTAGACGGACAGAGCAGCAAGAGTGAAGGTGCAGGGCTGTAGGAACAGCACAGTGGATGTGGGGAATTCTAAGTAGTTTGGAATGATTAGAGCAAAACTGTACAAAAAGAGAAGTGGGTGGGCAGCAGCCAGACTGTACCAGTTCTTACCTGCCAGGCCAGGTGAAGGAGCCTGGATTTAACCCTGAGTCAGGGGTTCTCAACTTTTTCTTGATGCGCCCTTTGGAAATCTGATGCAATCTATGGACCTTCTCCTAAGAAAACTACGTGTATCTTCACGTACACAAAATTGTGACTGCCATCTGGAGGGAGTCACCTATCTTCTGAAGCCCAGGTTAAGAACCCTTTCTTCCTTTCTTAGGCAGCAGAGAATTGCTAACAAATGTCACGCAGGAGAGTGGCACGATTAGACTTGCATTTCAGAGTGACATTCTGCCTGTAAAACGGAGAACAGATTGGAAGGAAAGTAAGACTGGAGGTAGGGAGACTGGTTAGAATGTTGATGCAACAGTTGAAGAGAGAGAGAGATGGTGGAGACCTCAGAAAGACCAGAAGCCTCCCTGGAGAAAAGGCAGAGTAATGGCCATGGTCTTTGTTGCAGAGCTGATCCCTTTCTGATGGAGGGCTTGGTCTTGAAAACAAGTCTGAAAGGACATCTGAAGTCACCAGTGGGACCCGTAAGAGCTGGAGGATCCCAAATAAGCAGCAAGAGAAAGCAAAAGAGATGAAGAGAGAATAAAGTTGATTTAAGACTTGCGTGGTTCCTATTTTTTCCCAGTGAACGGTAATATGCTTGGATTGACTCATGGCTCCAAATTCTGGGTGAAATTTTTGCTTATCCGTTACTGTGCCAATCGGATGACATCTGTAGAACTTTTGTGTGTGGTATAGGTATTTCATGATTGAAGAGTAGGTTTTGACTTGGGATTTTAAAATAAACTTCAGTAATGTCAAAATGAGCATTTAAACTTGTAGTAATTTTGCCGGGGAGGAGAAGTTCTTTCATGGTGGTGGGTGAAGGCTATGTTTTCCCTGGTACTGAGGACCATAATTGATGATAGGCCCTAAATGCTGCCCTTAGGAAATTTCCATCACATTTGTGTAGAGACCATGCCCCTCCCAGCCAATGACCATGCATGGCGTGGCTCCTAATGTAATCCCATTCCAGTGAGACAACCATCTAAATGAGGAAATTCACATTGTTATATTATTGCTATCTAACCCTCAGAACCATTCAAGTTTGCCAACTGTCCCAGTAATGTCCTGTGTGGCAAAAGGGCTCAGCCCAGAACCACAGGTGCATTTAGTTGTCATGTCATTTTAGTTTTCTTCAGTTTGGGAAAGTTCCTTAGTCTTTCCTTGACTTTCATGGTCTTGATACTTTTGAAGAGTGTTGTCCATTTATTATTTTATAGAATGACCTATAATTTGGGTTTGGTGGAGGTGTCCTCAGTTACACAACTTTAGCAAGAATATCACAGAAGTGATGCTGTGCAAATTCCATTATATCCTCTCAGAGAGTGTTTCAATTTTCCTATCACTGATGATAACTTTAATCACTTGATTGAGATAGTGTCTGGAGACTTCTCTACTTCACATTTTTTTCTCTTTGTAGTTAATAAGTTTTGTAAAGAGGTACTTTGTACATAAATATTCCATTTCTCAGCAAAGTTTTGATGTATCCATTTATTTGTAGAGTATGAACTCATATATTCCTATTTTATTGAACAGGTTACCAGTATATATATGTAATATATAATAGGTTTCTATCTTTCTCTCTATCTCTCTCTCTCTAACTCTCTATCTATCAGTTGGTCTATTTATATTGATGCTTAAATTATCCTGAATTTGGCCATTTGGAATACTGCCAATCAATCTTTTGATATGACTTTATCAATCTTTGAGCAATTCTTTACTTTCTGGCACACACACACATACACACACACAATTCGTTCTTTCATGCTCCAGTTCTGAAATCAGCCACTTCTCTAAGAAGCCAGCTTCTTTTTACAGAGAATGTATTTAGAATCCAAGATTGGGTCTCTTGAGTTCTCATTGTTATTCAGTTGTTGCTGCTGTCCTGGTCTCGGTGGACAGAACTTGAGAATATGTGTATCTTTATTTTTGCAAATCATGAGTTCACCTCTGATTTCAGTCTAGCACTTTCTCTGACAGTGAGGATTCTCACTTCCATTATCCTCATAATATTTATGTATCTGATAAGTTCCTCTCTATATAATCAACCTCCTGTCACTGCTGCTCCTGTCCCTTGGCGTGGGCATTCTCATATCCCCACTTGCGCTCTACCACCTGCACTGTGCAGCCCTCCCCATGGATGTTGATTTCAGCTGCTCAGACTCCAACACTTCATGTGGGACCACCAAAGCCACCTTCCCTTCGTGAGAATGTCCTCCTCATACTGATCAGGGCCCTCTCTCATGCACATTGTATTAATTTTGTTTTGCTATTTTTTTTTTTTTTTGCGGTACGTGGGCCTCTCACTGTTGCGGCCTTTCCCGCTGTGGAGCACAGGCTCCGGACGCGCAGGCTCAGCGGCCATGGCTCACGGGCCCAGCCGCTCCGCGGCATGTGGGATCCTCCCGGACCGGGACACGAACGCGCATCCCCTGCATCGGCAGGCAGACCCTCAACCACTGTGCCACCAGAGAAGCCCTGTTTTGCTATTTTAACGAACTGCCACATACTTAATGACTTGAAACAACTCAAGTTTATTATCTTACAGTTCTGGAGATCAGAGGTCTAAAATGGATCCAGAAGATTACGTTCCTTCTGGAAGATCTAGAGGAGAATCCATTTCCTTGCTTTTTCTAGCTTCAGAGGCTGCACACAATTCTGGGCTCATGGTCTTTTCTTGATTTTTGAAGGTAGCAGTGTAGCATTTCCTCTCCTCTCTGACCTCTTCTTCTGTCTTCATTTCCTTTGTCTATACCTGACCCTTTTGCCTCCCTCTTACTTATAACCCTTGAGATTACACTGGGCCCACCTGGATAATCCACAATCATCCCCCCTTTTGTGATCCTTACTTCAATCACATCTGTGAAGTCCCTTTTTGTTCTGGGCATTAGGATGCAATATATTTGGAGGGGCTATTCTTCAGCCCACTACTGACCCTGTTCAGTCCCACTAAATGTTTTTTTTTTTAACATCTTTATTGGGGTATAATTGCTTTACAATGGTGTGTTAGTTTCTGCTTTATAACAAAGTGAATCAGTTATACATATACATATGTTCCAATATCTCTTCCCTCTTGCGTCTCCCTCCCTCCCACTAAATGGTTTTGGGGGTGAATTACTCAAGAAGAGAAGGGAAGAGAAAAGATGGGGAAGAGGAAGACTGGGCCACTTCACCTGTATTTGGTCGATGGTAACACTGAGGCTCAGATTTCACAGTTACCTAAGACCTCATAATTTGTGTTAGGGCCAAGACCCAAATTCAGACGGCTTGATTTCTAAGACACATGGAGTTCTTTTTCCCTTATTGTGTCACTTTCCCAGCTGTGTTCCCCTCACCTGATACCTCAGACCTGGAAGCTGGGTTCCCTCAACAATGCTCATGGACCCTGCATTTTCCTAGAAGGCTTATCAGAACGTTAGGCATAGTGGTGCCCCATCATCTGGACGTTCAGGTCTTGTATTGTGTCAACTGACAACATCATTTTCTCCATGGTTTCTAGATAAAAAGAGAAAAAAAAATCGAATTATTGACACTTTCCTGGGTCCCTCTGACCTTCTCCACAACTCCAACAGGAGATAGGAGTGACATCTGTCACTATCTCAGTAATCAAGCTATAATTTTTTTAACCTCTGTGGAAAAGAGAGGTTAGAGTGTGTAAATACAGAGTTGGTCCAGGTGAATATGACTATTTCCTTGCAGAGATAGTACAAGCAAAATCTTTAGGGCCTCATATACTAGCCAAAATAAACAAAGCACCAGCTTCCCCAGTGCCTGCCTGGGGTCAATGTGGATGCATCCCATTGGCCACATAAAGGAAATCAATGTTATCAGAGCATGTCAGCCCTTTTACCCTGAGGATATTCCCCCCATCCGCTGCCCTGGAATTCCACTATGTTTTCCGAATTGGGGATATCTGTGGCTAGAACAAGACCTTCTGTCATTTGGTTTCACCAGGAGGAAAGTGAATGACTAAGGTAAGAATGGAGAGGTATGAGGGTCAAAACGCTTCCCAGAAACTGTCCAGAAAAAAAAACCCAAAAACCTCTTCTATAAAGATTTAAATTCTAGTTTTGTTTTTCCCCAATTCCCTCAAAATCTGGGAAGATTCTAGTACATTTGTAATGTATTCTTTTATCTACTCACTCACCCATTCATTCAGTGAGGTTTATGGGTGATTAACTCTGAGCCAGGCACCATGCATGGTGTCAAGGGTTAGACTTGGGCAATGCTCTCCAGAAGCTCACAGGGCTTGGTCATGGGGAGCCATGGACTATTTGAATGCCTGGTGCTACTGCACATTTTGAGCTGAGTTCAGAATTCCCGGCACACGATTGATGCTCCATAAATGTTTGTTGAAGGAACAGACACAGTTCCTGCCCTAGAAACCAAGATGGAGTCTGGAGAAATAGTCAAGTAAAGAGTAGCGAGCCAGAGAATGAGGATTTCTACTCAAGAGAATCTCAAGGGTAGTTCCATCTTTTTTTTTTTAAACTCACACTTATCAATCTAAAAAGACATTCTCATTAAAAAAATCAAACAAACTTGGAAAGCATAGACAAATCTAAAGAAGACAAGTCCACTTATAATCCTGAGATAAAGGAAAGATCATGAATGGAGCTTCCAACCTGAAAATCCCATTTATTATCTGGGAAAGTTGATTAATTTTATTAGATGTACATTGAACACCTGGACTGGTTGGCCCAGCCACTGGAGGTTGTTTGGAGTCTTTTGTGATGAGGCATATGGGAAACACGGCATTGATGGGGGCAGCAGATCTCAGATGGGGCTGAGATGCCTAGTCCTGTGTGGGTGTCCCTGGAGGGTGTGGGCTGCATCCAGGTTCCAGCTCTGGGTTTCCTGCTCTCCCAGGGCTGGTATCTCTGAAGCAGCTGCTGGGCCACTGATGCTGACCACAAGGGCCTTCTGCCTGGATAAAGTCCTGTTCTCCCAACTGGCTCTGGCAGGTTTGATAAAGAGAGAGGGTTCAGGGTGGTCCTCCCTAGCCTGGTCCCCAGTTCCTGGAGCCTAGTGCCCCACCATCCTGTCTCTGGGATCTGTTCTGATAAAATCTGATATAATGTCAGGACACTCTGCTTTTGGGTTTTCCAAAATGAGATTCTGATCAGAAGAACCTAATGATCTACTGAATACAGACGACAGCCCTGGTGGATGGGTTTCTTGTTTACATCATGATAATGGGGGGGAAGACAAGGGAAACTAACAGCTACTGAAAGCACTCTGCTAGGCAGCTCCTTGTATCGTGCTTAATTTTGTCCTCACAGCAATCCTGCATGGCTGCTCTTATGTTCATTTTCACAAATGGTAACAGAGGCTCAGAGACGTTGTAATTTGCCTAAGGTAGCACAGTAGAAGGCAGAACCAGGATTTGAACCCACATCCCCTGACTCCTGTCCACACTCTTACTGACAGTGTGTCCTAGACTTAACCACACACATGGAGGCTTGTGAAAAGGAAGCAGAACCGAGTTTGCAGGATTGGTTACTGGTGGCATGGTCTTCAACCCACTAGCAACCGGAATTGGTCTCTACTCACTCCTGAGCATCCCAGAATTTATGGAAGTTTCTGGTCCCTCTCTTAACCCAGCCTTCTGCTCTGACCTTGACACAACTTCCTGACATCTTGGTAAAGTACGCTTTCCTTCTCCTGGTGGAATACTTCTTCAATCCCACTGCTACACTAGCATAAAGCCCTGGGGAGCAGCCCAGATCAGCCATTCTTTCTCAGCTGAGTCCCTGAGGACTGTGCCGTCTTACTGGTCTGTAGGGACCATCACTGCAGAGCAAAGTTTTTCACATGTATTTTATCCATAGGGTCCTTGTCCAGAGGGAAGCTGCCATGGAAGCCCAGGATGTGAAGCGGGTGAAAATGAATGTGATGGTCTGGTGGGCATGGACTGAGGACCTGGAGTTTGGTCCCACCCCTCTTTTTTTTGTTGTTTTGCGGTACACGGGCCTCTCACTGTTGTGGCCTCTCCCGTTGCGGAGCACAGGCTCCGGACGCGCAGGCTCAGCAGCCATGGCTCACGGCCCAGCCGCTCCGCGGCATGTGGGATCCTCCTGGACCGGGGCATGAACCTGTGTCCCCTGCATCGGCAGGTGGACTCTCAACCACTGCGCCACCAGGGAAGCCCCCACCCCTCTTCTTTCCTGCTCTCCCCTCTTCCAAACAGCAGGTCCTGAAGGAGCTCTTAGGACCTTTAGAGCTCAGCCACTCGATTTGCAGACACTGCCTCAGTGAATACATCCTGTCCCAGGAAGAGACTCCGAGCTCAGCATCCTGTTCGCCATCATCATCTGAGAGGGTTGGGAGTCGGGGCGAGAGGAGACCTAGACTGGCTATGTTTGAGGATCCCTGGAATGGTCTCTAGGGAAACCACATGTCCTCATTCCCCGGCACTTTGCTCACTGCTGCTCCCCCTACAATACCCTACAATATCCCTTCACGGTACTCAGACCCCTGACACATCATAAGTCTGGTGGCCAGTAGAGGCAGATGCAGACACTTGCCTGCCCCATTCCTCCATCCTGATGGATCTGCTTCTGTTTGATGCCAGCCGTGCCCTGTCCCTGGACCACTGACCTTGAACGCTAAACTTGTTTGTCCTCACTCGATTGTGGATACTTGGCTCTTCCGCACCCCAGCATTCTCCAAACCTGGCTGCCTCAAGAAGAGACTTTGTTCTATCTCCGGCTATTCCACCTCAAGTCTCATGTCCCCCACCTTGCTCAGCATAAATAGAAACCCACTGCTTCTCAACTCAGCTCTGAGAGGAGGCTGGAATTGTCCAAAAGGGGCTTTACTAAGATGCCGTAGCAAAACAAAAAGGAAACAAAGAAATCGCAGCGGCACAGAATGATTGAGTTCAGCAAGCTCAAATTCCTTATTCTAATTCTTCCCACAGAGTGGCTTGACTGGCGTGAATTCTGGGCTCACTGCCCTGGTTGCCTTTCCTCCCTCAACCCTGAGATGGCTTGGGCACTGCTGGGACGCTTGGTGGCATTCTCTTTCCTGGAAGTGATTTCTTCATCTTCTTTCTGCTCTGGCCCTGGGTCATCACCCCCAGCTCCAGGTCCAGCTGCTATTGCCGTTGCTGCCCTGATTGTCATGCATCCCCGTCTCTGGAAGGCATCTCCTTTCTGTGGCCCCAAGCAGTCTTCTCGTGGCTGCTGCTGACGTGCAGTTGTCTCCTCCACCCTCGCAGCCTCCCAGCCGGCAGGTGGCTTTCCTGGCTGCCCGGAGTCCTCCTCTTTCCTCTAACCCCAGCTCCCTCTTTTTTTTGCAGTACGCGGGCCTCTCACTGTTGTGGTCTCTCCCGTTGCAGAGCACAGGCTCCGGACGTGCAGGCTCAGCGGCCGTGGCTCACGGGCCCAGCTGCTCCACGGCATGTGGGATCTTCCCGGACCGGGGCACGAACCCGTGTCCCCTGCATCGGCAGGCGGACTCTCAACCACTGCCCCACCAGGGAAGCCCCCCACCTCCCTTTTGCTGTAAAAGCTTGCTCATCTAAAGAACATTCACTCACACACTTGGTGGGCTGTTTTAACCTTCTTGCTCTAGACTTTGTTTTTATACATTATAATTTTATTACCCTCTCCTTTAAACATTAGTACACTGTTTTGGAATTAGGTCATACAAAATAAAGTTGAGTCCATTTTTAAAACCAGTAAATAAAAAAAAAAGTTGACCACTTTGAAGCAATTCATACTACTGTTTGGTGTACCTCCTTTCCTATTTTTTTCTCTACATTCACATGCACACACAAATACGATTTTTTCCCCTAAAAATCTGGTATTATACTCTGTATCACTTATTTCACTTAATTTTTCCTGTTGTGTGTAGGTGATGTTCTGGTCGACCTCAGCTCCCTCACTATCTTCTAGGCCAGAAGTTCCCAATCATGCTTCTGCAGGACATTGGACTTCCCTAAGCTGAACCAAGATGCTGAACAGTGAAAACCCAGTAGTAACCATTTTTGATTCGGTTTGTAGAAAATTAAATGAATAAGTGTAATTTTTACCATTTGGATGGTCTGCCTTGACTTTTAATTAAAACATTAGTTCTACTACCACTTGGGTATACTATCCTTTCACTCAAAAAGATTGCTGGGTTAATACAAACTTATACTTAGTTATATTCAGTTCATCTGCTACTATTTCATAAGGTCCTGCCAAGAGCCCCATGACCTCCAGGGTCCCCGCTATCCTCCCACATTTGGGCTGCGCTGTGGGTCTAGGAGGCCGCTTTGGCATGAACACACAGTTTTCGCAGAGTTTTAGCTTGATCCAGCCACCAGGGAATGTGTGCCAAGGCCAAGGAGGGAGGGGAAGGTGATGGTACAACTGCTGAGCACTAAGGGCTCACCCCACTTTGTTGAGGGGCTGCTCCAGAGAAGCGGGGCAGAGAGAAGGGGAGGCATTTCTCCACCCGCAGGACAGAGGTGAGTCCAGGAGTGCAGCTGAGCAGGGAGCCTAAGCCCATCAGCTGAGAGAGCCTCTGCAGGACAGCAGAGGGCATGGGACCCAAGGGAGCGTTGACGTTGGTATCCTGGAGGGATTGATGGTGGAGTTCCAGACAGTGGACTGGATTAAAATAGGAACACAGGAGCATTGGTGATTTTCCCTGGGCCTCACAGAAAGAAACTGGGGTGAGTGGGAACTTTGGGAGGAAGTTGGGGCTCTGCAGGGGTACCATCTCTCATGTGATGACTCCTTTGTACCTATGTGCTATGGGCGGGTTGAGAATTCTTATATCTGCTGCCTATAGAAGCTCAAATAACTTCACCAGGATCTGGCCTTCTCAGCCCCATCTCTCAGCATCTCTCTCTTCTGTGTTGGCTCCACGACCACTGGGGCTAGGTTCCCCCTCAGCCTCAGAGGTGACTGCAGGAGCTCCAGACTTGATATCTTCTTGCTTCAAGCCCAGTGAGAGGGCACCTGCCTCTCTCCCAGCCAGCGCACCAGCCCCTTGACTGAATTCGTTCACCGCACGCCCCCATCCCCTGCCCAGGAGCAAGAGACACTGATTGGCTCAGGTTGGGCCCTGTGTTCCTTTCTGGAAACTGGGGTGGGCAAAACCATCCCAAACTGCTGGGCGGGGTGATTCCATGAGATCAATTGAGAGATCTAAGAAGTATGTATGGGAAGGTTAGGTGCTGCCAGGCAAAAAACAGTGCCCTAAAGTATCAAAAAATACTTAAGATGGATTATTGAATGTCTCTGAGAAACTCCTGAAGAAGAGAAAACTGAGGGAGGATAAAGTGACTGTTTTCACGTAGACGGAGGTCTTTGCAAGGAAGCCAGCCACTTATTCTAGCGGCTTAGGAGGGCAGAGCGGTCCCAGAACATCCTGAGCCCCCATCTCTGGGGGTGGAGATCAGTATTCCTTCTGTTAAGATTCCACATCCCAACAACAGTCACCAATTATGTAAAATATTTTTACTTAACGCAAGTAAATAACGTAATAAGTAACGTAAAATATTTTTACTTAACGCATGGATTTTTCACCAGAGACAGAAAGTGGGTGACTGAAATCATGTCTGGCAAGGGGTTAGACAAGAGGAATGGTTTTCAGCTATGAAATCTATGAGAAACAGAAAAAAAGGTGGCTGAGTCTTGGGCGTGTGTGTATGCGTGTGTGTGTGTATGTGCATGTGCGTACTTGTGTGTGAGGGTGCCTGCCTGGGCACTGGGGGAAAGGTTAGGGGAGAGGGGCGGAGTTCAAGTTGCCATGGAGACCCGAAGTTGCTCAGCCCCCATCCTGATCATACACTGGGGGCTGGTGCTTGAATGAAGGATGAATTTGCCTTGAGCCTCTCACAGCCGAGGAGCTTCATGAAGACCAATCAGAGCAGTGTGTTTGTGGTAGAAGCAGCTGGGGCAGGGAGGGGTTCGGGCTCCTGCTTTCTGGTTCAGGCAGTCCAACTGGCCTTCTCCTCTTCCTCCTTCTTCTGCAGGGCTTCTCTGTGAGGCTGTGGGAGGTGTCAAACACAGCTCCCATCCTGAGCGGGCAAGTGAGAAACAGTAACAGGTTTGATATTCACCTTGTCTCCTATCAGGCAGGTAACGCTTCCCGTCCTCCCAGGGATCACTCATTGTCGCTCTCACTCTCACTCTCTCTCTCTCTCTCTCTCTCTGCCTCTCTCTCCCCCTCTCTCTCTCAATCTCCTCAAATCCCCTATATTAAATTACTGTTGAAATGTTTCGAACTCTCAGCACCAGGGTCATATGACAGAACGCATGGGGGTTTGCTTTTTAATCTTGCCGGAAAGAGAGAAATGAAAATGACTTGCAGGATTTTGACACAACGATCAGACAAAAAAGATTTTTATCCCCACCCCTCCAATAAATAGGAACTTGTCAAATGCCATTATCAAATCATATAGATCAGAATTCGTCTCAGTTTTTTGTGTGTGGGGGTCTAAAAGCAATAAAGAGTTATAACCGCATTCCAAGTTATGTTTGACGACTCCATGACCAAAGATTTGTCTGTCCTGAAGGCTGACAGAGTTTGAGCTGATTTATCTCCTAGGACTGGAGGCCCCGTCCGTCACTGAGCCATAAAACACCGCATTGAACTCTGATGCTGATCACTCCATCTGAACTGGGCTTGGATTTTCTGAAGTGACCAGGTCTGGGGCTAAACCCTCAAGATTCCGAGAGGCAGGGGAGGAGGTGGGGGAATGGACTCCTTTTCCATTCCTGGTTTTCATTTGCATGGGAAAAAAATCTATTCTAATAAAGACCTCCACCTGCGCTGGGTGATGTTCAGGAACTATTTCCAGCCACTGTTTGTCCATTAGATAAATAAATTGCTGCTGTCTTTGATTTTTCATCAAGGGACTTTGACAGATCTCGGATGGGTGACTTCAGGTTTCAAGACTTCTTTGGGTTAGTTTGTCTTTGGGTGACTTGGCCATGAAGACAATGTTAAGTAAATAGTCTAGTTTCTTGACCCCAGGTGGAGAAAGCAATAGGGTTCACCCAGTGCCCCATCCCATCCACCATTTCACTGGTTCTTTTCTAATGAAGACAGATGCCCGGCAACTCTGGTTTATCCAGGTACTCAAAGGTGTAACTGACTTCCCAATTTATTAACAATGGTGATTAATTACCATGACAATTGGGAAAAACTGATTACCTTTGAATTTCTGATGAGGTAATCCTGACTCTTTCAAGCCCCGGTAATGAATCACCATCTTCCCTCCCTCTTCTGACCTAATTTTCCAAATCATGTACCTGTATAAAATATTGTGCAGAGGCGTGCACCTATTTATCTTACAGGAGTTCTCTCCTTCTGAATTCAAGGGAGAAGACAACCCCTCCAACTGGGAGGGAAAATTCATTCATGTTCTGGGTACAGAATTCACCAGAGTCCAATCTCTTAGATAATCGATCTGCACCGTGACAAGTCTGGGAGCAGCCATTCCCATCCTGCTGGCTGGGATGCTGGAGTTTGTACCTGATGGAAATGGAGAAATCTTTAGGGACAACTCGATTCCTCTTTCTTCTGTTAAAAGACAATACCTGAAACTTAGTCTTAGAAGGCTGGGGTTTCTTGTGATAATTCTTTAAGATTCATAATGTCTCAAACAAGAGGACATGATGGTCTCACACTTGTTGGCCTTGACTACCATGGGTCTCAGGATCCATGGTCAGTTACAAGAAAGTTGACATTTGCAAACCTATGCTCATTGTATTATTGAGACTCCCTGTCACAGGAATCTTTCCCCGTGGTACCCAGGGTGTTTTGATTAATCATACTATTTTGTCAGGAAAATGCAGCGGTGGGGTGGAGGTGGAGGTTAGAGGGGACACGCCACTACCCGCTTTCTGCTAATTACATATTAACTAACTCTCTTTTTATCTTTCTTCTAGCTCTGAGAAGCAGCCCTAACGCTGTCTCTCTGTTTTTAGAACCCTGGTTAAAAATACTCTAACATTTTTCCTGCTGATGGGAGCACCTCCCTCTCAGTTAACTCATGGCTATACATTTCCTGGACACATATTCTGGACAATCTTATTCCCTTTAATACATATTTGCTGAATATCCACTTTGCTGGGCACCAAGGACAACCAAAGATAAATAGGACACACAGTTGATGCCTCGAGAGAGTCTCTCTTTCACTTCGTTCTGATCAATGTCGGTGTGGTCCAGACCAGTACACTCCTATTCCATTTTCTTGTTTGACCAGACTCTTAGCCTAACCAGCTTTCTTGGTTTGGAATTCCCTCCAAGCAGACCCAGGGATAAATTGGAGGAGGAGGGGCAAGATGTGAGTAAGGAAGGGATAAAGCCCAGTGACACATATGTGGGAGAGGGGCACTCAAGTCCATGAAGTAACCTCTGCAAAACCATGGGGAACATGCCTCGGAATTGACCCAGGGGACATGGGGGGCTGGTCCCTTATCCCTTATCTAATGAATCTCATCGTCCTTGGTCCTTGGTGGAGTGTAGGCCCCTGCTCTTCTGACTACTTAGCCGAGCAAACTCTGAAGTGCCAGAGAAAGCCCTTGGGGTGGGGAGAGGAAGAGAGTCATGGACAAGAGAGCAGGTGACTGAGCACCACAGCTGTGGGAGTGTTAAGGGGCTATGGGGCCGTAACTCTACAGTGGCTCAAATGAGAGGAGAAGGATCATAGGTCAGTGTGAGATGATCATTAACCAAACAGGCAGCACTGTAGCCTGGGCCCCAAGGGGTCCAGAACAGGGCTAGTGGGAAGTGAGTTAGCTTGCTCCCCTTGCCTCTTCCCCTCATAACAGAATCCTTCTTTTCCTTTTGGGTCTGTTGGCTCCCTGCCCTGGTAGAAAGTTTTCAACCGCATGACCTTACCTAATAACTCAGGTTAGCCAATCAGGATCCTTTTTGGGAATTTACCTGGATATGTGAAGAGAGTCTGTCTTCAAAGGGATTTCTAAGTCTGGATTGATGGTGGCCTTTTTCTACCATGTTTGAAAGTAAAGCCAATATGCTGGAGAGCATAGCATTAGGAGAGGATGGAGAGAGATAACAGGAGAGAGAGAACTGGGACATGTCACTTGAACTACAGGATCCGTATCTGAAGTATCAATTCCCAAGGAAGACTTCTCTGACCCCTCACTCCCACCCCAAGCTGGTGGAGGCTGCCTTCCTCAGCTGTCCCGTAATACCATGTTAATAAACCTATGATTGTACTTACCATATTATACTGTAATTGGCCAACTGCCTAGAACAGTTTGACACTTGGGTGTTAATATTTGTTCCTCGAGTGGATGAGGGGCCATGTTGTCACTTTTCTGGTTATCCTTTCACAGGATTGTAAGAAGAGCATCCTTCCTGGAAGCTGCTGGACACTGCAGGATTCTTCATTGCTTGTTATTATCCCTCTTCATGGCTATATTTCACATTCCCATGGGGTCAGAGAACCATGCTGTGGCCCAACGATGGTTGGGTTGAGTCATCAAATGGAAGTACTTCTGAATGGCTCTTTGTAGAATTCCTTCATCCAACAGGCTCTTCTAAAGGAACAGATGAAAGGAAAGGAGGTTGTGAAGAACCTTACAATTCTTGTGTCAGCTAGAGGTCATCTAACCATTGAGAACCAAGGCACACAAGATTCAGCCTTCTCTCTACATTGGTCATCTTCACTTAAGTGAGAAGAGAGGCCTCTGCAAGCCTATGGTGGAGGCTCGTGCTGAGTGATGGGGTGTGCACCCGAGAAATTCTGACAGTCTGCTTGTTCACAACCCCCCTGCTTACCTCCTTCCAGTACTTAACACATTCTCCATGTATTATGCTTATTGGCTTCTTTATTGGTGTTTTCATCTTCTGTGTTAAAAATAAGTTCCATGAGGGCAGGGATGTTGATGTCTCTCTCCACCAGTGTACATCCAGGGCCGCACACTGCTTGGCACGCTACTTGTGCTCAACAAAAACGTGTCCAGTCAATGAACAGAATAGACACCAATTTGATTGTCAGTTGAGTCTCAAAGCCTTAGCCTTGGGGAGTTCATGGACAGAAGAGATCAGTGGAAGGAGGAGAAGAGGGCTTCCTGGAAGAGACTCCTGAGCTGGGATCTGAGCAAGTGGCTTTACCAGCTAGTGATCTGCTCCTTGTCAGGAGGGCTGATGGGGATGTCTCCTGAAAACTCACTCCTATTGCAGGAAAACTAACTGCTCCAGAAGAACCAATGGATGGTAGTTCAACAGACTCGTCTTCTTCTGGAAGCAAAGCTATCTGGGTTCTGACAATGTACAGTGTGTTTCCCTCCCTCCCTTTCTTCCTTCTTATCATACTAGAAGCTAGAAAACAACTTAGTTGTTGCCATTTCTTAACTCTTCTTATTCAGGAGAGTACTCATTAAAATAAGTTCCAAGCCGGCAGTGTCGGGCTTGTCCATTAACTACACTCTCTGACACTGAGACCTGGAACTTCTTTGAGTTGATCACTGAGTCCCTGGAAAATCAGATATTACTGGGAGATGTGACAATGACTCTGTGACCAGAAATAACTAGAAGAGAAACTCATCCTTTGACAGTCTGTTACACAAATTTTGCTCTCTTCCATGATTGGAGGAGGCAAGTAAAAATAAAGCTGGGGTAACTGTTAGACGGTCTAACCCATAAACATACCCAAAGTCACTAAAAAATTTAAGGTTGTGACTAATGGTTTTCCCAGTGGGAATCACAGGGTAACTCAGACTGAGAGTAGGAGGTGGGGGAAAGGCAGGGGACAAAGAAAAGAAATGAGAGGTATCTGATTATAACACAATAAAATGAAATTGTTTATTTCTAGAATCTATAATAAACCAATTAGACCCAAAGTAAATCAATAAACCAGTCTCTTTCTTCCTTTCTTGAGTTATCTGGGGATTTTTTATCCCCTTGGGAAATTTTGGCAAGGGGTAAGTGAGACTTTAATTGTTTAAAAGACAATTAAAAATATCAGAACTCATACATGCAAGGCAATCTTGGCCTAAAGTCATACAGGACTGCATACTCACCTGTGGATTCTTTTCTTTCCTCCCTCCCTCTCTCATTTCCATCCTTCCTTCTTTCCTTCCTTTTCTCCTAACAGAAATGTCTTGAGCCCTCCAAACCCTGGACCTTCCCTTCCTGTATTATTTTCCTACTGCCGTGTAACAAATTACCACAAACACAGTGACTTAAAACAACACACATTTACTATCTCAGTTTCTGTAGGTTAGAAGTCTGTGCATAGCACAGCTGGGTTCTTATTTAGGGTCTTGCCAGGCTGAAATCAAGGTGTCATCTCGATCTGTAGTCCCATCTGAGGCTCGGGGTTTTCTTCCACACTCAATTGTAGCTGGCAGAATTTAGTTTTCTGTGGTTGTAGGACTGAGACTCCCACTTTCTTCCTGGCTGGCATCCAGGGGCTGTTCTGAGCTCCTAGAGGCTACCTGCCAGCCCCTGCTATTTGACCTTCTCCACAATGTTTTCTTCTTTAAGACCAGCAAGAGAATCTCTCCTATCTGGAATCACACTGAGCTTTCTTCAAGGGCTCAACTAGAATAGAACCACCGAGGATAATCTCCCTATTGATTAACTCAAAGTCCACTGATTAGAAACTTATTTACATCTGCAAAATCTCTTCTGCCATATAATAACATCTTAGGAGTGATATCTAATTATATTCACAAGTCCCACTTAAGGGGAGGGGATTATACATGTAAGGTATGCATACCAGTTGGCTGGAATCTTGGGGCCCATCCTAGAATTCTGTCTATGCTATCTCCCTTCCCCAGACGTTTCCCTTAGGATCAAAAATGAATTTGTAATAAAATGGTGTTGCCTGCCTCTTGGGAGAGTACATTCACAAGACAACGAGAGGAGCTGGTCTAAGGGAGAGTTTCTCAACCAGGCTGATTTTGGTCCCAGGGAACATTTGGTAATGTCTGGAGATGTTTTTGGTTGTCACAGCTGGAAGGTAGATGCTACTGGCATCTACTGGACAGAGGCAAGGAACACTGCTAAATATCCTGCAATGCACATCCACCACCCCCCCATCCAGCAGTGAATTACCCAGCTCAAAATGTCACTAGTGCTGAGGCTGAGAAGCCCTGACCTGGGTATATAGGAATGGAGCTAAGAAGTTGGAATGGGGAAGGGGGAAGGGGAGAGTGAGTGCGTCCATAGGAAATGGAAATCACACATTTTAGAAATGGTTAGAGTGAATAAACATGAACATCTCCACTCATGGGTTGCAATATAGGATATTGACTCCATTAGACATGGAGCAGGTACAGGAAGGACCACGATGAATGCAGGGAAATCAGAAATTCTGAAACCTGGAGTCTCTTCGCAAAGCTGGGGTTTGAGACTGGAGGACTTGCTGCAGGGGGAAGATAGAAAATTAGCTATCTCAGTGGGGATACCATCAGGTAAGAAACAAATAAAAACAACTTACTGTGCTAAAATGGAAATGTATTCTATCCAAATGTCTTGCAATTTGCTGAAAGTCTTCTCTAGACATTTTTTTACTAGATTTTTGGAGTTAGAAGGGACTTCAAAGATTATTTAGCTCTGGGGTTGCAGACTCGAATGCCTGCAGGCCTCAGACAGATGGAGCAAAGGTGTAAGGGGTCTGATGTGGGCTGTGGTCACCTGGAGGGCACCCGCCATGCCTGGGCAAGACACCTCTTCTCCACTCCCTCAGACTGCAGTATTGGCAAGTCTGATTTTTCAAATGAATCTGGAGAGTCAGATTTTTATTTCAAACCTCTTAGTTTTCAAATATGGGGGATGGATTTCCTCATCCTCACCATCATCACCATCACCATCATTAGCATCATCATGTCATCATCATTATTATTGTCACTGTGCAGGCCAACACTCCAGGTCTCTTCCGGCATTCTGGGCTGCACCCAACCCTCAGACCACTGCTTTGTACCCTGATTCTCAGCCACTGGCTCAGCCAGAGCATTTGGTGCAGGTAGCAAGGCAGACTCAGTTATAGGGGCTTAAAAAGTTGGGGATTGATGCCTCACATAAAAAAGCCCAGGGATGTGTAGTCCAGGGCTAGTATGGGGTTGTCCTGATTGGTTCACAAGCACCCACGCTCTTTTGTTTTTCGAGAGAACATGGGATTGCCGTCATTGCTCAAATACTAATGTTTGCTCCTCTGATCTCAGCATTTTACCTGAGCTCTGTTTCCATGCCTTTCCATGTGCCCATGAAGTTTTTATTTCAATGTTGAATCATAGTGATACTATTAGGAGGACATTATAAACAGCAGTTACACTCCACATGTAGCGTACCAGTAGCACTCACAGCACAACTGTAAGAAGTAAGGCGGCTTGAACATCTATGACCACACGCACCCACACTCAGGCAGTGACAGCTATGCTGTGTCTGTTGCCTGGTTGCCATCAACTCTAAGATGCATCCTGATTTTGGAGATGTTACATTGTGAAAAAAATATGTCTTAGAATCAACAAAAGGTGAGTTTTTAAATTTGGGGTCAATTCTGGGGATGAAATCTACTCAGAGACCCTGGGTGCTCGACCCCATCCCTGCCACCCATCTCATCATTTCCTGCTTTGCTTTCTCCCCATAGGCTCTCTTTCAATTCTATTCCAAGTGGTCCAGTCCCAGTTCCTGGTTTTAGCTGGCTCCTTGGTATCTGCAGTGAGGACTCAAGGAAAGAACAAAATTTCCCCCCAAAGGCTCAAATCTCAGCTTCTCATTCAAAGCTGTGTGACCCCAGTCCAGTTGCCTGACCTCACTGGGACTCATTTTCCTCATTTGCAAAATGGTAATAATTGTGTCTTCTCCCTCGAGTTTGTCTGCAAATTAAATTAAAAAAACATGTAAAACATTCTTAGCACACTGCTTGACTTAATAGAGGGTTAACAAATGTTAGCTTCCTTTTCCTTTTCCTTTACAGAACTCACTCAACTCACCCATTTTCCATATCTTTTACTCACTGAGGAAAAGCCCAGCAATTTACAATGTGTGGATTGCAACCTCACTGATCCAGGCTCACTGGAGTCGAACATTTTAGTGCTGGAGGTTTATCTCCTTATCATCAGATAACCTCTAGTTTGCCTTGCATTCATTAATATTTCCTTTTCTCGCAGATAACATTGTAGAATGCCACCAGGCACTTATTCCTGAAAATGCGTGATTCTTAGATTCTTTCTCGAGAGAAGAGCTGAAGAAGTGGAAGACCCAGAGGACACTGGAAAATGGAAGGTGGGAGGTAGAGGGAGGAAGAAGCGGGGGGAGTGGGCATCTGGGAAGCTGAGAAGGTCACCTACTCACCTAGTGACTTTCATGACTGGCTCTTGTCCATGGTGGCAGACACAGTCAGTCTCATTGCCAGATTTCTGTCTCTTAATTCATTAAATCTCCCCTTCTCCTCTTATAGTGTTTTTTTTTCTGGCCTGCTATCCTTAGGGATGCATTTTGTTCTTTTTCCAGCTTCTTGAAGTGACCACTTTGTCCTTTATTTTTCAAATGCTATGCACTGACCTTTGAGAGTAGCTTTGTTTGCATCCCACCTGCTTTGATATAGATCATCCTTTCATTTCCCTTTTTTTTAAACACTGTGTAATTTGTAGCTGTTAGTTTGTTTCTTTCTCTCTTTCTTAGTTTCTTCCTTTGTTCGTTTCATTCTTCTTTCTACTTTCATATCTCTATGTTCTCCCCCCTGCCCCCTCCTCCGCTCTACCAATGCCCTGGGGACATCACAGAAAACAAAAATGTAGCATCCTGACCTAACCAAAGGCACAAGACCCATATTAATGTCTCCCAACAGTCAAATCAGAAGCTCCATATTAGATAAAATAAACATTCTTTGACCACAGGCGTCTATTATTGAGCCAAAATGGGGACCCAGCAGGTGCCAGTGGGTAGCCACAGTTCTCCCTTATGGTCACCTGTAAGAAATACTTATTCATTATCTTTTTGTTGTTGTTGTTGTTGCGGTACACGGGCCTCTCACTGCCGTGGCCTCTCCCGTTGCGGAGCACAGGCTCCGGACCCGCAGGCTCAGCGGCCATGGCTCACGGGCTCAGCCGCTCCGTGGCACGTGGGATCTTCCCAGACCGGGACACGAACCCATATCGCCTGCATCGGCAGGCGGACTCTCAACCACTGCGCCACCAGGGAATCCCCCTTCATTATCTTTTATCTTTCTATTTTAAGTTTAAAAAGTTGAAAGCCCAGTGTGTGCTAGGCACTACATCAGGCGGTGAAAAACACAAAAATAACCCCCTCGCAGAGCTTTCAGACTAGTAGGGAAGATAAGCACTAAACAAGTAACCACCCAGAAAAAAGCGTTCGTGGGAGGCAAGTGTTAGTGGGAAGGCCCACAGCTCTGCCAGAGCTTGGAACAAAGAATTCTGATTTGTGGTGACTGGGGGTAGGGAGGGTGTCCCTGGGGGAGTGAGGCTTGAGCTGAAATGTGAAAGATGAAGCCGCAGGGACTGAGTCAGACCTGGAGGGTGAGTGATGCTGAGCTAGTGAAGGTGAGGATTGCGGGCAGGGGGCAGACGGCACAGTGTGTACAGAAAGGCCCCAGGGCTGGGGTGCAGAGCTGGGGGGGGAGCGCCGTGCATGATGGAGCTGCAGGCAGGGCAGGATCTGCGTGTCTTACCGCACCGTTACTGATGTCGGTCTTCATCTTAAGGTCATTGGATGGCCTTGATTAAATCTGTGTTTTGAAGAAAAGTGTCTCTTTTTTAGAAAATTTCGGAGCAGACCCATTTTTCAGAAAAGCTCTCTCTGGGCTGTTGCGTTGGGAACGTATTAGAAGGGGCAAGTGTGGGCTCAGGGAGGCTGGTCAGGAGGGTCCCGTGGGTCCAGGGGAGACAAGAGTAGCTGGAGGTTGTGGGCACAGCAGGAACAGGCTGGACCCGAGGAGATGAATACGGGAGAACCAAGGGGACCTGGGGGTTTATTGGCTGGCGGAGAGGAAGACGATGAGGAAGGAGGGGGCCTGGCTGCCTCCAAGGTTTCTGGCGGGGGCTCCTCCTGATACAGAAGGTGGCTTGGCCGGGCTTGAGGGCCGGGCTGCAGCGCCTGCCAGGCTAGGCTCCGTGGAGGTGGGTTTTTTCCTAGTGGTGATATCTGTCTCCATCTCCGTAGTCTGGCCTCTCCTTACTGTTTTGAAACGCAGTTCTGTGGGGTCTGGTGAGACGTGTGTTTCTGAATTGGAGGGTTTGGTTTTAGTTGAGGTAGCCGTACTCCCACTCGTAACAACCCTCCTGCAAAGTCAAGTGGAACCAGATGTCTAACTAGTTCCTGGCACCAAGAAGCTTATTTAAAACCGGATCAAGGGCCAGAGTGATTTGGGTGTGGGATGGGAGGTTTGAAGTGCTGGCCACATGAGCTGATGTTTAGAAAGCATCTTGTCAAAGGGTGTTGAACTACTTAAGAGAAAGGCTCCCCCCACAGCTCTTATCTTTGTTATGACTGCAGTGGCAGCAGGGGGCGGCAGGGACTGAACAGGCTGCGTTCATGGAAAGAGTGCTGATGGTGGGCGCTCCAGGCAGGGCTGGACCGAGACGGGCCAGAGCACCCTTTTGGAGACGGAGTGGGGAGCAGTCCGCCCCTGGAGGAGTGTGTGACTGCCTCTGAGGGCATTCTGGACTTGGGCAGTGTAGGCTAGACCCGGATCTACCAACCAGTGGCATGGGTAGCCCCAGTGCATAGACTAATCATGGCTTTTGTTTTCTCTCTTGTGATGCTGTGACATCTCGGGACCTTGCTGGCTTTGGAGAAACTGCCTTTCCCAGGGTTAGCCAATTCCTGGAGGTAACAAACAACTCATCAGGGCGCGTACTTTTTAAGTACAAACCAGCCAATCCAGAGCTCCCACCCCCATACACCTGTTTTATGAGGCTGTCACACACCAGACCACTCTCCACCAGCATGCATCATCCCGGGGCCAGGTACCAGGTAATGAGGGACAGTCCCCACACGCCGGGGCCACCGAGATGATTCAGACCAGCCAATCCTCAGCGTGCTTCCCCTGACTTGCAGTTTCCTTCCTGTGGAAACTACAATAAAGGCACCTGTCGAAAGGTCCTTTTGCACCCTCTGCCTCCCCACCGACACCGCTGCTTCTCCGTCTGGCCCTCCGTGGCCCGGAGTGCCCCTTCTTCTTGGGAAGAGTCAGTGGCAGTCACCTTCTGATCTGTTGGCCTTGCTACACCTCAAATGTTCTGTTAGCACACACGCAGTGCTCTGTTTCGGAACACTGGGAAACAAGGGTTTCATAACAAAGGATATTGCTTCACCCAAGGTTCTCCCTTGAGCTCCGAGTCTACTTCAGGTGTGACGTGGGGGATGGTATCATCTATGGGTTCTTGCAGATGAAAATAATTATAGATGTGGCTATTTTCAACATGGTCCCTAAATCCTTTGACGCTCTTCTTACTGGGCAGTGGAGTCTATATCCCCTCCTCTCAAATCTGGGCTGGATTGGGACAGCTTTGATCAATACCATTTGGCAGAAGTGATGCTATCGACTTTCCAGAGAGGGAAGAAAATGCCTTGCAACTTCTTATTCTCTCAACCCGTTTGCTCTGGGGGAAGCCAGACGCCATGAGAGGCCAAGTGTAGGTCAAGCTCTTCTAGAATTTGCGATTTCATCAAATCATGAGCATATTAAAATGGTTATTGTTTTAGATTACTGATTTGGGGGGTCATTGTTATTCAGCAATAGTAACTGAAACAATAGAGTAGATTTATTTTGCGTTTAACATATGTCAGGCATTGTACTAAGCAATTATATACATTTTCCCACTTGATACTGTTAACGACGCTCTAAGGTAGGAAACGTGCTCCTCATTTTACACGGGGGGAAGCCGGAGCTCGAGAGGTCAAGTGGCTAAACCAAGGTCACACAGGACTTGGTATGTAGTGTAGTAAGACTGGAACTCAAACTCAGGGCTGTCTCAGCTCCAAAATATTTTGTCACTTTTAGGAAACAATACTGAGGACTCAGTTCCCTTTAAGGCAAGCCCCCCAGGCATGCTGCTACAGAAATGTTTCTACCTTCCAAGGAGTATCTGGAAAGTTCCAAATATTATCTCTGCGTTTTTCCTTTTCATGTAATGCTTTGCTCTTTTCAACCTGCATATTGTAGGCGCTGTTTTAGTCCTTTAGTTTTAGGCTATAGACATGATTTTAGGCTTAGGTCACCTGAATCTCAGTTTAAATGAGCTAAACTGTATCCTCTCCCGGGTGAATCTCGTAGGATAAGTTTCTGGAGGGTGGAGATGGCTTCGGATTCCTCTCTGCTTCTACGACAAGGCCCTTCACTGATGAGGGGGCATGTGCCCATATCACTGTGTTAAGGTTCAGACAGTGCCTGCCGTATCGTGGGCGCTCAATAAATATTTGTAAATGAATGAATCAATGAAAGTAAGGAGTTATAAAATACATTAGTGATTCCTAGAGAAAGTCTTCAATTAGTGGTATTATTTGAATATTGAGACTTCCTAACACACAGAAAAACCTTCCTTTTGGGTCTCATTTTGGAGTGGAGGGACCCTCACAGGCCATTTAAATCACACTGTAGAGACAGCTTCCTCCTCGTCACTGTCTCTCTTTGCAGCCCTGCTGGTTCTGGATCAGAGGTCCACCGATACATTGGGCCTCTGTCAGCTGCCCCCGCCCCAGGATCTCCCTCCTTTGCTGCCCAGAGGGGAGGCTTTATAGCAGCCCTCATACTCTGCTCCCTCAGAGAGTGGGAAACGGGCTCGCAGCGCTCCTGGCTGTCAGGAGGAGGGGCAGACAGAGCAGGCTGCATCTGAGGGAGGGGCAGTCGAGGGCACCTGTGTGGCCATGGCAGGAGAAAGCCAGGTATGGTACTTACTTGTCACTTGTCAGAGGAGCAGGGAGGATGGTTTTAGAGCTGCTTCTAAAGGTGGGCTCCTGGCAGGGCGGGGATGAAAGCCCGCATCCCAGTTCACTGACAACTTTCCATTAATTAACAGTACAGTGCCTTCATTTTCAAGGCCAGGGTGGGCAATTGTTTGGACATCCACAGTGATAATTATAGCCACCATGTATTGTGCTTATGCGTATTATGTGCCAGATATGCTGTTCCCATGATAACAAATTCTCCTGACTTACCTGCAAGGTAGCTCTCACCATCCCCATTTTACAGCTAAGGAAACTGAGACTCAGAGAGATCAAGTCACTTGGCTAAGGTCACACAGCTACTAAGCGGTAGAGCTGGCATTCAGAGCTAAGTTTTCATGCCTTCGTTCATCCAACCAGTATTTACTGAGTCCTTAGTGTGTATGCTCCAGGCATTGGTGTAGCACTGGGAATATCACAGGGAACAAGGCAGATGAAGGCCCTGCCCTTAGATTCTAGTGGAGGAGAGAGACAGCAAATTAGGAGACGTGTCAATGAATCGGCAGAGTATTTTCTGATTTCAATAGGCCTTGTGAAGGAGATAAATGAGAGTGAGGTGAAAGAGAGTGGTTGGAAGGAGAGAGGTGGGCAAAAGATGAGTCTACCCTTAAAACCTGTGCTTCACCTCCTCTGAAGGCTGGGCTACGTCTGGGTTATGCTTACGGAATTACAACCCGGGGATGGGATGTGACCAGGGCACTTTGGTGTCATAGAAACCGTAAGATCTATTAAAGCTGGGCATCACTGCCTGACAAAAGGGGGAGCAGATTTTCTGGGAGAATAAATGTTGGACTCAGAGTCAGTAGACCTGCATTCTGGTCCTAACTTAGCTGCTGATTTCCTTCGGCAAGGTGCTCAGCCTCTCTGGGCCTCATCTTTGCAATGGTGCCTGTTGCCTCCTGGTGAGCAGGGTCATGTGAGAAAAGCTGCCCTGCACCCCTACGGTGCCCTAAGATTCTGAGACCACCCCCCCTTTCCCCTCCACTCTTTTTGAATTGACCGGAGTTTTGCTTCACAGGAGACTGAGGGAAAGCAGGCCAGGGAGGGTGAATTCAACTTGCTTTTCCCTTGGCTGTCCTGAGCCTCTCTCCTCCCACCCTCCTGTCCTGGTGGCATTGGGGACGTGAGAGACGCGCTCTCTGCTACCATTGATAGCAGCTTGATAGTAAGCTGCCCCTTTGTCACGGCAGGATTTAATGTACTCTGTGTTTTTGGCACTCTGTGCCTGGGAGTCCCCTGCTGCCTCTTCCTCTATCAGAAACCTCCACACTCTCCTCTCTTTGTCGCTCTGATTCCTGCTCAAAGGCTTTAGAGTTATCCCTTTCAAGCACATGTGCTGCTGCAAATCTATTTCCCCACTGGCACCTTTTGCTTTGTTGGGAGCAACCTGTTGGTTTCTCTGAGCCGGCAGTACATTGTCTCTGATGCCCCACCCCTCCCCCATCCCCTGGGTCCCTGCTTCCTTCTCAGGCTTGTGTGCGGTAAGAATCTCCCCCGGGTGGGGGGGGGATTTCTTTTTCTGTGTCTGGGGCTGGTCCCTGGCTGATGTGTGCCCCCAAACCCTGTTCTCCTTGGTATTGTCTCTCCTTATTCTGACTTCTTTGTTGTAAACTCCATACAGAGAGAGGGGTTTCTCACGCTGTAATTTACAGACCTCTGTGCTGTAAATTCACGTGACTCAGAAGCTCTGGGCAGGAGCTTCGTGATGTGTGTGTGTGTGTGTGTGTGTGTGTGTGTGTGTGTGTGTGTGTACCTATAAGAATGGTAGATGTATAGATGGTGGATAGATGATAAATAAATAGAGTTTATGCACGTGCGTGTGAATACATGTAAGCAATATCTCAGAGCTTTATAGAAGGAAGGGGTGGGTCTCTGTCACCTGCCTTCCCTAACCCACCAGAGAATTAATCACTCCCTCTATTGTCCTTTTGAAACAGACGACCCCGCATTCACCCAGCTGATGCGCGGCAGAACAGCCGTTTAGACCTAGATCTTTCACTATTCCATCAGTTCTTAACGAGCACTCGCTGGGACCCAGGAACCTTACACGGTCCTTGCAGTGGCCAGTTTGCTGGTGTTGGTGCAGCTGTTGATGTTCCAGCATGTGAGCAGGTAGGAGTGTGGAGCCGATCTGGAGCTCTGTAGGAAGAAGGGCTCAGCCCCACGCCGGCCTCCTCCCCACCGCACGCAGACTTGTTCACTCTCCGCCGCATCTTTCCACCCCTGCAAGTGCCCACCATCACGCTGGCTCTTTTCCATGTCTGCCTTCCCAGCTAAACCACCTACGTGCTGACAGCGAGGACGTCTGCATCCCTGCACCTAGCTCTGTACCTGGCATGCAACAAGTGCTCAGTGTTTAGAATAAAGAGACCAGAATATCTTCATCTCCGGGCAGAGGATTATTTTTGAATTCCATGGCAAGAAAAATATTCTACGTGGCTTCTTTGGCCTCTTTTGTATGAGTAATAACCTGAAGCATAGGGATTTGAAGACAAATCGAGTACTGAGTGGTAAACAAGGCATTTAAATATTCATTTAAATATTTCCCCTTCCAAAACCCTAAAAAAATATGGTAAGGAATTAAAGAGTAACAACTCCCAAGGACAAAGAGGGAGGAGACGACGGCAGTTGAGAGATGTCAGCACATTTTTTGAAGATGGAAAGTGACAGATAAATGAAACTGACTTAGCAGAGGAGAAAGAGCTGAGACCCCGCCTGTCAGGATTAAGGGAAGCAAACTTATTCCACCCCAGAGCCCTGGAAAGTCTCAGAAGCTGGAGGCACTGAGTACCTCTGATGCTAAAGGTGGGGAGCTCTAGGCAGTAAGACAGTGCAGAAGTCTTTACAAAGAGCAGGTACTGGGGATTTCTCCCAAACCATGAGGTAGGCAACGGGCCCTACTTGCGACAGCAGTGTCGTGGAGGTCAGCTCTGGACAGAGCGAAAGAACCTCTAACTTCAAGGACACCAGCCTAGTGGGGAGGGTGAGCACATTAAGAACAGGGGCTTGAAGGCAAGTATCCCTTCTGATCAGTGAGCCTCCACACTCACCTTTCCCCCTCTGTCACTTGGTGCCCTGAAGACTGGCCTCCAGGACTTGTGCTGCCTGCCGGAGTTTGGGACAGCCATGTCAGGAAACTAACCAGTTAAGGGAAGATGCGTGAAGAATGACATTCGGGGGATCCTGATACACAAGCTGGCTCACAGTACCTCACTGGTGGTGAGGCCTCCTGTCAATGTGTCCCATCCACACACACACCGCTTCCAACTGCTTCCAACGACAGTCACTTCCATCTGACCAGGCAGCCAAGGGTCGCCAGACATTTCGGGAAAGCGTCTATCCTGAAGACTGGACAGAAGAAAATGCAGAAACACAGAAAAACTGTAACACATTAATATAATCAGAGTAGTAAAATAGGTTATATCTATGGAACAGGGGCCTGCTGTAAAAGAGAACATTCAGAAGAAAAAGGCAAAGAGATGGAAAATAGGAGGAAGATGTAAGAAAATGAGAGGACCATCCAGGATGTTCAACATTTTATTAATAAGCTTCCAAAATTAAAAAAAAACAGGGAAATATAGGGCAGGGAATTTTCTAAGAATCAATACTGGCAGTTTTCTTAGAATTGAAGGACATGATTTTCCTGACTGGGAAGGTCCATGGAGTGCTCAGCGCACACACACACACACACACACACACACACACACACACACACACCACACATACATGCATACCACACGCACCTACACAAAAAACACATATACACACACCACACATACATGCATACCACACGCACCTACACAAAAAACACATATACACACATCCTACACCACACATACAAACACACCACACGCATGCATACACCCTAGACCACATACCACTCACAAACTACACACATAACACACACACACACACACACACACACACACTCTCACTCAAACCAAGAACCGTTACTTTTCAGAACACTAAGCGTCAAGATGGGATCCTAAAATTCTCCAGGCTAAGAGGACAAGTTAAGAACAGAATGCAGACAGCAAGTCATAGGGCAGAAAAGCCCTGTGATTATTCTCCAAGCTGTGGCCTCCTGGAGATTCCAGCCCTCATGAATGAGAGAGGGTGTGATTTATGGATTTTTCAGTGAAGAGGAAACTGGCGGACGATAAGCACTTTGCAATGGACTCACTTTGAAACGCTGCTGAGGGTGAAGCCGCTACCAGGAGCCCCAGCAAGGCCGGCGGTGTCTTCCGCGTGTCACCGGAGCCTTGCCTTCACTTGCAAACGTAGTCACTCACTGCATCACTGACTGAGTCTGAGCTGAGACATTTTATCCTGAGGGGGATTTGAAGGGAGCCCATAGGAAGGGTCTAGAATTGGCCCTTTGGCCCTGTGACTTGTGGTGCCTGGTCAGCAGGGACGGGGCTGGGCTCTCCCTGGTGCAGGTGGACACAGTCACAGCTGCCGCCCGCGAGCCCCTGGCCTGACCAGCGCACGGACGCCTGCCCCTGCTGAGGCTAAGCTGCCGTTGTCCAGGGCAGGCAGGGGACCCTGCGGAGGCCGGAGGCCAGGCAGGGACCTTCTGGAGGTGTCACTCCTCACCAACGCACGATCTGTGTACCCGAGTTCACCAATTCCCCCTCTCTGAGGCCGTTCTGTTTCGGGGGTCACTTAGGCTCACTCCCCTCCCCACAAAAGATACTGAGGGGCACCCCAGGTGGAGGATGTCCAGAGCTGGGTTGGAATCCCAGCACTGCCTCTTGCCCTGAGCACGTTCCTTTTGTAACTTCTCTGCACCTCAGTTTCTCTCGTAGCAAACTGATGGGATTGAACAACAAGATTTCTAAGGTCTTTTCCAAATCCAGGCCTCTGTCAGCCCTGGGGATTTATGATGAATAAGACATGGGCTTTCTCCTCAAGGGACTCGGTGGCTTGCAGCCCAGTCAATATAATGTATAGAAAATTACAGCACGGGCAAGTCTGCGGGCATTTATTGGATGCCTGTATTTTTTTCACTGGCCATGAGATCCACTGAGATACATCCTGAATGCCTTGCTTAGAGTTGCAGTTTACCTTGCTGGTCAGCAGGCCTCCCTCAGCTGCATCAGAGAGATTTATTCTGTGGAGACGATACAATTTAACAGTTCTCTCTTGTTCTCTGGACCTTTGTGGATGCTGTTCCCTCTCTCTGCAATGCCCTTCCTGTTGAGCTCCCGATTAACCTTTACAATTCAGCTCCTGCAAAATGTTCTTTGGGAAGGCTCCTTTCAACCTCTCTCACACACCTGGTGGACATATTTTGAATGAATGAAGGAATAAATCAGTGTGTGACATGTGGGCCTCTGGAACTTTGTATTTTTAGGCAGTCAGGCACCTGCCATGCACATGCTCAATATCCTTTTTCCTCTATTGGTTAAAGCCCTCGGAAGTCATCCTTTCCCGGGCCTCCCTACTGAGGTCAAGCCTCAAAAAAGCAGAAATTGTTGGTTCCCTCGTTCCTTCCCTTCAGCTCTGCAACCATGGGGCCCAGGAGAGCTGTACCAGCTGTGAGCTGACTTGTTAGATTAGCAACTGTAAGGGACAGAAACATCTGTTGGCGCCCCCGTGTCACTAATCATTGTCATGGTTTCCATCCTGGCTGCTGACACCTGCAGCTGAGCCCAGAGTTCTGTGATCTGAGACTGGTGATTGGTAAAATGCCACTTCAAGTGCACGCCTGTCAGAGCAGTCAATGTCAGCTGCATAGCCTGGCCCCAGGGCAGGCAGCTGACACGGGTGAAGGTGGTAGAAACTGGGTCCAGTGCAATGAGCTGGGCACCTCACTTTCTGAGTTTTGAGTGATGCATGAGGCTGTCTCCTGATATCACGTGTCCTTGTTGATGGCTCATACTCTGACAGAACGTGTAAAGTGACAAGGTTTACATATGTCACTGGCAGTGTAGTTACAACACTTTCGTGGACAACCAGAGAAAAGGGTTAAAAGGTAAAGGTGGGAGATTCTGTCAATCAAAAGCAAATTTCAGTGAAACAAGTCTGACAAAGCATTGATAGCTTTCATATATAAAAAGCACTTACAAATCAATAAGAAACAATACTACAATAGGAAAATGAAGTAAGGAGAGAAATATCTCATGGAAGAGCTATAAAAGAGCAATGAACATAGAAACATGTTCAGCTTTGCTAATAGTAAATACGCATATAGAAATGAGATTTTTTTAACTTATCAAACTGGCAAAGTGCTTTGCATAATTAATCTGCAATTTTCGTGAGAGGAAAATAAGATAGTCACACATTCTTTTGGGAATACAAACTGGCATTACCTTTCTGGAAAACAATTTTGTAGTATGTACCTAGAGACTTAAAACTGTTCCTGATACATGACCTTTAATTCCTCTTCTAGAAATGTCTGCCAAGGAAATAGAAACTGGGACAAAGATTTATATGTACAGAGATGTTTATTGCAGAATTATTTGGAAGCAGCTCAAATGTCCAACCATAGTGGAATGGTTAAGTAAACTGTAATATAACAACACAGAGAAATATCACACTATCATTAAAACAATGCTTCTGAAGAATTTTAAATGACATGGGAAAATACTCATGATATCATTTTAACTGAAAAAAGCTGTACAGAAAATTATATGTACATTGTAAATTCAATTATGTAAATACTGCTCCCCATCAAATACTATCTATTTTCAGAAAAAAATGTTGGAGGAAAACTAAAAAAATACAATGGTTATCTCTGGATCAAGAGATTATTGTTAATTAAAATTTTCTTCTATACATTTTCTGAATTTTCCAGAGTTTCTCATTTACCCACTTATTCATTCTACAACTTTACTGAGTACATCCTATGTCCCTGGCACTAGTGTAGGCACCAATTAGAAAAACCTACCAACATTCCCTCTGTCTATGTTTGTGGGATTGGAAGCAGACTGCTGGGGTTTAATCCTGGTCCTATTGCTCAGGGTCTACCCTCTATGCCTCATTGTCGTCAGGAATAAAATACAGGACGATACTAGTAACGATCTCATTGTGTGCTTGCAAGGATTAAATGACACGATACATAAAAAGGGCTTGTCTTAGGGTACGGAAACTGAAGTGTAACCATCACTGGGAAAGCCACACAGAGAGAGCCCCTCTATCTCCTTCCCGGCCACCGAAAACCCAGCCTGCATGGAGGTGTAGAGTGAAAAGGGGGTTCCTCTTCTCCATCAGTGCCCCTCTCTTGCCACATAATCCTGTTCCTATCCTTGGAGGTGCCACATGAAACAGTTTTGTTAGTTTGCTTATCTTTCCCCAAAATGCTTTCTCTGCATCCATGCGTCTGTGTAGATACAGAGTACTCCAACCCTTTGGGACAGATCTAATCGTGTCCATTTGTCAAATAAGGAAGCAGAGGCTCCAGGATAGTCAGTAGGGTGACCATTTTCACACAGATGGTTGGAGCCAGCCCAGAAATGCAGACCTCCGTCCCTCTAATGCCAGTGTCCAGGCCTTCTGGACTGGCCCTTCGTCTCTGAGAGCCAGAGAACCCAGACAGGGTTCTTTACCTTGTAAAGAACATCATCTCAAGGCAAAACCAGGGCATTAGAAAGTCTGAAATCAGAGACACTGTAATTTTTTTTCCTACTGCCACTTAAATCTCACTCAGTGGGGATAGCCCTCCCCTTTGCCCTGGAAGCCAACTTGAGCAGACCCATGATCCCTGTTTTCGACTTTCGTTGACCAAGTCCTGTGTTGCTGTGACCAACGGTTTGGAGGCATCCAGTCTTCTCTTCCCAGCTGGCCTGATTCCAGCACAGACTACGGACGGGAGAGGGCTGCTTCCCTTCTTCCCGTCTCCTTTTCCACCCACTAGCTGCTGTCTCCACTGACAGTCCCAGGGACTGCAGGCTGTCTGCATTTAGCAGATGTTTACAGCTGCCTCGTGCTTTGGCCAGCACGTGTGGGAGTTCCGAGAGACCCCCTTGCTGGGCCCGTGTAAGCACCCCAGCACAGTGGGTAGGGATGTTTTGGGTGGTCTTGACAACCTCACACTCTACAACCTATTATGGGTGGATTCCGCTTACCATGTCAAGCCACACTCTTGGGATGGAAGATCCATTTCAGTATGGTCCCAGCACTCCCTGGTAACCCAAGATTTGACCCCCAAGATTCAGGAACCATTTCTTTTTTTGCCAAAGCAGGGGAGGGCAGTGCATAGGTCAACCAGTCACTTACAAACGGGATGGAGCAGGATGTGTGTGTGTGTGTGTGTGTGTGTGTGTGTGCGCACGCGCTCATGTGCATATACACTGGGTCTCTGATTTATAGATGGAAAATAGAAACTCAGAAAGATGGAGTGTCTTGGGTAAGGTCTTTGGCTACATGTGGCTACTGTTGTGGCTACCGTGGTGAAGTCAGAACCCAAACTCAGGTCTTCTGACTCTGGCCAGAGCTCTCTCTGAGAGAGAGCTTCATTGTCTCTGGAAAGAGGAAATGAGATTGGTCATCTCAAGGGACCGCTCAGGTATCCCAGGGCTGTGAGATTATGTCCCTTCTCTGGCTCCAGAAAGGACAGTAGCTCCTGTCACCATGCATGGATGGGACTTCAGATGGTCCTTTATGGGTGACCTTGCTCCCCATGGCTCAGGCTCATGACTGGCCCTCCGTTAAGAATCAACACCAAGTCCTGTTGTTTGGGGGCCACCTGGGTGCCGAGCCCAGAGCTTGGCCCTTTGTACACATTATCTCTGAACAACAATGGAGAAACATTAAGAGTAGTGGGTAAGAAACACTAGAGGATGTTTAATAGCCTTACTATTTCCCAAACAGAAGTCAAAGAAAAGGACCTAAATAAAAATTATTTAAAAAACCAACACATAAAGAGCAGCATTATTCGTCGTCATTAAAAAGTGGAAATAACCCAAACGTCCATCAACTGATGAGTAGATAAAGTGTGGTACATTCATGCCATGGGATATTACCCTCCATGAAAAGGAATGGAGTACTGATACCTACTACAATGTGGATGAACCTTGAAAACGTTGAGCTCTATGTGGAAGAAGCCAGACACGAAAAGACCAATATTGCCTGATTCCTTTTCTATGAAATGTCCAGAAGAGGCAGATGTATAGAGAGAGAAATTAGATGGGTGGTTGTGTGGTGCTGGAATGAGGGGAGAATAGGGCAGAACTGCTAACAGGTTTCCCTTTGGGGTGATGGAAACGTTTGAAGAGTAGATTGTGAGGATGGTCGCACAAGTCTGTGAATATACTAAAAAACATTGCATTGTGCTCTTTGGATTGGGTGGATTTTATGGTTTGTGGATTACATCTCAATTTTATGGTACATGAATTAAAAAACCAAGAAAAAAAAAAACCCAAATGGCCATGCCATGAGGATTTTACCTGGCTTGTTTGCTGAGGGACCTAGGAATCCAATTGTAAGAATTAATCAATGCATTCACTTTGAAAATGGAATTACAGTGTGTGTTTGTGGTTCCAGAAATCCATCCCTTCTCAGTCTCTGTATTAGGACTGAGGCCTATTAGCTCCGTATTAGAAGTCTAATCTCCTGCTGAAGATGTGAGAATAAGTAATTTACTTTCAGTCAATCAAATGTGGTAAGGGGGAACTCTTGAGGTAGCCCAGGGCAAGAGGGCTTGTTTTGTTTTTCTGATGTTATTGAAGGCCCTAGGGAGCAACTGGCAGCCTCTCCGCAGCTGGGTGAGTTCTCTCAGCAGGGGGCCCAGTGGGCTGGAATCCTCAGCAAATCATCCAGACAGCCAGGACCATGAAATCCAGACAGACCCCCAAAAGGTGACCCCCGCAGCCCCAGTGCCCTCTGAGGCCCTCCGGGTAGGCTGGCTTCCATTTCTGGTTCAGCGTGGCCACTGAGGAATGCCAGACATCTCCACGCCTGGCAGCCACAAGGCCACCAGGTGTGCTCGGGCCAGAGGGAAGGTTCAGGGCTGGGGAGGTGTTTCTGCTCTTTCTTCCTGACGCTCATGGAAGCCCGCCCCAAACCTCCCCGCCTCTATCCCTCTCCTGTTTCTGCTCCACTGCTGGCTGAGAGCATGGACAAACCTCTGCTGGAGGCCCATCTTCTTGGGGGTGTCATTTCTTCGGGAAATGGTTGGGCTAATTGGAGACAGGTGTCCGCAGGTGCTAACACGCGGACTCCCACTGGAGAAGTGGGTGCAAAGTCAAACCACATGGGCTACTTACAATAAGTGAGGTGTGAGCCTCTGGCCCTTTACCTTTTCCTCCTTCTTCCTGCTCTTGCCCTCTCCCTGCAGTACGAAGGGGACAAAACCCCCCAAACTGCCCCCTCTGCCCCACTCACATGTCAGGTGGTGTGGCTGTGGTTTCCGCACAGCACTTTGCTGGTGCAGCAGAGGGAAGGGCAAAGGCTTCTGGGAGCCTGTTCCTGCCCGGGCTCTTGAACTTGGCGTGATGTCGGGAAACAAGAGGAGCGAGATTCTGAGAAGAGCCAGGGACAGTATGTGGAAGCGGGTCCTTTGAGAAGAGGCCCAAAGAACTGGGGTTTTTTGCCTGAAGGCTGGAGACCCTCTCTTCACATGTATTAGGAGTCCACTTAACCAGCAGGTTTGGCACTTTGGGGAAAAATACATTTAAACATTTTCAAGCTGAAAACTCCTCTCTGGGTGTCCAGTCCCACTCTCCACTTTCCAGACAAGAAAACTGAGGCTCCAGTGTGACCACCACACGGGCAGAGCCAGGATGGGAAGTGATGCTATGGGCCTCTGTGTCAGGGCTCATATTTATTTTGACTGTGGATTAAATCAACGTGGGTTCAAAGACAGGTATGGAGGGAGCATGGGCATGGATGAGCTGGGCCATTTTGGTAATTCCTTTGCCTTCCTTCTTTCCATCTGCTGTATCCTTACTTGCTGCCTGGGGCAAAGGCCTGGTAAGAAGGTGAGGGGGCAGGTTGGGGGCCAGGAGACTTCAGAGCTCCTGAAATCACACCTAAAATACTTCCAAATCTGTCATGTTGTCTGATCCCCACAATATTAATGAATTCATTTCAAGGGGATCTGAGATGTCTTGATTCTAGAGACAAGGCTATCGTGTTGATAAATTCAAATTTGGGGGCTTTGAGATATGGGCAGTGGGGTTCGGTGGAGAGGATACTGGACAGGGAGACAGGAGTCCTGGGTTCTAGTCGGATTCTGCCGCCAACTATTGTCTGAACTTTGCTGAGGCACTTCGTGTGACTGGTTTTTAGCTTCTTTATCAGTAAAAAAAGACATTTTTATTCTTAAGTTGTTCCTTTGCTCTGCAGAAGAGTTTTCATTTTCTGTAGTCCCACCTGTTTTTGCTTCGGTTATCTGGGCTTTTGCTGTCACAGCCAAAAAATCATTGTCAAGACCCATGTTAAGACTCTTTTCCCCTACGTTTTCTTCTAGAGGTTTTACAGTTTCAGGTCTTATGTTTATGTCTTTAACCTATTTTTGAGTTGATTTTTGTGTATGGTGCAAGACAGGGGTCCAATTTCATTCTTTTGGGTTTGCATACCCAGTTTTCCCGAAACCATTCGTTGAAGAGACTATTCTTTGCCCATTGTGTATTCTTTTTTTTTTTTTTTTTTTTTTTTTTTGCGGTACGCAGGCCTCTCACTGTTGTGGCCTCTCCCGTTGCGGAGCACAGGCTCCGGACGCACAGGCTCAGCGGCCATGGCTCACGGACCTAGCCGCTCCGCGGCATGTGGGATCTTCCCGGACTGGGGCACGAACCCGTGTCCCCTGCATCGGCAGGCGGACTCTCAACCACTGCGCCACCAGGGAAGCCCCCCATTGTGTATTCTTGGCACCCTTGTTGAGAATCAGTTGACTGTATATGTGTAGGTTTATTTCTGGGGGTTTTATTCTGTTCCGTTGGTCTATGTGTCTATCTTACAACCTATGGAATGTGAGAAAATATTTGCAAACCATTTATCTGATAAGGGGTTCATATCCAAAATATATTTTTAAAAACTTCTACAACTCAATAACAAAATAACAAATAACCTGATTTAAAAATGGACAGAGGACTTGAATAGACATTTTTCCAGTGAAGAGATCCGTTCCACCAGGTATATGAAAAGGGGCTCAACATCACTAACTATCAGGGAAATGCACATCAACCACAGTAAGCTATCACCTTATATCTGTTACATAAAAAAAAACAAGAACATCAACAGAAGATAACAAGTACTGGTGAGGATGTGAAGAACATGGAACCCTTGGACAGGGAGATTCTACTTCCAGTTGATGAGAATGTAAAATGGTGCAGCCACTGTGGAAAACAGTATAGAGGTTCCTCAAAAAATTAAAAATAGAGCTACCATTTAATGTAGAAATCGCATTTCTGGGTATACCTCTTTTTATTGCACTTTACAGTTACTTTTTTTTTTTTTTAAATAAATTGAAGGTTTGTGGCAACCCTGTGTGGAACAAGTTTATGGGCGCCATTTGCTCAACAGCACTTGCTCACTTCATGTCTCTGTGCCACATTTTGGTCATTCTAGCAATATTTCGAAATTTTCATTATTCTTATATTTGTCATGTGACCTGTGATCAGTGATTTTGATGTTACTACTACAACTCAGATGATGCTTAGCCTTTTTAAGCAAAAAGCACTTTTTAATTCAGGTGTGTGCTTTTTTTTTAAGATATAATGTTATGGCGCACTTAACGGACTACAGTCTACTGTAAACGCAACTTTTATATCCACTGGGAAGCCAAAAAATTCGTGTGACTCACTTTATTGTGATATTCACCTCAATGCAGTGGCCTGGAGCCAAACCAGCAATATCTCTGAGGTATGCCTGAATATCCAAGAAAATTGAAATCAGGATCTTGAAGAGATCTGTGCACTCCCGTGTTCACTGCAGTATTATTCACAATAGCCAAGACTTGGGAACAACGCATGTGTTCATTGTCAGATGAATGGTTAAAGATATTGTGGTCTACAGATACAATGGAATATTATTCAGCCTTAAAAAAGAAGGAAATTCTACCGTTTGCAAAAAATAGATGAACCTGGAAGTGATTATTGATAATTGAAACAAGTCAGTCACAGAAGGACAAATACTGCATAATTCCACTTATATATGGAATCTAAAATAGTCAAACTCATAGAAGCAGAGAATAGAATGGTGGTTGCCAGGGGCTGGAGGGAGGGGAAAATGGGAAGTTGCTATTCAATGTGTATAAAATTTTAATAATATACAATGAATAAGTTCTAAATATCTGCTGTATAATGTAATGCCTATTGTTAACAATATGGTGTTGTACATTTAATTAAAAACTTAATAAGGCAGATCTCATAATGAGTCTTACCACAAAAATTTAAGAAACGTGACACAAGAAAACTTTTGGAGGTGATGGATACGTTTATTACCGTGATTGTGGTGATGGTATCACAAGTATACGCGTACGTCTGAGTTCACCAATGTATACATTGAACAGGTACTTTTGTTTTTCTTGGTGTATGAATTATACTTCAATAAAGCTCTTAAAAACAAACAAAAAAGACCTTGAAGCTTTCTGCTAGATACTAGACATTATTGGTTACCTATCTAACAGCCATCAGCTTTCTTCCTCTTTGCCTGCCTTCTGCACAGAGGCTGAAATAGTCAGGTCCTCTCTTTCCCAGCCTTCCTTGTATTGAGGGGTGGTCATCTGACCCAGTCCTGGCCAGTGAGATATAAGAGAGAAACCTGGAACACCTGGAAAAAGCTGTTTCTTCTCATTAAAAGGACGGAAGTTCCAGAAGAGAAGACACTTTTCCACCCACTCCCTTCCTTTCTGCTCAGACGTGACTGAGTGAGGATGTGATTCCTGGAGCTATAGCAGCCATCTTGTGGTCATGAGGTTCGTCAAAATGACATGAGAGGAGACAAGACATTGAGGTTGCGTGACAAAGAGATGGGATGAGCTGGGTCCTTAATGACATTATTGATCCAGCCCCAGCACCAAAATCTCAGTACCTCTTGTCACAGAGGTTATTAAATGCCTTTATTGTTTAAGCTATTCTTAGGCAGGAACAATACTTGCAGTCAAACATATCCTGATACATTAACATCCTAGAATTCTGTAACATGTATTATCCATTTACAGATGATAACTAAAGTCACTGGAAATGATGGGTGTTCCTTCTGTTAGTGTCACTCTTTGCCTTGCCGCCTCTTCACCTGGCTTTCTCCTATACATCCTTCAGCACAGAAATTCCTTCCTCCAAGAAGCCCCTGCCCCACCCTGTACACTGGGAAGGCTGTCTTTGCGCTAGCCTTTTGTCCTTACCTATGTTGTGCATTGCAGTTACCTGGGCATCTGAGCTTCTTTCTCATTGAGCTGTGAGTTCCTGCAGGGCAGAGGCCATCTCTTCTTCACACACACACACATCTCTAACATCATGGAAAGCTAATGAGGTCTCCTAAGGCTGTGAGTGGCAAAACCTCATATCAAACTAGCTTAGAGAAAGGGGAGACATTGAACAAGGAGGGGTATTGTGCAAACTCAAACGAACCGTTGAATAGTCAAGTGAAGCGGGTGGGGCAGAGATACCAAAAGGCCCCAGGAACACTTGGAATCAGGAGTTCAGCTACCTCCAATATTCACTCCTTGTTTGTCTCTGTTTCTCCCTCTTTCTCTGACATTTTTGCCTTCTCTCTGTGTGTTTACTTCATTACCTTTTGTTGCTCCCTCCACAGGGTGGGAGACACTGCCACTCAGTTTTTGGAAGGGGGGCGATGGGGGGCTTCCACAGGTCTGCCCGGTGCCCCTCTGGCCGTCTCCCCTCCAGATGTTGTCCCCTCGGGGGTGGCGAAGGGACTCGTGTCTCCCAGGCTGAGCTCTGTTGGTCTCCCTTCCCGTGGCCACTGCAGGGACACGTCTAGATAACTGCCTGTTGGGCTGAGCAGGTGGGCTCTGGAGGGCATTCTGGAAGAGGCACGCGGTGGCAGGGGTCTGTCAGCAGTCTCTGAGCGACACCCCATGGGCCTGGGGGCGCATGCTCAGTTGGAGGCTGGCTGACTTTTTTCCCTTGGCCACGGAACCTCTACCTGAGCGACAGCTGGTATCTGAGTGACAGCTGGGAGAGGATTCTGGTGTTTCCTTTCCCAACCACTCTTGGAGAATGTAGACCTCACCCTGTTAACCCCATCATTCAATTAGTGCAAAAAATAAATCAGATAGAAATCCCTGTGTCCCCACTGACAACTCAAGTCCTGCATTCAGCCCCCGCGCCCCCCGCCGTGGGTGGTAGGCGGCGTGCCCTTTCAGTGGCAGGGAAGAGAAGCTGGCTATATATCGGGATGGGAAGACCCTGGAAAACCCTCTCCAGTGGTTTCTAGAGAAAGCCCCTCAGGTATTCCAGCCTGGCACCAGTCCATGGACCTGGGGAACCCCTCTAGTCACCTACTCTCTGGAAGAGTGGGTCCTAAACAGGGTGCCACATGGGAATCACCCAGGGTTCTCAAAACCTAGCACTGGTCTCCAAGAGGAAGCTCTTGTTCATCTATGGTTAGCCTCAAGGTATATGGCTGGCCTTGAAGTCAACCTCCTTTCCTCTTTCTTTCCCCTGGTCCTGGGGAGAATTAGTCCATAAATCTCATCATAGATTAGGTTTTTCACATAAGTGGGATTATCATTTTGAACCTGGAGTTGGCATACAAACCAGAAGTGCTCATTGCCTTGGTGGAGGATTCACAAGCAAATCAGCTGAGAAGTGGGAAAAGGCGGGGATCTGTGGACAGGCTGAGATGGGCAGGGTGAGCTGGGCCGCTGTGTAGGGCTGTCCCGTTCAGAAATTGTGGGAGTGGCCTTCTGCCACATTGCTCCGTCCCTCTCCCCAAGTGCAGAAGTGGCTGCCACCTTTCTCAGCAAACAAGCTGGGTCCCCTGCCCTGTATCAGGGACATGGCAGCATCTGCTGTGGGCGGCTTCCTTCATGCCTCTCTCCAGTGTTAGAATTCTGGGTGGGAGGAGGACTGAGGGGTAGGCTGCTCATGTCAAGATGAGGGTCAAGGCTGGAGCGGGGGAGATGCAAGAAAAGTCTAGTAGAAAACCCAACTGGAGGGACTAAGAAGGATTTTAGAGGTAGGATGGACTCAGACAACATGAGGACATTCTATGCAGGGGTCATCCAGCATTCCCCCCCCAACTCCGTTGTCCTGGACTTTGGAGGGAAGAAAATCCATGCATCACCAGTCCTCTATCAATTCTCTGCTATGGGAAAAGCTTTGTCTACCTTAGGCTCTGATGGACAGACAGTAAATGAGGCCTGACCACTACCCATTCATCCATCCATTCAGTCCACTTCACCTATTGACACTGGTCTTACCAGGCCACTCCAGGTGCTGGGGTCTCCACGATGAACAGGATTCCAGTCCTCAACTCTAGATGTAGAGACAGACGAATCAACAGACGGTTACAGTGCAGTGTGGGAGAGCAACAGTGGAGCATATACTGGGTACCGGGATGAACTAAAGGATGGAGGATAGGGTGGGTATGAGGGAGGATAGGGTGGGTATGAGGGAGGATAGGAAGGAGGACACACCTCCTTAAAAGAGGTGCCGTTTGAGTTGAGCCTTGAAGACAAAGGTAAGAATAAGCAAGGAGTGTTTTGGGCAGGGGGAAAGAGCATGAGCTGGACGCTTGAGCCACTGCTGTTCCGTTTGAATCCTGGCTCCAGCACATTTTACTTGTGACTTTGGGTGAGTGACTCTTTCATGCTCTAGTTTCCCCATCTGCAAATGGGCATCATATTGATGCCCAGCTTTTAGGGTTATGTAAGCATTACATGAGTCTGTAATGCGTTTGGACCCGTGGTTTGCTATGATGCTTACTCGTATTGGTCATGGAAAGGTGTGGCCAGTTTGGGGAACTGAAATAGTTCCAAAAGGCAACAGTGTGGGTTGGGACAGGATCACAGTGGGAGATGGGACTGGAGAATAAGCAATCTTCTGGGGCCGCTCTTTCTCCTATAGGGAGGGGGAACCAGCAGAGTTTTCTTTGAAGAGCCTGACAATTAGATTTATAAGCAAGACAATGACTTTCTCCTTAAGGAAATTGTGAACATGGGAGACAAAGACCAACAACAATATAAGTTGCTTGGACCTTGGATTCAGGTCCAAGGCAAGATCAGAGCTCATGTAGAGGAGGAGACTTCACAGCAAGGGCATTGGAGCTGGGAGTCGAGACTACATTGAATTATTCAATTTAAGAATCTCCTTGTTGGGCTGGCACATTCTGCTTTATGAATTGCTTTCACTTACCTGGTCTCAATAACTGCAGAAGAAGGCTACCCAGGGAAGGGTTGGTATCACTATGGTACAGCTGCGAGAACAGGCATCCTAGTCCAAGGTCACTGGCTGGGCACTGAGACAACTAGCACTAAAGTCAGGTGTTACCCTGGCCTCTGACTCTATGCCTCTCACTGAAAAAGGGGACTGAGCTGGAGGGTGGGCAAGCCCTGTTGGGGAGAGCAGGCAGACAGCCACTGGACAGAGTGCAGGGTGACCCTGGGACTGACGCCATTCCTGGGTCAAAGGGAATTTAAACTTGGAGGATTCTGGATTAGAGTGTTTGTGCACAGGGAGTGGGGCCTGGGAGGGAAGCAGGAATCAACAGAGAGGGGTGAATTACAGAGATGGATTGGTCCAGTGATTGGGAGGAGAGAAATTGAGGAGGAGAAATCGAGCAGCAGCTGTAAGAGAGACTCTAGTTTCACCACAGCACTTTCTGCCCTGCTTCTGCTCTTCCTCTGTGGGAGAAATGAAGACAGAGTGGAAGGGAAGCTCCAGAGGGAGGTGTGGGCCAGGTGTGCTCAGTGTGGGCTGCAGCCTGGGGCCAGGCACCCGTAGGTAACTGCAGAAATAGGGAGCAAGTGCCTGGAACTGTAAAGTGATTTCACATAGTCATGGCATCCACACTTGTGGTCAGTGGATTCATCTCATTGAATGGAGTATTGGCTAGTTTGGGTACTGTTGGATTCTGTGCTAAGCCACTGTCTTGGTCTTTTAGGACTGCTGTAAGAGAATATCATAGACTGAATGGCTTATAAGCAACAGAAATTTATTTCTTACAGTTCTGGGGGCTGGAAAATCAAGATCAAGGCACCAGCAGATTTGGTGTCTGGTGAGGGCCTGCTTCCTAGTTCATAGATGGCCATATTTTCACTGTTTCCTTACATTGCGGAAGGGACAGGGAGCTCTCTGGAGTCTTTTTTTTTTTTTTAACATCTTTATTTGGAGTCTTTTTTATAAGGGCACTAATCCCATTCATGAGGGCTCCATCCTCATGACCTAATTACTTTCCAAAGGCCCCTTCTCCAAATACAATCACATTGAGCATTAGAATTTGACATGTGAATTTGGGGGCAGAGGGAACACACACATTCAGTGTATAGCAGTTACTGAGTTGCACATGGCATGTGCTGCATGTTGTCACACCCAGAAGGGGCACAGTGGCCTTCATCGCAGGTAGTTGGGAAAGTTTAGGGTCTGCAGTAGGACCAGGGGCTGGGCTGAGACTGGTTGTTCTAATGTGCTGCTGGGAGAACTAGAATGGAGTGTGATGGGAAATCTTTGTGTGTGTTTTTATTTGGTATAATGAGGGATGATTGACTCTAAATTGGTAAGTCACAGATTGTAAACTGGCTGCCCACCAGCCAGATATGGCCCTTGGACATTTTTGCTTGTCCTGCACATGCTGGTTCCCACAGTGTTTGGTAAAATTTGAATCACATGTCAACTAATTTCATGCAAATTGATTGCTGGCTCTCTTGAAAAATCAGTTTACCTGGCAAACCTGGGCCACACTTCTGTTTGTCCCCAGCTGGCTGATGCTAAGCAGTGGCTGCCCTTCTAGATGGCGCATGTGCCCCTCAATTCTCATCTCACCCTGCTCTGCTCAGACCTGGCCAGTTTCGCTAATTTACATGGCCAGCCTGGCTTCTGTAGGCTTTTTGATGTGCCTGATTAAGACAATTCAGTTTAATTCATCCAAAATTTAATCAGGTGTCTATTATGTGACTGGTACAGGGTACTTATTACTTTTGAAAAATCAGGCACCTATCATGTTTTGTGGAGGGTAAAAAGAGGTTTTAAAAATATGATCTCTCGTGCAAAGAGAATGGCGACTTGGCAGGAGGCAGATTGTAGACATGAGATGCAGCGAGAGTCCCAAGCAAAGAGGCATATGGTTGGTGAGCAACAGATACTTCTAAGAGAGGAACAATTAATAGTATGAGTTCCTTACGGATGTATAACACTGTACCATTTCAAAGCCTTTCATGCACAATAGTTGCTTGGAAGAACCCTGGTGAGATAGGTGGAATAGGTAGGGCAAGAATTAGCTCTTCTTCTTTACTAAGGAAGGTACTGAGGCCAAGCGATGACTTGGCCAGGTCTGCCATTGAGGATGGAGTCTAAGCCAGGCCTCTGCATTCCAATCCAGTTCTCTTTCAAACCAAGCCAGGTGTCTGGGGGTAGATTCTACTGCCAAAAAGGAAAGCTCATGTGGTCTGAAGACTCTGGTTGAATGATTATTTCAATATGGAAGAATCACCCCGCCAAGAATAATTCATCAAAGAGTGAATCAGTTCAGAAATGGACGCACCCAGACTGTGTCATCACCTGGGGAATGAGTTCTTATCTTTCAATGCAGGTCATGCCTTGTGAAGTTTGAGAGAAGCCATTTGGCCTGGCCCATTTCCTGCAATGTGAGGTCGTAGGTGTATCTGATGATTTGGGCTGGAGTCTTTGCTGGAGACATCCCAGGTTCCTAAACCACAGAGAAATCCGTGGACTGGATGCAGTGTCGGCTGAGTACCTAGGGCGATGCACAAGGACTCGGTGAGCCAAGTCTCCGAGGCAGCCATCTTCTCTTTTTTAGTCCCAGGTTTCCTACCCAGCTTCTGAGTAGCTCACTTTGCCTCTGGAGTCCAGCCGGAGGGATACCCACAAGACTGCTGCTTCCCTGTGGGGAGACAGGAGGGGATGCGGGAAGCATGCTGCAGAGACATTTCTCCAGCTTAGGGGCAGAAAAGTCTAATAGTTATGTGGTCAAAATGCCAGAACTTGAAAGGAAAGGTGTAGAGGATGATCGACGTAACAAAAGAGGTAATTTCTTAAGTGCCCACTACAAATGACTACAGTCAGTTACTTTGCTTGTGTGTGTGTGTGTGTGTGTGTGTGTGTGTGTGTGATCTCAATTCAATTTCAAATAAATCCAAAGTTATCTGACTCCAAAACCCATATTTCCCACTCACTACTCTCCAAACCCCGCTGAGTCCCCTGATGGACCATGGAGGGAATTTTTTTCCCTTAATCTCTGCTCTTTTTCATCCAGGTGACATTTCATTGAAGAGGTGGGCATAAGTCATTGGCCAATAAACAGACACACATTGCATGCAGCAAATTACAATAATTAGATTGTAATATCGATCCATTTTACATCTGTAGTCCTTATGTTTGTGTTTGAAACGGCCTGTAGGATTGAAGATGAGCAGGAAAGGAAATAATTACATGTTATCTGAATAAAATCTGCAGCAAATTACCTATAAAACTATAACTATCCAAACAGGATGACATTTACTTTATAAGTTCATGACTCCCTTTCTTTAAAGTTTGCTAAAAAGAGAGCAAAGTAATTACAGTTCTTTCTCTGATTGATTAAACATGACATATATGCTAATATGAAAGTAACGCTTGTCCTTTGTTACTCCATCGTCTGGCTTACAGTAATTTGCAAGGTAGCAGATAGAATTATTTCAGAGCTGCTAGTCTGAACTTTTCTATTCTAAAAATAGAATCTTGGGTCTCCTTTGCTTCAACCAAGAATTTATATTCCCTCTCTACGTTTCAACTTTCATATAGATGTGAAATGATGTTGCAACTATTAGAGCCTCATTTTTTCCCCTCTTGTACATCAGAAAACACATGTTGCCACAACTGGTTCAGTAAAAACAAAAAACAACACAGAACAAAACAAAATCCAATAACAAAAAAACCCCACCTGCTAAGATTTGCTTTAAAGCAATTATGTAGTTACTGGTCTGTCAGATGGAGTGATTTTTACCTTCTGAATAAAATAATGTTAGACACGACTGAGAAAAAAACCCACAAAATTTAGAACATCAATGAAATATGCCACTTGTCAAGCTATAAGGAGGACTGTTCAATTTAAAGCAGCAATTATTTAAAATATAGGTCAAGACCACATCCATCAAAATTAGCCCGTAGTTTGAGATTATAATTACTAATGCAGCAACTAATGATTTTAAAATCCATATGAATGAAAGAATTAGAAACAAAATATAATAATGACAGCACACATATATCGTGCTTACTACGTGGTAAGGTGTAGGAACTCGATTAATTCCTGCAACAGCCCTGTGAGCTAGATCCCATTATGAGCCCGTTTTCCCAGATGAGGGCCAAGAAGCACCAAGAGGTAAAGAAACTTCCCCAAGGTCAAACAGTTATGAAGTTCTAGATATCCAGCTATTTTCAGGTCATGCTACTGGAATATTCTATGGAAGGAAATAATTGAATTCTTCGGTTAAAGAAGATAAAGAATAGATTCTCGACAGGAAAGTGGTGACGTAAGCCTTCCCCTGGAACCCTGCCTCATCCTAGAACAGAATGGTCTGTGGGCCTCTGACCCCCTATGGCTTTGGTAACCCCCATGAGCCCAGAGACCCCTGTGCCTGAGAAGAAGGTAGACATAGGGCAACGGGCCTAAAGCTCTGGTGGTCCACTCAGTCTCCTGGCTCAGCCCTGGTCCCTGGGGCTTCTCTGGATAAGCTGAAATTTGGCCCCAATCCCACCTCACCTTACTTTTCCGATTCTGTGCTGCCTCGGTCTCCCTGGCCCTGGAGAACTTGCTTATATGTTGTCTTCTTTAGAGAGACGGCGTGCTCAATGCTTCAAACATACTCAGAAGACACAGCAGGGTCTGAGTCCTAGCTCTGAGACTTAGTAGCCTCTGGGTGACTTTGAAACATTATTTCAGGGCTTTGTGTCTCAGTTTGCTCACCTGCAAAATGGGGATTTTCAGGGTATTTGTGAAGATCACATGATGTATGTCAAGCAATGGATTCATGGCATGTGCTGGACTGCTAGTCTCCCCTCCCTCCCTTCCTTTCTTCCTTCTTCTTTTGTAAAAGGTCACCTCTCTCCAGATCTCAGATTCTCATTGCACTAGGCTGTTGACCCCTAAAAATTCCTTCATTTTTATATTCTGTGGTTCAAAACTGTGATTATTGAATAATCAAGATACCTACAGGTCAGTTTCTATTTCAAAGACCCACGGACCCAATTGTGGTCAGGGTGATGCTTCTTGCTAGATCGTTGAATAATTAGTAATTAATTTAATGCACATACACTGTGTCCAAAGAGGAAACAGACAAACTCATTTTGCCCTTGTGGGACTCACAATCCAGTCAGGGAGAGAGATAGACAGAAAGACAGGGAGCAGGTTTAGATTTAACCCCTTGCATGCTAGAATAGAATAGAGGCCTGCCCGAGTGTAACTGGCTCATGGGAGGAGCCATCTGAGGATGTCTTTGGTTCCCTTCAATGCTATGCCTGCTCTGTGCTCTCCTGGTGCCACTTACCTGGAGGCTGATGCTCAGTGTGGGGTCTTCGTCTCTTGCCCCAAACGGCAGCATCTTTGCCCCTAGTACCCTTACTACCTGGAACAACGGACCACTGCATCCTTCACAAGGCCAGAAAGCTGAGTGAGTTTGGAAGGATTTTCTCAGGCAATTAGTGGAAGTTAATTAAGTCCCCAAAGTTGATAGTGTGAAATGATAACCATGTCTGGAGATGCCAGCCAGCGTACAGCCTGACCACAGTTTCTAGCTAGAAGGGTGAGGCCAGGTCCTTCCCCCAGCAAGTCAGGTCAACTTGCTTCCTGATGTTAACTCCATGTGAGTGGTGCCCCTTATCCTCCGGGAGGGATGCCCTCCACTCTCTCTTTCTTTGCCTCCCTTTTCCTCTCCTTCCCACCTGAGTTTAGGAACGCATGTAATACTCAAGACCCTCATAGAACTGAGGGTTCCCCGGCCCTTGCTTTCCGCCTTCTAAGCTACATAATCACGGACATACACCATTGCTGGTAAATAGGTAATAACGAGAGGTACTACCAGTGACACTTTACTTGCTCTATGTTAGCTCTGCCTAGTTGAGATCAGGGAGATTAAGAAGTTAGCCTAAAGTTTACACAGTTGAGAGGATGGAGTTTGAAATTCCATATTCATTTATTGAGCAAGCATGAAGTAAGAGTGTCTATGTTCCAGGTGCTGGATGGGAGATTGACAAAGATGCTGTGGTGGTCACAGGCTCATAGAGAAGGTGGATGGAAAGTATTATAACAGGGACAAGGTCAGGTTTCAGCAGCAGCAGCAGAGAGGCAGGGAGTTCCAAGAAGGCTGCCTGGAGGAGGTGCCATGGGAGTTTAATTGTGGAAAATGAACAGGAGTTTTTCAGGTGAATGCAGGGGGTGGGGAAAGGCATTCTGGGTAGAAGGAAAGGAGACAGGCAAGGATCAAACGGGCAAGTGTTAAGGACGGTGCGGGTGGCAAATATTGATGCAATGTGGGGTGGACTGGGGTTGGAGGGGTGGCTGAGGCCAGATCTCAAACAGGATGTATGAGGACATATAAGGAGCTTGAACAGGAAAAAATAACTGTCAGAGGATTTTAAGCACCTCCGTTGTCTTTTCCTTCATCAATGCTTCCACTTCTTTTTCAGGGCTTCAGTGATCTATTTCTACGTAACCAACGCGCCAGAACTTCGTAGAGGAAAACAATCATCATTTTGTGCATTGTGTATGGATGCTGTGGGCCAGGAATTCAGAAGGGGCACAATGCGAACTGCTTAGCTTTTGCCAGCGACTGGGGCTGGGTTGGCTGGGGCTGGACGAGACACATCCAGGAAGCCTTCTTCCCTTCCAGGTCCAAGCACCTGGCCAGGATGGCTGAGGCATGGGGACTGGCTGGGACCAGGGATCAGGATGTCTCCTTGAAGCTCTCCAGCATGGTGGCCTCTGAGTCATTAGACACCTCACACAGGGGCTCCCATCTTTAAGAAGGAGCGGTCCAGTGAACACAGAAGACGATGTAAGGCCTTTTCTGACTCAGCCTTGAAAATCACAGTGTCACTCTCGCCATTCACCAGAGATCAAGCCCGTCACAGGCCCACAGGGCTCAAGGGGAGAGGAGAGAGACCTCCCGTCTATGGGAGGGGTGTCAAAATACGTGTGGCCATGTTTGAAAACAGCCATACCTAGTAAAGCCCACAGGTCCTGAGACCTAGTCTCTTAACTCTGCTGTAGACTCTCATTAACTTATTAATCCAAGATCTTAATGGTCTTTAAATCAGCGATTTCCAAAATCCTTTACCTCTAGGGAAATACTTGAAGGAAGAGCTGGTGTCAGGGTGGGGGGGGGGACCCCTGCCCACCAGAAACCCCTCTCCTAGCTTCCTCTCCCCCAAACACATTTTAAGGTCCCTTTCTCAGAATTCTGGATGATCTGAGGAGGAAGGTTTCCAATCACTCTCTTAAAGTATCGTTTGCCTTTTAATAAAGATGCTGGTGGAGGGGGGAGGGAAATCTCCATTGATGTAAATCTAGACTCGAGACGCTCGCAGGGGTCTTTCGGGTGTGTCCCCTCAGTTCATGCCACTCAGCAAGGCACATTCTGCCCACACTTCTGTTGATATTATCAAACAAACCTAAACCCATTGCTTTCTGTACTAGCTGCTCTCCAACCACTTTTTAAATTTCTGATCTCAGGTTTTGTTTTATTTCTGTCTCCTGTTGCAGCCCTTCTCACCCTTATTCCCGTCTCCTTGTCTCCCACTCTTCTGCCAAGGTAGCCATGAGACTCATAGAAAGATATTTTGGCGCCAGACTCAGGGCTGCAGAGCGGGGAGGTGTGGAGAATGGAGACTGGTCGCCTGGGCCACGGGCAGGAGGCCGATTGGTCAGATAGTGGGACATAGGAGGTGTGTCCCTAGAGCCCCCTTCTCCCCTTCCCAGGTCTCTTCTCCCCCTTTGAGCTACCTCAGGCCTGCCTGTTCCCTTTCAGTTCCCAGACCTAGGGGTGGCAGATGAGCCATGGCCTTGGCTGACCTCTTGTCCATGATGTGACTGGAGGTCACAGCTCTCTGTGCCCGGCTCTCTCCCACCAGCCTGCCAGGCAAGAGGAAAACTTTGGATATTCGTCAGGCAGGGAGCCAATGGCAGCCTCAGATTGGACCCATCTGGGGAGAGTTTAATTAAGGGATTATTTTACTCACTTCCTTGCCTCCCCTCACCCTACCGGTGTTCGCCTTGGTCCACTCAACAGGGAGACTTGCGCAGGGGAAGCAGGTTGCAGGTCAGGAGCCTAGGGCAGTGTCAGGGCTGGGAGAGTGTGGATCTGGGGCAAACGGAAGATACCCAGAGGCACGATTACAGGTATTGGGTGCCTACTATGCCCCAGGGCCTTCACATTTCCCATGTCACCCACGATATGCCTGCCGCTTAAGGATGTGCTCCATTTTATGGATGGGATCCTCGGGGCTGCGGATCGGGCCCTCTCCAGGGAGGTGAACGGCAGCGCGGTGCTCCCCGCTACCGTGCCTGGCTCCCGGCCCAGGGGATGCCCCACCATTGCCTCATAGCTGCCTCTCCGAAACACTTCCGACACTCATCAGTCATAACAAGCTTCCTGCATCAACTTGCTTTCCCAAACGCAAGACTTCGTATTGCCAAGTGTAATTAACATGATACATTGACTCAGGGCACAGCTAACAAGCACATATTAATTTTGAAAAGTCAGATTCTTTCACCGCAGGAGTTTAAAAGTGCAGGAAAGGGAGTGGGTAATTATGGGCTGGCACAGCCCGCAGGTCTGAGTTTCTGCCCCCCGGAAACGCCCTGACAGTGAGTGATTGCCCTCCGCATCTGGAAGGGGGGGCGCTCAAGGTTGCCCCAGTTCTGCCTCCCTCGTGCCCAGTCTCCCCCCTCCCCCAGGGAGCATCTTGGTTCATCTTGTCTCTCAATGTAGTTATCTCTGATCAGAACTTGTACCTGAGCTGTTCTTTGCCTAATTGCTTCCCCTGACTTGGAAATTTACACCCTCCCTCCCTCCCCTAACTTGCCGAAAAAACCCATCCTTCTGGGGACATAGGTCACTGGGCAGCCTTGGACAAACGAAGGGAAACAAAACAGAGATACTTAGATCCTGTCTGCCTTTCATTCAGGGCCTCCCTGACAGTTGGAATTTCCTCTAGAACTCTGGTTTCATGAGCCAGATGTTTCAGCAAATTCCCCTCTCTATCTCCTCTCCAGATGGGGAGAGTAAACTTCTCTGCACACCTACATGTCCTAGAGCTGGGACTTGTTTTCCCATCCTTCTCGGTGTAGGGGTGGTTTAGTTGTAGGGTCTCCGTTCTGGTCTCTGAACCCCCTTCACACACAGGTTGCCTTCTCCCTGTGCTGGAAAGCCCTCAGGAGACTGAGCGCTAGGTTAGGAATGCATTTACCTTGGATAACAGGGAGGAGGTCTGGGTTCAAGTGCTACTCTGGTTCTTTTCAGCTGTGGGAAGCTGGACGAGTCACTGCACCTTGTTAAATGGCAGTTTCCCCAGTGGCAACTTGGGGGTGACGATCCCCTCTCCCTGGTGGCTGTGAGTCAGTGCCTCAGCACACACAGAGAACTTCACAGGGCACCCACTGTGCGGAAGCTTCCTGGGAAATGCTGTTCCCTCTGACTCTGCCCTGCTGCCCGTACTGCCAAGCACACCAGGAGCTACTGGGCTGCTTGAAAAGTTTGTATTTCTTGGGGGATGTGAGGAAACCACCACATACCTCTGTTTAAAAGCTTATTTTGTGGTTTCCTTGGTTATTTATAGAACCCTGACTTTCTCTTCCCCATCTCTTTCCTCTTCACTTCATTCTCCCATATTTTCCCATCTCTCCTTACAGACCAGTCTCGCTAAAGAAGCTAAAGAAGCCAGGATGTGGGGCTTCCCTGGTGGCGCGGTGGTTGAGACTCCGCCTGCCGATGCAGGGGACGCGGGTTCGTGCGTCCCGTCTTGGAGGATCCCACATGCCGCGGACTGGCTGGGCCCGTGAGCCATGGCCGCTGAGCCTGCGCGTCCGGAGCCTGTGCTCCGCAACGGGAGAGGCCGCAACAGTGAGAGGCCCGCGTACCGCAAAAAAAAAAAAAAAAAAAAAAAGAATCCAGGATGCGTGTGAGGGGCCTTGTTTCAATACCTGCGGTTTCAGATGACCCTCTTTATATTGACAGGGGTCTCCTGGCTGCGTTTCTGTGGGGCTTTTTCTCCAGCAGCAAGGAATCCATTCCCCGTCCAGCAGTAAGGAAGTCTCTCCCTAGTAAACCTCTCCTTGGCACCCCCAGAGCTGCTGCGCGTCTTTTGCCCGATGAGACCAATGGCTCAGCTCCGATGGCTCAGCCTAGCCTCTTCCCAGCAGGATTTCCAATGCTGGGTTTCTGGCTGCAGTCTTTTCTTGGTGCCTAAGTTGACTCCCTCCTCACCTTCCTCGGCTTCCTGCCACCTAACCTGGCTGCACTCCGTTGCACTCTGCTGTACGGACCACCCCTCTTCCTTTAGTACCTCTTAATGGAATTAGTTAACTGCTTAACTGCATCTTCCAAGGACTTTAAGGACACATTCCTCTATCTGGCCCTCTGCTCAGGCCTCCTTCTCTAGGAGGAATCGCCACTAGTGCTGGGTTCCAGTTCAAAACACAGTTCTCAAGTCTCTCTCAAGCTGGAGCTTGGACAGCTTTTCTCCAAATGAATGTCCTTGGATTATTGACAACCTCACCCCAGCTGAAGCCTGAGAGTAACCTCCCTCAGAGCAGCCCCCTGGGCAGGAAAAAGGAGCACTGAGCCTTCTCAGGCCCCGGGGGCTGGACTCCATCACTGCGATTATGGGGCACGGATGCTAACCCTCATTCCACTTTCCATTCTTGCACTGGTCCCGAGGACACGTGGAATCTGAATACGACCAATAATTCTTTTAACTCCCTTGCTTTAATAGCTATCAGATGGAAACTTTGGTTCCTTTATTAAACTAGGCTGGATGTCACCCAGAGAACTACTGTGTGGTGGAATTTCTATCCTGGATTCACTTTCTTTCGGTGGACTCCTTCTTCCCAGCCCTGACCCAGTTTTCATGGGGGCATTCTCAGGAAAGGCAGACTCTCCAGGCTTGCTCCCAAACCCTCCAAGTACTGTTTTGATACAGAAAGTAACTTTAAGCTTAAGTCAAATTCAGAGAGACGCTCCCATCAAGCCTCTGTGAGACTGTCACTTAGTTGAACCAAATCTAATCAATTATTTTTGAAAATGAGTAGCCATCGGTCTAAACTCAGTGGACTGAGTTTCAGTCAGATTTCTCTGCAGCTTTTGTGGCAGAGGCTCCTGTGTTCCTGTGTTTTAAACACATGGGTCTTTCTCTCTTTCAACGACCCACCTTCTCATCTCCTGGTGGAGGTGATGGCAGCCTGGTGGCTAATCCAAAGGGGTGCTCTCTGCCTTTTTGCTGGTGTTCAGGAAGCATCAGTGGTCTGGGGACAGCCTGAGGGTGGAGATGTCTCTACCCCACAGCACCAGGGGCTTTCAGAAGCAAACGGAAGGGGAATAAACTTACTAAAGTTCCTGTGTGCCAGCCCCAGGGTGGAAGCTCTGTGCTGCTATCTCACTTTCTCTCCTAACGGCCCTGCAGAAAAACCACCACTACTGTGTCTTCACAAATGATCCAACGAGGCTCTGTGAGATAGGTGTAGGTGGTTCTCCAGAAGCAGATGCTGGAGTTCGGAGGACAGATGTTTATTAGACATCAACAACTGTAAAAGGAGGGAGGGGGGAATAGGACTGGGGAGAGGGACAAGTTGAATTGGGAGGTAGATCCAGCAGAGCCCCAGCCAAACTAGGGGGGGTTTGCCCATCGGGACTGTTTCATGTTGACTGAACTGGCTAGGTGTTTATACTCATCCTTGGACCAGTCCCCAGGTGTGGTTGCCTCAGGAAGGCATGACCCCAAGAGTCCCTCTGGGAAGTGGGCTGTGGAGCGCGTACTTCTACATCTACCATGAAGGTAGCCCAGCCAAGGTTTTAAATGCTGGGCCTGGTATTTGTATGAAGGTGTGATTGCCTGCAAAACCACTGTCTCCGCTACACCATCACACTGAGCGCTCTCTGCAGAGAGGGAGTGAGTCTTCCCATCGGAAGTTATCTGAGATGGGAGTTATTTGTTTGACAGCATGAATTGTGGCTTTTCCTTCCTCTGTTCCCCTGATGGGGGAGACACTCCAACTCATTCTGGGACCTCCTGACAGCGTACTTCAAGGCACCCAGAGCCAGCTGCGAACTGAGGCACCACGGCGGAGGGTCAGCCAACCATCTGCAGCTTGTAAATCTGGTGCCTGCCTCGTCCGACTGAACTTCCAGCCATCAGCCTGGGGTCTCCAGCCACAGGGACACGCCAGGAAATGCCCTTCGGTCATCTTTGTTTTCTTCCACTCCCAATCTACATCTCCGCTATGTTCCCCTTGTTTGGCTTTTCCCTCAAATCTGTCTTTTTATTTCTAAAGGTCAGCCATTTCTTCAGTGGGTGGGGGGAAGGGGCATAAGCTATTAGAGTAAGTCACTTCTCATCCCTGGGTTTCCCCCATTTACTTCCACACTAAAATGGGAAAGGGGTAGTGTATTCGTTTCCTAGGGTTGCTATAGCAAAGTACCAAAACCTGGGTGACTTTGAAGAATAGAAATGTATTGCCTCACCCTTCCGAGGGCTGGAAGTCTGAGATTCAGGGTCGGCAGGGTTGGTTTCTTCTGAGGGCTGTGACAGAGAGTCTGTTCCACGCTTCTCTCTTAGCTTCTGGTGGTTTACGGGCAGTCTTTCGCGTCACCTTGATCTCTGTCTGCATCTTCTCCCTATGTACGTGTCTTGGTGTCAAAATGTCTTCTCTTTTTAAGGACGCCAGTCATATTGGATTAGCACTTATCCTAATGACGTCATTTTAACCTATTACCTCCGTAAGGACCCTGTCTCCAAATAAGGTCACATGCTGAGATACTGGCAGCTTAGGATTCCAATATATCTCTTTGGGGGGTGGTACAATTCAATTCATGTCAAGTACTGAAACCACATGGTGTCTTTAAAAGGCCTTCACAGCTCGCACACTCTGGCTTCCTATCTGATTGAGGCCCCCAAGGGAGGTGTAGGGGAGGCACCCTGGTCCTCCCTGGCTATGGCCCTGGGAGTTAGGGATCTGTTCCAATCAGCCGCAAGACCCAGCTACCCCAGACCCACAGAAATCTTCCGGAAGGGTTCATGCCCTCATCCAGCCATTGTTTGGGCACTACACGTGCATTTGCCTTGGTCTCCCCTTCCTGTTAACCGTTTCATGGACTCCCTAGGTTCCTAGAGGGGCTGGAACAATAGCCATCAGTGAGCCTTATGGTTTTGGGGTATTTGGGGGCTTTCCTCTCATACATAATTGCTTACAGAACCAAACCTGTAAAGGAAATCAAGCCCAAGCTTCTCTTATTAAGATCAAGGTGAAGGTAGTTTGGAGACTGAGGCATAAGCTGGAGAGAGTCTCCTGGGAAAGTTCCTAGGACTTAAACTTATGACCTTGATTAGGGTAAAAATTGTTCGACGGTTTCCTTTTCTTTGGGAGACAAAGGTTACATTCGTTATGCAATCATTTTGAACTTTAGCACCTGCCAACCGATCAGGGGATTTATGTGGTGTTCAAGCCTTAGTTATCAAAGCTGTTATTTAAAAAAAGTAATAATTGTAAGTGTAAAGAATAGGGCAAGACAGAAACATACCCATAGCACATTGTGTTTGTGACTTGTTGTGCCTTGCCTCACCCTCTATAGATGTTATATCTATATCTTTATCTGTATTTCTATATCCCTATATACTGGAAGATAAGGTTAAAGGAGAGAATTTATTTCTCAAGGCATACCAAGCTCCTCTATGTACTGCTTCAGGGTCTCTTGCTCACCTGCCTCTTGTTCCATCTCTGTGAGGACTCAACCCAACAGTGCTTCACCTCCAACAGGTAGCACTTCTGACAGGTGGTCCCACCTCTTGACTCCAGTCCCAGAGCTTCCCTGTTGACGCCATCTTGGGACTGTGCTCAGGCCACATGTACACAACCAGGAAGTGCAGAGGAGTTAAGGTCTGTGAGGCAAACCTCTGAAGGGAGACGGGATCCATGGATACAATTGTCCTCCCATCCCTCACCAGACATGGTCTGGAGAGGAGTTTACATGGCTTCCGGGGCCGCGGTCTGATGGATGGTCTCGACTGGCCCCATCATCTTTGTAACACATCCTCACCTGGGCTGCCTTGATTTCCTGGTTTAATCTCTGCACCCCTCCACTCCTGGTCCCTTGCATTGCATTCTTAGTAAAAGAAGAACCCATAAGCCTTTTCCCCAGGCTCATCTTTCTGGGGGGACTCAGGCTAGGAATATAGGGAGAGAGAGGGAGTGGGGGGCTCTGCCCTGTGATGGCTCTAGATGTGGGAGTCCCTCACCCTCATCTGGTGCTCTGGCCAGGTGGTGGGGCTTTGTCTGAGTGTCTCTGGCTTGGGAGGTGGTAGGAAAGAGGGTTTATAGGCCAAATCACTTATAGAGCTACATTAGTAATCTATGGGCTTTCTTTTGTGAGGTAGCTTAAAGACAACCATCCCTTCTTCTTGTGGTGGATTTGGGGGAAATGGGATTCCTGCAGAAGTAGGGGAAGGCTGAGTCACGTGGTGGGATGGGCAGAACGACAGGAGTCCTGGCTTCTGGGCTTGGCTCTTCCACTGACGAGCTCTGTGACCTTGGCCAAGTCACACTGCCTCCCTGGGAGCCAGCTTTCTTATCTGAACAATGAGGGCTTAGACTAGATTATCCCCTTGATCACTTGCAACTCTAAAGCCTTATGATAAAATGTAATTCCTGCCACTTTGACAGTATTTGTATGGAAGGTGTTTCCATTCCTATCCAAAAGGTCAAATTGATGCCCCTGTGAGATTTTTCAATATGAGAGCAAAGGTGAAGAAACAAAAGTGTTTAATGGTATTTTCTTTTCTAAAAAAAAAAGGATTTGGTCGGAGCCACTCTTATCTTGTCTATCACAAGGGAAAACTAGATTCTAACAACCCACAACTTTCAACTCCAACTGTGGCTCTTTCTCTCTGCAGTTTAGTACATCACTGCTGAGGGCTGGTTTGGCGAAGGGAGCTCCGAATCAGCTGCAGATGGAGAAGTCTGATAGATCTCCCCCCCACACACACTCACTGGCCAGTTTTTTCTGCATATCCCACCCTCCCTTCCCCCGTGCAGGAAAGGAAGGTTCTCTGTAGCTGAGGTCAAGGCCATGACCACACCCAGCACACTGACCACAGCAGGGGGTTAGAATCGGAGTGGGGAGAGGGACCTCACATCCTCCTTGGGAAATCACAGAGGCCAATGCAAATCACTTTTGGTCATTGCCCAAATGGGAAAGAACATTTTTTCCCCAGATCGTTATTAAGAATTTTATACAATCACACACGCTCTTCTCTCTCACGTGCAGACATACACTCTCAAAGAGAAAAACTCATCCCTGAGTATTGGGTCATAAATTATATGAGGTACATTTCATTATAAAGTACATTTCTTTAGTCCTTTATGAATGCTCTCTACTTACCCCAGGGGGGTCGTAATGTACACTGACATCTTACTTTCTTCCAAGAAGCATTCCCTTGTATTGTTTAGTATGTGGAGACTGGCTGGGCAAACAAACCCTGTACTGGAAAATGAAGGCAGTCGACTCCTAGATGGGAATACAATCACGCATCTATTCCCGGGCTCCAGGGAGCTCACGTATAATCTTTAGAAAAACTGGGTAAGTAAACATCAGAGAAAGAGAGGTCTGATGGTGAAAGGGGGCTGCATAAACAGTGAAATGCATAATTGCTATGGCTCAGAAAAATTGGAAGCCAAGTGATTCGAAAGCCAGAAAGCCAGGAATGGGTATTGAACAAGTCAGTCCTCGTTATATCTGATTTTTAATTTTGATAGTTTACCATATGGGTCTATCCCCCCTCCCAGCCCCCATCTCATCCTTCCTAAGGCACATTCTCTTAAAGTGGAGAACCACGAAAAGGTAGAAAGTTGAGCAAATTAGAGACAACCTCGGGGCCTTGCCATTTTCTTCAGTTAACAAAGCCAGAAGCGCCAGAGGGAGCGGCAGGGTCTCTCAGCCCTTGGGTTTTACTGAAACTGAAATAGTTCAGCTTTACCTTGCAGAAGATCAGAAACCAAAGCTCATAAAATTGAACTCAGATGAAGAACGCTCCCGTCTTTGGAGTGCTACTAAACAATCTGCAAATTATTTAAATTAAACCAACCCAGCCTTCAACATCTGCACACAAAATGCTTAAATTCCAAGTGCAACTTTACTGGCATAAGAAAATAATAAGGGGAGTTCAATTTGTGTCAGCATGGCTCAGGAAAATAAGATATCATGTCTTGCTGTCTGCTTGATGTCAACTTCTCAGATGCGAGCCCTAATGCCTCATCCTAGACTGTCCGCACCAGAGCCTGCCAAACAGAGAAGTTCAGCCAGAGTTCACCAAGCTACTACCAAATAGCTTTTTCCCCCCCTCCTTTTTCAATCATTAGAAACCTTCTGTTTTATATTGTGCACACGTGATCGTATCTACCTCTTAAAACATGTATAACTCTATTAGCTTCTCCTATTCTTTGGGAATACTGTCAATTCTTTTCTGTGATGAGTTTGTTCCATGGCTTAGAGTTATTCAGCTTTTAAACTTTCACTACATATACTAGATTCTATCTGAAATGCTTGGTCAGGAGACACAGACAAAATCTGTAATATTCAAGATGATTTGAAAATCATTCTTTTTTTAATAAACAAATAAGTGAAAAAAAAAGCAGACCGATCAATTACTGTCTGAGAGGGCTTCAGAAATGCTTTTTCAGCCCTCTCTCATCCAAATCAGAGGCTTACTCAGGGCTTGTCAGAGAACCTGCCCTAAGACTAGCAACCTCCAAAAAATCTCCAGCGCAGACCTTGGTTCTAATCTCCCCTTCGGCTGGGCTCCTGAGACAACCAACAGGGCAATTACACAGACCATTTTTCTCATTTTCGTTGTTTAGTCTTGATTTACTTCAAATGACTACAACTTTCATTCCTCCCAGTGAAATTGTGCACCCACACTTTTAATCATACAAGACCAACATTTTAATGCTGCTGGGTGATGTATCAATTTAGGGTCCTGGGATGACCAAAGAGCTAGAATTTCACTCATCAGCAGAAATGCAGGTTTAGTAGGTGTGTGAAGACAAAAATAAGTGCAGTGAAGTCTTTGATCTACTGCGTACATGTTCTATAAAAATACCTTTCCTATAGTGTAACATGTCACATTTAATCTATGTTCCATCTTTCCCATCTATCTTCCAACCATCACTTGGTCCTTTTAAAAGACCCGAACACCATGCTCCAAGCAGCCTTGTGGGAGCAAAGTCTTCTTTGTTTCCATTTGGTGGTGGGGCTTAGGGTGGGGTGGGAAAACCCCACGGGGCAACAGGAAGAATAGCTCTATGGCCTATAAACTTCACTCTCAATATTGGGCTACTCCCTTCTTACCGTTTCAAACACGATTAAAATAATGTTGAAATTCACATTTCAGGTAAGTTAGAGCTGATTATAAAACTGTTATGAAAAAGCTTCCTTTACAATTAGTGTTGATTCAGACAACTTTCCAACTCATGGTAAATATCTGGCCACCCATAGCTGACAATGGTTTATTTAAGCAATCTGATAAACTATTACACATCAATCTAGTCTGAATACAAACATTAAAACAAAACGAATCCTAAAATATAACAATATTAAAAGTATAATCTTGTCCCACACCGATCATTATTTATCTTGATTTCTTTTCATCTTTTATATCATAAAATAATTCAGCGAAAACACTGCATGTAAAGGAACTTGTCTGATTCATATTTCATTTAATCTGGTATCAATTACTGACCGAGATTTGGGAAATTCAATGTCTGTGTAGATGAAATGCTTTAATACCTTAGATAGTAGCTAGTTTCTGGGTTCAGCCTGAAATGGCATGGTCAGAAAAGTTTAAAATATTTTTGCTAGATTCAAAGATGAGCAAGATTAAAAATTCCCAAATGTGTATTCTGGAATCCCTCCAAAAACATTCCATCTTTATTCATTATTGGATATTGTCTTGATTAAAATTCCTGTTGGTTTGTTCTATGGTTAAGTAGTAATCTTGTATCTTAGCATTTGGAATGTATTGGTATCATGTGACGAGCACAGAGCCCGAATGAATATAGAGAGATCTCTTTCACAAGTCAACAAGGAGGACTTATAGCGTTCAGATTTCAGCAGAGCTGTTTGCGGGGGGAGGTGGGCGGTTATCTGCTCAGCACATTCTTTCCAAAAAGTGAGTCAGAAAGAGGGCTGTTCAAAGCAAAATGGTTTTTCCTAAAACACCAGTATCCCGAATCAAGGCAGATTTCTCTAGAGGAAATAAGATATTTTTCCTCTTCTTTTTCTTTATCTCTTTTGTTCTATTTCTAGCATTTGGTGCCCTTTATTGCTAGTTTCACCCAGTAACATGTGAAAAATGTACTCGACAATGCAAAGCAGATGACTCGGTCACCATCTTCTGAGTCACCATTCTGTTCTCTGCATTCCTGCAGATGCCTTTCAAAACCAGAAAACGATTCTGTTAGGAGTCAGTAAGAAGGAAAATAAAAATGAAAAAAAAAAAAATTGGGCCTCCTTATGCAGCCACACTGACACTTTTGTGGCTTGTCCCCCACTGGCAACCTGCTTGGCACTGGGTGTTCCCAGGGACACTAGGCCTGGACCCCAAGCCCGGAGAAGATCTGGGAGAGCATGGAAGGCCACTTTGGTAGACTTGGCTGGCCTTTTGTTTTATTTTACATTGTAATGGCCACTTGGAAGTGAGCTCTGTGGCAGAGAGGAAAGGGGAGGACACTGGTGAAGATCTGGGTCCCTCGAGGTGAGGTAAGCTGTGTCCATTTCTCGTGTGCCGCACATGCATCTGTTAGTTAAAGAAAGTCAGAGCCAAGGTTTTAGGCATAAACCCAATTTTTAAGAAAGTTGCCAGATACACCAAGTCACCTCTAAGTCTTCCCTAGCCTGGTGGGCGGGGGTATCTCATGAGATTAGATGAAGATAGGATCCCAGTGACTATGATTCTGGAGAAATGAGTCAACTGACTGCTTTAGTGGACGCAAAGGAGCACGTAGTAGATGCTCTATACCTCTCTGTGCGTCAGGGAGCATGCCTGCTAGGGATCTGGTCTTTGCCTTGGGGAAGTAGATGGATTAGACCACATTTCATGAGAGTTTTACCAAAGAACTTGCTCACTCAGTCTCCCATCCTCCATACGCAGAAATAATGACCAAAGTCAAGAAGCTGTCCAGTTTGTTGAACACAGACTCTAAGAAGAAGAAGGCTGTTTCATTCATCTCCCTGAGGCAAGAGCTTAGAACAGTGGCTGTGCATAAATATGTGTCAGTGAATGAATGGTATGATAGGAAGATTCTGAATCAAAACCCAACCAATGCAATGGTCAAGTGGCTTTTGAGCACAATGACTCTAGAAGCGCACTCTGTTTTAACAAGCTAAATTTTAAGAAGACAAAGTAAGGAAAGGGAGAGTACTAGTAATCATTGGTACTTGTATGTATCAGGAAATTTCTCACGTTCTTTGATGGGTAGGTATTGTCCCATTTTCCAGATTAGGAAACTGAGACTTGGAGAGGTTAAATCACTTGCCTAAGGTCACACAGCTAATGAGTAGTCGATCTGTGGTTCAGACCCAGGACTCCCATGTTGGAGTGCTTTCAAAGATGTAATTACTGTAGCACTTCCTTATTAGAGGCTCACTGCCTCAGCGTTTAGGGATGTATCAGACTGCTTACACTTGATGCTAGAAAAAAGTTTTAAATTCTTTTCATGGGAAGTTTTTAGAATTTTGTGATTCAAACCAGATTAAGCAGGTGAAAGTGCTTTTTCAGACTGTCTTAACACTAAAAAATTTGTTCTGAATCCAAATCCAGTATAAATGTATTAGCCTTTTCTAGCCAAGAGTTTAGAGAAGTAAGAAGTAAATCAACATGTCTTCAACCCTAGGAGGAAATGTGAAAGAGAGAGATGGATGTTTGATCAGGTCTCAGAGGGCTCCTTTAGTTCCAACTCTGCTGGTAAACAGCTGTGTGATCTTGGATAAGTCCCTTCACCTCTCAGGACTGCAGGCTTATCTATGGTCAACTAAGGGACTAATAAACCTTGCTTTGCTTACTGCTCAGATATTGGAATCAAGAGAAATATGGAATTAAAGTACTTTCAAAATTTATAGCATCCCATTAAGAAAACATGTATGTTTGTGATGAAAATGTCCTACTTTCTGTAATAATGGAGTTTGAGCTTTTCCCCATCTAATTTACCTAATTTTACTAATTTAATTTAATTTTCATCTTCCGAGATAACGTATACTTTTCTCATTTAGAATTTCACTCAGCTTTTTTCACTTAGCTAAATGGCACTTTTCTCCCTTGGTTTGGCAATTGTGAATATTTTTCTGATTTTTTTTTCTTTTTAATTTTAGCTCAATCAGAATTTACTGTTCTTCTCTAAGGCAACAAGTCCAAGTACTTGAATTCATCTCAGAGGGCACAGAGAGCTGAGGCGACGTTTCTCTCTGTACATACATTTCTAGGGTTGGCCCCAGATATGAAATATAATTATGGTATTAGGCAAGTCTCAGGAGGCCTGGAGTACATTCCTTGGGCTCATGAGTAATTATGGTGTTGGTGATGATCAACTACTTTATAAGGTCTTGGGCTGCTGGTATTCTGGTTTTTACACAATGCACAAACCCCATGAATTTAATTACCACCATCTTGGTGCCTAACAAATACGCTTCACTTGTAAGCCTTGTATGTATTTATGTTCCGATGGGACTAAAGGGTGTGTGTTTGTGAGTATTGTGACCACTACACCCCATACATTCACAAACATTGTCCCCCCAGATTCAGATTGGCTTTTGGTTTAATGGCCCATGCATTTGATATTCCTTTCTTGGTTGGAAAACTATTTTTCAAGTTCTCTTTTTCTCCACCTCCTTTCTTCTCCCTTCTTTGTCTAAACTGTATAATGCTGTGTTTCCTTTTGAAAGATTAGGTAAGAGGGAACACGTGTGTGAAAGTCGTGGCCAACTCCCATGTGTTGGGGGCTGGTGAGATGAAGGCCAAAGGCCAAATGACTTCAACACCTGACAAGTGTGTGGATCTCATTATGGCCATGGGGTCTGGAGGCCTTAAAAAAATCAATGGATTTGCAGGATGCATGGTCAACATTTGGTGAGAAAGCAGGTCTTCAATGATTTTGTTTCTAATCCATGGCAGAGGTATGGCCCTTCAAGAAAAAAAAAAAATCCTTTCATCTCCTAGCAGCAAAGTTTCCATCTACCCCATATATTTAAGGGATTCACAGAGCTTGAAGCAGTATTTGAGATTATCTTGTCCAATGCCTTTATTTTATAAATGAGTAGCATGAGCTCAGGAAGGAAAGTTTCCCAAGTCCTCATAACCGACCAGATTCCCTGACTCCCAGCTCAGCCCTCCATATGTCACACCTGCTGTCATGGCGCTGATTCACATCCACTTATCCAGTGAGGGGCTTTTGAGCACCTACTCTATGCTTGGGGGTAAGTGGCTTGGTTTGGAGCTCACAAGGAGGTCATTCAGGCATAGTTTTGGCCTTCAAGGAATTTGTTAGCAATTTGGAGAGTCAAGACTAATATGACACAACGGTCTCATGTGCAAATGGCAGCTTATAGGTCAGAGTTGATGTAAGTGGAACAGTCCCGTTCCTCAGGACGTCAGAGTGCAGAAGTTGGGGAAGGCTAGGCTTCTGGGAGGAGACTTGGAGGCAGAACTTGAAGCAGGTTTTGGAAGTTTGAAGTTTTGGAATTCCAGGAAGAAGCAGGGCTTGCGAAAGGCTCAGAAGTCTTAAGGAACAGCATGTGAGTAAGTGTTGGGAGTGAAGACAAGCCAACTTCTCAGTCCCTGTGGGGAGGATGTGGAATGATGTTGGCTCCACAGCATAGGAGCACAATGCAGACAGCCTTTCATCCAGGCTAAGGTGTCTACTTCCTTGTGCAGAGAATGGACGTTGATTACAGTTTTAAGTAGGGCAGTGAGGAGAAAAAATGAAGATAACTGGTTCGAGGAAAGATTGGAGGGTGGTAAGATCAGAAACAGGGAACCAGTTGGGTTAGTTTGGAAAAAGTCCCAACATGAGGTGATGAAGCCCCTGAGCAGGCAAGTGGGGAATACAGAACAGCAGGTGCCGAGGGACCCCCTTAACTCTGCGGGGCTGCCTGGGTGAGGGTAAAATTTGCAATGCCAACTCCTAGAATGACTAAAATCTTTGCCTTCCAGGATCTCGAGAGCTTTGCTCTGGGTGTCCATATGGCTTTTCCAGGAGTGCTGGCACAAGGTAGGATTCTTCACCATTTAGAGGCAAAACTGAAGGCAGGGAAAGAGGAACCGTTGCCCCACAAGACCGGGACATCTCAGGCTGACACTAAAGTGCCCAGTGGCTGGATAGAGTGATGGGCCTGCATCCTGACTTGGCCTCTCACCAATTCCAAGCTGTAGCCAAGCCACTAACACATTCCAAACCTAAATGTTCTTATCTGTACTTTTGAGATGTAGTAACGCCTGTCGTAGTTACCTCACCAGTGTTGTAAGAATCCAATAAGAGAGTATGTGTGAACTGTACGTAGACCGTAACCAGTGTCCTGTCACAGCTCTGGCTGCTGAGACGGTGGAGCATTGGATGCAGGGAGAAACTACGCGAGAGCAAAGACGTATTCCCTACTGAGAAAGTAACCGTCTTCTGCCTTGCCAACTTGGACACTGCTTTCTCACATTTAAGAAGGAATAGAAGTGGAAATAGCTTGAGGATGCTGTTCAAACTCATTACAGTGAGCTGCCCTAAACCAGGACTGACCAGGCTCTGCTGACAGAACTTTCAGAACTTGGATGGCCCCATATAAAGCTGAAAAAATCATTGAAAGGATGGGGGGGGGGCAGTGAGATGCTCATCCCTGAGAAAAGGGGAGATGGTTTTCAAACTCTATTTTTAATATATTTTCTAAATTTTAATGACACTCTGCCTGAAACTATTAACAGCTTCTCAAGTTCTCTGAGCAGGGCTTTCCTTGGAGATTGGCTTGATCATAGGTTTAATTCCTGACTCCTCTCTAAACGTAAAGAACCAGTTCATCTAGAACACCATAAACACCCCCTCCCAAAGGAGGAGGCTGTGTTGGCATCTGGAGACGGAGCGGGGACCCTGTGCAAAGATTTCTGGGTAATGGGGGGAAGAAGAACATTCAAAACAGAATCACTGGGCTTCCCTGGTGGCGCAGTGGTTGAGAGTCCGCCTGCCGATGCAGGAAACACGGGTTCGTGCCCCGGTCCGGGAAGATCCCACATGCCGCGGAGCGGCTGGGCCCGTGAGCCATGGCCGCTGAGCCTGCGCGTCCGGAGCCTGTGCTCCGCAACGAGAGAGGCCACAGCAGTGAGAGGCCCACGTACCGCAAAAAAACAAAACAAAACAAAAACCAACCAAACAAACAAACAAAAAACAGAATCACTGAGCACCACCTGGTCTAGAGAGTGAGGGGCATAAAAATATATGTTTCGAGTGCTTGCTGAGTGCCAGAACTTGCTTTTGATTCTGATGGTATAGTGTCAGAGTTTAAGATACGCTAGATGTTTTCCTGGAGGCCAATGTGAATTCAGTGACAGGTTTTTCCCTGCAGAATGGCACAGATACAGCCTTGGAGAGCTCATCCAGGCTCCATCCAGAGGGCAGATTTGGGGCAGGGGAGGCTATAGGAGCAGGAGACCAGTGCAGGGTAAACAGCAGGAATCCCCTGAACTAGGGCAGTGGCGGTAGAGAAGGGGCAGATTTGGAAAATAGTTTGGTAGCAAACGTGAAAAGGGTTGCCCACTGAGAAAACAGTGCCTGTAGTTTTTGTTCCCTGTATTCCCCCTCACCCAGAACTTTTGAGATGTTTAACCCCCTGGCCTTGAATGTTTGTTGATTAATTGCTTGGTTCATCACATACCTTAAGGTAAAATTTCACTGTTTATCCTATCCAGTGATGAGGACCAAAATTTAGCCATAATATATTTATCACAGTATCATTTTTTCTAGTTTCACTGAGGTAGAACTGACATACAGCACTGCATAAGTTTAAGGTGCACAGCATAACGATTTGACTTCCATACATCATGAAATGATTATCACAATAGTGAACATCCATTATCTCACAGAGATACAACATTAAAGAAATAGAAAAACATTGTTTTCCTTATAACTCTTAGGATTTACTGTTAAGAGCTTTCATTTATAATGTACAGCAGTGTTAATTACCTTTATCATGCTGCATATTACATCCCTACTACTTATTTATCTTATAACTGGAAGTTTGTACCTTTTGACTGCTTTCACTTAATTTCCTCTCCTCCCACCCCTCTGGTAACCATAAATCTGATCTCTTTTCTGTGGGTTTGTTTGTTTTTGAAGTATAATTGACCTATAATACTATGTTAGCTCCTGGTACACAACATAGTGATTCAATATCTCTGTACATTTCAAAATGTTCACCAAGATAAGTCCAGTTGTCATCTGTCACCATACAAAGGTATTACATAATTATTGACTATATTCCCCACATTGTACATTTCAGACTTGTGACATTTATTTTGTAACTGGAAGTTTGTACCTCTTAGTCTCCCTCACCTATTTCTCTCCTCCCCTCAATTCTTTCCCCTCTGGCAAACACCTGTTTGTTCTCTGTATCTATGACTCTGTTTCTGTTTAGTTATATTTGTTCATTTGTTTTGCTTTTTAGATTACACATATAAGTGAAATCATACATTATTTATCTTTCTCTGACTGACTTATTTCACTTAGCATAATACATTCTAGGTCCATCCATGTTATCACGAATGGCAAGATTTCTTTCTCTTCTTAATGGCTGAGTAATATTCTATAGTATGTATATATACCACATCTTCTTTATCCATTCATCTATTGATGGGCACTTGTTGCTTCCATATCTTCGCTATTGTAAATAAAGCTGTAATGAGCATAGGGCTGCACATATCTTTTTGATTTAGTGTCACGTTTAATTGCAAAATTATGTTCAAATAAGGGGAAAGCTCTTATGTTGGATAGAATATTTACAATTATTAAAAATCACATTTTCAATAAATGTGACATAGGAATGACATAGGACATTAATGACATAGGAACTTCTTCTAATATAATGTTAAGTATAAACATAATACAAACTATGTATAGATAGTATGCTCCTAATCAATTAAAAATACACACAGAGGGGCTTCCCTGGTGGCGCAGTGGTTGAGAATCTGACTGCCAATGCACGGGACAAGGGTTCGAGCCCTGGTCTGGGAGGATCCCACATGCCGTGGAGCAACTGGGCCTGTGAGCCACAACTACTGAGCCTGCACGTCTGGAGCCTGTGCTCTGCAACAAGAGAGGCCGCGATAGTGAGAGGCCCGCACACCGCGATGAAGAGTGGCCCCCGCTCGACACAACTAGAGAAAGCCCTTGCACAGAAACGAAGACCGAACATAGCCTAAAAGCAATTAATAAATTAATTAATTAAAAAAAATACACACAGAGAAAAAAGAAAGGAAGAAAATATATCAACATGTTAATCATAGTTACCTTGAGTGGCAAGGTTAAGATTGCTGTTTATTTTCTTCTTTCCACATTTTAATATTTTTCTAATTTTACACTGAGGAGAGGAAGTTTTCAAATCAGAAGAATAAAAATTACTGTGGAAGAAAAAAAAAAACCCAACAGGATACCATTTAGAGATTCAGAAGATTGTGTTCAAATGTCAGCACTGCCTTAAGACTTAGGCAAGTCACTTAACCTCTATAGTCTACAGTTTTCTTATCTGTAAAGCGAGCATAATAACATCTGCCTGCTAATTATGGGGCTATTGTAAATGTCAAACAAAATAAGGGGTGTGGAAGTGCTTTATCAGTTACTAGTTAAGTTGCTTCAGGAATATATGAGATTCTGGTTATTGCTATGTTCCCTCCCCTCACGGGGGACCCATAAGTGTCTGCTAGAGGGCCCTCCGGGTGGGTGTGGGTAGCTGGCAACCTACTCTGGAGAACGAGGGGAGGAGCTCATCCCAGCTGGAAGCTATTTTGATTGAATGGAGACTGTCAGGTCTAGCCAAAAATAATTTCATTGTGTTGAAGAAAGAGAGCTCAGAGACAAGCTGGGAGTGTTGGGGAAAGAGGAAGATGCTGGGCAAAGGAGAACTCTGTCCCGGTAAGCCTGTTGGGATTCTAATTCTCACTCCCAGTCTGTCTTCGAGGCTGAATTCTCCTTCCAGTGCTGTGACTCCAGTCTTGAGTAACACTGGACCAGTCCTTACTCCCTCTGGGCCTAGGGATCGTGTGTAGAAAATGAAGGCTTGTAAGGGCTGGTCCCTCCCTCCCACCCTCCCAAATACGGGAACGTATTCTGTGCGTCTCATGTGAAATCATTCCTTTCATCAGTGCTGTAATAGAGTCACCATGAATGATCCAGGTGAAGAGGTAAAAGATATGAATGGAAAATACACAAAGAGGGGCAGGGCAAGTGGGCAAGCCAAGAGGTGATATGGTATCACAACCAACAAACATATATTAAGTCTATGGTAAGTGAACCCTCCTTATGTTTCATACCGAGGGTTCAGAAACATGGGTCTCAATCCCTGCCTACCTGGGAAGAGATGATGAAGACAGGGTCACTTCCTAATTGGCAAGAATGAATCCCAGGGAGTGAGCACCCAGGAGATAAGAGGAGGCAGATGATGAGCAGGGTGATGAGGGGATGACTTGGTAGCCTAATGAGGTCTCCCAAGCTGGGAGTGAGCAGAAAGCACCAGTATGAAGATAGGTTTAGGGAACAATACACAGCCTCCCCCAGTTTGGAAGCTTCTAGTTGACTTATCTTGGAAAAATCGTTTAACTCAAATGAACCTCTGTTTCTTCAGTTGTGAAAATGAGGCTATTAATACTTCACAGGCTATTGGGATGATTAAATGAGGGAAAGAAGATGAAGTTCCAGTCATATAGTATGTGTTCAAAAATATTCATTTCCTTTTCTCTCTTTTTCCCTACATTATCTAATGGCTAGCCCCAGACCAATGATTGGAACCTGGTGGTCAATGAGCCAGATCTAGTTTGTAGATACTGTTTTACCCAAATCACAGAATTCTAGTTTACACTGTGTTTTAAAAATATTTGCATTAGCTGGCGACACTTGAAAATTAGGAAATTTTATACAACCATCCAGATTTCCAACGTCTCTTGAAAAATCAGAAGGCCCACATGAACACTTGACACCTATTGGCTGGTGCTGAGTCAGGGCTGCTCCTGTGGAAAGGGCCTCATTCCCACTTCTCCACAGTCCGCACGACTCCCTGCTGAGCTCCAACACTGAGGCCAGTGTCAGCTGTAGTCTGTCATTGTGTTTGCACCGTTTTTTATTCTCGAATTGAGTTTTTAGTGAAATTTCTTTTTAAAGCAGAAAAATGAAACATTGGCCAAGAGCATCACATGTTCAAAAACAAAAACAGAACAGGAAGAGAGCATATTTCATTGGGGAGGTGAAGAAAATTCCTATGTGTTTAATATGCAGATGAAGTATGACTCTATTGAAAGAATACACTTGAATTGCTTCACTTGTTACCTCCTTGGCCCCTGTAGACATTGGAGTTTATTGCCCTTAGCCTGGGCCAGTTGCTCTTATCAGCATGTGTCTGTGGAAAATAGAAACCCCTCTTCATGATTTCCTCCTGCTGTGAAGGGGAAAATTCGGGCAGAACTGAAGAAGACATGCGGGCACCAATGGTGGTCAACACGAAGTCCAGGGAGTTGGCTACTGAGCAAGGTCTCTTGCCTCCATGAATGTATGTCAGTTCACCATGAGGGCAGACATTTCTAGGTCTTGGAAATACATGATCCTTTCAGAGCTTCCCAGTTAACACTTCCAAGATCAAAGATAACTCTAAGCTGATGAAATGATGGCTGGAACTAAAGGAAAAGCAATGGTTTAGAAAGGCACTGTCCAATAAAAATATGAGGTGAGCCACATATATAATTTAAAATTTTCTAGTAGCCACATTGTCAAAAGAAAAAGAAACGAGTGAATTGAATTTAAATATATATATCGAAAATATTGTCATTTCTACATTTTAATATAGTTGATATAAAAAATAATTAAATGAAATATTTTAACATTGTTTTTCTTCTGATTAATTCAGTCTTCCAAATTTGGTGTGTATTTTCCATTTCTAGCACAGCCTGGACGCATTTTCAAGTGCTCACTAGCCTCCCATGGCCAGTGGCCACTATACTGAACAGTGCAGGGTTAGAAGATAGATGGGGGCATTAGCACTTGTAAGAGCTTTACTGCTTCCTTGGCTTTGCTGCTGGCTGGCCCTGATCAGTCAGATCTTGGTCTCTGCCTTGTGTATCCCATATCTTCTGTATCATGTGCCTGTATCTTCTTCTCAACTTTAAGCAAGCAATTTGAGGACACCCTTCCCACACTGGCACCATGTTTTCCTTTCCTTGCAGACTCTTCTGGATGAAGGATGATGTGGGACATGGTAGCAGGTGCTCACTATGTTTCCTTGACCTAGTATACTCTATTTTTGACTTGACATGATGGAAAATTCACAAATTCTCTGTTCTGAAACAGGATATTGACTTTGGCTACCCCTGTTAAACTTCTAAGATTAAAGATCCAACTGAATCTTAGACTTTCAGTGTCAACATCATTCATTCATTCTTCATAGATTCATTAACAAACATGCCAGGCATACTGCTAGGTACTAGAATTCCAAAGATCACAAAAGCACATTCATTACTCAATAATTACTCAATATGAAAACAAATAAATGCTGTTTAGCATGACAAGTACGATAACAGATGTAGAGTGAGAGTGAGAGAAAGAGTAAGGGACAAATGCAGGAGTAGCCCTTTTGTTTGGAGAGATTAGGGAAGGCTTCACAGAAGAGGTGACGTTTGAGTGGGATCTCAAGGAATGAGTAGAAATTCAGCAGGCAGAAAGAAGGGCATGAATTTACACTTGTGTGGCCAGCACATGCAAAACTCTGGAGGGCCCCAAATTGGGGCTGATGGCCAAACCAGATGGTCCAGCTGTGTCTTTCCATTGTGAGCTTATAGGTGGGACTGCCGTCCCCTGACATGAGACAACTAGTTTGATATTCATTCAAACTTCTGTTTTATTGTGACTTTATCAAGATGCTGCAAGGTGTGAGATGCCTAGTTCTATGATCAACTTCAGAAGACTTCTATGTCTCTGGGTAACCCACAGAAATTTAGACAACTTTACTCGTTGTCTAAAGTACACAAGAACTTCTTGAGCCCTATCTAAAAGTCATTTTTATAGGAGTACCGTAAACAGATTTCTGAATAACCCTCAAAATTAAGTACCATTAAACCATAACCAAAATGTACATGTGGATTTGAGATGTGTCAACATGTGTTTTGCATCTTTCCCTTGTGAAATTTATGTATCTTGCATGGCCTTTGGGCAGAGCCCATGTGTTTCACATATGGTTGGTACATTTCTTATTAGGAATGGTATAAAGAGGGTCAGGAGAATCAGACTACTGTATTGATAAACATAAGGTTAGAGATCCACTGATAAAAAATGGCTTCTGAGACACCCACATTAATGAGAAGAACATTTATCTTGTAGACATATAAATTTTTGGCTGGAAGGAATCTTGGAGAGATTTTGATCCAACCCATTTATTTCACACTTAGGAAACTGAGACCTTGAAGGATTAAGTGATTCACCCAAGGTCCTCAGATACCAGTGGCAAAGCAAGGATGAGAACTTAAGCTATCTGATTTCCAGCCCAATGCTCTTTTTCTATTTTCCACATTGCTTGGTTCATGATTTTCATTAAAAGCACATTATCATTTTCCAGTTTAAAATGATTTCTTGATAGCACTTCTAGAGAGCTTTCCAGATTCCAACTATGAAAACGTAGGAAAAGATGGAAATTTATGGGAGCAGAGTTATGCATTTATGACTTTGAATTGTAGCCCCTAGGCCGAGCAAAATTCTTGGCACTTAGTAGTTTCTTATTAGTATCTGGGGAATGAACGAACCACATCAACAACCCAATTGATGAGCAATGTGCTACCAGAATCTCTGGGAATGCCCACAAAGGTTACAAGACCTATAAAAACTAAAGGGAAGACTGAAACTAGGGTGGGGGCAACATACGCTTTGCCAAAGAAACAGGGCAGGCTTGATCTCCTGTAGAATGTGTCTTTACTCGGAGATGATATTCAAAATATTCAATGACCATGGCCACACAGGCATTAGCCATCAGAGTGGAGGCTGCTGTGAACAACTGGAACTGGAGCCAACCAGTTAAATACCAGCACTGTCTCTTCTCCCATTTTACTGTTCTTTGGGATGCTCAGAAAGTGGTTCCTCTTCCCACCCGCCCAGTAATTCTCCTTTCTATGTCCCCTCCTGAGAGAATGAAACTCTAATAAAACTACAGAGAAGGAAGGAATATAGACGAGGATGTGGATATTATTACATGGAAGATGTCGTCTCAGTGAGTAAAGTTCTCAGTGAGTAAAGTGAGGTAGGAAGAACCCTAGTAGCATTGCATGCTGGAGTTTCATTTGACTCTTCTTCACTTTAGAGTCAATGAGCTGGGGAATTGAAGAAGGACATTTTTGCAGTTGGACTGCACTAGATCTGCTATCCACTGGAACTCTGAATCCTTGGGCATATCCTTCTGCCCTCTGGCTACATACTTGGGAAGGGCCTTTACCAAAACCAAAGTGGTCAGCAAATGAGGTGAACAGAACTACCCAAAGCACACCTGCAGGTGCATGCCAAGTCTGGATGCATCTCTGCTAATTTTAAGATTGGAAAAATGGAAAAATCTAACATGGAACATATTAAAAAGTTGCACAACAAGTGATAATGGGATAAAACATTGAGAAACTTCTTGAACTACTCTGAAGGATGCGTGGAGCCTTGTTCCATGAAAGGAACAAAATACTATGAGGAAGAAATAGCCTGAAATGTTGATAATGAGGACTGTAAAGAAAATAAATGTTCAATTGCAGAATTTAAATGCTCACTGAAGACAGAAAATAGCAAAATTGATAATGCAGAAGACTGAAGCAACTATATTACAGACAAACTGGATAGTTCCTCCCACTCTCACTGCAGAATGGAGAGAAAAATGGACACAGTGATGAATGGAGAGGCAACATAGAATAGAATCAAGAGTATGGACTCTGAAGGTGTACTCTCTGGGTGAAAATCCTGACCCCAACTGTACTAGCAGTGTGGCATTGGGCTAGTTGTATAATCTCTCTGTGCTTCAGTGTTCTTGATTGTAAAACAGGGCTAATAATAATTACCTGCCTCAAAGGGATTTGTGACATTTAATTAAATTAATTACCATTGATAAGATGTTTAAACCAGGATTTGGCATATAGTAAACAATATAATATATTTGTTAAATAAAAGACAAGCAAGAAGATTACAGACATGGAGGATAGAGGGTAAAAAGTAAACTTAAGAACATAATCATCAAAATGGATGAAAGTTAAATAATCAGAGCAGCAATAATTACAAACACAATTACTATTTTTGAATTCTTGGTTTCCAGCAGCCCACCTGAGCACCATCAGTATCGCTGACCTCGTACTCGTGCCTCAACAGTTTTCAGCAACACTGAGAGAGTGTCACTACCCTCGTTACTATCTTTTCCTCTACCCTCTTCATTTCTCTTCACTGTTTATATCACTACTTGAAATTATATTATACTTTTGTTACTTTCACCTCCACTTGAATTATGTTCCATGAGTGCTAATTGTCCACCTCCTCAGCCCTGGAACCTGTGAATATGTTACCTCAGATGGTAAAAAAAAAAAAAAAAAAAAAAAAATATATATATATATACACACACACACACACACACACACACACACACACACACACACACACGGAGGGAGAGAGAGAGAGAGAAAGAAATATATATATGTAAAGAAATTTTCAGACGTGATTAAGTTACAAATATTGAGATGGGAGGTTTCCTGCATTATCCAGATGGGCTCATTTGCAATCAAAAGTGTTCTTATATCAATAAAAAGGAGGCAGGAGAATCAAAATTAAGAGAGTCATAGGAAATGTGACAATGGAAGCAAGAAATTGGAGTGGTGGGAGGCATGGATCATAAACCTAGAAATGTAAACAGTGTCTGAAAATGACAAGGAGACAGATTTTCCCCTCAAAGCCTCCAGAAGGGACCAGACCTGCTAACACTTTGACTTTAGTCCAGTGAGACGGATTTTGAAATTCTGACATCCAGATTGGAAGATAATAAAATAGTTTGTGTGTGTGTTTTTAAGTTGAGGTCAAATATACATAGTAGTTAATCATTTTAAGGGCTACAATTCAGTGGCATTTGGTGCATTCACAATGATGTGCAACCACACGGCTCTCTATTTTAAAAACGTTTCTACTACTCCAGAAGAAACTCCTACCCATTAAGCAGTTACTTTTTGTGTCTGGCTTCTTTTACTTAGTATAATATTTTCAAGGTTTATCCAAGTGGTAGCATGTATCAATACTTTATTCCCGGGGACCTTCAAGATGGCGGAGGAGTAAGATGTGAAGATCACCTTCCTCCCTACAAATACATCAAAAATACATCTACATGTGGAACAACTCCTACAGAACACCTACTGAATGCTGGCAGAAGACCTCAGACTTCCCAGAAGGCAAGAAACTCCCCACATACCTGGGTAGGGCAAAAGAAAAAAGAAAAGGGCTTCCCTGGTGGCGCAGTGGTTGAGAGTCTGCCTGCCGATGCAGGGGACATGGGTTTGTGCCCCGGTCCGGGAGGATCCCACACGCCGCGGAGCGGCTGGGCCCGTGAGCCATGGCCGCTGAGCCTGTGCATCCGGAGCCTGTGCTCCGCAATGGGAGAGGCCACAATAGTGAGACGCCTGCGTACCGCAAAAAAAAAAAAAAAAAAAGGAAAAACAGAGCCAAAAGAATAGGGATGGGACCTGCACCTCTGGGAGGGAGCTGTGAAGGAAAAAAAGTTTCCACACACTAGGAAGCTCCTTCATTGGTGAAAACGGGGAGTGGGTGTGGCGGAAGCTTCAGAGCCATGGAGGAGAGCGCAGCAACAGCAGTGCAGAGGGCAAAGCAGAGAGATTCCTGCACAGAGGATCGGTGCCGACCAGTACTCACCAACCTGAGACGCTAGTCTGCTCACCCGCTGGGGTGGGCAGGGTCTGGGAGCTGATGCTCGGGCTTCAGAGTTCAGATCCCAGGGAGAGGACTGGGGTTGGCTGTGTGAACACAGCCTGAAGGGGGCAAGTGCACCACAGCTAGCCAGGAGGGAGTCCGGGAAAAAGTCTTGACCTGCCTAAGAGGAAAGAGACCATTGTTTCACGGTGCATGAGGAGAGGGGATTCAGAGCACTGCCTAAACGAGCTCCAGAGATGGGCGCGAGCCATGGCTACCAGCGTGGACACCAGAGATGGGCATGAAACACTAAGGCTGCTACTGCAGCCACCAAGAAGCCTGTGTGCGAGCACAGGTCACTATCCACACCTCCCTTCCTGGGAGCATGTGCAGCCAGCCACTGCCAGGGTCCCGTGATCCAGGGACAACTTCCCCGGGAGAACACATGGTGTGCCTCAGCCTGTTGCAATGTCACGCCAACTTCTGCTGCTGCAGGCTCACACCACATTCCATACCCCTCCTTTCGCCTGGCTTGAGTGAGCCAGAGCCCCTTCCTTAATCAGCTGCTACTTTAACCCTGTCCTGTCTGGGCAGGAACAGATGCCCTCAGGTGACCTACATGCAAAAGAGGGGCCAAATCCAAAGCTGAACCCCAGGAGCTGTGTGAACAAAGAAGGGAAAGGGAAATTTCTACAAGCAGCCTCTGGAGCAGTGGATTAAATCTCAACAATCAACTTGATGTACTCTGCATCTGTGGAATACCTGAAGAGACAACAAATCATCCCAAAATTGAGGCAGTGGACTTTGGGAGCAACTATAGACTTGGGGTTTGCTTTCTGCATCTAATTTCTTTCTGGTTTTATGTTTATCTTAGTTTAGTATTTAGAGCTTATTATTATTGGTATATTTGTTTATTGATTTGGTTACTCTTTTCCTTTTATATATATATATATATATTTTCCTTTTTATCTTTGATTGAGTGTGTATGTGTATGGTTCTTTGTGTGATTTTCTCTGTATAACTTTGCTTTTATCGTTTCTCCTAGGTTTCTGTCTGTTTTATTATTTATTTATTTATTTGTATAGTTTTAGCGCTTGTTATCACTGGTGGATTTGTTTCTTTGGTTGCTCTCTTCGTTCTTTCTTTTTTTTTTTTTTAATTACTTTTATATTTTTAAAACATTTTAAAAATTTTTTATTTTAATAACTTTATTTCCTTCCTTTCTCTCTTTCTTTCTTTCTCTCTTTTTCTCCCTTTTCTTCTGAGCCATGTGGCTGACAGGGTCTTGGTGCTCCAGCCAGGTGTTGGGCCTGAGCCTCTGAGGTGGGAGAGCTGAGTTCAGGACTTTGGACCACCAGAGACCTCCCACCTCCACATAATATCAAACAGCTAAAGCTCTCACAGAGATCTCTGTCTCAACGCTAAGACCCAGTTCCACTCAACAACCAGCAAGCCACAGTGCTGGACACCCCATGCCAAACAACTAGCAAGACAGGAATATAATCCCACCAATCAGCAGAGAGGCTGCCTAAAATCATAATAAGGTCACAAATACCCCAAAACACACCACTGGATGTGGTCCTGCCCAGCAGAAAGACAAGATCAAGCCTCATCCACAGAACACAGGCACCAGTCCCCTCCACCAGGAAGTCAATACAACCTACTGAACCAACCTTAGCTACTGGAGGCACACACCAAAAAAAAAAAAAAAAGGGAACTACAAACCTGAAGCCTGTGAAAAGCTGACCCCAAACACAGTTAAACAAAATGATAAGACAGAGAAATAAACAGCAGATGAAGGAGCAAGGTAAAAACCCACCAAACCAAACAAATGAAGAGGAAATAGGCAGTGTACCTGGAAAATAATTCAGAGTAATGATAGTAAAGATGAGCCAAAATCTTGGAAATAGAATGCAGAAAGTAAAAGAAACATTTAACAAGGTCGTAGAAGAACTAAAGAGCACACAAACAATGATGAACAACACAATAAGTGAAATTAAAAATTCTCTAGAAGGAATCAATAGCAGAATAATGGAGGCAGAGAACGGATAAGTGACCTGGAAGATAAAATAGTGGAAATAACTACCACAGAGCAGAATAAAGAAAGAAGAATGAAAAGAATTGAGGACAGTCTCAGAGACCTCTGGGACAACATTAAATGCACAAACATTCAAATTATAGGGGTCCCAGAAGAGGAAGGAGGGAAAAAGCAAGGGACTGAGAAAATATTTGAAGAGATTTTAGTTAAAAACTTCCTTAATATAGGAAAGGAAATAGTCAATCAAGTCCAGGAAGTGTGGAGAGTCCCATACAGGATAAATCCAAGGAGAAACTCGCTAAGACACATATTACTCAAACTATCAACAATTAAATACAAAGAAAAAAAAATAAAAGCAACAAGAGAAAAGCAACAAATAACATACAAGGGAATCCCCATAAAGTTAACAGCAGATCTTTCAGCAGAAACTCTGAAAGTCAGAAGGGCGTGGCAGGACATATTCAAAGTGAAAAAAGGGAAAAACCTACAACCAAGATCACTCTACCCAGCAGGGATCTCATTCAGATTAGACGGAGAAATTAAAATCTTCACATAAAAGCAAAAGCTAAGAGAATTCAGCACCACCAAACCAGCTTTACAACAAATGCTAAAGGAACTTCTCTAAGCAGGAAACACAAGAGAAAGAAAAGACCTACAGTAACAAACCCAAAACTGTTAAGAAAATAGTAAAAATAACATACATATTGATAACTACGTTAAATGCAAATGGATTAAATGCTCCAACCAAAAGGCATAGACTGGCTGAATGGATACAAAAGCAAAACCTGTGTATATGCTGTCTACAAGAGACTCACTTCAGACCTATGGACACATGCACACTGAAAATGAAGGGATGGAAAAATATATTCCATGCAAATGGAAACCAAAAGAAAGCTGGAATAGCAATTCTCTTATCAGACAAAATAGACTTTAAAATACAGACTATTACAAGAGACAAAGAAGGACACTACATAATGATCAAGGGATCAATCAAAGAAGAAGATATAACAATTGGAAATATTTATACACCCAACATCAGAGCACATCAATACATAAGACAAATGCTAACAGCCATAAACGGGAAAATCAACAGAAACACAATCATAATAGGGGACATTAACACCCCACTTTCCCCAATGGACAGATCATCCAAACAGAAAATAAATAAGGAAACACAAGCTTTAAATGATACATTAAACAAGATGAACTTAATTGATATTTATAGGACATTCCATCCAAAATCACCAGAATACACTTTCTTCTTAAGTAGTCATGGAACATTCTCTAGGGTATATCATATCTTGAGTCACAAGTCAAGCCTTGGTAAATTTAAGAAAATTGAATCATATCAAGTATCTTTTCCAACCTCAACGCTATGAGACTAGATATGAATTACAGGAAAATATCTGTAAAAAATACAAATACATGGAGGCTCAACAGTACACTATGAAATAACCAAGAGATCACTGAATAAATCAAACAAGAAATCAAAAAAGTACGTAGAAACAAATGACAATGAAAACATGGCAACCCCAAACCAATGGGAAGCAGCAAAAGCAGTTCTAAGAGGTAAGTTTATAGCAGTACAATCCTACCTCAAGAAACAAGAAACACCTCAAATAAACAACCTATCCTTACACCTAAAGCAACTAGAGAAAGAAGAACAAAAAACTCCCAAAGTTAGCAGAATGAAATAAATCATAAAGATAAGATCAGAAATAAATTTAAAAAAATGAAGGAAACAATAGCAAAGATCAATAAAACTAAAACATGGTTCTCTGAGAAGAAAACAAAATTGATAAACCATTGGCCAGACTCATCAAGATAAAAAGGGAGAAGACTCAAATCAGTAGAGTTAGAAATGGAAAAGGCGAAGTAACAACTGACACTGCAGAAATACAAAGGATCATGAGAGATTACTATAAGAAACTATATGCCAGTAAAATGGAAAACCTGGAAGAAATGAACAAATTCTTAGAAAAGCACACCTTCCAAGACTGAACCAGGAAAAAATAGAAAATATAACCAGACAAATCAGAAGCACTGAAATTGAGACTGTAATTAAAAATCTTCCAACAAACAAAAGTCCAGGACCAGATGGCTTCACAGGAGAATTCTATCAAACATTTAGAGAAGAGCTAACACCTATCCCTATCAAACTCTTCCAAAATTTAGCATAGGGAGGAACACTCCCAAACTCATTCCACAAGGTCACCATCACCCTGACACCAAAACCAGACAACGATTTTACATAAAACAAAAACTACAGGCCAATATCACTGATGAACATAGATGAAAAAATCCTCAACAAAATACTAGCAAACAGAATCCAACAGCACATTAAAAGGATCATTCACCATGATCAAGTGGGGTTTATCCCAGGAATGCATGGATTCTTCAATATATGCAAATAAGTCAATGATACACCATATTAACAAACTGAAGGATAAAAACCATATGATATTCTCAATAGATGCAGAAAAAGCCTTTGACAACATTTAACACCAAATTATGATAGAAACCCTCCATAAAATAAGCATAGAGGGAACTTACTTCAACATAATACAGGCTATATATGACAAACCCACTGCCAACATTGTTCTCAATGGTGAAAAACTGACACCATTTCTAGCAAGAGCAGGAACAAGACAAGGATGCCCACTCTTACCACTATTATTCAACATAGTTTTGGAAGTTTTAGCTACAGCAATCAGAGAAGAAAAAGAAATAAAAGAATCCAAATCAGAAAAGAAGTAAAGATGTCACTGTTTGCAGATGACATGATACTATACATAGAGAATCCTAAAGATGTTACCAGAAAACTACTAGAGCTAATCAATGAATTTGGTAGAGTAGCAGGATACAAAATTAATCCACAGAAATCACTTGCATTCCCATACACTAATGATGAAAAATATGAAAGAGAAATTAAGGAAACACTCCCATTTACCATTGCAAGAACAAAAAAAAAAAAAAGTACCTAGGAATAAACCTACCTAAGGAGACAAAAGACCTGTATGCAGAAAACTATAGGACACTGATGAAAGAAATTAAAGATGATATGAACAGATTGAGAGATAAACCATGATCTTGGATTGGAAAAATTAACATTGTGAAAATGAACATACTACCGAAAGCAATAGATAGATTCAGTGTAATCTCTATCAAACTACAAATGGTATTTTTCACAGAACTAGAAAGAAAACTTTCACAATTTATATGGAAACACAATAGACACCGATTAGCTAGGGCAACCTTGAGAAAGAAAAACGGAGCTGGAGGAATCAGGCTCCCATACTTCAGACTATACTACAAAGCTACAGTAATCAAGACAGTATTGTACTGGCACAAAAACAGAAATATAGATCAATGGAACAGGATAAAAAGCCCAGTGATAAACCCACGCACATGTGGTCACCTTATTTTTGGTAAAGGAGGCAAGAATATACAATGGAGAAAAGACAGCCTCTTCAAAAAGTGGTGCTGGGAAAATTGGACAGCAACATGTAAAAGAATGAAATAGAACACTCCCTAACACCATATACAAAAATAAACTCAAAATGGATTAAAGACCTAAATGTAAGGCCAGACACAATAAAACTCTTGGAAGAAAACTTAGGCAGAACACTTGATAACATAAATCACAGCAAGATCCGTTTTTACCCACCTCCTAGAGAAAGGGAAATAAAAACAAAAATAAACAAATGGGACCTAATGAAATAAGCCTTTGCACCGCAAAGGAAACCATAAACAAGATGAAAAGACAATCCTCAGAATGGGAGAAAATATTTGCAAATGAAGCAACTGAGAAAAGATTAATCTCCAATATATACAAGCAGCTCATGCAGCTGAATATCAAAAAATCAAATAACCCCATCCAAACATGGGCAGAAGACCTAAGTATACATTTCTCCAAAGAAGATATACAAATTGCCAACAAACACATGACAGGATGCTCAGCATCACTAATCATTAGAGAAATGCAAAACAAAACCACAATGAGGTATTACCTCACACCAGTCAGAATGGCCATCATCAAAAAATCTACAAACAATAAATGCTGGAGAGGGTGTGGAGAAAAGGGAGCCCTATTGCACTGTTGGTGGGAATGTAAATTGATACAGCCACTATGGAGAACTGTATGGAGGTTCCTGAAAAAATAAAAATAGAACTACCATATGACCCAGCAATCCCACTACTGGGCATATACCTTGAAAAAACCATAGTTCAAAAAAAGTCATGTACCACAATGTTCATTGCAGCTCTATTTACAATAACCAGGACATGGAAGCAACCTAAGTGTCAATCCACAGATGAATGGATAAAGAAGATGTGGCTCATATATACAATGGAATATTACTCACCATGAAAATCAATGAAATTGAGTTATTTGTAGTGAGGTGGATGGACATAGATTCTGTCATACACAGTGAAGTAAGTCAGAAAGAGAGAAACAAATAGTTTATGCTAACACATATCTATGGAATCTAAAAAAAAAAAAAAAGGTTCTGAAGAACCTAGGGGCAGGACAGGAATAAAGACACAGACATAGATGTGGAGAGTGTACTTGAGGGCAAGGGGAGGGGGAAGGGTAAGCTGGGACGAAGTGAGAGAGTAGCATTGACATATATTCACAACCAAATGCAAAATATCTAGTGAGAAGCAGCCACATAGCACAGGGAGATCAGCTCAGTGCTTTGTGTCCACCTAGAGGTGTGGTATAGGTAGGGTGGGAAGGAGACGCAAGAAGGAGGAGATATGGGGATATATGTATATATATATAGCTGATTCACTGTTATAAAGCAGAGACTAACACCATTGTAAAACAATTATACTCCAATAAAGATGTTAAAATAAATAAATAAATAAAATGCCTAAATAATAAAACAAACAAAAACCTTCATTCCTTTTTATGGTTGAGTAATATTCCGTTGTACATACATACTTCAATTTGTTTTTCCATTCATCTACTGATAGACATTTTAGTCATTTCCATGTTTGGGGTATTATGAATAATGCTTCTATGAGCATTGTAGTACTAGTTTCCATGTGAAGAGTATTTCATTTTTCTTGGCTATAAACCTAGGAGTAGAATTGCTTGGTCATATAGTAATTTTATGCTTAGCTTTCTGAGGAACTTCCAAACTGTATCCTACAGTGGCTACATTATTTTACATTTGACCAGGAATGTACAAAGGTGTACAATTTCTTCACATTGTTACCAACACTTGTTATTTTTCTTTCCATTAAAAAAAATTATGGCCATCCTAGTGGGTGTGAAGCAATCTCTCATTCAGGGTTTTATTTGCCTTTCTTGATGATCAATAATGTTGAGTATCTTTTCCTGTGCTTGTTGGTCCATTTGGAGAAATGACTAAGTATTTTGTCTACACTTAAATTAGATTTTGTTTTTGCTGTTGTTGAGTTATAAGAGTTCTTCATATGAAAGATGCCTTTTCACTTTCTTGAAAATCACCTTTGATGCACAAAAGTTTAATTTTTATGAAGTCAAATTTATCTATTTTTCTCCTCCTGTTGCTTGGGTTTCGCACAAAATCTATGAATACATTGCCAAATCTGAGGTCATATAGATTTACTCCTACATTTTATTCCAATAGTTTTATAGTTTTAGCTGTTATATTTAGATCATTGTTCCATTTTGAGTTATTTTTTGTATAGGGAGTGAGTTGAAGATCCAACTTCATTCTTTGGCATGTGGTTGTCCAGTTATCCAAGCACCACTTGTTGAAGAGACTGTTCTTTCCTCTTTTAATGGTCTTGGCATCCCTGTCAAAAATCAATTGGCCATATATGTTTGGGTTTGTTTCTGAACTCTCAATTCCATTCCACTGGTCTATATGTCTTATGGCAGTATCACATGGTTTTGATTTTTTGTAACTTAGTAGTAAGTTTTAAAGAGGGAAGTATGAATCCTCCAAATTAGATTTTTCTTTTTCAATATTGTTTTGACTATTTGGGGTACCTTGCAATTGTATGTAAATTTGAGGATCAACCTTTTCATTCCTACAGAAAATGTCATTGGAATTTTGATAGGGGTTGCATTGAATCTGTAGATAACTTCAGGAAGTAACAATAGGTCCTTCAATCCATGAAATCAGATGTATTTCCATTTATTTGGGTCTTCTTTAATTTCTTTCAGCAATGTTTTACAGTTTTCAGTGTACAAGTCTTTTACTTCCTTGATTAAATTTATTCCTAGGTATTTTATTCCTTTGGATGCCATTATAAATGGAATTGACCTCTTAATTTTCTTTCTGGATTGTTCATTGTTGTTATATAGAAACACAACTAATTTTTTTACTGTAATGTATATTTTATTTATTGAAATATATTTGATATATATTATATAAATTACAAGTGTACAATATAGTGATTCATAATTTTTAAAGTCTAGTCTCCATTTATAGTTATTATAAAATATTGCCTGTATTCCCCTTGTTGTACAATATATCCTTGAAGCTTATTTTTATTATTTATTTATTTATTTTTTCAGCTGTGCTGCATGGCATGTGGAATCTTAGTTCCCCAGCCAGAGATCAAACCCTTGCCCCTGCAGTTGGAGCATGGAATCTTAACCACTGGACCACCAGGGATGGGCCAAAAGCTTATTTTATACCTAATAGTTTGTACCTCTTAATCCTCTACCCCTATATTGCACCTCCCCACTTCCCTCTCCCCATTGGTAACCACTAATTTGTTCTTGACTTCTGTGAGTCTGTTTATTTTTTGTTATATTCACTAGTTTGTTGTATTATTTAGATTCCACATGTAAGTGATATCATGCAGTATTTGTCTTTCTCTGTCTGCTTATTTCACTTAGCATATTGCCCTCCAAGTCATCCTTGTTGCTGCAAATGGCAAACTTTCATTCTTCTTTATGTCTGAGTAATATTTCATTGTGTATATATATCTCACATTGTCTTTATCCATTCATCTGTTGATGGACACTTACGTTGCTTCCATATCTTGGCAATTATAAATAATGCTGCTATGAACATTGGGGTGCATGTATCTTTTTAAATTAGTGTTTTTGTTTGTTTGTTTGTTTGTTTTCAGTTATATACCCAGGAGTGGAATTGCTGGGTCATATGGTAGTTCTATTTTTAGTTTTCTGAGAAACCTCCATACTGTTTTCCATAGTGGCTGCACCAATTTACATTCCCACCAACAGCGTATGAGTGTTCCCTTTTCTCCAAATCCTTACCAACATTGTTATTTGTGTTCTTTTTGATGATAACCATTCTGACAGGTGTGAGGTTATATCTCATTGTGGTTTTGATTTGCATTTTCCTGATGATTAGTGAGAAACACAACTGAATTTTATGACTTTGCTGATTTTGTTTGTTAACTCTGATATATTTGTGTGTGTTTGTTTGTGTGTGCATTCTTTGGGATTGCCTACACATAGAATAATGCCATCTGCAAATATTGATAGTTTTACTTTTTCCTTTCCAGTTTGGATGGCTCATCTTGCCTCATTGCTCTATGTAGGACTTCCAGTGCAATGTCCACTGCAATAGCAGTGGCAAAAGCGGGCATCCTTGTTTTGTTCCTAGTCTTAGGAGAAAGGTTTCAGTTTTTCACCATTTTGTTAGCTGTGGGTTTTTGGTGTATGTCCTTTATCATACTGAGAAAGATCCCTCCTATTCCTAGTTTGTTAAATGTTATTTTTTTTTCCTTTTAATCATGAAAGGGTCTTGAATTTAGTCAAATGATTTTTCTATGTTTATTGAAATGATTATGTGTTTTTTTTCCCTACATTCTATTAATATGATGTACTGTATTAATTTTCTTCTGGTGAATCTCCCTTGCATTCCTTGGAAAAATCCCACTTGGTCATGGTGCATAATCCTTTTAATGTGCTGTTGGATTCAGTTTGCTAGTATTTTGTTCAGGACTTTTGCATCTGCATTTATAAGAAGTATTGGTCTGCAGTTTTCTTTTCCTGTTGTGTCTTTGTTTGACTTTGATATCAGTGTAATGCTGGCCTCAGAATGTGTTAGAAAGTGCTTCCTATTCTTCTATGTTTTGGAAGAGTTTGAGCAGTATTGGTGTTAATTTTTCTTTATATATTTGGTAGAATTCACCAATGAAGCCCACTGGTCCTGGACTTTCATTTATTGGGAGGTTTTTGATTGCTGAATTTTTCTCATTACTTTTTATAAGTTTTTTGGGATTTTCTATTTCTTGTTGGATCTTTATTGGTAATTTGTGTGTTTCTAGGAATCTGTCCATTTCATCTAATTTACCAAATTTTTTCACAAACAATTGTTTATATTCTCTTAGAATGTTGTTAATTTCTGTAAGGTTAGTAGTAATGTCCTTACTTTCATTTCTTATTTTAGTTGTGTCTTCTCTCTCTTTTTTTTCTTAGTCAGTCTAGCTAAATGTTGTCAATACTTTGGTCTTTTCAAGTAACCAAAAAATTTTAATTTTCTCTGGTGTTTTTCTATTCTCTCTTCTATTTATCTCTGCTCTAATATCTCCTTTCTTCTACTGTGTTTAGTTTGTTCTTCTTTTTTTCTAATTCTTAAACATATAAAGTTAAGTTGTTGATTTAAGATTTTCCTTCTTTTTAAATGTAGGCATCTACAGCTATAAATTTCCCTCTAAGTATTGCTTTCCCTGCATCTCATAAGTTTTGGTATGTTGCCTTTTCACACTGTTATTTTTTAGAGCAGTTTTACATTCACAGCAAAATTGAGGGGAAGGTACAGAGATTTCCTGTATACCTCTGCCCCACACATGTATTGTCTCCCTCATTATCAACATTGCCCACCTGTCTGGTATATTTGCTATATATAGTGAACCAACACTGACACATCATAATCACCCAAAGTCCATAGTTTGTATCACAGTTTACTCTTGATGTATATTCTATGGCTTTGGGCAAATGTATAATGACATGTATTCATCATTATGGTGTCATACAGAGTATTTTCACTGCCCCCCCAAATCCTCTGTGCTCTGTCTATTCATCCTTCCAACACCTACTGCCCCCTTAAAAGCCCTGGAAACCACTAATCTTTTTACTGTGTCTATAGATTTGCCTTTTCCGGATGTCATACAGTTGGAACCATACTACTGTATGTAGCCTTTCCAAATTGGCTTCTTTCACTGAACAATATGTACTTAAGATTCCACTAGGTCTTTTCATAGTTTGATAGCTCATTTATTTTTATAACCAAATAATATTCCATTGTCTGGCTGTACCCTAGTTTATTTATACATTTGCCTTCTGAAGGACAGTTTGAAACATGCTTCCAAGTTTTGGCAATTATGAATAAACCTTCTATAAACATCCATATGCAGGTTTTTGTGTGAACATGTATTTTCAACTCCTTTGGGTAAATACCCAGGAGCAGGATTGCTAGATCATATGGTAAGCGTATGTATGTCTACTTTTGTAAGAAACTGCTAGACTGTCTTTCAAAGTGACTGTACCATTTTGCATTTCCACCAGCAATGAATAAGACTTCCTGTTGCTCTGCATTCTTACCAGCATTTGGTGTTGTCACAGAATTTGGCCATTCTAGCAGGTGTGTAGTGGTATCTCATCATCGCAGTTATAGTTTTCATTTCCCTGATGACATATTTATGAAGCATCTTTTCCTATGTTTACTTGCTGTTTGTATATCTTCTTTGGTGAGGTATCCTTACAGTTTTGGACTCATCTTTAAATCAGGATTTTCTGATAGTTTGTTTGTTTTTTTGTTTTGTTTTGTTTTTTGCTGAGTTTTAGTGTTCTTTTTATATTTTGGATAACAGTCCTTCATCAAACCTGTCTTTTGCAAATATTTTCTCTGAGTATGTAGCTTTTCTTCTCATTCTCTTAACATTGTCTTTTGTAGCACCAAAGTTTTTACTTTTTATAACATACAGCTTATCTATTATTTTTCTCATGTATTGTGCCTTTGGTGTTATATCTAAAAAGTCATTGCCATACCCAAGGTAATCTAAGTTTTCTCCTATGTTGTCTTTTAAGGGTTTTATAGTTTCATGTTTTACATTTATATCTGTGGTCCATTTGAGTTAATTTTTGTGAAAGGTGTTAGCTCTGTGTTTAGATTTATTTATGTACTTATGTATTTTGCATGTAGAAGTAAGGCTTTTTCGTTTTCATTCATCTCAAGATACTTTCTAATTTCACTAGACATTTCTTCATTGATTCTTTGACTGTTTAAATGTGTTAATTCCACCTGTTGGTGAATTTTCTAGTTTTCTTTCTGTTTTTATTTTCTGACTTCATTCTACTGTGATTACAGAAGGTGCTTTTTATAATTTTAGCATTTTTAAATTAACTGAGAATTGCCTTATGACTTAATATACGGTCTATCCTGGAGAATGTTTCATATGCACTTGTGAAGATAAAGTGTTCTCCACATGTGTTAGATTTAGTTGGTCTGTCTAGATATTCTATCCATTATTAAAAGTGGAGTATTGAAGTCTTTAAAATGCTACAGGACACAAAGAGTTACAAACCAAAACCATAATCATACTAGCATTTATATTTAGCTATGTATTTATCTTTATCAGAGATTGTTATTTCTTCATATGACTTTGTGTTTCTGTCTAGTGTCCTTTCATTTCAGCCTGAAAGATTCCCTTTAGCAATTATTTTTTTGGTAGGACATGTTTACTACTGATGAATTCCCTTAACTTTTGTTTATCTGGGAATGTTTTAATTACTTCTCTATATTTAAAATAATTAATTAATTAATTAATTTTTGGCTGTGTTGGGTCTTTGTTGCAGTGTGTGGGCTTTCTCTAGTTACAGTGATTGGGGGTTACTACTGTTTGTTGTGGTGCACAGGCTTCTCATTGAGGTGGCTTCTCTTGTTGCAGAGCATGGGCTCTAGGTGTGTGGGCTTCAGTAGCTGTGGTATGCAGGTTCAGTAGTTGTGGTGCACGGGCTTAGTTGCTCCATGGCATGTGGGATCTTCCTGGATCAGGGCTTGAACCCATGTCCCTTACATTGGCAGGCAGATTCTTAACCACTGCACCACCACGGAAGTCCCACTTTTATATTTTTGAAATATACTTTTTCTGTATATGGACTTCTTTGTTGATAGTTTTTAAATTTCATCTATTTAAAAATATTAATATATCATCAATCCAATAGAAAGTGGGTTCCAATTCAAGGTGGTGATATAAGAAGATACACGATCCTCCTGTGGACACGCTGAGTCTACAGCTACATATGGAAGTATTTTCTCTTTAAAAAACATAAAGGCTGGCTAAGTGACAATTACACATTGGGCAAACAAGAAGAAAACCACATCAAAGTGGGAAGGAGGGGCTGGGACACAATCTCAACATAAACCCCACCCCTGGAAGGAGGGAACTCAAAACGTGGAGCTTCTCCCTGAAACAACAAGAGGTTGTTGTTTCACCTACTCTATAGAAACCAACACAGAGAGTCAAGCAAAATGAATAAACAGAGGAATATGTTCCAAATGAAAGATCAAGATAAAATCTCAGGAAAATACCTCAATGAAATGTAGATACAAAAGTTACCTAATGAAGAGTTCAAAGTAAAGTTTATAAAGATGCTCACTAAATTGCAGAGAAGAATGGATGAGCACAGAGAGTACTTCAACAAAGAGATGGAAAATATAAGAAAGTACCAAATAGAAGACACAGAGCTGAAGAATATACTAGAAGCATTCAATAGCAGACTAGATGAAGCAGAAGAAAGGATCAGTCAACTTGAAACCAAGGCAGTGGAACTCACCCAATCAGAGCAGCAAGAAGAAAAAAGAATTAAAAAAGTAAAGATACTTAAGGGAATTATGGGACAACATCAAATAGACTAACATTCACATCATAGGGCTCCCAAAAAGAGAAGAGAATGAAAAAGGGGCAGAAATCTTATTCAAAGAAATAATGGCTGAAAATGCTTCTAACCTGAAGAAGGAAAGAAACATCCATATCCAAGAAGCCCAGCGTGTTCCAAATAAGAGGATCACAAAGAAACTCACACTAAGACACATTATAATTAAAATGTCAAAATTAAATACAAGGAGAAAATATTAAAAGCATCAAGGGAAAAACAACTTGTTACATAAAAGGGAACCCCATAAGACTATCAGCTGATTTCTCAGCAGTAACTTTACAGGCCAGAAGATAGTGACACAATATACTCAAAGTGCTAAAAGAAAAAAAAAAAAAAAAAAAAAAACACCTTCCAATCAGTAATACTCTGCCTAGCAAAGTTATTATTCAGAAGTGAAGGAGAGATAAAGAGTTTTCCAGACAAGCAAAAGCTAAAGGAGTTTATCACCACTAAAACAGCCTTACAAGAAAAGTTAAAGGTATTTCTTTAAGCTGAAAAAAAAAAGGGTGTTAATTAGTAACGAGAACACATGTGAAAGAATAAATCTTTACTTTCCTATCGTTAAGGCAGTGGATTAATTACTTACAAAGCTAGTATGACGGTTAAAAGAAAAAAGTGGTAAAAATAGCTATTAATGAAGGGATACACAATATAAAAAGATGTGAAATGTGACACCAATATATAAAATGTGTGTGGGGGAGAGTAATATTTAATTTTGAGCTTTACAATGGGATCACATTTAATTTGTTATCATTTAAGAACAGACTGTTATAAATACAAATTATTATATGTAAGCCTCATGGTAACAACAAAACAAAAACTTATAGTAAATACACAAAAGATAAAGAGAAAGGAATATAAGCAGACTATTAAAGAAAGTCAGCAAACCACAAAAGAAGAAAGTAAAAGAAGAAAGGAAGAGATAAGAACTACAAAGGCAGCCAGATAACAATTAAGAAAGTGGCAATAAGCACATACCTAACAATAATTACTTTAAATGTAAAAGGACTAAATTCCCAATCAAAAAACATAGAGTGGCTGAATGGATTAAAAAAAAAATCATTTGTATGTTGCCTACAAGAGAATCATTTTAGATGTAAGGACCAACAAACTGAAAGTGAACAGATGGAAAAAGATATTCTGTGCAAGTGGAAAAAAACCCACTGGAGTAGCTATATTTATATCAGACAAAATAAACTTTAAAACAAAGACTGTAATAAAAGACAAAGAAGGGTGTTACATAATATTAAAGGGGTCAATTCAACAAGAAGATATAGCATTTGTAAATATTTATGCACCCAACATAAAAGCACCTAGATAAAATAAGCAAATTGAAATAAGCATTGAAATCCTATGAAGTCTTTCCAACCACAATGGTATGAAACTAGAGTTAATTACATGAAGACAACTGGAAATTCACAAATATGTGGAGATTGAACAACATGCTAATGGGTCAAAGAAGAAATCAACAGAGAAATAAAAAAATACCTTGAGACGAAAGAGAAGGGAAATGTAATATACTAAAATTTATGAGATGCAGATAAAGCATTTCTAAGAGGGAAGTTCATAGTGATAAATTCCTACCTCAAGAAACAAAAAAAGTCTCAATTAAACAATCTAACTTTACACCTCAAGGAACTAAAAATGAAGGACAAATAAGGCCCAAATTTAGTAGAAGGAAGGAGATAACAAAGACTAGAACAGAAATAATGGAATAAAGACTAAAAGTACAATAAAAAAGGTCAGTTGAAGTAAGACCTGGTTCATTGAAAAGATAAACAAAATTGACAAATTTTTGATAGTCACCAATTTAAAAAGACTCAAAATAGAAATGAAAGAGGAGATATTATAACTGATAACACAGAGATACAAAGGTTCATAAGACATTACTATGAATAATTATATGCAAACAAACTGGACAGCATAGAATAAACGGATACATTTCTAGAAACATGCAATCTTCCAAGACTAAATTATGAAGAAATAGAAAATTTGAATATACTAATTACTAGTTAGGAGATTGAGTCATTAATCAAAACCTCCCAACATACAACAGTCAGGACCAGATGGATTCACTGGTGAATTCTATCAAATATTCAAAGAAGATTTAATACCTATCTTTCTCAAATTCTTCCAAAATAATTGAAGAGGAGAGAATACTTTCAAACTCATTTTATGAGGACAGGTTTGCAGCTTTACCCTGATACAAAACCAGAAAAGGACACCACAAAAATAAAATTACAGGCCACTGTCACTAATGAACATAGATGTGAAAATCCTCAACAAAGTATTAGCAAGCCAAATTCAACAATATATTAAAAGGATCATACACTATGATCAAATGAGATTTATTCCAGGGATGCATGGATAGTTCAATATCCTCAAATCAATAAATGTGATACACCACATTAACAAAATGAAGGATAAAAATCATATGATCATCTCAATAGGTGCAGAAAATGCATTTAACAAAATTCAACATCCATTTATGATAAAAAACTCTCAACAAAGTGAGTATGGAGGGAATATACCTCAACATAATAAAGGCCATATCTGACAAACCCAAAGCTAACATCATACTTAATGGTAAAAGCTGAAAGCTTTTCCACTAAGATCAGTAGCAAGGAAGGATTCCCATTCTCACCACTTATTCTCAACATTGTATTAGAAGTCTTAGCCACAGCAATTAGGCAGAAAAATAAAGAAAAATTATCTAACAGGAAAGGAAGAAGTAAAACTGTCACACTTGCATATGACAGGATAAAAAGAAACCCTAAAAACTTCATCAAAAAGTATTAAGACTAATAAAAGAACTCAGTAAAGTTGCAGGGTAAAAAACTATTGAAAAAATAAATTAAGAAAATATTCCATTGACAATTGCATCAAAAAAAGTATAAAATACTTAGGAATAAATTTAACGGAGGAAGTGAAAGACCTGTACAATGAAAATATAAGACATTGAGGAAAGAAATTGATGATGACACAAATAAATTGAAAGATATCTCATGTTCATGGTTTGTCAGGATTAATATCATGAAAACGTCCATACTACCCAAAGCAATCTACAGATTCAATGCAATCCCTATTAAAATTCCAATGGCATTTTTCACAGAACTAAAATAAATAAGTCTAAAATTTCTCTGGAATCATAGAAGACTCTGAATAGCCAAGGCAATCTTCAGAAAGAAGAACAAAGCTGGACGCATCAAATTCCTTGATTCCAATCTATATTAAAAGCAGTAGTAGTTAAAACACTATGGTATTGGTATAAAAATAAGACACAGAGATCAATGGAACTGACTAGAGGGCCCAGAAATAAACTCACACTTGTAAGGTCAATTAATTTATGGAAAAAAGTCAAGAATATACAATGGTGAAAGGATAGTCTCTTCAGTAAAATGTGTTTTAAAATTTGGACAGCCACATGCAAAAGAATGAAACTGACTTCTATGTTACATTACCTAAAGATTAACTAAAATCGGAGTAAAGACCTGAATGTAAGACGTACAGCCATAAAACTTCTAGAAGAAAACGTATGTGGTAAGGTCCTTGACATAGGTCTTGGTGATGATTATTTTTTAATCTGACACCAAAAACAAAAGCAACCAAAACAAAAGTAAACAAGTGAGCCTACATCAAATAAAGCAAAGGAAACCATCAACAAAATGATAAAGCAAACTGCTACATGAGAGAAAATATTTGCAAATAATATATCTGATAAGGGGCTAATATCCAAAATATATAAAGAACCCATACAACTCAATAGCAAACAATCTGATTTAAAAATGGGCAGAATTTTGGAGATTAATCCTTTGTCGGTTGCTTCATTTGCAAATATTTTCTCCCATTCTGAGGGTTGTCTTTTGGTCTTGTTTATGGTTTCCTTTGCTGTGCAAAAGCTTTGAAGTTTCATTAGGTCCCATTTGTTTATTTTTGTTTTTATTTCCATTACTCTAGGAGGTGGGTCAGAAAGGATCTTGCTTTGATTTATGTCATAGAGTGTTCTGCCTATGTTTTCCTCTAAGAGTTTGATAGTTTCTGGCCTTACATTTAGGTCTTTAATCCATTTTGAGCTTATTTTTGTGTATGGTGTTAGGGAGTGATCTAATCTCATACTTTTACATGTACCTGTCCAGTTTTCCCAGCACCACTTATTGAAGAGGCTGTCCTTTCTCCATTGTACATTACTGCCACCTTTATCAAAGATAAGGTGTCCATATGTGCATGGGTTTATCTCTGGGCTTTCTATCAAGCAGCTCATGCAGCTCAATAACAAGAAAACAAACAACCCAATCCAAAAATGGGCAGAAGACCTAAATAGACATTTCTCCAAAGAAGATATACAGACTGCCAACAAACACATGAAAGAATGCTCAACATCATTAATCATTAGAGAAATGCAAATCAAAACTACAATGAGATATCATCTCACACCAGTCAGAATGGCCATCATCAAAAAATCTAGAAACAATAAATGCTGGAGAGGGTGTGGAGAAAAGGGAACACTCTTGCACTGCTGGTGGGAATGTGAATTGGTTCAGCCACTATGGAGAACAGTATGGAGGTTCCTTAAAAAACTACAAATAGAACTACCATATGACCCAGCAATCCCACTACTGGGCATATACCCTGAGAAAACCAAAATTCAAAAAGAGTCATGTACCAAAATGTTCATTGCAGCTCTATTTACAATAGCCCGGAGATGGAAACAACCTAAGTGCCCGTCATCGGATGAATGGATAAAGAAGATGTGGCACATATATACAATGGAATATTACTCCGCCATAAAAAGAAACGAAATTGAGCTATTTGTAATGAGGTGGATAGACCTAGAGTCTGCCATACAGAGTGAAGTAAGTCAGAAAGAAAAAGACAAATACCGTATGCTAACACATATATACGGAATTTAAGAAAAAAATGTCATGAAGAATCTAGGGGTAAAGCAGGAATAAAGACGCAGACCTCTTAGAGAACGGACTTGAGGTTATGGGGAGGGGGAAGGGTGAGCTGTGACAGGGCGAGAGAGAGTCATGGGCATATACACAGTAACAAACGCAGTAAGGTAGATAGCTAGTGGGAAGCAGCCGCATGGCACAGGGATATTGGCTCGGTGCTTTGTGACAGCCTGGAGGGGTGGGATGGGGAGGGTGGGAGGGAGGGAGATGCAACAGGGAAGACATATGGGAACATATGTTTATGTATGACTGATTCACTTTGTTATAAAGCAGAAACTAACACACCATTGTAAAGCAATTATACCCCAATAAAGATGTTAAAAAAAAATGGGCAGAAAATCTGAATATATATTTTTATGAGGAAGACATACAGATTGACAACAAGTACATGAAAAGCCGCTCTTCATTATTAATCATCAGGGAAATGCAAATCAAAACCAGAGTAAGACTCACCTCACACCTTTCAGAATAGATATAGTAAAAAAGACAGTGTTGGAGAGGATGTAGAGAAAAGGGAAACTTCATCCACTATTGGGGGGAATGCACATTGGTGCAGCCACTATAGAAAACAATATGGAAGTTTCTCAAAGGGTTAAAAATAGAACTACCATGTGATTCAGGAATTTTACTCTGGTTATTTATCTGAAGAAAACAAAAATACTAATTTGATAAGATATATGCACCCCCATGTTTATTTCAAAATTACTTACAATAGCCAAGATAAGCAAACTACTTAAGTGACCATTGATGGATGAAAGGACAAAAAAATTGTGACACATATATATATAATGGGATACTATTCAGCTGTAGAAAAGAATGAAATCTTGCCATTTGCAACAACATGGGTGGACCTTGAGGACATTATGATAAGTGAAATATTTCAGACAGAGGTAGACATATTCTGAGTGATTTTTTAAATATGTGGACCCTAAATATATATATTTATATATAAAACCAAATTTGTAGATATAGAGAACAGATTGATGGTTGCCAGAGGTGGGGGTTAGGGTGTGAGTTGCATGGGTGACAGGTTTCCTTCATTTCTTTTTTTTTTTAGTTTAAATAAACTGAATATAAAATAAAGAAATTATCCTACTGCCTTTTGGCTTCCATGGTTTCTGATGAGAGATTAGCTGTTAATCTTACTAAGGATAATTTCTACTGAGGAATTGCTTCTCTCTTGCTTCCTTCAAGATTTTCTCTTTGTTGTTTGATAAAGAGAAATTATGATGTGATTTTGGTGTGGATCTTTTTAGGTTTAACTTACTTGGAGTTCATTGAGCTTCTTAGATTTTTAGATTCATGCATTTCATCAAATTTCAGGAGTTTTCAGCCTTAATTTCTTCAAACTATCTTTCTGTTCCTTTTTCTTTCCCCCGTTTTAGATCTACCAGAATGAATATGTTAGTATACTTGATGGTGTCCCATAAATCTCTTAGACTCTGTTCATTTTTATAAAATAGATCTTTATTGGAGTATAATTGCCTCACAATACTGTGTTAGTTGCTGTTGTACACCAAAGTGAATCAGCCATCTGCATACATATGTCCCCATATCTCCTCATTCTTGAGCCTCCCTCCAACCCTCCCTATCTCACCCATCTAGGTCAACGTAAAGCACTGAGCTGATCTCCCTGCACTATGCTGCTTCTTTCCACTAGCTAACTATTTTATATTCGATAGCGTATGTATATCAATGCTACTCTCACTTCACCCCAGCTTCTCCCTCCCACTCTGTGTCCTCAAGTCCATTCTCCATGTCTACATCTTTATTCTGCCCTGCCACTAAGTTCGTCAGTACCATTTCTTTTTTTTTTTTTTAGATTCTATATATATGTGTTAGCATATAGTATTTGTTTTTCTCTTTCTGATCACTCTGGATGACAGACTCTAGGTCCATCCACCTCACTACAAATAACTCAGTTTTGTTTATTTTTATGGCTGAGTAATATTCCATTATATATATGTGCTACATCTTCTTTATCCATTCATCTGTTGGTGGACATTTAAGTTGCTTCCATGTCCTGGCTATTGTAAATAGATCTGCTATTCTTTTTGAATTATGGTTTTCTCAGGGTATATTCCCAGTAGTGGGATTGCTGGGTCATATGGTAGTTCTATTTTTAGTTTTTAAGGAAGCTCCATACTGTTCCCCATAACAGTTGTATCAATTTACATTCCCACCAACAGTGCAAGAGGGTTCTCTTTTCACCACACCCTACCCAATATTTATTGTTTCTAGATTTTTTTTCTTTTTTGTGTTATGCGGGCCTCTCACTGTTGTGGCCTCTCTCGTTGCAGAGCACAGGCTCTGGACGCACAGGATCAGTGGCCATGGCTCATGGGCCTAGCCGCTCTGCGGCATGTGGGATCTTCCTGGACTGGGGCACAAACCCGTGTCCCCTGCATCAGTGGCAGACTCTCAACCACTGCACAACCAGGGAAGCCCCTGTTTCTAGATTTTTTGATAATGGCCATTCTGACTGGCATGAGATGATACCTCATTGCAGTTTTGATTTACATTTCTCTAACAATTAGTGATGTTGAGCATCTTTTCATGTGCCTCCTGGCCATCTGTATGCCTTCCTTGATGAAATGTCTATTTAGGTCTTCTTTCCATTTTTTAATTGGATTATGTTTTTTTGATATTGAGCTTCATGAGGTGTTTGTATATTTTGGAGATTAATCCTTTGTCTGTTGTTTCATTTGAAAATATTTTCTCCCATTCTGAGGGTTGTCTATTTGTCTTATTTATGGTTTCCTTTGCTGTACAAAATATTTTAAGTATAAAAGTCCCATTTGTTTATTTTTGTTTTTATTTCCATTACTCTAGAAGATGGGTCCAAAAAGATCTTGCTGTGGTTTACATCAGAGTCTTTTTCCTCTAATAGTTTTATAGTGTCTGGCCTTACATTTAGGTCTTTAATCCATTTTGAGTTTATTTTTTTGTATGGTGTTACAGAGTGTTCTAATTTCATTCTTTTACATGTAGTTGTCCAGTTTTCCCAGTACCACTTATTGAAGAGGCTGTCTTTTCTCCATTGTATGTTCTTGCCTCCTTTGTCGTAAATTAGGTGACCATATGTGCATGGGTTTACCTCTGGGTGTTCTATCCTGTACCATCGATCTATATTTCTGTTTTTGTGCCAGTTCCATACTGTCTTGATTACTGTAGTTTTGTGGTATAGTTTGAACTTAGGGATCATGATTCCACCAACTCCATTTTTCTTTCTCAAGATTGCTTTGGCTATTTGGGGTCAATTGTGTTTCCATACGAATTGTAAAATTTTTTGTTCTAATTCTGTGAAAAGTGCCATTGGTAGTTTGACAGGGATTGCATTGAATGTGTAGATTGCTTTGGGTAGTACAGTCATTTTCACAATATTGATTCTTCCAGTCCAAGAACATGGTATATTTCTCCAACTGTTTATGTCATCTTTGATTTCTTTCATCAGTGTTTTATAGTTTTCTGAGTACAAGTCTTAGGCAAGTTTATTCCTAGGTATTTTATTCTTTTTCTTGCAATGGTAAATGGGATTGTTTCCTTAATTTCTCTTTCTGATTTTTCGTTGTTGATGTATAGGAATGCCAGAGATTTCTGTGCATTAATTTTGTAACCTACAGCCTTACCAAATTGATTGATTAGTTCTCATAGTTTTCTGGTGGCATCTTTAGGATTTCCTATGTATAGTATCATGTCATCTGCAAACAGTGACAGTTTTACTTCTTTTCTAATTTGGATTCCTTTTATTTCATTTTCTTCTGATTGCCATGGCTAGGACTTCCAAAATTATGTTGAATGAGTGTCGAGAGAGGACATCCTTGGCTTGTTCCTGATCTTAGTGGAAATGCTTTCAGTTTTTCACCATTGAATATGATGCTTTCTGTGGGTTTGTCATATATGGCCTTAATTATGTTGAGGTAGGTTCCCTCTATGTCCATTTTCTGTAGAGTTTTTATCATAAATTGAGGTTGAATTTTGTCATAAATATTTTCTGCCTCTATTTAGATGATCATATGGCTTTTATTCCTTAATTTGTTAATGTGGTTTATCACATTGATTGATTTGCATATACTGAAGAATCCTTGCACCCCTGAGATAAATCCCACTTGATCATTGTGTATGATCCTTTTAGTGTGTTGTTAGACTCTGTTTGCTAGCATTTTGTTCAGGAGTAAACACAGACCATTCTTCCTGTCAAGAAGGAGAGTCCCTTTCCTCTACACTTAAATCTGGGCTGGCCCTGTGACTTGCACAGTGTAGGGAGAGTGACACTGTGTCATTCTAGGCCAAACCCTTAAGAGACTTGCCAGCTTCCCTGCTCTCTTAGAAGCCAGATGCTCTGCTGTAAAGAAGCTTGAGCAAGACTCCTCCAGCTAGGAACCAAATGAAGGGAGGCCCTTCTCACCCCAGATCCCTTAGCTACTCATAGAGCTGGGTCCATTCTCTGATGAGCACTTTGAGAATCTTCTCAGTAACAAATCCTATGACAGACATGGGGAATATGACAATAAATACTCAGTTTCTGTCCTTTAGAAATTCCGAGTTTTATTTATTTTTTCAAGATGGGATTAGAAACCGTCAGTTCAGCAGAGAGCAAAGTATGGTGACAGAGGTAGGCAAAGGGTGTGGTGGAAGGGCCAGAGGACGACCTTGAATCCCAATTTCACACTTCAGTGCCAGAGACATTTTCCCGGAAGGGAAGTAATTTCACCTGAAACCTGAGGATGGAGAGTGTGGTGGTTGTGAAATGTGTCCAAACATTCTTTGACCATTCTCCCCTCACGAGTTGGAGCCTAATTCCCCTCTCCTTGAGTGTGAGCTGAATTTAGTGACTTGCTTCTAGTGACCAAATGTGGCAGAAGTGATGTATCCCTTGTGAGATTAGGTCATAAAATACATTGAAGCTTCCTCCTCCCCGCTCCCTTGTCTGCCTCTCTCTGTCCCTGTCTCTCCCTCTCACTTGCATTGGATGAAATCAACTGCCAAGTTGCAAAGACCCTCAAGCTGCCCCATGGAGAGGTCCATCCATATGGTGAAGAACTGAGTCCCCCTGCCAATAACAAGCAAGGAGCTGAAACTTGCCAATGGCCATTGAATGAGTCACATTTGAAAGGGTCCTCTAGCCTTCATCAAGCCTTTAGATGACTGTAATCTAAGTTGATTGCAACCTTATTGAGAGAGCCTGAACAATCCAACCAAGCCACTTTTTCAAGGCCACTGACACCTTGCCTGGTCTCCAACCTAATTTCCAGTGGAAGAGGCTGCCTTTGAACTTGACACCAGACCTAAGACCACAAAGCCCAGAAAGAGATGAGAATTCCCAATCTGCAAGTTTAATACCAGTCTCCAAGTTGCTGCAATTTCCTGGCTGAGGGTCCATCTCTGTCTTGGAAGATTGACAGTGGAAATGATAATACCTCCCCCTGCCTTGGGAAAAGCCTACTTCCCACCACGGAGTTGTAACTTTATCTTGCATCAGTAGTTTCAACCTTGGCTGCATATTGGAATCACCTGGGAAGCATTCCAAGCTTCCAAATGCCCAGGTCAAATCACAGAATAAATTATAGCAGAATCTCTGGGGGTGGGGCCTAGGCATGAGGAATTTTTTAAAGCCCCCCTGGTGATTCTAGTATATAGCCAAGGTTGAGAACCACCACCCTATCCCCTTAGCTGGGTAAGCATCTCCCAGTCAAATACTGGTGCTGAGGACTTTCATACCAGAGATTTTCATATGAGAGAGGAGAAAATATGTGTGGGGCTTGTCAACTCAGGTTCATGGGTCAAGAGGCTCCAGGCTCCCAACACAAAGGGTCCAGGACTTTGTAGCTCAGAGAGTGTTCAGCTGTTATGCATGACCTGTCTTCTGATAGTAACAAAATTGCTATACTTATCCAGCATTTACTATGGCCAAGAACTGCTCTGAGATCTTTACATGTATTCAGTGAAGTCTCATAACATCTTAGAGATGAAAAAATTTAAGCCCAGAGAGGTTAAGCAATTTACCCAAATTTACATAGCCAGGAAGTGATAGGGCTGAGATCAGAATCAGGTATCTGGCTCCAAAGCCATCACACTTTCTAACTTTGACATACTGCCTCCCTGGACCCTTGGCACATCAGAATCTGCTGGATTGGGTGGGTGAATGGGAATTAAAAGTAAGAGTGGTTCCTCGAATTTGAAGACTTTAGGGAGTCCTGGAGGCAGAAAACATTTGGGTTCTACAAATTAGGGCTAATTCAACCATCTTCCCGGTGAGTTTAGGCTAAGGATCTGAAGTGAGTCAGAAGGATTTTGTGTTATTATCCAGTAGACAGCCATGGGTTCTGGGTCCCTGAGTAAAGGAAGGAGGATGCTACAGAAAGCTGTAATTAGAGGCAATAGCTTTCAACCAGCCCCACCTGAGGAGAACAGCAAGCTCTCCTATGGGAGCCTAGCTGCTTTCAGGGAGAAGCAGCGCTATCCAGCCTGCTTTGTGGAAACTCAGGGACCTCTTGGGGCCCTGGAGTCCTCCTGGAATCGGGAGTCCCGATGCTGCATCTGTCCAGAGCCCAGGTAATTTGTGGTGTCAGGGACACTTGAATTTTCTGGACAGACAAATAACCCCCTGCCAGATTCACTTAGGCAGAGGCCTCAGTGATTTCCTCCTCTGCTTTGGTGTTCCTGCTTTTGCATGAATGTTGGGTCCAGTTGTTGTAGCCTCCCTCACTCCTGAGCAGTGGATTACAGTTTACATAACTACTTCACACACACCTCTTTATTGTTACGGTGGCCTTCTGATGCAGGCCAAGCTGGAATTCTTTTCTTTAATTAAAAAAATTATTTTTATTGAGGTATAGTTGATTTACGATGTTGTGTTAGTTTCAGGTATACAGTAAAGTGATTCGGTTTTATAAATATTCCTTTTTTAGACTCTTTTCCGTTATAGGTTATTACAAGATACTGAATATAATTCCCTGTGCTATACAGTAGGTCCTTGTTGTTTACCTATTTTATATATAATAGTGTGTATCTGTTAATCCCAAACTCTTGATTTATCCCTCCCCCGTTTCCTCCTTTGGTAACCATAAGATTGTTTTCTATGTCTGTGAGTCTGTTTCTGTTTTGTAAATAAGTTCATTTTTATCATATTTTTAGATTCCACACATAAGTGATATCATATGCTATTTGTCTTTCTCCAAACAGGAATTCTTATTTCCTTTTTATAGGTGGAGAGACTGAGGCTTAGAGAGGGGTTCAGTAACTTGCCAAGGACATCCAGCTGCTAAGGGTAGCAGATATACTGTGCTAAAAGTCAGCTTTCTTGTTTCCAGGTCTTTTATTTCATAGGCCTCAGTTCAGTTCTTTCTTGAGAACGTTAACCTTTTCTAGGGCAGGGAATGTGTCTGCTGTTCCGTTAGCCTCCCCGATGAAGTCTTCTGGGTCTGCTGTGCAGTGCCCAGTGCATACTGTTCACTGAATATCTGCCTTTCCAGAGCCGTCTTCCAGGGCCATCCGTTCACTTGGCCTGTCCCCAAACTTGAGCCCAACATTACAAAGTGGATGAGTTGGATAAATCAGACATCACGATGCCGTCTTCTTAAAGGGAGACCAAGGAGAAAGACAGGAAGAGCGGCCTGCTGCTAGACCTACGTACAGACATCACATCACTCAGTTTTCCAGAATGCTTGCTGAGCATCTGCTACATGCCCTGCTCCGTGCTTGGCACCTGGGGCACAGGAATAAACCAGGCAGACATGAGCTCTATCCTCCTGGAGCTCACAGTCTACAGGGGATGAGGCACACATCACCAAGTCCTTTCAGATCACTGTGGTGACATGACGATTGAGGAGAAAGAGTGCTGTGAGAGCAACATCCTGGAGACCCAGCCTCTTTGGGGGGGCCAAGGGAGGCTGCCCAGACAGTGTGGTTTCTAAGCTGGAACCTGAGGGATGGATAGTAATCTGGAGTGAGGGGGAAGGAGTGGTTCAGGAGGAAGGAGCAGCTTGTGCAAACCCCCAGAGCAGGAAAGACCTTGGTGAAATTCAAAGAACTAAAAGTGTCTGGAACAAGATAAGTGTCTGTATGTGATGGGTGGTGGGGAGGGAAAATGGGGAGCATTATAAAATGAGAATGAAGAGGTCGGCAGGGACCAGAAAATGCAGGATGATGGGATGAAATTAATTGAAAGATCTTAAATGGGGAGGAGCAGACTCTGATTTTCACTTTAAAAAATCTTTCTGCCTGTCATAGAGGATGCTTTGTGGCACAGGGGATGCAGGCAGGGGTGGAAGTAAGCAGGCTGTTGCAGTGTCCAGGTGGGGAATGGGGGTGGGCTGGACCAGGGTGTTGTCTGTGGAGGTGGAGAGAAGTAGGCTGATGTGAGAGGTGTATAGGAGGCAGGATGGACATGACTTGGAGAGGGAACTGTTGGTGTCAAGGATGATGCCCAGGGTTCTGGTTGAGGCACAGGGTATTGTGGCATCCTTCCTGAAATGGAGAAGAATGGAGGGAGGGCAGCGTGGGGGTGCTCAGATTGGGCTGTGTCAACTTTGAGATTCCCGTAAGATGTCTAAGAAGAGGTGCACTGGGGAGCTGGATACATGAGTCTCGAGTCCTGGAGTGAGACAAGGGACTGAGATGGGGATATTGACTTGGGAATACTGACCCTGTGGTAGAGGATACAACTACATAGGGAGGGGGTGAGGGGCTGGGACTGAGGCTTGAGGATGTCCCTGCCAAGACAACTGCCAAGAAGCCACTGGAGAGGCTGGAATCATGGCAACCAGAGGAGGGGTGTTTCAAGAGAAGAGGAAACATTAAATGTGCCAGATGATTCCTAGACAGCAAGTAAGGTAGGGACTGCAAATTGTCCCTAGTGGCCTGGAGGTAATGGCAGAGAAAGTTTGGAGGGAGTTACCTGGGTTTGCCAGGGAATGGGGATGAGGAAATGAAGTTAGTGCAGGGAGTCAGTTTCAAGTTTAACTCCGTGATCCTGCAAAGGTGATTTCCCTCTCCTGGGTCCCAGGGTTTTTACCCAAAAAATGAAGGGGTCGAGCTGTCAAGTCTAAAAGGCGTTCTCTAATCCCACCAAAGTGGGGTTATTCCCATTAGCAATGTATCACATTAGCAATGTAAGAAGCAAGAGCTTCTTAATGACATGAGTTTCCACTGGCTCCTTGGGGCTGTCAAGCCTGGTGTAACAAGCCAGCTGGGGAATTTCCTGCTCAGCACCACATCTCCTCAGCTTGATTCAGGTCATTGCCCCTAGTGACGTTCCTCTCTAGACTATCTCAGATATGCTGATTTCTGCTCCTCTGGAGCACTTACATAGTGGCACAATATTTTCCATTGTTCCTTGTCTGAATCTTTTGCTCCATCTTTTCTATGACCTTGCTAAACACATGTATGAAAAGCCAATCCTTGAGCTTTTATCAAACAATAATTGTGTTCTAGGTACCAGTCCAAGTGTGTGGTGTGGGTGTTTCTGTGGTGATGACAACAGTGGGGCATGGGGGTTCAACTACAAGTACAGGTGGTCCATAGAATCTGATGGACTTTTGAAGGTCAGTTTTTAGATTGGACCATTTAGAGAAAATTCTGGAAAGGAAGCATTAGAAGAGGCTTTATGATTTAAAATGATATATGATATGCCCTCTGCCAGTGCAGTCTAGCAGAGATTAATATTTTTGTTTTTATCCCTCTGTCTTGCAGGTATATAGGGGACAAACTGGGTTTCAGAGCATTAAGCAAGTTACACAGCTAATTGGTAGCACTACAGATAATGTAAGACTTGTGCACAATGCTCCTAATGTCTCTTCTCAGATCCACAGAGCACCCACTACATGCTACACGCTACGATGTGGAAAACCTTGACCTTCACTGGATCTAACGGGGAACAAAAATGAAACCCTTGATGAACAATCTAGGGCTACATTTATAGTCATTATATATAAGTACAAAAGTACAGCAGAGAAGAGAGGCATGCTGTGGGCCTCAAAGCCCTGAACTTTGAAACAGACAAAGAGGGTGAGGGAAGGAGCCGGGAGACCCTGAGGAGAGAGGTAGGAACAGAGTGGAGATGCGGGAGTGGTTGGGAAGACCTCACGTGGCAAGAGACATGTGTGAGGAGAAACGAGGGGGAGATGGATGGACTGAAAGTGTGGAATGAGGCTGGAGGGAGATTCAGTGGGGCAGGCAAACCAGGAGCTATTATAGAAATGTAGTACCGTTACCAATTTTCTATAGATACGTATACAAACAAGAGAATAACCGGAAGGAGTTCATGGTTTTCTCTTTCCACTCCTGCAGCAGAACATTTGGGCATTGACTGCTTGCTGCCCCCTTTTTCCCTGGGGAGAGAATCAAGCTCAAAGATCCACATCCCCTGCTGGTTGTGGTGAGAGGGGACCCACTGCAGTCAAGATGGTGTGAGCAAGATGGCCCTGGATGAACGTTCTCCTGGGGAAGGGTGACAGTTTCCCAGGGGTTGGGGACTATATACTTGGAGCATCTTAAAGAGCAGGGAGAGAGAGTAAAATTGGAATTTCACTTTGGAGTGTGTCCCTAATTGGAATTAGTCCCCATTGTGTATTTGTTCCTTGCTTAGCAAACACCTTTAACCAAAATAAAGACCAATTATACTAAAGCATGGAAATAACACATGTCCATAATGAACATGGAATAGAGAAGCTGCCACCTCTTCATCTCTCTTGCTCGGTGTACACAAACCAAAATGCTTTGCATTTATTCACATATGAATTCAAATTTGTCCCTGATGATATTCTTACTAGAACCTGTGGTGTCAAGTGAATTGATGAGTGAGTCTTTTCCTGAAATCATAATGCTGAAATCTCATTTCTTATAACATGTGTATTTGGAGTTTTTGGACTGAACAACTTGCTATACTGAATAAAAAGTTGCTATCTGGGAAGTGGTACAACTTTTCAAGAGGCTTTATGGTGAAAAGTCATTAGCAGATGCATAGGGAAAGGCATAACCTAGGGTATCTCTCATTGTCAAGCTTTTGCCCATGATAGTTTCCCTGTGCAAGACAACTTCCTCCCCATTTCCCCTGTGCATTTTTTTGGCCTGGCACACTGTGTTAGATTAATATTCTTTCCTTTTTATTGCTAATCATTATTCTATTGAGTGGATATACCACTATGTTTTTAAGCATTTACCTGTTGATAGACATTTGGATTGCTTCAGTTTGGAGCTATTTCCAGTAAAGCTACTACGAGATGTATGTACAAATATTTGTTTGGTCATATGCTTCCATTTCTCTTTAGCAAGTACCTAGAAGCAGAAGGGCTGACTCATATAGCAGATGTATATGTAGAGTTTTAAGCAATTGCCAAATGGTTGTCCAGAAGGGTCATATGGTTTTATACTCCCACCAGCAGTATATAAGAGTTCTAGTTTGTTTACATCCTTACCAACACTTAGTATGGTGTTGGTAAGGATGTAAACATCTTTTCAATTTTAGAACTCTAGTAGAATTTTAATAAAATTTTCTAATAAAATTTTTAATTTTAGGGCTTCCCTGGTGGTGCAGTGGTTGAGAGTCCGCCTGCCGATGCAGGGGACACGGGTTCATGTCCCGGTCTGGGAAGATCCCACATGCCACGGAGCAGCTAGGCCCATGAGCCATGGCCGCTGAGCCTGCGCGTCTGGAGCCTGTGCTCCGCAACAGGAGAGGCCACAACAGTGAGAGGCCCGCGTACCGCAAAAAAAAAGAAAAAAATTTTTTTTTTTAATTTTAGAATTCTCATTGTAGTTTTAAATTGCATTCCTTAATGACTAATAGTATTGTTTTAATCTACTAGGGCTGCCATATAACATAGATTTTTTGTGGCTTAAACAGCAGAAATGTATTTTCTCACACTTCTGGAGTTTTGAAGTCCAAAATCAGGGTGCCAGAATAATTGGATTCTGGTGAGGTTCTTTTCCTGGCTTGTAGATGGCTACCTTCTTGCTATGTTCTCATATGGCCATTTTTCAGTGTGTGCACTTGAATGGTGAAAGGGAGAAGAGAGAGAGCAAGAGGGAGGGAGAACCCTTCCTCTTCTTATAAGGTCACTAATCCCATCATGAGGGCCCCACTTTTATGACCTAATCTAACCCTAATTACCTCCCAAAGGTCCTATCTTCAAATACTATGACATTGGAGGGTCAGGCTTCAACATATGAATTTGGGGAGAACACAAACATTCAGTCCATAACAGATATTGAGAATCTTTTTACCATCCATATATCTCTTTTGGCAAAGTATCTGTTAAAATTGGAAAAAAAAAATATATATCTATTCGCATATGGATGTCCAGTTGTTCCAGCACTATTTGTTCTGAACTGCTTTTGCCACTTTGTTAAAAACCAATTGTCTACATATGTGTGAGTCTATTTCTAAACTCTCTATTCTGTTCCATTGATCTGTTTATGTGGTTTTGCTGTGTACTATATCCCATAGTCTTGGTTACTAAGGCTTTATAATAAGACTTCAAATCAGGCAGTATTTGTCCTCCAACTTCGTTCTCTTTCAAAGTTGTTTTGGCTACTCTAGATTCATGGTATTTCTATAAAAATTGTAGAATCACATTGTCAATTTCTAGAAAAAATTACCAGTGGTCTTTTTATTTTAAAAATTGGCAAGCTGATTTTAAAATTTATTCAGAAATGCAAGGAACACAGAAGAGCCAAAATAACATTGATAAAGAAGAAGAAAGTTAGAGGACAAACACTGCCCCATTTAAAGACTCAAGACAAAGATATAAAAATTAAGACAGTGTGGTACTTGTGTAAAGATAGAAGTTCAATGGGACAGAATAGAGAGTTCATAACGAGTCACATATATATTTGAATAATTGATTTTCAACGAAGACGCCAAGTTAATTCAACAGAGAAAGTATACTCCTTTTAACAAGCCATGCTATAAGAACTGGACATTCATAAGGAGAAACAAAAACAAAAACAAAATACAACTTCAACCTCTAGCTTATGCCATACAAAGAGGTAAACTTGAAATGAATCATAGACCTAACTGTAAAAATTATAACTATGAAACTTCTAGAAGAAAACATGGGAAAAACATCTTTACAACCTTAGAAGAAAATATGCACCATTCATAAATGTATCAGAGGACTTGTGTCCAGAATATATAAAGAACTTTTATAACTCAATATTGAGACAACAAACAACCTAATAAAGATGGGCACATTATTTGAACATTTAACACAAGAAGATATAAAATGATCGATATGCATAAGAACAAGTGGTCGACATTGTTAATCATCAGGGAAATGTGAATTAAAATCACAATAAGGTGCCACTATATACCCATTAGAATTGCTAAAAGTAAAAAGACTGATAACCAAATTCTGGTAGATTTGAGGAAAAACTAGAAATCTCATATGGTGGCAGTGTGAAATGGTACTGCTGCTTTGGAAGACAATTTTTGTTTCTTATAAAGTTAAACATATGTTTACTACATGACCCAGCAATTCTACTCCTAGGTATATACCCAAAAGAAATGAAAACATGTGCCCACACTAAGATTTATACAAGGCTGATTATGGCAGCTTTGTCCTAATAGCCCCAAACTGGAAGCAGTCAAAATGTCCATCAGTAATGTAATGGATGAACAAATTATGGTACATCCATACAATGGAATACTGCTCTCCAATAAAAAGGGAGCAAATTCATGCTACACACAATCACACGGATGAACCTCAAAAGGGGTTTATTGTGTAAAAGAAGCCAGGCAGAAAAGAACATGCAGTGTCTGATTCCACTTATATGAAGTTCTAAAACAGGAAAAAATAAACTATATTGATAGAAATCACATCAATGTTTGCCTGGGACCAGGAGGAAGGATTGACTACAAAGGTCATGAGGGAGGTTTTAGAGTGTGAGAAATATTCTATACCTTGATTGGGGTGGTGGTTACAGAGATATCCATATTTGTCAAAACTCATCAAACTATACACTCAAAAAATGCGTATATTCTTTTTATTTTATGCAAATTATACCTCAAAAAGGTTATTAAAAATAAGAACAGTATCCTTATGTGTTGAATAAAGACAGGTGCCTGCTGCTTCTTCAGCAGGACATCAAGATACATATCTTTCATGGATTCGACATCTAAACTCAGAATATAGGCTAGAAATGGCTGGGCTCCACTGGAGGAGTGACCAGCTGATCTAGGGTGCCTGACCCATATGATCCAGAGTTAAAAGTTATCTTGCAAGTGCTCTTTTCATTACCTTTTTATGTTGGAAAATGGATGCTGCCATATTGGACCATGAAGATGAGGGCTCGCCTTGCTAGGGTGAGCGGGTGGGGAGTTGAAGGAGCCCAGGTCCCTAAGGATTCCATACTACATAGATATCTACCTACCTCTGGACTTCTAGGTTGCAGAAAGTGAGAAACCTGCCTTATTTAAGTCACTATTATTTTGGGTCTCTTTTATGGCTTAACTTAAACTGGTGTAATTATCCAAAATTGTCCAAGCAATCAAACCGTGATTTAGCCTTCAATTCTACTTTTGTCAAGCACTTCCTACCTAGACTGGTATTCAATCCAAGCGGTATATGAAAATCTTGTACCATTAATGAATTCCTCCTCAACTCATCCCACCTGGTCTTAAGGTCTGAGACCAATTTGGCTGTCGTTGCCAGCCAAAGCCCTGTAAAGGTTAGATTTCCAAAGTAGAAAATGTTAACCTATTCTAGAGGCAAAGAGAGCGCTGGATCCAATGCAAATGTGTGGTTCAGAAGTTTCAAATTCTGTCTTTGTTGTCTGAAGAGTGCTATGAAACTTAAGAAGAACTTGGAAGGGGCCTGTTAGAGAGGTTGTTGTGTGTTTTGTGTTCAAAGCTCAACCGGGACTGAGAAAACTTACAAGGCTCTCCAAGACCATGATTGATTCCTCTACTGGAATGAATAGTGTCTCCCCAAAGTACATGCCCTCCCAGAATCTCAGAATGTGACCTTATTTGGAAACAGGGTCTTTACAGATTTTTATAATTAGTTAGGATGAGGTCATACTCGATTAGTGTGGGCCCTAAATCCAATGACTGGTGTTCTTAAATGGAGAGAAATATCAGAGACTCAGATACAGACGGGGAAGAAGGCCATGTGACAAAGGAAGCAGAGATTGGAGTGATGGATGCATCTACCAGCCAAGGAATGCCCAGGATTACCAGCCACCACCAGGAGCTGGAGGAAGCAAGGAAGGATCGCTCCCTAGAGGCTTCAGAGGAAGCGCAGGTCTGCTGACACCTTGGTGTCGGATTTCTAGCCTCCAGAACCATGAGAGACTAAATTTCTGTTGTTTTAAGCCACCCAATGTGTGGTAATTTATAATGGTAGCCCTAATAAATGTGTAATCTGAATTTTCTTGTTTTACCAAAGGGTGCTGAATCCGTCCTGTCATCTGGGTAAGTGAACGAGGTTTGAAGGCTCTTGCCTTTGTCAGTATGATGCGGGAGGAGCAATATCTTGTGGAAAGCATGTTTAAGATGATGTCAGGACCTTACTGGTGTCTGGTTCTGTTGAAATAACACATCTCAGTCCAGCCAATCTGTTATGCTTCATGCAACTCTAATTGACACCATTGCAACAGAGACTTACAAGCTGTTGTCCAAAATCCTTCAAATTTCCTGAAATGCAAATCTCTTTAGCTTAGTAAAGCTATGGTAGAAATAATGACATCCAAATAAATCCTGAAAAAGTCCTCAGAACATCCTAAGACAGTGTCAAGATGCTTCAGAAGGCCACTGGTAGTCATGAAAACATTGGCTGTCCTGTTTTCAACTAAGTGGAAACTAAGCTGAAGGCTTCTTCTTTTTATGAATATTTTTATATTCAGCTAGAAGCTCTTTATGTTGCTGACTTTGAAAGCAAGGAAAACTCTGGACCACTTCACATTTGGGTACGGCAACCCCATTTGTGAATCAGGACAGATCCCCACATGGGCCGTAGGAGAAAACTGCGGCAGTTTACGGAATGTTTCCAGATGTTAACATAATTGACGATTTTCTAAAAACGAACACCAGTTGTTACATGTGGTTTCAACATTTTTGTTTTATTTTCTATAATGGTTGCCTTTCCTAGTTGAGTGTTTTCCAGTTCTCCAGGACGCGTAACACTTACCTTTAAAGGTGTGATCTCCTAACACTTCATTCCCTGGATATGTTTCTTTTTAACAAGCTAAAACAGACATAACTAGGGCACTGTTTCAGGCTGATATGACAAATGTGAAACTGAAGAATATTGAAAGCCATTCAAAAATTGGTTTGGTAAAAGACAGTGCTGTATAATGAAACCAAATGCATAGATTGGAATTTTAAACGAAATCCTAGTGTGAAGATAAAAGAACATGAAAGATAATAAATGTTGAAATGATACACCACCTAATGGTATCCTGTCAAGAAAGAAAGTTAATATGATAACTTACAGAGCATCCCCGAGCCTCTATAGGTACTTGACCTATAGTTTGCAGGGAAACAATCTTTTTGTTTCATCTGGCTCGTATTAAAAATAGGAAAAACACAATCAGCATTTTTTTCCCCACTCTCACACAGATGGTGGAAAAATCCATGCAAGTTTTAACTGTCTGAAATTCTTTAAAGCAATATAAGACAGAAAGAATTATTAAATCACTTTTCCATTTCATATAATGAAAAACTGCACCACCACGGTGGGGCTGGAGCCATCAATTTTGGAACAAATGGGAGCTCCGATTGGTCCTACAGGCAATCAATCACCTGGCAGTCCTGGGTCCCTATCTCTGAAGTCATCTTGCTGTAGGAAAAATAAATTTAGAAAAATCATCAAACTAAAGTCAAACTGCTCATTAGCATTTATATAATCCCATTTTTGAGATTTACTTAGTATATAATTTACATACTTGGGGGTGTTTGGGGGACATATCTACATTTCATTCACTCGTTTGTTTCTTCTTTTACTTATTAATTTGTTCATCCACTCATTCAAAAAATATTTAGCAATGATTACTCCAGGCATTGGGGATCCAAACTCTCCCTTTGAGCTCGTAGTCCATTGGGACAGAGAGATGGACAAATAAGTGACTACAGTGTATCCTGATAAATTGTGTAATCAGGGTTATGTATACTGTTGACAGTGTTATGTATTTGGCTATTTCCAGGTATTCTGGGGCCAAATACAGAGCTGTTAGAAGGGCAATGGGGATTTATCTTGCTTCTTGTTTACTTAATATTTGAAGGAGTGATAGCTTATTTTTTATTTACTTCTGCATTTAGACTTGCCTTCAGTATAAAGAATGTTTGATGTGACTTTTCAAAGTGCATGTGGTACCAAATGCTCAATACTTGCTTGAATCTGGCTAGGAGAGACCATTTGCTTTTGGAGAGAGAATCTGGTTAGAGAGACTTATTAACAGTTATGCCCTTCATAGCCTGCTGGATATGTCAATTCCCTTGGTTCTAGTCTCTAGGGGTAGCAAGCACTGCCTACCGACAAGGCTCCTCTCTTCTAGGATCTCATATCTAGGTGGCAAGGCTAGATAGGTAGCTAAAGTCAACTAACCATATGCAAATCATCACTTTTATGGTGCCTCAGTTTCTCCATCGGTAAAATGTAGTTAAAGCTAATTATCTCAAGGGCAATTCGTTGGGAAGAGAGAACAGTGTCTGCCATGTCATAAGGCTAGGAAAGTGTTAGCTGTTCCTATCCACATTACTACCCAAGCTTCTCTTGCAAGAGCTGAACACACTAATGAATGGACAGCCAATAAATGCAGCCTCAATTTCTACTGGGTCTCTTTTCACTTGCACATGCCCTGTTACCCTGCATGCTTTCCATTGGAATTGGAGTTCCCCCAGACAGGAGTGCTTTTCCTCTTTTCTCAGTCTGAGCTCCCAGAAGGTGGAATTTGTGTTTATACCATCCAACTACCTGTTCCCTGATCTTATAATGAAGAAACAGTCATTGAAGGAGGTTGCTGACTGGTCATCCTTCCCGTAGGACAGAGAGGAAGTGAGCTTGAGTTCAGCAAGAAGAGACTTTAGCAAAGGTGATTTGAAGACGTTAAATCAAGGAAGCCTTGGGGGAGACTTTGGAATGGGAGAGAAGTCTGTTGGGTGCTGTGGCAGAGGGGCATGAGCTCAGGGGGCAGGAGGGTGGAGGAGATGATCTCTCGGGTCTCCTTTTCAAGCTCTCTGACTGAGGCTTCCTCCACATTGAGCAGATGGCACTGTGAAAGTTTTTCTTGGTGGAGGCTGTGGATTTCTCCTTCCCTGGGTCCCATGAAACAAAGCCACAGATACAGCTATATCAACAAACAGAAAAGTAACGTTTGCTATTTAAATAATTGGGAGCCATTTCTATATTCAAGGCTGGAGAGTAGAGGGGGAGTGCGCTGTGGAAAGGCATCCTTGGCAAAGGGAAGCTCCTACGTTATTTAGGAAAATGCTTTTTGGGCTGTTAGGTGGTGGCAGTGTTAGCCCCTGAGTTTCTTCCAGAACAGCAAAAGTTAGGGTGATAAGGGCTATCTTGTTCTGTGTGCAAAAGTCAAAGAGTAGCCAGCTTGAGCAGACCAATTGCTTTCTGAATTTTAAGGGATTTTTAGTGTTTCCTTCACAGACCAGGAGCCTGGATTTTGTGATTCTGGAACTGGCAAAAGAAAAGGGGAGAAAAGATGTACAATTGGGAACATACCCCCTCAGCATGGAGGCATGAGAGGGCCAAGAGAAGAGAGAGACCGCACTAAAGATTCTTTCTGGAAGGGCACGGGAAAGAAACTAGAAAGAGGACGGCAGCGTCTCTCCTTAATACTCAAGCCTTCAGCAAAGTAGCATTAACCTTGACAACTGAGCAGGACTCTTAAGGCTGAAGAGGTGGGAGAACCATATAAGGTTAACGGGGGTCCTTTATTGGTTATTACGGAGAAGCCATTTCAGAAGACTGGAAACCTTGTGGACACTTGACTAGATCACTCCTAAAAGGGTCTCAGTAACCCAGTTCCTTGGGTGGAGATGGAGGAGAATGTCTAGAGGCTGTGACAGAGCTGGCCGGGTGAGAAGCACTGGGTCCATGGAAGGGATGTGGAATCTGCATGAGGCCTGGCTACAGGGCAAATGGAGGAGCCCAGGTGGGGTTCTGCAGGCTGTGTCACTCACGTGCATTAGGGTTGCTAACATGGTGCCCTGCTTCCCAGGGCAGTGATGGTGGTGGTGGGGATGTATCTTAGAAACCACACTGTCTTCCAGAAGGGACCTCAGGGGCATGCATCTCATCAAACCCTCTCTTTGGAAAGTTAAGCACCCCAGTGGCTTCCAGGAAGGCATAAATGAGGCTTCTTTCTCTTAGAGAAATATTTACATCTAAAACTGCCAACTGTTGGTCAATTCCAAGCATCTGGTTTGTCTTTTCAGAACATATTTGATGAGCACCTACTATGGGCGAGGTACTGGAAGCAGAGATGACAAGACACTGTCATCATCCTTAAGGAGCTCCAGTCTAGTGGGGAGAGAGATGGGCAGGGTCAGATTCTGCCCACAGGCTCCAAATTGTACCAGGAGGAAGCCTGGGTATGTTGGGGACACAGGAAGGGGTGGGAGCACTGGGGAGGCAGGGAAGGCTTGCTGAGTCTTCAAGGAAGTGTAGGAGAGAGCCAGGTGGAGAAGTGTGTTACCTGGGTCAGGTGCAGGGAAAGGCAAGGACTGCAGGGAGAAAAGGAGCTCCCAGCCCAGGCTGCTCTCAATGCGAAAGGAAGAAGGAGGCACACTGGCCGGCCACCTACAGGAGCCGTTTCTCATCCTGACTTTCATGGGCTTTGCAGAAACAACTAACCTCTCTCTTGGAGACTCTAATCTGGCCGAAAATGAAATAAACACACTGCCCCTGGTGGCTTCTATCTGGGCACATGGAGCTCATGGGACAAATAAAACGGAGAGCCAGGGGTGAGCTGGAGGGAGCTGGCCCTGCACATGGTGAATATTCAGACCCACAGATGGCAGTCTGAGGCACAAGGCTTCTTTCTGTGTCTATTGTCTTGAGGTGCTGAGGAGACACTAATCCACGACCATTGTGTGGGCCTGCAGCCCTGCCACTGCTGCCGTGCATTGTGTTTCCAGAGCCCCAAGAGCACCCGCAACCCAGGTAGGAGCGGGTTATTTCTGCCTTTGTTTGCAGAGAAATATAATAACCTCAAGGAGAGGATTTCACAGCTCTTTGAACTGAGTTGAATGTTTGTTCTGGGTTATTTTTTTTGTTTCTTAATATAACACACATTTGCTGTTGAGTAAATATTGATCCCGTTGCAATCAGCATTAGCGGCAGAGGATGCTGAAAAATAGTCAGCCAGGTAATCAGGTCTGCTCTCTGGACTGAAAGTGAGTGTGGTGGAGGCCATGTCCACACCACAGACAATTTAATCGACATTGCTGTAATTACTAGGTTCATTTTGGCCCTTTATACAATCTACAAATCTTCCCTGAATAACACCTTTTTTTTTGAACAGCTATAAATCAGTCTATAATTTAGATCCAGGTCATGTGTAACAGAAAGTAGAAATCTTCCTCCCCTACTATTTTTTTTTTTTTGGTGGGGTAAGTACTAGCTGCAAATTAAATTACAATTAGATTATTTGGTGATGTGATAAAATCCTCCTAAATTAAAATGCCACTAATGCTGAAGTAATGGTAATTTTGGCCAAGGATGAGCTCCAACCACATAAAGAAGAATTAACCAAACAAATTAATAGTGTGATCAAGTTTACAAGGGTTATAAGCCTGCTGCTTTCTCGTTCTTCTAACAGAGTAGTAGTTATTTATGTTATTTTCCAGAACCATGGAGTCTAGGGTCATTACGTGTGACTACTCCCATTTAACTCCCTCTGCAATATCCCCTTCAACTGCCTCTCCATCTTATCTTGGATACTCCGGGTGGGAAGCTTGCTGTCTTGCACAGTGATCCTCTTTATTTGGAGAGATCCAGCAGAGAATACTTCCTGGGTAGAGCCAAAATTGTTTCCTTACTTTTAGTCATGGGCTGTACAGAACTAGCCTAATTAATCTTCTAGGTATTCACAGACATAAATATTTGTGTGCTTTTACGCGCACTTAGAATCTAGGATCTCGGAATATGAAGGGAAAAACCTTGAGTCAGTTATTACAACACCCCTTCCCTTCACCACTCTAACCTAGTGCCTAAGTTGCTGTTCTCACATCCTATTCAATATTCACATAGCTTGTGACTTCAAGCAGTGTTGAAGAACTCACTACCAAATGGTGTTTCTTTAATTTTTTTCTTTAATTTAGACCAGGCTCTAATGCAGACTGATCTTTCCCCTGAATTTATCAGAATTAATGAGATGAGACTGGGAAGATAAAATCAATTCTATAATGTTCTGTGGTGGTGTTTTCCATACAAGATTGAACCTTCTTGAAAACTCTCTGGAGGAAGGTCTAAATACATGAATAAATTAAAAAGCCTATAGTAAGCCAGGTGGACCCTTCCATCAGACCCCCATGAGTCCAGGAAGGCAGGACTAACACGTCTACTGCTGTTTTAGGCATTTGCTGTGGACGTCCCCATCAGCCCCATCCCATCCTAACCTACTCTCCCATCGGCTTGACAAATTAGATTTCACTAGAGCTTAATTTCTCAATTCTAAGTCCCAAAGTTTAGTCTCTGAGACTGACTTTGCTTCTTGCCTTTGATGCTATTCATCCCTGTGGTCCCTGTAGCTGGGATCTGGCTCAACCACTGTGCCCCCAGCACCTCCTGTTATCTTAGCTGGGTCCTCCCTACTCAAGCCCCACAGACCCAAACCAAGTAGATAGTGCCAAAGCCTGGCACCCCTGTTAATGAAGAGATTTGATCCATCACACGTATTTCTTCTCTTACTATTTCCTGCTCTACCTACACATTTCCTATAGAACTTAATCTTCCATGAAATCCACATTTACTACTACCATATTACCAAGAAAAGAAAAAGCAAGTTCATTTCCATTGTGAAAGAACCTTCAGTGGGGATGTAGTAGGAAGTCACTTTAAGTAGCTAAAGAAATGAACAATGCTGTGTGTCTGTGCAGCCTGACCTTCCTTCTGGGCACACCAGTGGCTCCATTTTCTGGCCTTCTTAGAGGGTAATTAGGACCAAGCTTCTCCAGATAGGAAATATGTTCCCTATTCAAGAAGTGTCAAGAATTAAAGAGTGGCAGTGGGTAGGGAAATGTGAAGTGACTCAAGTGAACTCTGCTGAGTTGCCACCTGGAAGATATTGGTGACAGTGGATAGGGTTTAGAGCTGGGTTGAACCTGAGGGGCTGCCTCAGGTGGACCAATGTAGCTTAGAGAAGGGAGTCAGTGCTTGGCTGGCTTTGTGGGAGGGGAGGGCAGGAGATGGGGGTGGTTAGGTAGAACCCAAGAAGAAAATGCCAAGGGTCAAGTTTGAAGGACAAAGGCTGAAGATAGTGAATGAATTAATAGTGAGGACAGTAGCTTCAGCGATCAATAACAAGAATGGAGAATGGGAAAGAGACCAGCAGTTCATAGCTAAGGTTGTGAATATGCTGCCATTTTTGTTTTATGTGATGTCTGGCGTAAGGCTTGGGTTGAACGTACCTGAAGAATGACGTGGAGCTAGATGGAGGGTGGTGAGGGGCTCAGCAAGATTTCCCAGGGACTCCTGGGAAAGCATTATGGGCAAGAATTATGGCAAGCATTATGGGCGGATGGTGCGGAAATATATCTCATTTTTTTCCAAGTGGGGTGAAACAGGAATTGCTGTTTGAAATAGTTTTTATTACTTATGTCTACTATTTAGGGCAATGGGGGTTGGGAACAGTTAATATATCTGGAGCACTTTATTTCTCGATGGATATGTTGTTCAACTGTTAGAGGCAGATTTGAACATCAAATCTCTAATTGGCTATAGCATTTATGCAAGAGAAGAGGCTGGATGTGACAAACTTCATGCCATGGGACTGAGAGGCAGATCTGTGTGTACTGAACAGTGATAAATCCTTGACCGCTTGTCTGGAGGCTCCTCTCTCACTCCTTGGAGAAGGAAGGCAATTCAGGCCTCAGTTTCAGCAGGAGCAGGTACAGGCAAGGAACCTGTGATCCTGAGGGTCCCTCTAGCTCCACACTTTCTATGAAAACCAATTTGCCCTCAGCTCACTTAAGAACACACTTTAGCAAAAACCTGGATAAAGTAAGGCTCATTCTGTCACATGTGGTTTAGAGTGAAGGTCCTTTAGGACATTTGCTTAAATGAGTACCGCTTGACATTTGCACACAGGCTATGTTTGTGACAATATACTTTCATGCAGATCATCTAAAAACAATCCATAAAAGTATGCTGTTGTCAGGATCGTCATCCTTATTTTACAGAAGAAGAAATGGAGTCTCCCAGAATTTGGGAAACCTGCATGGGATTATGCACATATCACATCATTAACAAAAACAAGAACAATAACAAGATAAGTCTATGCCTTTTAATTTCTAGTCATACATGGCATTATTTGCTAAGTTACTATCATTTAGATTTATAGTACAATTTAGGTGGCACATATTGCCTCTGTCTTTTCATTAAATCATGACTAGTTATATATCTATATGTTTATATCCTACTTTGTTTCAAAAAGGTTTTGAAGTGGCTTCAAAAGTACAATAAAATAATGCCTTCAAAAATAAAAACAAAATAAGCTGAACATGTAACTTATTTTTTTAGTGCAATAAATGGTTTTCACGGAGCTGATAGTGGTGGTGATGATGATGGCAGAGGTGGTGACGGAGGTGTTGGTGTTTTGGGGGCTCGAGGGGGAGCTGGAGATGCTGAGGTGGTGGTGGTGGTATTGGTGGAGGTAGAGGTGGTGGAGGTGGTCCTGGTGCTGGTGTTGCTGGTGGAGGTGGTCCTGGTGCTGGTGGTGGTACAGGTATTGATATTAGCGATAGAGATTATAGGGCGTGGCTATTAACAGTAAGCGAGGCAACCACAGCAAATGGAAAAGAGGGGTAAGGAAAATTACGGTCCAGCTAGAGATAAAGTTAATAGACTGGAGGTGAAAAAGAGAAAGTAGAGTTAGAATTAAAAAGAACTAGAAAAGTTTTTGTTCTACTTTCTGTCATAACTGGGAGTGAGTAGGCTGGGTTCGCAGCAGTCTTGCCCATGGGAATAGCTATAGAAGTGATAATATTAGCTAATATTTATTGAGGGCTTACAACATTCCAGATGCTATTACAAACAACTTCAATGCAGATCTCATTTAATCCTTGTAACAACTCATGAAATAGACGTCTATTATTATTCACACTTAACAGGTGAAGAAATGGAGGCACAGAGAGGTTTAAGTAACTTGCTCAATATCATAGTGACAGGAAGTGATAGAACAAGATTCTGTCTACAGCTCAGTTTCTTTTTTTTTTTTTTGGCGATACGCAGGCCTGTCACTGTTCTGGCCTCTCCCATTGCGGAGCACAGGCTCCAGACGCGCAGGCTCAGTGGCCATGGCTCATGGGCCTAGCCGCTCCGCGGCATGTGGGATCTTCCCGGATTGGGGCACAAACCCATGTCCCCTGCATCGGCAGGCGGACTCTCAACCACTACACCACCAGGGAAGCCCTACAGCTCAGTTTCTTAACCACAGAGTTTTGGGGAACATGACAGATAGTGAGGTATGTACACATGGCTGACCAGTGTCCCAGGTGGAGGGTAAATGAGAGATTGTCCTTGCTATTACTCTTGGTTTATGAAGACTCAGCTTTAAGTATGCAAGTTAAGAGCTCAGGGAAGGGTCTACAGCCACAAATCAACTCATAAACCTCTAATCTTCAAGAGCAGGAGGAAAGAGCTCCTCATCTGTGGACCATTTCTGGAGGTCCGCTGGAGGCCACCTGCTCGTTGCTTGTAAGCAGGGCTGCTGCTCTGTGTCTGGGTATAGATATCCACTGGAAGAGTGTGGTCTGGAAAAAAGTGTTAGCTGTTTTCTGTTTTTAATAACTGAGCAGCTAACTCTTATTTTTTTTTCCAGGTTCATAATTTATTGTACAAATTGAGTATCACATGATGAGTTGACATTAGCTTCTTCAGGCATGGGAGCATAACAGATGAGGTACAGTTTAGAAACCATTTATGTTGCTTTCACAGCTGGAGTTCTTTTAGACCTTAACTTAAAGTATAAGACTATCAAAGCAATACGTTCGTATGTGTCCAGTACACAATTCATTCTCCCTGTGAGAGAGTGTAAGTGTTGAAATATTTTTTGATACCAGTGAATTGGAACTGGGCATCAGTTTCTGGACCGGCCATGATTTCAATCTTCCAAAATGCACAGACTTCGCAGCTGGTGTCCTTCAACTTATACACCTTCACCTTAGCCCCACCAGAAGAAGCTGCCTGTTTTTTTTTTTTTTTGAATTTTATTTTATTTTATTTTTTATACAGCAGGTTCTTATTAGTTATCTATTTTGTACATATTAGTGTATATATGTCAATCCCAATCATCCATTTCATTCCACCACCCCACCCCCACTTTCCCCCCTTGGTGTCCATACGTTTGTTCTCTGCATTTGTGTTTCTATTTCTGCCTTGCCAACTAGTTCTTCTGTACGATTTTTCTAGATTCCATATATGCGTTAATATATGATATATGTTTTTCTATCTCTGACTTACTTCACTCTGTATGACAGTCTCTAGGTCCATCCACGTCTCTACAAATGACCAAATTTCGTTTCTTTTTATGGCTGAGTAATATTCCATTGTATATATGTACCACATCTTCTTTATCCATTCATCTGTCGATGGGCATTTAGGTTGCTTCCATGATCTGACTATTGTAAATAGTGCTACAGTGAACATTGGAGTGCATGTGTCTTTTTGAATTATGGTTTTCTCTGGGTATATGCCCAGTAGTGAGATTGCTGGGTCATATGGTAATTCCGTTTTTAGTTTTCTAAGGACCCTCCATACTGTTCTCCATAGTGGCTGTATCAATTTACATTCCCACCAACAGTGCAAGAGGGTTCCCTTTTCTCCACACCCTCTCCAGCATCTGTTGTTTGTAGATTTTCTGATGATGCCCATTGTAACCAGTGTAAGGTGATACTTCATTGTAGTTTTGATTTGCATTTCTCTAATAATTAGTCATGTTGAGCAGCTTTTCATGTGCTTCTTGGCCATCCACGTAATAAGGACCATGTACGACAAACCCACAGCAAACATTATTCTCAATGGTGAAAAACAGAAAACATTTCCTCGAAGATCAGGAACAAGACAAGGATGTCCACTCTCGCCACTATTATTCAACATAGTTTTGGGAGTCCTAGCCAGGGAAATCAGAAGAAAAAGAAATAAAAGGAATACAAATTGGAAAAGAAGAAGTAAAACTGTCACTGTTTGCAGATGACATGATACTATACACAGAGAATCCTAAAGATGCCACCAGAAAACTACTAGAGCTAATCAATGAATTTGGTAAAGTTGCAGGATACAAAATTAATGCACAGAAATCAGAAATCTCTTGCATTCCTATACACTAACAATGAAAGATCAGAAAGAAAAGCTAAGGAAACAATCCCATTTACCATTGCAACAAAAAGAATAAAATACTTAGGACTAAACCTACCTAAAGAGGTCAAAGACCCGTATGTAGAAAACTAACTGTAAGACAATGATGAAAGAAATCAAAGATGACACAAAGAGATGGAGAGATATACCATACTCTTGGTTTGGAAGAATCAATACTGTGAAAATGACTATACTACCCAAAGCAATCTACAGATTCAATGCAACCCCTATCAAATTACCAATGCATTTTTTACAGAACTAGAACAAAAAATCTTAAAATTTGTATGGAGACATGAAAGACCCCGAATAGCCAAAGCAATCTTGAGAAAGAAAAATGGAACTGGAGGAATCAGACTCCCGGACTTCAGACTATACTACAAAGTTACAATAATCAAGACAATATGGTACTGGCACAAAAACAGAAATTCAGATCAATGGAACAGGATAGAAAGCCCAGAGATAAATCCATGCACCTATGGTCAACTAATCTATGACAAAGGAGACAAAGATATACAATGGAGAAAAGACAGTCTCTTCAATAAGTGGTGCTGGGAAAAAGGGACAGCTACATGTAAAAAAATGAAATTAGATCACTCCCTAACACCATACACAAAAAATGAACTTAAAATAGATTAAAGACATAAAATGTAAGACCAGACACTATAAAACTCTTAGAGGAAAACAGAAAGAACACTCTTTGACGTAAATCACAGCAAGATCTTTTTGACCCATCTCCCAAAGTAATGGAAATAAAAACAAAAATAAACAAATGGGACCTCATGAAACTTAAAAACTTTTGCACAGAAAAGGAAACTATGAACAAGATGATGAACAAGATGAAAAGAAAACCCTCAGAATGGGAGAAAATATTTGCAAATGAAGAAACTGACAAAGGATTAATCTCTAAAATATATAAACAGCTCAGCTCAAAATTAAAAAAAAACAAACAACCCAATGAAGAAGTGGGCAGAAGACCTAAATAGACATTTCTCCCAAGAGGACATATGAATGGCCATGAATGTTTTTTAAAAGAAGTTTTGATATTGTAGTGGATGCCTGTGGTCTGAGTTGTCAGTGGCTACACACATTACTGGCCAGCCACCCTCAGGCCCATTTTGGGAGAGTCTGTGTGCTATTTCGTGGCTCTGCCCTTCTTTTGCTACAAACACTGCCTCTGTCCCATCTGAGCAGGCTTTGTGATGCCCTGACACACTGACTTTCACACATACTTTTATGATTATCTCCCCTTCCCCCAACTTTTATGATTATCTCCCCTTCCCCCAGGCTTGCTGTAAGAACATGTACACCCAGGTCGATTTTTGTTCCTCATCTTCTGCTTTTTTTTGGTCTGTTGATTTCATTGATAAATTCTTTCACGTTTTATTTTTTTTTTCTTTTACTTCTTCTCTTAGAGAAAGGGTGGAGGAAGAGCCAACTGCATTACTGTCCTCCATGCTTCTCTCGCCCTCAGGAGACATGCCTCTCCCAGCACCAGTGGAGCTGTGGGCCTGTGACACACTGAAGCTGGGTTTAGAGGAGGCTGAATGCCTGTGGCTGGAGTTTAAACAAGATTGTTAACTTAATCTTCTACCTCAGAGAGCACCATACAAAAACGATTTTGTCTCATAAAATGTCCCATAAAATGTCACTCCCACATACCATGGAGAGAGAAGGTAGATGCATTAATAATCAATTAATTTCAGAAAATTAATGTGCCTTGGCTTTTACACTAGAGCCTGAGAAAATAGGAAATATCCTTCTCTGTTAAATTTTGCATTTTTTTTTTATAGTGGAGGTAAAGTCACTGACTCTTACATTAAGAGGAGTGGGCAGATGAGGAGTGCATGGAAAATATGTTTGCACTCAGCAGACGACTGGAGTGATGAACTTTTTTTTTTTGCGGTACACAGGCCTCTCACTGCTGTGGCCTCTCCCGTTGCAGAGCAGAGGCTCCGAACGCGCAGGCTCAGCGGCCATGGCTCACGGGCCCAGCCGCTCCGCGGCATGTGGGATCTTCCCGGACCGGGGCATGAACCCGTGTCTCCTGCATCGGCAGGCGGACTCTCAACCACTGCGCCACCAGGGAAGCCTGATGAACTTTTTTTTGGTCAATGTTTATGGGAATGTCAAATCTGAGGATTTTTTAGCATTAAAAAGTCTTAAGATTGTAAATTACTAATAAAGTTTTTATGTGGTAACAATGCCACTTGTAGAACTTGTACTGTAACCTCAAATCTAGGTTTTTCTGGGGAAATAGTGGTAGTGGAACACCTAAAGAACATTCCTAAAACAAACATGAGCAGCATTTTTCAGAACCAATTATAGATTTTTACTGCTGCTTGGGAGTGTGCCGGTAGGGAGTGAGGAAACCAGTCTGCTGCTTCAAATAATGTCCAAAATGATGCCAAAGTTAACAATAACTAGCATATCTTAACATTTGCCAAAGTTTTATATGTCAATTACAAATTTCAACACCATTGAATAAAATTGCACAACTTATAGCAGTTACTGTCACAACGAAAATCAGAAGGACACCTGTCAGAATTTAATAATCACATAATTTCTACCCTTACCAGGCTTTGATATCAGCCACGACTTTCTGACTAATGAGGAAACTGACTGGTGATTGTGCCCATTGACTTGTGATCAGATTGAAAGGCTAGAAGATGGTAATGGGTATACATAGAAGCATATTTACAGAAATGCATCTATTTGCAGAGGGGCCTTGTTCAAGTTCACAGAAATGCTTAATTAAGAATGAGCAAAGCAATAAAGTGAATTTAAAAATGATTTTTATTGAATTCAAACATTGTGAGCTCAAAGTACTTGAGTTAAATTAAAAAGCAATTTTACTGAGTTAATGGTGAGTATAAAGAATGAAATCAATAAAAACCCCACTTGCCATTAAGTTCAAAAACAGTAAAAAAACATTTTATTAACTGTGTTGTTTTAGATTCAACCATATATGTTCCCTCAATTTGCAAAGCTTTTTTTTGCTACTGAATGTGGGCTTTAAAATTTGCTGGTATATGTAAACACACATGTGAATAATCTAAACCGTGAGCAGCACTGACCTTGGGTGGGCCATTGAACTCCGCTGCTTGGTTTCATCACATATGAATCAAGGACAGTTATATGTACTTCACGTGTGTTACATTTCTGGAGATACTGTATGGGCTCCCAATGAGTGAGGTGAGCCTGCACTAACAGATGGCTTCTTATGCCCTTTATAATATATAAATATAAATTTATCATACGTAAGTGAAGGTAAATTTCCCATATGGTAAATATTAGGTCAAAACATGCAGTTGCTGTTTTTGTAGGTTGAAGATGATTGAATAACAGCAATTTTATATGGTTCAACCTGATAAGCCCACTGGAATTCATTCATTCATCCATTCATTTATTCATTCCATCAGTCATTCAACAAATCAAGTGACTGCTCCACCAGGTGCTGAGTGTACAGTAATAAATGAAAAAGATGATAAAATAGAGTGAGAGACAGCAAATAAACCAACTTTCAAATAAGCATATAACTAAAAATTGTGATAGGTGCTGTCACAGTAAAAACTCGGGGTGACAAAAGAATAATGGAGGAAACCCAGGAGGCTGGCTCACAGGCAGTGCCATTTAGGCTGCACCTAAGTGATGAGTTGGGTTGAGCCAAGAGAAGCAGGGGAAGAGCATTGCAGCAGAGAGAGGAGCAGGTGTGAAGGGCTGGAGCGGGATATAGGTGGTCACACACCTACCTGAGTCCAGAAGGTCATGGGGAGAATGCTGAGGTCTGTTTCTTGACTTCATACCTGAATGATCAGCCCTATGGGATTGATGCCCAAGTGAGATGGTCTGGCCATCTTGACTGTCTACCTCTGCCCATATGCTGCAAGGAACTCTTCACGGGGCAAGCACGACTGGCCTCCAGTAAATGATGCCCTGTTACTCTGCCAGACCCCTCTGCAGAGTCTGGACTCAGAGCCTCAGGACCCAGCCTGAAAATGAGGGAGTGCTGGGCAGCTAAGGCTGATTGGCCAGTAGAAACTTTGTAGTTAACCAGAAACTTTTCCCTAACAGAGCATTGTTGGAATATATCAATAAGAACAACATATTTTATTTACCGAGGGCTTATTATGTACCAGGCACCAAAGCATTTGCTTCATTTAAACTTTTATTACTCAGTTATAATCTAATGAGATAGGCATTATTACCACCCCATTTTACAGGTGTGGAAACCAAGCCTCAAGGAGGTTGAGGGACTTGCCATGGTCTCCCACTGGGAGGTGGTGGGCTAGGCTGTCTGATCACGGAGGCTCTGCCCTTAACCTCTCTGCTATGTTGACCTTCCCATCCCATTCCACGCCACCACAGCTGTTACTGAGCACACTGCATCATTTGTGCCTTGGTTTCCTTCAGGGAATGTTGCAGTCAAGCCACGACCGTGTGAGTCAGAGGTGGGGTCTCCCACAATGAATGCAGTATTTTTTGTTGGACTCACTTAAGAAAGAGACACATTCTCACATGAGAACTTGGACGGTGAAGGCTGCAGTTTCCAGCAGATTGGGAGAGCAAGCTTAGCTTCTGACTCTTGGTAGAGACCCCAAGAATCCAGGGATCTGTGCATATCTTCCTGAGTGATGTGCCTGAGAAGGGTCTGGGGGAGACCAAGAGCTCTGCAGGGAGCCACCCCTTGCAGCATCCATTACAGATCTCCTAGCTCCATGCTTCTCTTGGGCTCCCAGACCAGTCTCTGCAGGGCATTATGTTGGTCCACCTTGGGCCACACCAACAGGTGGAGAGGAGGTCATTGCAACAGTGACAGCAGGCACAGGCAAGCAGGGATTCCAGGGAAAGCTGACTTTCCAACTCAATTCATCTTCTCCACTGAGAACTTCTCCTTTCCAGTGCCAACCCACAGAACTATGTTTTGGGGGCAAACACTTTTCCTTGCCTTATTACAAATGACTGAACGTATTTCATAATCCCGTAAACAGAGTTCCCAGTCTACATTATCTCTGCTTCCTGGGGGCTGCCAAGCAAGAAAAGATGCCCGTGAAACCACTGGCGCCAGAAGTAAACTGAATGCCCTGCAACTGCTATCATCTCCCGAGTTCCTAGGCAGCTGGGGGGCCTGTTTCAGGCAGCAGAACTAAGGCACATCCTGCCGAGGCACTTTTGGATGGGGGCCCTCCTGTGTTCTCCAGGGCACATATCAGTTTCAGGGCCCTGCGTGGAATCAGGGCTGGGAAGGGGAGGCCTGAAACACTGTGAAATGTGATAAAGCTGGTTTGATTCAGGGCATCCATGCTTTGTGACACCTGCCTATCTGTTACACTGAGGCTGTTACACAACTGTCTGGGAATTCATCTGCATCCTCATGTGTGCCATGGTGCCAACCGACCTCAAAGTGGGTGGGCACCTGGAGGGAGGGGTCAGACTGGCTTATATGCCCCCTCTTTGGCTGTGCAGAACTCCCACATCCGCCAAATGACACACTGGCAGGAATGATCAGCACAAAACTAGATTGTTGGTTTCAGTGACGTGCTTAGCTTTACCCTCTCCAAAATCCAGGTCACTGGGATATTCGTCTGTCTCTGTCACCCTCACAGAAAACTCAAGCAAATTTTGAAGGCCAGGAAAGGAAGTTCTCAAATTTCCCTGGAAACTTCTTTTGGTATTTCAAACGTATGGGGAAATAACTCAGATGTCCACTACCAGGTGAATGGATAAAGAAGCCGTAGCACCTACGTGACGGAATACGGCTCAGTAATAAAGCGGAAGGATCCATTGGAATATAGACCAGTGTGGATGAATTTCAAAAGAATTGTCCTAAGTGGAAGAAGCCAGACTGCATGCTGTATAATGCTGTAGAATTCCATTTATACGACGTTCTGGAAAAGGCAAAGTTTGGGGGAAAATTACCCCCATGTCAAGTAGTTTTCAATCCCACGGGTATCTCAGGGACCTCAGTGGGGAATAAGGGTGAGGTAGCATTGGGAAGCATCTAAGCCTCCGCTTCATTTAGAGAAGCTTCACTTTTATATATTTTATACACTGAGGTTTTGTTCCTTTGAAACACTTGTTCTATACTTTAAAAAAATTTGAATAAGCTAAACCAGATGAAACAGCATCTAGAGTGACAAAAAGGAGATTTAAGTCTTCTCCACTCCTTGTCTAACCCAACTGGCTTGGGAACTCCTGAGGTGAGAGAATCTGATTAATTTTATGATCTCTTTCCCTTGAGAAGTGTACACACATGCAGGGACTTACAATTTGCATGTCCATTCAGGGAGAGTTGTAGGCTCTCTGAAGTCCATCCTCAGAGCCCCAGTTCAAGTATCAAGGATCTGCAGTTCAGTATCTTTGCCTTAGAGAGTGGTGACCCTATATTTTCTTCCTTAAACACAATATCATATCATCCAGTCCAGGTGTATCAGTTATCTATTGCTGTATAACAGGCCACCCCAACAGGACGTCTTAAAACAATAATATTTTATCATTTCTCTCAATTTTCTGTTAGTTGGTCTCAATTGGGTAGTTCTTCTGTTCCATGTGGTGTTGGCTAGGGTCACTCATATGGCTGAATTCACCTGGGAGCTTATATGGGTGCTCTGCTGGGTCTGGAACGTCCAAGATGACCTCAGCCACATGTCTGGGACCTTGGTGCTGACTGTCAGCTGGAGCACCTTAGTTCTCTTCCATAAGGACTATCTCTTTCTTCATGCGGTCTCTCATCTACTGTTTAGCCCAGATGGCTGGCTTCCAAGAGAAAGACACTAGAGGCTGCCAGTTCTCTCTCTCTTTTTTTTTTTTTTTTTTTTTTTTTTGCGGTACGCAGGCCTCTCACTGTTGTGGCCTCTGCCGTTGTGGATCACAGGCTCCGGATGCACAGGCTCAGCGGCCATGGCTCACGGGCCCAGCCGCTCTGCAGCATGTGAGATCCTCCCGGACCGGGGCACGAAACCACGTCCCCTGCATTGGCAGGCAGACTCTCAACCACTGCGCCACCAGGGAAGCCCTGCTTCCTGCTTTTTAAGAATCTATTTTCCAATGTGTTTCTTCTCTTGTGTCGCAATGAAGGCCATCAAAAGGTAGGTGCACCCCTGTTCCTCAAAGTTTATCTTTTTGCCCTCCAGCCTCATTATTCTGCCAGTTTCCCAATGACACACCCTTATCACCTGTAAACTTGACTGTCTATTTTAGACTTCATTATATTTTTCATTTTTCTCTTCCCAGAAACACATGTCTCCTTTCTCTAGACAAACCGGAAGCTCCCTAAGGCAAGGAGCCACACTCCTATTTCAGGAAGCTAGCATAGTTCTAAATGGGAATGACCCTGTGACCTTGTTACAAGGGCAGCAGTTGTGCACAGGCACTGACCTTCAGGATGTCCCTTCTCCCCCGCAAATGATAAGGTGAATAGTCTTTGGCTTCTGTGGATAACTGAGGTGGATGAGCTATCTGGCTGCCTGCCCAGCTGACCTGTGCTTTTATTGTCTGTATCTGTCTGATGTGTTTCTTGTGATTTCATTAGAAAGCATCTCCCGTTGATTGGGGCAGGGTACAATGAAAACAGAGTCCCACTGCAAACATTCCTGGGAAGCACTGATTCCACCCTCAGCCTTCACTGTAGAGTCAACAGCATTATCTCAGTGTTTTACTTTAGCTGGAAAGCCACTTTCTTGCTTCCTGACATTTCTGCTCCTTGCCTAGAATACTTCCTCCTCTATCATTCCTTTATCCCAACTTGGCCCATTCTTCAAAGCCCAAGTAGTCTTACCATCCACACAAACTATAGGTTCTCAAATCCATGGTGTCACAGAGCTTGAGAGCTAGAAAACTTTTTTGAGCCTCTAGCCCAGCAGTTTCAAACCTTCCAAGTATTGGGGTCCAAGGAGGGGCCTCAGCTGCATATGCATGGGTGATGTGTGGGTCCTATAAGCCAAGCTTGGTTCTTGCCGCTTCCATTTCAACTTGAAGACTCTCTTATACCTGTTTTAATTTTGAGCTTCCATGTAAAATATTACATGATAATAAAAAAAGATTTCATGCTTAAAACAATAATTGAAAACCATAGATCTAATCTAACTTCTTTGTTTTATGAATAAGAATATCTAGTCTAGAGACCTGGAGTGAGCTGCCCACCTTTAGGTAAGCAGCTAATGGTAGGAGACTCAGGTCTCCCCATTTTGACTGACTACTGCCTACTATTCCTAGATCATTCTGTACAAGAATGGGATCTATCCAGGCCTAAGAATGAGGCTAAAAGTCTTGATACCGCTTTGCCTTGTCTTAAGAAATCTTTTATTTGACTGGGATTCTGCCTCTGCCTTGCTGGAATTTTCTGTGCTACAGAAGAACGATTATTGCAGGATTATCTTGTGCTGCGGCACTGTCTCTAGAGCCTCCTGGGAGCTTGTTTTGCTAGCTCAGCTGTTTCTCAGCCTGCCCTGCCTGAATGATGTCAGCTGTGATGTTGTTTCACTCAAGAATCCCCCCTCCCACTGCTCACTGCCTTGGAGTCTCTTTTGGTCCAACTAGCGATGTCTTCATCTTTCCCCCCTTTTTCCTGTTCCCTCCACTTTTGATATCCTTGAGGCTGATGGTGTTTGTCAGGTCTGTCTCTAACTCTGGGGAAAGAGCTGGTGGAGCCATCTGCGGGGTTTGGAGAGCATCCCTGCTTGTAATTATTTTTCCTACAGTCATCCGTGATGAGGCAAAGGCCCACTGTTGCATGAATCCCAGTTGTTACCAAGGCTTTCCCATCACAGTGTGTCCTGTGGGGCAACAGTAGCACGATGGGTCTTAGAGAAACAATAGCTGTTGATTTCCTCACTGACAATTGGATGAAGAAATTGGTTCCCAGGATGTTGCTTGGTTTGGCCCCTAACATTATTTAGCTGCAGAGTTCCCCACAGTGGGAGTAGGATTTTCGTCACTTCTCTTCAACCCAAATGTGAATGAGCTGTCAGAAACTGGGAGAGAAAGGAGAATGGGCACTTTCTTCACAAGAACACGAAGTCCTTGCCCCAGAATGATGGGCAGAGATGAAATCATCAGAAACCCTCTAAAGCCTTGGTGATTTGTGTGATTATTGTGAAGGACAGTGAGACATATTGAAAGGGCTAAATTACATTAAATCCAGCTCAACATTTGGAAGAGAGCTTGATGTTAACAGAGCATAGACAGGGTGTTGAAAATCCAGGTTTTAATCCAAGCTTTGCCATTAATTGCTGGATGACTTTGGGTGGGATCCTTTCTCTTTTTGTATTTAAATTTTCTCACTCACAGAATGTGGAGTTTTGAATAAGTGATCTATGAAACCCTTCCACATCTCCTATTCTATCATTTGGAATATGTGTCAAGTATCAGCCCTGGGCAGGCAGTGTTCTGGGCCTTGCAGGGGAAGCCATGGAACACCCCTGAGCCAGTCTACACTATCAGTCTTTTGGTAAAGACCTGCCACTGCGTTCAGTTCAAGCAGAGACAGTTATGCATCGGGCTAATGAATCACTGCCCAAATGAACTGGCTTTTTTGAATAGAATGTTAGTAATTAGAACATTCGTTGTTTAAATGTAAATGCTTGCTTATAAAGAGCTAAAAACGATGCTTATGCTAAGTAAGTTGAGCAACTGCAGTTGTTCTTTTAAGTTGTTCAGCTCCTACTTTTTTTCATGGACTGTTATTGTAACTATTGATGATTTATGTCTCCTCCAAAAGGAATGTGAGGTAGCTTAAAGCAGAAAACACATAAAAACCACGACAATTAAAATTTTTTAAAGAAAAAAAAAAGACAACAGAAAAACTATAAGCGGGGAGATAGGCTTTCCAAATACCCAGGGTGAGTTGTTTCTGCACTTGATCCCCAGGTTAACTGCACTTCCTGGCTCTCAAAGCACAGAGGTAGCCAGGAGGAAGATGATGCCCAAGCTTCCATGAGCGAGGCCAGATTTACTAGATGCATTGTTCCCTGAGAAGCCAGATTCCTTCCCTGAAGGACAAGCGGGAAGATAGATCTGCAGAAAAATTCTTAGGATACAATGTTCTTAGTGTACATTTCTCAGTGGTCTCCAAATTATTTGATTGTGTACCTCTATCAGAAAACTATTTGGGACATGTACCCTCCAACTAGGTGCATATTTATTTGTATATAAATTTTATATGTGAACTACTGTGTTAAGATGCTGTGTACATCATGAAACATACACAAAGAAATAAAAATGAGATGAAAATAAATAAGTTCTAACGTTCTCTTCTCACGTTCAGATGGTGTGGCTTTATTTGGATGAAATGTTTGTAAGGAGAACAATAGTTATTTAAATGTTAATAAATGAATGAATGCTTATAAAATGCTTAAACAGAATGTCTTCTAAATATGTAAAGCAGTTCACTTGCGATAGCATTGACCCTTAAGTTGTGCAGCAAATGAGTTTTTTAAAAATAAACTTTTTTTCGGGGGGAGGGGACAACTTCAGATTTATAGCAAAGTCGCAAACATGGTACAAAGAGTTCCCTTGTAGCCTTCACCCAGCTTCCCCTAACGTTAACATCTAGCAAACATTTTTTTATAGGTTGTTATCAACTGAGCACCCCCTGGGATGTCTGACCCAAGCCCTTTTTGGGGACCATTATCTTGTTTTGGGCAGAGCCTGAAAGGTGAGGCCCCAGCTCTCTTGTTCACAGCTAGACCACCAGAACCTAAAAAAAGGTCCAACACAGAAAAGGCACTTAATGAATACTCACTAAATGACTAAGTTATGGACTGAGAAAACAAAATTTTCTATATGTGTCTTAGAAAGTAGAGAGGGGCCATAAATATTTTTTCCTGTTACATGTTCAAATGAAAAAACGGCTTTATTTGTCACAGAAAAGGAGATTAATGAGAGTTTTGTCATTTATGTACGGGATTGCAAGTTAGCGGATACCATAGTTCCAACTTACTCCAGTGATGGTTTGGATTTCTGTATAAATGGGTGTCCTGAGTAGGTGTCTGCTTGACCCACCTCTTATCCTGGCCTAGGTATCCAAGTGATAGCATGTGTTTTTTCTGTTAGAGCTTAGCTTACACAGGGATGACTTTCCTAGTCCGCGCATGGGTCTCTTCCTCTTCTGAACTTGCCACAGAACTTTCCACCTGTACTGACTCTCCCATAATCGCATTGTCTTCTATCTCCCCTCCAGGATCTTTATGGTTTAGTGGGTGAGGCTGTGCTAAATTAATTAGTTTCATATATGTGATCCTTGCGTCACCAACTATGTAATGAATGAGCTCCTTGCGTATAGGCCAGTGTCTTCTCATCTTCAATGTCTAGCAGATTTTACAGTATAGCAATATCGAATTAAGATGCTGGAGTTCTCAGCTATCATGCAGCTGTCATCCAGAAGGGTCGCCACTGTGAGTTATCATTACCTGGTCATTCCACAACTTTCAACAGATATGCATTAAACACCTACTGTCTTCAAGGCACTGTTTACTGCCCGTCAGTGTGTATACATGTGGAGTTTGTGTGTGTGTGTGTGTGTGTGTGTGTGTGTGCGCATGTGTGTTAGATGGGGTGGTCAGGGAGGACCTTTCTGATAAGTCAACATGTGAGCAGAGACCTGAATGAAGCGAGAGAATGAGCCTTGAGGATGTAGAGCAGTCAAGGCAGAAGGAACAGCCAGTGCAAATGCCCTGGGGTAACAAAGCTAATGCTGAGCCATTAACACCTTCCTTTAATTTCCACATTTAGAAGGTTTGACTTCCATATTCAGTCCACTCCCCTGGGACCTGAGAGAACCCTTCATCTCTGCACTTCAGTGCCCTCACTAGCCCACTAGGTGAGTCAATTGGACCAGATTTCCAAGCTAACCTATTTGTAAGTTTATGGGAAAACTATTATGTGATGGAGTAAACGTATTTTCTCTCCTCTAGCTGAGATGAGCCCTCTCCTCTCACATACTTCATTCCATTTTCAGATGTTGGTCTTACCCATTGAGTCTTCATACAGTTATTCCAGGGAGGCTTGTGAGGCCCACCTCCATGGGAAGGAGTAGTGACCAAAGGGGAGGTCATTCACTAGGGCAAGAGGCAATCCTTAGAAATAAAATAGGGCCTGAGTAGGGAAGAGGATGGCTCAGCCTGCCGAGTTCTGGATATTGTGTGGTCTGGAGGGAGGTCCTTTAAAGTGAGTTTGTTATCTTACATGATAAAAAGGACTCTGCAGATGTGATTAAATTAATGATCTGAAGACTGAGCAATTATCCTGGATTATCCCAGTGAGCCCAATATAATCAAAAGGGTTCTTTTAAGAAAAAGAAGGAGGCAGGAGAGTCAGAGCCTCAGAAAGAGATATGACAGTGGAAACAGAGACTAGTATGCTGTCTCTGAAATGACAGAGATTTGAAGACGCTGTGCTTTCTATGAAAATGGAGAAAGGGGCTACAAACCAAGGAATGCATGTGGCCTCTAGAAGTTAGAAAAGACAAGGAAACAGATTCTCTGGTATAGCTTCCAAAAGGAACACAGCCCTGCTAACACCTTGATTTTAAGACTTCTAAACTCAGAACTGAAAGATAATAAATTTTTGTTGTTTTAAGCCACCATGTTTGTGGTAATTTATTATAGCAGCCATAGGAAATAGCATCAGCTGTGGAAAATGCATGACTGTTTTCCTTTTCCTGTGATCTAAGGCAGGACATCTGTGCGAAGACATCATCTCAAGGATGCCTGCCAGCCATGGCCAGTCCCATCAGGATCATGTCTTAGGAAATGTGGGCCAGCTCAGAGTTTGTGTAGGGCAGGTTACTGCTGTGGGAAACAAGCTCCCCAAATGTGCTGGGGGCATGGGGGTGAAGGTCCTCTTGTTTGCCTACTAACTGCTAAATTATCATCTCATGACCTAAGTGTAAATAAATCAAAACTACATGTTCCATTTTAATCCAAATGAACGGACTGTTCCAAATTAACAGAAATCATGCCTGAGGATAGAGTGATCCAGAATGGGGGCTTTGGGCTATGTGGTGTTAGCTCAGCTTCTGGAGGGGCTGGAGACTAAAGTCAGCCCTTGGTTGGTCACAGTCAGCCATATCTACGTGACCAAACCCCAATAAAAACACTGGACGCCACAGCCCAGGTGAGCTTCCCTGGTTGGCGACACTCAATACATATTGTCACACATCATAGTCAGAAGCTATGACCGTCCATGGCTCCACTGGGAGATGATAACTGGAAATTCTGCATGTGGGGCTCTCCTGGGCTCTGCCCTATGTGCTCTTCCCTTTGCTGATTTTCATCTGTATCCTTCTGTTGTAATAAACCATAATTGTGAGTATAACATCTTTCAGTGAGTTCTGTGAGTCCTTCTGGTGAATTACTGAAAACAAGGGTAGGCTTGGAGACCCCAGAACTTGCACTTGGGTCAAAAGTGAAGGTGATCTTGGGGGCACCCTAACTTGCAGGTGTCTTCTGCTCTTTGAAACCTACCTGTTCTGAATGCCATTGCTCGTGCTGTGCTCTCAGACAGGGCTAAGTTGATGGCTGATCAATTACCTCCTGTCCTAGGCCAGCTACTAACATTTCACAAAGGCTGTGGTGACTTCAACCCAAAGGAGACCTTGAGGGTAGGCCTATTTGGCTACATTTGGCCATAAAAAAAGCAGCACACTGAGGCTTTATATGAAGACAGGCAGACAGGTGCAAATCTCTCCCAAAGCAGGCTAAGCATAAGCACCCTGCCTATAGGACAAAACATTGTCCAAGTTCTTCCTTGTTTTGTTTGGTTAACTTTTAAAACACATTTGCACATTGAATAAAGCAAATTGGCCAGCTCAGATACTTGTAGACGATGTTAAACACGTCCTGACAGTAAAAATGTTATCAACTCTCATCCTAGAGGACTCACTGGGTGCCGGCCATGCACAGTGTCCTCACTTCATCCGTGCAACAATCCTGCTAGTGTGTGTTGCTCAGCCTTCTTTCATAGAAGGGAGATAGAGACAGAGGGAGCTTTAGAAACTTACTCAAAGGCTGACTCCAGAGCTGACACCTATAACCACTCTGCTTTCACCTTCCTTACATCGTGCTACCTTCTCTATCGTGTTTCAGTTGGAGAGATTACCGTTAACAAGAGCAGAGAGAGGCACCCAGCTGTTAATAAAGTATTCAGTCTAACTGTGTTAAAATATATGAAACAATACCTATGGATTGATTGATTGACAAGAGGAAGCACAGTCCCTGCCCTCAAGAGGAGGAAGGTCAAGGTAACGTGGGGGCAGTGGGAAAGGAACTGGTCTTTTGAGAACTTGGTGCAAGGTTCTTGACATAGAGGATTTTGTTTAATCCTTGTAATCCTAGGAAGGATTATTAACTCTATTTTACAGATGAAGTACCGTTAACTTTAGGTTACAAACCTCTGCTCTAACTAAAGGCGAGCTACAGGCTGAATTGTGTCCCCCCCACCACCCAAATTCCTATGCTGAGACCTAACCCTCAGTATCTCAGAACGTGACCGAATTTGGATATTCAATATTAAAGAGGTAATTAAATTTAAATGAGGTTATTACAATGGGCCTTAATCCAATACAACTTGTGTCCTTATAAGAAGAAGACATTCAGACACAGATAAAGAAGGAAGACCATGTGAAGACACAGGGAGAAGACAGACATCCACAAATCAAGGAGAGAGAAGGAACCAACCCCGCTGATAACTTGATCTTGGACTTCCAGACTCCAGAACTGTAAGAAAATAAATTTCTGTTGTTTAAGCCCCCCAGTCTTTGGTACTTTGTTCTGGCAGCCTTAGCAGACAAATACATGGTACAGTGGAGACTCATCACCAGGTAGGACTAATTCCAAAGCCCTAGCCGACCTTTTCTCTGTACCATGGAAAAGATCAGCCGGTGATGTGGGAGACAGCCCGGCAGTAGCCAAATGAGCTACGCGCACAGTGACTAAATGTGATGCGATGGATTGGTGGGCCGGGTTGAGGCTCAGGAAAGGCCTCCTGAATGAGGTGAGCATTCAGCTGGGTAGGGAAATTTGGGAAAGATGCAGATGGGCAGAGGGGGAGGAGGAGGGCATTCCAGGCCACAGGGCTGCTGATTTTGCTGGATCCCAGAGCCTCCATCCCTGCTGTCTGGATGGACGTTTGGCCAGCCAAGCACACATGTGGACACAGTGCCGAGGAATGTTGGCCCCGACTGAGCATGAGGAGATGGTCTGTAAATCAGGAGTCTCTTTTATGGACAACTTCTTCCCCTGAAGCCCCAGAAGGTGACCAAGAATAAAGAAGCCGTCAGCTTCTCATATTTATTAAGAGGCAGAGAGTGTGAGAAGGAGGGACCAGGAAGCACTAGCAGAAAAAGGATAGTTAACCCTAGAACAGTTAATCCAGTTTTCTGGGCCTTAGAAAAACAAGACTGACAAGAAACCAGTCATGGGGTTGAATACAGAGCATGGGAATGAGCGAGGGGAGGGGTCCCAAATCTGACACACAATGTATCAAATATAATAAGTCCTGTGAGGCCAATCAAATCCCCTGTCACCCCAACCCCACACTATGCCAAATAGTAAAAGCAGATGTTTTGCAAACTGGTAACAACTCAGGAGTCTTTTCTTGTGATTGGCAAGAGAAGGGGGCAGACTGCTGAGAGGGGTGGAGAGAGAAGGATTTTGGGAAGGGTCCAAATATTAGTGCACCAGAAACCTTACACTGGGCTCCTCCAACAATAGGAAAAGAGGGATTCAATTTAGCTTGGGCAAGGAGAGAAGATCTATTGTAACAGGGAAGAAATTCAAACGCGATAGGAGAACAAAGCAACATTTCAAATTGCTGTGATTTATCCAGCCCCATCGCCCGACCCATTTCTTTCAAATACCAAGCTGACAGGGCCAATTGCAATACCTCATGGGAGAGCGGGGGTGGAAGGTCCCCTGCTTTGCCTCTGGAAATTCAGTCCATGCACACTTCATCCCGAGTCTTTGGCTTTCCTTTCCATGGCAGGGGGGACACCCCCATCCCTGCAGCTTCCAGCATATTCTTGGTGGGAGTAATCACCAGGGGTGGCACTCTCCAAAGTGGCCATGGCACCGTCTTTGCCTAAACGCAGTGCCAACAAAGCAGCCCCCATCCATCCCACCTGGTGGCGTTGCAGGGAGATGCAGGCGCATGCACAACTGCCCAAGGCCCAGCCAGTAGGAGAAAGTCCAGGGCTCTGGAAGGGTTTAATAGGAGTCAAGCGGTTGAGGTCTAGGCTTTAGGCAATTCACTGATCCTCTTTGCTCTGTTGTCCTGACTTCTATGGATTTCTATGCTCTCATTTTTGGTATGACATGCAAATAATTGTCTGTATTTAATATATACAACTTGATGAGTTTGGAGCTAAGTATACATTCTTGAAACCATTATCACAATCTATGACATAAACATATCCTTCACCTCTAAAAGTTTCCTCCCACCTTCTTTATTATTATTACTATTATCATCATTATTTCACAATAAGAACACTTGACATAAGATCTACCCTCTTTGCAAATTTTTTTTTCTTTGCAAATTTTTAAGCGTAAAATACAGTATAATTATTATTAACTATAGGCCCTATGCAGATCATCGCTAGGACTTATTCATCTTGCATAACTGAAACTTTTTACCCTCTGACTAATACCTCCCTGTTTCCTCCTCTCCCCAGCCCCTAGCAATCATTATTCTACTCTCTGCTTTTTATGAGTTTACTATTTTAAATTCCTCATATAAGTGGTATCATGTAGTATTTGTCATTCCGTATATGGCTTATTTCACTTACCATAATGTCTTCCAAGTTTATCCATGTTCTTGCAAATGGTAAGATTTTCGTTCTTAAAGCTGAATAATATTCCATTGTATGTACATACCACCCTTTCTTTATTCATTCAGCTGTTGGTGGATATCTAGCTTGCTTCCATGTCTTGGCTATTGTAAATGGTGCTGCAATGAACATAAGAGTGCATATATATCTTTGAGATGCTGATTTCAATTGCTCTGAATATATACCCAAAAGTGGGATTGCTGGATCATATGGTAGTTCTATTTTTAATTTTTTTGAGGAAATTTCACACTTTTTTTTTATAGTGGTTGCACCAATTTACATTCCCACCAACAATATACCAGGTTTCTCTTTTCTCCATATCTTTGCCAACACTTTTTTTTTTAAACATCTTTATTGGAGTATAATTGTTTTAAAATGGTGTGTTAGTTTCAGCTTTATAACAAAGTGAATCAGCTATACATATACATATATCCCCATTATTTCCTCCCTCTTGCATCTCCTTCCCACCCTCCCTATCACCCCCCACCCAGGGTGGACACAAAGCACTGAGCTGATCTCCCTGTGCTATGTGGCTACTTCCCACTAGCTATCTATTTTATATTTGGTAGTGTGTATATGTCCATGCCACTCTCTCACTTCACCCCAGCTTACACTTCTCCCTCCCCTTGTCCTCAAGTCCATTCTCTACAGCTGTGTCTTTATTCCTGTCCTGTCCCCAGGTTCTTCAGAACCTTTTTTTTTTTTTTTTAGATTCCATATATATGTTGTTAGCATATGGTATTTGTTTTTCTCTTTCTGTCTTATTTCACTCTGTATGACAGACTCTAGATCCATCATGTCACTACAAATAAATCAATTTTATTTCTTTTTATGGCTGAGTAATATTCCATTGTATATATGTGCCACATCTTCTTTATCCATTCATCTGTCGATGGACACTGAGGTTGTTTCCAGGTCCTGGCTATTGTAAATAGAGCTGCAATGAACATTGTGGTACATGACTCTTTTTGAATTATGTTTTTTTTTAGGGTATATGTCCAGTAGTGGGATTGCTGGGTCATATGGTAGTTCTATTTTTAGTTTTGTAAGGAACCCCCATACTGTTCTCCATAGTGGCTGTATCAATTTACATTCCCACCAACAGTGCTAGAGGGTTCCCTTTCCTCCACATCCTTTGCAGCATTTATTGTTTATAGATTTACTGATGATGGCTATTCTTACTGGTGTGAGGTGATACCTCATTGTAGTTTTGATTTGCATTCCTCTAATGATTAGTGATGTTGAACATTCTTTCATGTGTTTCTTGTCAATATGTATATCTTCTTTGGAGAAATGTCTATTTAGATCTTCTGCCCATTTGTGGATTGGGTTGTTTGTTTTTTTGATATGCAGCTGCATGAGCTGCTTGTAAATTTTGGAGATTAATCCTTTGTCAGTTGCTTAATTTGCAAAATTTTCTCCCGTTCTGACAGTTGTCTTTTCGTCTCATTTATGTTTTCCTTTGTTGTGCGAAAGCTTTTATGTTTCATTAGGTCTCATTTGTTTATTTTTATTTCCATTTCTCTAGGAGGTGGGTCAAAAAGGATCTTGCTGTGATTTGTGATAGAGTGTTCTGTCTATGTTTTCCTCTAAGAGCTTGATAGTGTCTCATCTTACTTAAGTCTTTAATCCATTTTGAGTTTATTTTTGTGTATGGTGTTGGAGTGTGTTCTAATTTCATTCTTTTACGTAGCTCTCCAGTTTTCCCAGAACCAATTATTGAAGAGCCTGTCTTTTCTCCATTGTATATTCTTGCCACCTTTACCAAAAATAAGGTGACCATATGTGCGTGGGTTTATCTCTGGGCTTTCTATCCTGTTCCATTGATCTATATTTCTGTTTTTCTGCCAGTACCACACTGTCTTGATGACTGTAGCTTTATAGTATAGTCTAAGTCTGGAAGTCTGATTCCTCCCGCTCCATTTTTCTTTCTCAAGACTGCTTTGGCTATTTGGGGTCTTTTGTGTTTCCATACAAATTGTGATTTTTTTTGTTCTAGCTCTGTGAAAAATGCCATTGGTAGTTTGATAGGGATTGCATTGAATCAGTAGATTGCTTTGGGTAGTATAGTCATTTTCACAATGTTGATTCTTCTAGTCCAAGAACATGGTACATCTCTCCATCTGTTTGTATCATTTTTAATTTCTTTCATCAGTGTCTTATAGGTATTTTGTCTCCTTAGGTAGATTTATTGCTACATATTTTATTCCTTTTGTTACAATGGTAAATGAGAGTGTTTTCTTAATTTCTCTTTCAGATTTTTCATCATTAGTGTCTAGGAATGCAAGAGATATCTTTGCTTTAATTTTGTATCCTGCTACTTTACCAAATTCATTGATTAGCTCTAGTAGTTTTCTGGTAGCATGTTTAGGATTCTCTATGTATAGTATCATGTCATCTGCAAACAGTGACGGTTTTACTTCTTCTTTTCAGATTTGGATTCCTTTTATTTCTTTTTCTTCTCTGATTGCCGTGGCTAGAACTTCCAAGACTATGTTGAATAATAGTGGTGAGAGTGGACAACCTTGTCTTGCTCCTGATCTTAGAGGAAATGGTTTCAGTTTTTCACCATTGAGAATGATGTTGGCTCTGGGTTTGTCATATATTGCCTTTATTATATTGATGTAAGTTCCCTCTTTGCCTGCTTTCTGGAGGGCTTTTATCATAAATCGGTGTTGAATTTTGTCAAAAGCTTTTTCTGCATCTATTGGGATGATCATATGGTTTTTCTCCTTCTGTTTGTTAAAATAGTTTATCACATTGATTGATGTGCATATATTGAAGAATCCTTGCATTCCTGGGATAAACCCCACTTCATCATGGTGTATGATCCTTTTAATGTGCTGTTGGATTCTGTTTGCTAGTATTTTGTTGAGGATTTTTGCATCTATGTTCATCAGTGATATTGGCCTGCAGTTTTCTTTCTTTGTGACATCTTTGTCTGGTTTTGGTATCAGGGTTACAATGGCCTCATAGAATTAGTTGAGAGTGTTCCTCCATCTGCTATATTTTGGAAGAGTTTGAGAATGCTAGGTGTTAGCTCTGCTCTAAATGTTTGACAGAATTCACCTGTGAAGACATCTGGTACTGGGCTTTTTTTCTTGGAAGATTTTAAATCACAGTCTTAATTTCAGTGCTTGTGATTGGTCTGTTTATATTTTCTATTTCTTCCTGGTTCAGTCTCAGAAGGGTGTGCTTTTCTAAGAATTTGTCCATTTCTTCCAGGTTGTCCATTTTATTGGCATATAGTTGCTTGTAGTAATCTCTCATGATCCTTTGTATTTCTGCAGTGTCAGTTGTTACTTCTCCTTTTTTGTTTCCAATTCTATTGATTTGAGCCTTCTCCCTTTTTTTCTTGATAAGTCTGGCCAATGCTTTATCAATTTTGTTTATCTTCTCAAAGAACCACCTATTAGTTTTATTGATCTTTGCTATTGTTTCCTTCATTTCTTTTTCACTTATTTCTGATCTGATCTTTATGATTTCTTTTCTTCTGCTAACTTTGCGGGTTTTTTGTCCCTCTTTCTGTAATTGCTTTAGGTGTAAGGTTAGGTTGTTTATTTGAGATGTTTCTTGTTTCTTGAGGTAAGATTGTATTGCTATAATCTTCCCTCTTAGAATTGCTTTTGCTGCATCCCATAGGTTGTGGGTCATTGTGTTTTCATTGTCATTTGTTTCTAGGTATTTTTTGATTTCCTGTTTGATATCTTCAGTGATCTCTTGGTTATTTAGTAGTGTATTGTTTAGCTTCCATGTGTTTGGCTTTTTCACAGATTTTTTTCCTGTAATTGATATCTAGTCTCATAGCGTTGTGGCCAGAAAAGATACTTGATACAATTTCAATTTTCTTAAATTTACCAAGGCTTGATTTGTGACCCAAGATATTATCTATCATGGTGAATGTTCCATGAGCACTAGAGAAGAAAGTGTATTCTGTTGTTTTTGGATGGAATGTCCTATAAATATCAATTAAGTCCATCTTGTTAATGTATCATTTAAAGCTTGTGTTTCCTTATTTATTTTCTGTTTGGGTGATCTGTCCATTGGGGAAAATGGGGTGTTAAATTCCCCTACTATGAATGTGTTACTGTCGATTTCCCCATTTATGGCTGTTAGCATTTGCCTTATGTATTGATGTGCTCCTATGCTGGGTGCATAAATATTTACAATTGTTATATCTTCTTCTTGGATTGATCCCTTAATCATTATGTAGTGTCCTTCTTTGTCTCCTGTAATAGTCTTTGTTTTAAAGTCTATTTTGTCTGATATGAGAATTGCTACTCCAGCTTTCTTTTGATCTCCATTTTCATGGGATATCCTTTTCCACCCCCTCACCTTCAGTCTCTATGTATCCCTAGGTCTGAAGTGGGTCTCTTGTAGACAGCATATATATGGGTCTTGTTTTTATATCCATTCAGCTGGTCTATGTCTTTTGGTTGGAGCAATTAATCCATTTACATTTAAGGTAGTTATCGATTATGTGTGTTCTTATTACCATTTTCTTAATTGTTTTGGGTTTGTTATTATATGTCTTTTCTTCCTTTTTTATTGTTTAAATTATACATATGTATTTCATTTACACTTTTTCTTTGATATATTGCATGATAAACAATTTTTTTTCCATCTTAACCATTTTTTAAGTTTACAGTTTAGCGGTATCAAATACATTCACATCGCTGTGCAAAAATCACCTCTGTCCATCCTCATAACTGTTTTCATCTTTTGAAACTGAAGCTCTATACTCAGTAAAGAATAACTTCCCATTATTCATTGCCCCCAGCCCCGGTAACCACCAGTCTACTTTCTGTTGTTATGATTTTGACTATTCTAAGTACCTCATATAAGTGGGATCATGTAGTATGTTTCTTTTTCTGACTGGCTTATTTCATTTAGTATATAGTCCCCAAGGTTCATCCATGTTGTAAACATACTGCAGAATCTCCTTCCTTTTTAAGACTGAACAATATTCCATTGCATGTATATCCACATTTTGCTTATCTGTTCATCCACTGATAGACACTTGAGTTACTTCCATGGTTTAGTTATTACGAATAATGCTGCTATGAACATGGGTGTACATATATCTTTTTGAGATCCTACTTTCAATTCTTTGGGGTATATGCACACAAGTGGAATTGCTAGATCATATCGTAATTGTATATTTAATTACTTGAGGAAACACCATACTGTTTTCCATAGTGACTGTACTAATTTCCATCAGTATTACACCAGGGTCCCAATTTCTCCATGTCCTTGCAAACACTCATAGTCTATTTTTTTGATAGTAGCCATCCTAATGTGTGTAAGGTTGTATCTCATTGTAGTTTTGATTTGCATTTCCCTAATGATTGGTGATGTTGAGAATCTTTTCATGTGCTTATTGGCCATTTGTATCCCTTCTTTGGAGAAATATCTATTCAAGTCTTTTCTTCATTTTGAATCAGGTTGTTTGGCTTTCTGCTGTTAAGGTTTTTGTTTTATTTAATTTTATTTATTTTTTTATACAGCAGGTTCTTATTAGTCATCCATTTTATACACATCAGTGTATACATGTCAATCCCTGTAGGTCTTTTCTTTCTCTTGTGTTTCCTGCCTAGAGAAGTTACTTTAAGCATTTGTTGTAAAGCTGGTTTGGTGGTGCTGAATTCTCTTAGTTTTTGCTTTTCTGTAAAGGTTTTAATTTCTCCATCAAATCTGAATTTGATCCTTGCTGTGTAGAGTAAACTTGGTTGTAGGTTTTTCCCTTTCATCACTTTAAATATGTCCTGTCACTTCCTTCTGGCTTGCAGAGTTTCTGCTGAGAGATCAGCTGTTAACCTTATGGGTATTCCCTTTTATGTTATTTGTTGTTCTTCCCTTGCTGCTTTTAATATTTTTTCTTTGTATTTAATAGTTTGACTAATATATGTCTTGGCCTGTTTCTCCTTGGATTTATCCTGCATGGGACTCTCTGCCTTTCCTGGATTTGATTGACTATTTCCTTTCCCATATTAGGGAAGTTTTCAACTAATCTCCTCAAATATTTTCTCAGCCCCTTTCTTTTTCCTCTTCTTCTGGGACCACTATAATTCGAATGTTGGTGCGTTTAATGTTGTCCCAGAGGTCTCTGAGACTGTCCTCACTTCTTTTCATTCTTTTCTCTTTATTCTGCTCTGTGGTAATTATTTCCACTATTTTATCTTCCAGGTCACTTATCCGTTTTTCTGTCTCAGTTATTCTGCTATTGACTCCTTCTAGAGAATTTTAAATTTCATTTATTGTGTTGTTCATCATTGTTTGTTTGCTCTTTAGTTCTTCTAGGCCCTCGTGAAACATTTCTTGTACTTTCTCCATTCTATTTCCAAGATTTTGGATCATCTTTACTATCATTACTCTGAATTCTTTTTCAGGTAGATTGCCCATTTCTTCTTCATTTGTTTGGTCTGGTGGGTTTTTACCTTGGTCCTTCATCTGCTATGTGTTTCTCTGTCTTCTCATTTTGCTTAACGTACTGTGTTTGGGGTCTCCTTTTCACAGGCTGCAGGTTTGTAGTTCCTGTTGTTTTTGGTGTGTGCCCCCAGTGGGTAAGTTTGGTTCAGTGGGTTGTGTAGGCTTCCTGGTGGAGGGGACTGGTGCCTGTGTTCTGGTGGATGAGGCTGGACCTTGACTTCCTGGTGGGCAGGACTGCAACCGATAGTGTGTTTTGAGGTGTCTGTGACCTTAGTTTGATTTTAGGCAGCCTCTCTGCTAATGGGTGGGATTGTGTTCCTATCTTGCTAGCTGTTTGGCATAGGGTGTCCAGCACTGTAGCTTGCTGGTTGTTGAGTGGAGCTGGGTCTTAGCATTGAGATGGAGATCTCTGGGAGAGCTTTTGCTATTTGATATTACATGGAGCAGGGAGGTCACTGGTGCACCAGTGTCTTGGACTCGGCTCTCTCACCTTAGAGGCACAGGCCCGATACCCGGCTGGAGCACCAAGACCATGTCAGCCACACGGCCAGGTACGTGGGGGAGTTTATTGACTTTTGGGAAGTCTGAGGTCTTCTGCCAGTGTTCAGTAAGTGTTCTGTAGGAGCTGTTCCACATGTAGATTTATTTCTGATGTATTTGTGGGGAGGAAGGTGATCTCCATGTCCTACTCCTCTGCCATCTTGAAGGTCTCCTGCCAACACTTTTATCATTCTTTTTTTTTAATTAGTCATCCTAACAGGTATGAGGTGATATCTCATTGTTGTTTTGATTTGCATTTCCTTGATGATTAGTGATGTTGAGCTCATTTCTTATACCTGTCAATCATTTCCCCACCTTCTTTGGAGAAATGTCTATTTGGTCCCTCTGTAGAGTTCTGTGCATTTTATGGAGTTTCTCATTCCTTCCTTTATTCCACCACATACCCATAGTGGACACTGGGGTACAGCAGGACCACCACAATGTCCCTTCTTGCATAAGCTTGTCTTTGGTGGAGGGGGTTGGGCAACAGGGAGACAGATGATGCGGGAACAAATGTATCACTTGCTTATGGTGATCACAGAATAGATTTTAGCTCTGAAGAGTCTCTGAGCAGATTTGGGATGTGACTGTGCCAGTGACAATGCTGCCCTGTCAGCATTGAAGAACTGGATAAGAAAGTTTGCCTCCTAGTGGGCAGAAATGAACTTGACTGAACACTCTCTAAATTTGAGGAAGAATAGGCATGAAAGATTATTATACCAGGTTTTGTGTGTGTGTGTGTGTGTGTGTGAAATCTACTGTGATGATGTTTTATTGTGACATTCTGGGGTGTGCAATGTGTTTCACCTTCAATGGCTTTATATGCACTCATGTTCCAGTCTTGTCCTCATGCTAGTCTATCATCCCAGTTCCTGTATTGAACGCTGGGCTCAAACCTCTAGCTTGTCATTCTTATTTTTTTATTTTTTTTTGTCATTCTTATTGATTGGAAGGGAAGTGACATTTTTTGGTTGTATTCCAAGCCAATACAAAGCAATAATGAAGGCTTTTTCTTATATAATTCACCTAATCCTCAAGTCAACCCCATGAGGGAGATGTTAGTACACAACTTTATGGATGAGTGATATTCAATGATTTGTCCAGAATTATGCAGTTAGTAAGTGGTAGAGTTGATATTTGAGTTCTAAAGCCCTTGAGTATCTGTTTTAATAAAATCTTCACTAATTTGAGGTAATGAGACTGAGAATTGAACAGTGGTCCAAGGGAAATATGTTTTTCATCTATCATTTCTGGTTTGATGGTGTCTATTTTGCCATCATTGAAATCATTGTATTTATGGTCATTGATTTCTGGCTTTTCAGGTTGTCAGATGCCAGAAAGATGTCTTAAAATCTCTCCTAGAAAGATCTCAAGACAGAGTGTTATTGCTCTGTTCAAATGTCAGGTTAATTATAACAATGATCTCTGTTGACTGATGTTGACCCTAGAGTAGGCAAAATAAGAGACCGTGAGGTCTAAGAAAGGGGCCCCATGGAGAAAGTGAGGGGAAATGCCGGACAGTTCTCATTTCCTTTCTGTGGATTAAGGTTTTTAAACCCATAGGAATTTATACTATTGGGAGCTACTGTAGATAAGATGTATCTGAATTTTAGAAGTTGTTGACTAAATCTCTTTGAATCATACCTACACATTTAGGTGCTTTCATAGTAAATGGAAGTTCTTACCTAAAAATATTAAATGCCTTCCTCTAATTCCGAGGTCTTAACTCTCTCTTTTCCTTTATTGCCAAATTTCTTAAAAATAGCTCATATTCATATTATCAAATTTCTCAGTGTTTTTCTCTGAAACCTATTACAATTAGATCTTTTCCTCACAATTTGTGCACTAAGGTCCCCAATGGACAAAGCAACAGAACTATTATTGCCAGACTCATTCCTTTTACCTCCCTGGAGATTAGTATTTGACATTGGTGATAAGTCCATACTTCCTAAAACTTTTTCTTTGCTCCCAAAGATCTAACCACTCCTGTGTCACCTGTGTGACTACAGGCAGCCCTCTCTTTGCATGGCTCCAATATACACAAGTTTTAGTTTCCACAGTTAAATAATACCAGTCCTCAATAACATGGTTCAAATTTTAGTTACCATGACATAGTAACTATGAATGATTGCATAAATTTCACTGTTAGCTTTTAAGTCCAAAAATCTTTACTTAAATAACAGATATGCATCATGACTAGAAATGTCCATTACATCTTTAAAGTCTGTGATGACTGGTCACTCTGCATCTTTTATTCAGTTCACACACTGACAGCAAAGCACGTTGTGTTGCCTCCTTTTCTCCCAGTGATAAAACTACATAGTATTTTACAAAAATAGATAATTAAAAGAGGAAATTGTCCAACAAAGATGAAAGTGCAGCAAAAAATCAACAAAATATGATAATACTGGAAGTAAAATTTGAATGAAACATAATGGATTTATAGAAGAAGTAGCTGATCATGAGAATATTGACACTGCTCCTTTACAGGAAACTCTGGGATGTTCCAAGGAACTTAGCAAAGACAAACTTATTGACATAAATGAAGAAAATGTCATGAAAAGGATGAAGATGTCCCAGAGGAGGTGACACCAGGAAAAAGCTACACACTAAAGGAATTCTCAGAGATATTTCACACACTGAAAGTATAAAGGATAAAGTGTTGGAAGCTAATCCAAATATTGAAAGAAGTATGAAAATCCATTACGCTTTAGAAAAGATGCTACCTCTGTATCAAGAAGGCAATCACTCTTGTTAAGCTTTCTTTTTCACCAGTGAAACAAAACACTTTAATTCTCTTCAAGTGTTTTAAGTTACAGAGTATTAAATATTACTTTTACTATTTCTTTTCATTTGCCTACATGTTTATAACCTACAATAAGAGTTTTTAATGTTTTGATAAAAAATCTTAAAGGTTTCAGAACAACTGTAATTGATTACTAAGACTTTTGCATGAGTTCAGATTGCCCAGCTCTCTTTACGTTCCTGTACTACCAACCAGAGCAAGGACTGCCTGTATTAGGCACCTTCAAGTTAGTGTGACTATAATTTTACACATTACCTTAACCTCAAACCATCCCCTTCTCCTGAATTCTTGAGTTCAGTTATAGTGAGTAGGGCACAGTGGGTACGCAATAAATGTGCCTTTCCTTTTCTACTTATCCTATTTATCATAGAATCCTCCACTCCCCTGCTTCTTATTGGCCCCAAGCCCTATCTCTCTGTCTCCTAAGCTTGGTTTGAATCTGACCCTCCTCTGCATTCTCATTGCTTGGCCTTAATTTAAGCCCTTTTTGTCATTCTCCTCCAACAACTTCCTAATTGTTCTTCCATCCACCAGTTTCTATTTTATGTACCAAATACCCTTCACATAAATGCCAGAGCTATGGGTCTAGAAAAAAAATATCTGGTCACATTACACTACTTTGGAAAAAACTACTGTTACCTGTCTGTTGTCCTTAATGAGCAGACTTCTCAACACTTATTGAAGAAATCCTGCCCCTTTAAGCCTCCACAGCTTTCCTCGTGATGTGTCTTCCTTCTGGGCTGCCTTCTCCCTCATCTTTTCTGGGCTGGGTCCACTTATACATACTTTGAGATCCATTATAAGTGTTTCCTATCCAAGCTGAAGTCTTCCAGTATCACCAAGTTTAGTTACTGCTTTTTCTGTGGTTCTATAAAGTTTATGTATAAATCTGTGATGTACTTGTCATAGAATAACAAATTTATTTGTAAAACCATATTTCCTCAGAGTGAGAGCCTTGTCTTATTCCAAGCTTCAGTACAAGAAAAGAACAATAGCAACAATAACATCAATATCAATAAGACTCCTTATAATTAAGGAGTTTTCAATGTAACAACAAAAAAATAGTATCTGCATATGATGTTGGTAGACTTAATAACTGCAAAAGAATGAGCTAGATAACTTTCAACATGGATATATTTCTATTAAACCACTAATCAATAATGGCTATCTCTAGGTGATAAATTTAGCTGAAGTGTGCCAGCACATATATAAACATATTGTTTGAAATCCCAAAGTTGAAATAGCTTTTTTTAGACATCAATAACTCCAATAGATACATTTAACTGATGTTTCTACAGAAAAATTAAGTCATTTTGCTATCAAGAGGCACGTTGAAGTTTAAACACACCTCTCAGGAATCAGGCCCTTGGTTGGCTAATCCCATGCCCTTACCGGCCACCTTCCCTTTGAGAAGATTCCTCTCTGGGAGCCCTCTTTGAACAAGGTCTGACCCTCCGCTCCTGCCTGGGAGTAACCTAGGACATTTTTATGTGGTACAAGCAAAGGAAAAGCAGAGAAACGCATTCCTGTCTTTTGCTCAGAATATAAATCTGTCACAGGAACACTCCAAAGACAGTTTGGCCAAGGAGTAATGAAGTGAGGGAATCTGTAGGTGACCACAGATGACACAGTAAACTCCAAATAATTCAATATGATTAGGGAATTAGCAAGGACGAGGGAGCTGGTGAGAAGAGAAGCGTAAATTTCTCCTGGAGTAAATGAGCGCTGGATCAGCCTATCCAGGGAAGGGAGGTGGCCATTCTCTAAAGCTGACTGGGTTTTTTTCTTTCTTTTTTTTTTTTTTTTTTTGGTATGCGGGCTTCTCACTGTTGTGGCCTCTCCCGTTGCGGAGCACAGGCTCCAGACACGCAGGCTCAGCCGCCATGGCTCACGGGTCCAGCCGCTCTGCGGCATGTGGGATCTTCCTGAACTGGAACGGAAACCTGTGTCCCCTGCATCGGCAGGCGGACTCTCAACCACTGCGCCACCAGGGAAGCCCCTGACTGGAGTTTTAAAAGTAATACAGCTCTGAACAAATCCAAGGGGTTGGCTTTTGGAGATGAAATCAACTTTGACAAGAGGGGAGTCAACAGAATCACAAAGGGTTCTGTCTATAGATAGGCTGGGAACATGGGCAGGTGTGGCTGCTACAGAGAGGCTGGCCTGGGTGCCGACTCAGGGCCTCAAACCTGGTCTCACCCAGTGGCTGCAGATTTATTCTTAGCACTGCACGGGGAATCCAGGACCACCTAGCTACCTGGGACTCACCAACCTTTATATTATAGGGTTTGCTTTCCCCCAGGACCAAATCACCAAAAGTATTATTGATCATATTTATAATGTTAATAACAAGGCTTCAAAAACATTTTAGTTTGCTTAGTGTGTTCATGCATATTTATCTTGTTTGAGTCTTCCAGTAACCCAGTAGATAGGAAGATATGGTAGACGCTGACCCTAAGCATTTTTAAAGTTGTACTTTTATTCTTTTTACAAAACATCACATGTTTACTGAACAATTTTGCCTGAACAAACTTCAGAAAATACAGGTGAGTTTTAAGAAAACAATTTCAGCCACCTGTAATCCCTTCATAAAGTTATGTATCCTTGCATTTTTATATACCATTTAATATTCCATTTATATGCACTGTTTTGCAACTTTCACACTTTTAATTATGAAAATATTTACCTGTCAATAAATACACAATTTCATAACCTTTTAAAATGAATGGATATACATACTATCCTATTGTATTATTGTACATTGATTAATTTAACCAATCCCCTAGTATTAGATATTTAAATCATTTTCAAGATTAATGATTGAACATAATTATTTAAATTGTTTTTATGTATTAATAAATCAAATCAATTATGATTCTAATATTAGGTATAAACATAATAATTACACAATTAATAAATAGTATTACATTAAATAAATACCATTTAATATTCAAAATAATAGTGAGGTTAACATCTTTGTAATTAAGTCATCAGGCACATCCATGATTATTTCCTGGGTCTTTTAAATCAGCTTGATTCTGCATTGATGCAGGTTTTCCAGAGTCCGCAGTTAATGAAAATGAACCTCATATATTTCTGTCCTCTTTCTGGAATTGTAAACATCTTTCTTTGCACCCATCATTATTTTTCCTTCTTACTCAATTTCAGCTGCCACCCAGATTCTAACATTTCAACATGAATCCAAAAACCAGTTTCTTAGTTGTCACATATGCCAGACATTACACTACATACTAATGCATGTGACACAGTGCATAAGAACTTGTCCCTGCCCTCAACTTGCATGCAGTTCAGCTGAGAATACAAACAAGAGAAGCATGATTACAGTACGATTTGTAAGTGCTATGATGCAGGCAAGACATGGGTGCTGTATGATTCCAGAGAGAAGCCTCTAACGCAGAATGCGGAGTTCAAAAAGCTGCTCAGATGGTTGCTGGGGCACGTGTGATGCATCTGGATTGATGACTGTGAATTAACTAGGACACGTGGGACGGGGCAGGGAGAGGGGAACATTTCAGGCAGAGGTAGCAGTTTTCACTGTGTTCCAAAGGAGACGTTAGGATGATCCACTTATTAGAGCTGTCTCTTATTCATTGTGGTTGCTTGGAAAATACAGATCAAGCATAGAAAGGAAATGTGACATGGGGCAAGGTCTGTGATGGAGTTAGTAAGAGAGCTTCTAGACCTCGTAGGTGATTTGGGGTGTCTGGACCCAGATGGGTTCTATCCTAGACTGTGAAAAGAACTTGCAAATGTAACTTATCTCATAGTCAACAAACCCTGAAAAGTTTCAAGAATAGTTGAGATGGTCAAATTATATACTTATTTTTGTTAATGAGACAGGAATTGTTTCAAGAATTAGTAGAATTGTGTTTACCCTTGGTTGATGTCAGAATACATTGTTAAATAGGCAGTTTGTTGGCATTTTGAAAATCATGTGGTGATTTCTAGTCATCAGCATAGGTTCACTAGGAACATGTCACACCAAGCTAATCTTGCTTCTTTTTCATTCAGGGTTACAGGGATGGCACATCTTCAGCAAATTTAGAGGATTCTGATTTCCAAAAAGCATTGGGTAGAACATTTTTTCATTGTTCTTGTATATAACAGAAAAAGTATTAAAGTTGAAGAGAAGTAGAGAAGAAAGAGATGAGGATATGAGAACAAAATACTCACAACTTAGATTGTTTTAATACGTGTTTATAGTTCCAGTTAGGGATGAGTCGATCATCTTGTACCTGATGGTGGTTAAATTGCATCTGAAGCAATGGATTTTACTAAAGATACCACATTTGAGGAGGAATGCAGATGCCTCAGTGCTTGGAGATGAAGAAGCGGGATACAGTGCCATATATGGAAACTCGTGGGTTTATTGTGCATGGAAAAGAGAGACTTACAGAGAAGATGATATCAGTCTTTAAAATCTTAGGCTTCTTAAATCTATCAACTGGTGTTCTTCATCAGTTTTAGAAAATTCTCAGCCATTTTTGTCTTCAAATATTGCTTCTACCCTTTTCACTCTTTTCTCCTATGGGACTCCAATTAACTGACTGTTTTGTTGTTAAACTTCTCATTTGGGTTTTTATCATGTGGCTTTCCAGTTATAGAATTTCCATTTTATTTTTTGGTTATTTTTTATATTTTCAGTTCTCTAGTGAAATTTCTAATTCTGCCTTTTATCTTCTTGAATATAGAAGGGATTGTTACTTAAAAGTCTTTGTCTCATAAATTTGATAACTGGAGAGCCTACGGATCTGATTCTATCTTCTGTTATTTCTATTTATTATCAATCATTTTGTCTTACATCTCTGTATACTTACTTTTCTTTTGATTGTGTTCTCATAATTGTACTACAAACTTGTTTGTGGAAAAAATGGTGAAACCAAAAGTGAGGCTACCTCTTTCCCAGAAGGATTTTTGTTGTTTCTGACAGATACCAGGGAAACCAGCAATTAAGGATCACCTTAACTCAGCTTTATAACTTAAGATTTTAAGGGCTATTCAGATGACATGAATCTTCCTATGTCACGGTTGGTTTATTTCTGATTCACCTTTATTTCTCAGGCATAGTCCTTTGGGGTTGCACCTAAAATGTGGGGGCATTTACTAGCTCCCCATCGCTCCCCTTTGGCTGGCTCTAGAATCCAGCTCTTGTCTCTTTAGCCACATGAGGCTAAAAACCAGGGGAGTACTGCTTAGTCCCCCTACCCTTCACCCAAGGTGAATGTCTGCTCACAGGGGAAAAGCAACCCCTACCAAATTATGTCTTTAGATTTCCATTTTCTCCTGAGTTTTAGCCTGGAACTTCTTTATTACTTCAGTAGCTCTTACAAACACTTTTTTCATCTCTTCTACTTATTTTCTGTAGGAGGATTGGTTTTAATTACAAGTGTGTAATTACTAGAAGCCATTAAGTGAGAGAATAGATTTGTTCTGTTTTGTCCAGTGGTTGGATGAATTCTGATGGATGGAATTTACAAAGAGGTCAATTTCTACTAAACCAAAGGAATAACTTTAACAATTATTCTAAAAATAGTAAAATGAGCTGCACATGAAATCGGGAGCTGTCATGTCTTAGTTAAAATGATGTTTCACCAACATTTCTTCTAGAGAATCTCTAGCAGCAGAGGAAAAGGAACTTGCATCCCTTGGGAGCATGTAGGAGGCCCATGAGATTTCTTTGCAGTTTCCTGAACCTAAGACATACCTCAACCTAACTAGCCCAAACAGAGCTCTGGATTTCTCCCCTATTTCTGTAATGGTACCAGCAGCCACCCAAATGTTCAGTCTTTAGATCTAAGAGTAGCCTTCATTATTCTCTTTCCCTCACACTCCACATCTAATTCATTAATAAGAATTGTCAGTTCTCTTCCAAAGTCCTGGACTTGACCACTTTACTTCTCACTGTCTTTAGGACCACAGCCCTAACCCTAACCTAAGCCCAAGTTTGCTAGGACTGCCATAACAAAGCACCACAGACTGGCAATTTAAACAACAGAAATATTGTCTCAGAGTTCTAGAGACTGGAAGTCCAAGATCATGGTGTCAGCAGGCTTGGTTTCTTCTGAGGCCTCCTTCCCTGGCTTGTAGATGTGGCCGCCTTGTCCCTGTGTCTCCACATGGTGCTCCTTCTGTACATGTCTGTGTCTTAATCTCCTTTTCTTTTAAGGACACAAGTCATCTTGGATTGGGGTCTACCCCAATGACCTCATTTTACCTTAATTACCTCTTTAAAGACCTATCGCCACATATAGTCACGTTCTGCAGTTCTGGGGTTGGAGCCTCAACATAAGAATCGTGGGGCACACAACTCAGTCCATAACAGCCACCGTCTTTTCTTGCTGCTACCACAGCTACAGCCACCTTCATTTTCTTTCAGCCTCATTCCCTCACAGTCCCAAAGCCTGTCGTCCACACAGCAGCCAGAGTGATTTTTCTGAAGTGCATATTATATCACCATCATTCCTGTGCTGAAAACACTACAATGGCAACCAGAATAAAATTCAAATGTAGGCACACAGACCCTATTTGACCGCACACTTGCATATCTCTCTGACGTCCCCGTCTGTCTAACATTCACTCTGCATCAGCTACCCTGGCCCTCTGTTGTCTCCACAAACATTCTAATTTTGGCTTGAGGAATTTTGACTCTGCTCTCTTTCCTGCTTGGAAAGTTCTTCCAATCTTTCATGGCTGACTTTTTTTGGTCATCTCCTCTGTAGACCTTTCTTGACGCTCTAACTAAAGCAACAACACGCCCACACCCCCACCTTCTATAGGAGTCTGAAATGATAATATGTACTTTTTGTCTACATGCTCTTTACCTGCCTCACACTCTAGAATGAAAGTGCTTTGAGGAAAGACATTCTGCTTGTCTTGGACATTGCTGTCCCCCGTGCCTCATGCAGTGCCTGCCATAGGAGATGCCCAAGACATATTTGTTTACTTACTGATTTCAAGAATATAGGTACTCAAAATCTCTCCCTTTTCCCCTCAATATTTTAATGAAGTTAATTACTATGGGCCCTTTTTCCTCCTATAAATACACTTACTCCCTGGCATGAACTGCATATCTCTGGGGGAGCTAAATAAATTCTTACTCAAGAAGCTTGGAGTAGAGAAGTACTAGATCTGAAGTGGCAAACTGGTTTCTTCCTGTTAGCAACACTGTTTACTTGGAAGTGGTTGAGACGAATGTTGAGGCTCCACCTGAGTTCACTGGGAGTGTGATGATTGATTCGCAATGCCTGCCACTGACACTGTATGAAAGAACACAGGCTCATATGCTGAATGCCTATTGCTTATGGGCTAACTGGTGTCCCCAGCAACCACTAATGAATTAAAGCTTTTCCTATATTCTGTCTTTAGTGGTGCTCCAGACAAAATTAAAGACCAAACTATTCTGCAAGTATGGATTCATATGATCATGGGGTTCATTTAAAATTATGCTAATTCGAGACTAAATCTTTGAGGTAAGTTGACATATCCAGTCCCCTATCTACATGAAGATAAATACACTTAAACATTCTGCATTAATGGCAAAGAATTCTAAAATATTTTCAAGAATAGAGTCTCTTCAACTTTTGCAGTAAACCCACTTATATTTTCTGTCTTCACTTGGCTGTCACTTGGCTGGTCACAGAGTTCTTCCAAATATAAATCAGAAATCACTGTTTAGCTTTAGTACATGCCTTCATGTATAGTTTTAAATGAAAATAGAATATTATTTCTTCTCTTCATTTGTGAATTCAAAAGTTGGCACACATCCTCTGAACATCCACTCTGTGTAGGTGTGTCAGGGTGCAGAGGTGAGAGAACAGTGCTGTGCTTTCCACAAGCTCCCATCCCGATGGTGGAAAGGCAATCAGGGTCCTGTGGTAAGTTCTGTGCTGTGCTCCAGGCTACAGACACCGCTGAACTTGGCAACAGAAATCTGATTGCTCCCCAGTCTTCTGTCCTTCAGGTGAAATAGCACTGTTTCCTTTAACTTTTATCCAAAATCACATCAGCACAACTTCCTCAAACAGACCCCATGGCCAAATTTAGCGCCGATGATACTTAACCACACCACTGGGCATACCCAACCTCAGAGACATGGAGCCAACCGCAGCCCCACGAGTCCTGACCAGGCCTAAGTGTTTTTGCCAGAAGAAATTCCTAAGACTGATTGAATGCTCAAATCTCAAGGCAGCCCTTCAAGATTTTTGCCACTGAAGATTATGTTTGCAGACCAATCAGCAAAATATAGAATGAGATTATCTTGGTGGTTTGGAAAAAGAAGAGCACATTCTTTACTGTGTAGATGAAAGCTGAGAAAACATTTGAGCGGGGCGTTTCCCCTCTGAATTCTCTGGGTCCTATAATTAAGGATACCTGGGAGTTTTGGAATGTTAGACATAAGTGAACAGATGCAAGCATTTTATGAAGTAGTTGGGGGAGCATTCCACATTTTTCCAATTATTTAGCAAGGCACAGTTCTTGGCCTCTTTGTATGAGCAAGATAATCAAGGCAGTCACTCACTGCCCTTTTATGTCATTACAGCGGATGTCGATGAGGACATGCTATCTAGTGCCAAGACAGTGGCTGGCGTTTAGCTCCCAAGGATCAAGGTGGAAGCAACCTAATCTGAATCTCCTGATCAAAACAACCAAGGCTTATTTCCCAAAACCAGGGGGCCCTCCTCCAAAGGTAGAAGTCCTCCTTCGTCTGTGAATGTGCTTTAAGGAAGGCTGTAGACAAAACCTCTTTTTTGTTGTCATTATTAAATAAGTCCCTAAACACAAATACATAAAGAAGTAAATGCTTAAAACCATCTATTTGTATTACAGGTATACACATGTATAGATTCATTGTATTTGATCCCATCTGTCTTATTTCCCCTGTGTATTCATTTGTATGTGTGTGTGCTTGCATTTGTACGTACACGCCTGTGTGAATTCATATATTACATGTAAAACACATTTGCATATGGAAGAAGGGAATACGGGCGGCAGCCTTAGCAAATCAGCTAAAGCTGCCATGGTTGATCCTTTGCCTAGCCCTCAGCTCACTCACTGTGTCCTGCCTCCACTCCCCACACTAAACTAGGTAGGAAGTAGCCTAACCCTAAGTATGGCCTCTATGACAGTTCCTATGGGGACATTATTTTATTAAGCCTTCACATTTGCCATTTATAGGTAAGAAAACTGAGATGAGATGAAAAATGAGAAATTTTATAGCTCGGGATTTAAACACAGGAAGGTGTGTGTGTACACGCATCTGTATACACATCCACACGCACAGCTCTGATGTTATCATACTGTGCTCTAATAACACTGGTTATATATCTTTTGGGATCCTCAAACAAGCCAAGCTCAAATGCTCCTCTGCCTACTTTTCATGAGGCTCCTTCTCATCTTTCTGTCCTAAATATCACTCTTCTGAGAGGCTGTCCATGACCATATTACTCAGATTTTCTTGTTTGCTTCCTTCAAATTTATTATAATTTATTATTAGTTTAGGTGTGTCTCTTTGGTCCACTTGTGTACTGTTTGTCTCTAGCTCTCCCAGGAGAAGGGAAGCTCTGTGACATCTGAGGTCCCGTCTCTCATTTTCTGCTGTAGCCCCCAGCCCCCAGTACAGAATATTTGATGCCCTAGCACAGTTTTCTGGCTGGCTAGGAAACCCCATTTCACTGTTTCACCTGGTCTTGGGCACTCTATATCTGCTGCCCTGAAGGTCCTGTTTCTCTGCCCGCAGTAACTCTGCTCTGTGGTCTTTCAGTTGCGTACTGCTACCCAGTAAGAGATGCTCTGACATAAATAACCTGGCTAAAGTATGACCGGGGAATGGTGGTGTCATTCATTCATTCACTACTTCACCTATCCCTGAAAAAGTACTGTCAGCCTTTTCCGAGACAAGCCTGGTGGCGGACATGAAGGACACTAATGTGAATAGCATATGGTATTTGTCCTCAATAAGTTCATGGGCTAATGGGGGAGATGCACCACGAACAGACAAAGGACTCTGGTAGAAGAAACGACAGGGTACTCTGTGGGCTCAAAGAACGGTCCCCAAATTCAGTCTGTGTGGGCAGGAAGACTCCTGGAGGAGGGATGCTGGGAGAATCTTGAAGGACCAGTAGGAGTTAGTCAGATAAAGTGGGGCCGGTCTGGGGGGTTTATGCAGAGTGATTCAGGGGAAGAAGCTCCATGTGCAAAGGCAGCAGGGTCCTTCGGGGGCTGTAAGAGGCCTGGTGTGTTGAGTGCATTGCAAAATCATAGGGGAGAGTAAGGGACAAAGATGGTCATGGGCAGACAGCACACATTGTGAGATGGACTAAGCAATTTGGAATTCATCCTAATCACTGTGGGGAATCACAGAGGATTTTAACAGGAGAATGACATAATCAGAGTCGTTTTTTAAAAGATCACCCCAGTTTATAGGGTGGAGAGGGCACAGTGCTCATTGATTTATTTATTCATCCATCCATCCAACAATCTTTATTTAGTACCTGCCATATGACAGGCGTTGTTCATTACTGGGGATGAGCAATGATGAGCAGAACAGAGTCTCTGACTCTTCAATCTTCTGATCTAGTGGGGAGGACAAATATAGCACCAGAAATAAACAGAAAAGCACAGGTGGTGATCATGGCTATGAAGGGGAAGGACAAGGAACTGTGGGAGCATTTGACAGGGTCCAGGAGGCCACGAGGAGGAAGTGACGCTTGTGTTGACCTCTGACAAGTGGTGAGGTTAAAGTGACCCTGCTCACTCTCCCCGTGAGAAATCCTCTGGCTTTCTCAAGAGGAACCAAGATGGTGGCTGTGGCACTGAGGGAAGGAGGCAGTCTAGACAGATTGTAGGGAGGTAGAATCAATAGGACCTGAAGACATTTGGGGTGGAGGAGAGGGAAGAAAGGGGGAGGGAGACAGAAACAAGTCACGAACGGTCCAGGCATCTGACTTGGGCACTCTGTCTTGTGCTAGGAACCTCAAACGCTGAAAGGTGCAATGACTGGGCTTGTCATATCGTCCAAGCACTTCTCTTACAGACTTTATCACATTGGATCCTCACAACAGCCTTATTTGGTATCCCTCATCTATTGGGTGCCTACTCTGTCAGGTACTGTACTAAGTGCTTTCCGTGTGTTGATTCTTACATTAATCAGATGAAGCAAGGGCTCCTGGCATATCAAACCTTAGAGATGCTAAGTAACTTGATTGGGTCCACACAGCTCATCACTTTCAGAGCCTGGATTGGAAAGCACATCTGCTGCTCTCCAGAGTGAGTGGCTGTAACCACTCTGCCATGGTGAGTTTGGGATATCTATGAGAGGGTGCTGCCTTCTCATATTTGCAATTCGTTAGAACTGTCAGTGCCTTGGCTCAAAAGGCATCATCTAGTGCTAACATTTAATGAAGTTTATTTCTCTAACCTTTATAGGCATCATTTGATTAAAACCTCAAGTTTTCCCTGAGCTAATAGGACTTGCTAACAGTGAAATGCGACCACTAAGGGAGATGAAAGCGCAACTATCCTCACTATTCCCTGGTCACCTTGGGGGTTCCAGGCTCTTTCAGGAGGACACTGGCTGATCAGAAGTCCCCAAGTGTGAGTAGAATAGAGAAGGGATGGAGACTTGTGTGCTAGGAGCTTCCCAGCACTTTGCTGGGTGCCTTACCTTTGCTCCTCTCCATGGTCTTCTAGGCGTCCCTCTGAAGTGTTGGAGTCATTTCACAGTTAAAGAAGCTCCAGCCCAGACCAGTTAAAGTCTTGTTAAAACTGTATTACTAAGTGACTAGGAAGCTGGGATTTGAATCCTGACCTGCTTGTATCCCTGCGCCAGTGGAAATGGTGTGTGGCAGGAGACGTGAAAGGAACCAGGAGAGTTTCGCTTGGAAAGAAAGATCCTTAGACGTTAGGGTTAAATAGAAAATAGATGCCTCCTCCCTGAGGCTCTAACAGGCAGAATTAGGACCAAGAGTAGGATTCAGATTCAGTTTCATTCAGCAAACACTAATCCTGCTGTGTACCAGGCCCTACGCCAGATGCTAGGATATCAGGAACACAAAACCAGCCTTGGCCTCTTGTAGCTCAAAGTCTGGGAGAACAGATAGACATGTGACCAGGTGCTTCCCACACGAGCCCCGCGTGCTGAGTGCACTGGCAGACAAGGGAATGGAGGAAGAGGGCGTGAATACTTGTGACCGGGCTCAGCAGGGAACACTTCAGGTAGATGGGCTCTTTTAAACATGGCTTCAGTGGACAAGTAGGGTCTTGACCAGTAGAGACAGAGAGGCAGGATGTTCTGGAGAGCAGGGCAGCAAGAGCAAGGGTGCCGAGGCAGGAGACTGGATGGGGCATTTGGGAAGAGTGAGTGCTGGGCAGCATTAGCAGGTGACTTCTACTTGGAGAAATGCCAACCTGGAGCCTGAAAAATCTAGTCTGAACTTGGACGGTGGGGGGCCTGGGACATCAAGCTTCCTGAAGTAAGAGGTGTGTGTCTTTTTTTTATGATTAATTTTTATTGGAGTAGAGTTGCTTTCACAATGTTGTGTCAGTTTCTACTGTACAGCAAAGTGAATCAGCCGTACGTATACATATATCCCCCTTTTTTTGGATTGCCTTCCGATTCAGGTCAACTGGCGTGGGATGAATTGGAAGACTGGGATTGATGTATATGCACTAATGATACTATGTATAAAATATTGATAGATGACTAATGAGAACTGACTGTATAGCTCAGGGAACTCTACTCAGTTCTCCGTAGTGACCTAAAAGAGGTGTGTGTCTTGCTTCAGGCAATCTTTAAAGAAGAACAACCAGATTTCCACAAAGATATCTATCCGCTGTTGACTGCAGCTTTTTCAGATGTTGCTGATAAGGTGATTGTTGTTGAAGTTCAAGATTTGCTACTAGAAAAATAATTCCAACCCCCATCCATCACAGAGGACCCAGGTTGGTCTCTGGATATGCACGGCCCCAGTTACTGTGCTTTTAAGTGTAAGCCTGAGGTGAGAACTCAGGGATCTGAAAGTATCTCAGTCCATTGCAGATTGTCAGCTGAGTGAGTTGACAACTGGGTCAGGCTGGGAAGGGGAACCTGGGGATTCAGATGACAGGAGTGCCCTGGGAATTCCAGTCCATTTGGCATTAGCCAGATGTGAGAGGGGCAAAGGGGATGGTACCCTAACATTTCCTTTTTGATGACTGTCTTGCCCTGTGTATTTACGGAGAAACAAGCACTAACATGTTTTGGCATTTTTTTTCAAACATTTGACTCTTGATTACGAACAATTGTAACAGGGCTCTTAACTGCTTAGTTTATGTCCTTAGTGCAAAAGAATGGAGGTTGTTAGAATTATTATTATTTTTTACCGTCCGCCTCCAACCCACCTCTAGTGCTTTTCAAATTGTTGAAGAAAGACAATTGCTGGTCTTCAAATTGAAGTGCATGGAAGAATGTCTTGGGAGAAACAACATTCAAGAGGGGAAAGATTACCATACATTTAAGTGCTTGAGCCCATCCATCTTTTAGGGCAGAAGTCTTTAATCAGTACCAGTGATTACAGGGATAATGTCAAGATAAAAATCATATGCATTCTAGCATTTAAAAAAATTCTCTGCCTTAAGTCACTAATGGTAGCTTATATTATTAGCACAGAGATCATTCTCAAGGCCTAATGGGCCCTGGCTGGTTCCTCTCTTGGCAGGCCTAGGGCACTGGGCTCACTTTGTAATTTCACCTTTGGCTTGGAGTCTGTCTGTGTCTCCACAGGCACATTGATTTGAAAGCAATCAGCTGACTTCATCCTTAGAAGTGACGGTTAGCAAGAGGCCACGTGCCAGTTATTTTCAAGATAACCAGTTGGTTGACTGGAGTCAGAAGTTGCAGCAAAGTGGGTTGAGTGTGTAGCTGCCAGATGAGTTTCCCTTTGGGGATTTGCTCTGTAGTGGGATATTGCTCTTATATTTGTGTATCTTATGTTTCAGGGTCCCTGGTCCGTTGTTATTTACAAAATGCTTTCCCATCCTGGAATTCATGCATTTCGTGAACATTTGTTGAGAGCTTATTATGTAGCGGCTCTGTGCTCGGTACTGAAATGCATATGAGGGCACGAGGCACAGTCCCTCCCGAATGAAGCTTACAGTACAAGCATTCACTCATTCATCATTCGTTCCTACAGTCAGCACATGTTTACAGGATATCTACCGTGAAGGCCATTGATACAGGGGCTGGGGCTGCAACAGAGCAAAGTTCCTCCTCTCAGGCTGCTTGCTTTTGGAAAGAGATGTTGAAAATTATACTTTGTCAGGTGTTGATGAGAATGACCAAGAACAATAATACTGGGGATATGGGCATTTTAAATCAAATGATTGTATTTCTTACCTTCTTTGGGTGAGGTTAGTAAACCCATCCTAAGGATGCAAACGGCAAGGCTCAGGATGCACATCATGGCCCGGTCCGGCAGGGAGCTGCCCCCAGAGGTAATGCTGGCCACAGGGCTGGGCCACCCCGGTCTTCAGCTCTCTGTGCTGGTACCTTGCCTTTCACAGCACCCCTCTGCTTTCCATCTGGGGTTCTTCCAAAATGGGGAGACGTTCCCTTTATGCAATCTCACGCTAAAACCCATCCCCTACCTTCAGTCATTCCCCCAGAACTTGACTCTCTTTCAAGGGTTTGATGTATTTGTTTTTAAAGAAAGGATGACTTAAAAGTGTCACTTCTGCTCTTAATTTGAATATCCTCCTTTCTCTCCCAGGAGGGAAACCAGCTACAGAAAAAAGCTCCAAAGAACTATAACTGATTAGCTGGGAACAGACTGTGAGTCCTCCGATCAGCCTCAGGGGTCTAGCTATGCCACTCACGGCTCACGGGACTTGTTTTCCTCCCTCCCGTTTTTCCTTTTCCAGAACCTCCCGTAGCTGTAAAGTCATCGTAACAATAGCATCCTCAGCCACCTGCCTGGGTTGTAGTGAAGATCACCTAAGAGAATGGCTACAGGAGTCCTTCATGAACTCACCCCTTGGACAAAGGCCCACAGGGATGAGAATGGCCACCGGGTGTAGCAGGCAGACCACACAGTCTGGAGTTTGGGGGCCTGGGTGGGACCCCAGCACACCAGCTGCTGAACCTGGCTCAGGTATTTACTCCTCCAAGCCTGTTTGCTCGTGTCGCCACAGAGCCTGCGACGGTGAATGGCTGCCTGGCCAAGGAATGGGGCAGCAATGCCTTCATCATAAGGCAGAAGATTGAACAAAACTGTGCCCAGCCCATGTTTTCTAAACCCCAGGAATCTGTGAGCACCTTCATAACATTTGTCACATCAGTATTTTAAATGTTTTCATTTACATTTGTACTTTAGCCATGGCTAAATAATAAAGGCCACAAAAGCACAGGTTTTATTTCATGGATGTCTTAATATACATTAGAATGGATATGTAATCGTTAAAATATGTAATTCCTAAAATACTTGTGAGCACGCCCAGTGCCATGTGGGCCTCTGTCAGGTGAGCATGTTGGAGGTCCCCTTCTTGATCCTTTCATGGGCTTTAATTGCCAGCATGTTTTCAGGGAGCTTCAAAGTCTGATATTGTCCTTTCACAGATGTCATCTCATTTGATCCTTATAATATTCACAGCTGAGAAAAAGGCTAAAACTGTTTTCTCTCGTTTCTGGCAGAAAGGGCTTAGAGAGAGGAAATAATTTGCCTGGAGTCATGCAGCTTATTAGATGGGAGTGAAGAGGAGAACCCAGGTCTCTGGACTCCCAGCCCGGAGTGACTTCCTCCTTTGTCTTGGATGTCCTTGCTCCTCCCAGAGTCCTGGGCCACCCACCCGCTGTTTCCTCCTCCCCTCCAGACCTGGCTGAGACCTCAGAAGGCTGTCTGGACTCTCAGACCTCAGCTGTAAATATTGGAGAGGGGTTTTCTTATCTGAGAGTCACTTCTCACTCATCCAGCTGCCAGCAACCTAAGCATCCATCAACTTGCAGATTGTAAATCAGTGCCCAACCCGACAGCGAATCTGTGAGCCTGAGCTGGAGCCCAAACAGGCACCAGCCCCTGCCTGGGGAATTGCAGAGAGAACTTTGGGGTTGAGCCCAGACAACAGCTACCCTGTCTAAGGGATGCTTTGGGCCCAGACACATTGTCCTGCCTCCAATGGAGAAAGACCAAAGGGAGAGAGCCAGGGGCTCCAAACCCAGGCCACAGAACCCCAGTCTGAGTCACACTGGGAGAGAGAGGCGGGAAGCCCTGGTCTCAGCTTGATGGTTTACCTGCCCAAGCACATCAGCTCCACATCCAGAGAATCAGGCAAAGGAGGATACAGACACCTATGTCAAAGCTTTAAGGGCTGCTTGAGACTCATGCTCAGAGAGGGGATCCCTGTCTGCACCATAATCCCCCAAACAACTCCAAAACCAACTTGGAAAGCCCACCTTCTTGTTGGGATTGAGAAAGACAGATTATCACTAAAGAAAAAAAAAATAAGCAAATATTTCTATATTTCCTGGAATTGGTTAAAATATATAACAAAACCTGTAAGGCCTTCCAGGATGGGGTCCCTGCCCAGCCCCCCAGTCCTGACCCTTTTCATTCCCACCTGGAACATTCCTGCCCCACCAACCGCATGGTCTCCTAGACAGGCCTGATGTCCTCAGCCTCTGGGCTTTTGCACTGAGTACACCTCTGCCAGGGGCATCTTTTCTCCTATTTCCACCTAATTCCTACTCATCCTTCAAGACTGTTCCGTCACCAGTTCATTGATTAACTCAATCAAACATATAAACCAATAGATGAAATAAATCTCAGGGGTTAGCCTAGCCATAGAAGAATAGTGCTCATGGCAAGCACGTTGGCAGGGCCAGTTAGGGAGGTCAGAATAACTGGACTTGAAATCATACTGCGCACCCTCCCACCTTCTCTAGCAGCCTTCATCTGTCTGTTAGCTTGATCCCCCAGCTTGTGCTGAGACCCTCTCTTTCCTCCCTACCCATTAGGCTCTTATTGAACCTTCAGGATTCAGTCCTACCAGGAGCCCCCCATATCACCAGGCTTGTTGGGGGAGCTGACAGCTGAACTCCAAAGTGCTTGTTTACACCTTGCAATTTTGGGGGTTTTCATAAGTTCCTGTTTGTCTCACAAAATAGACTCTAAGTTCTTCAAATGGGCCTTCATCTTTCACTCTCCTTGTTCACCTCCCCCTATCCTTCGACCTAACTTCCAGCATCCTGCCCTGCGTGGCAGGGCAGGGTCAAAAATATTTTAGGGATGACTCATGTATTCTCCAGGGCTGATCATCTCAGTTGTTTAATATGCACACCCTTGGCGCCCATATTTTGTCAAAGAATGAGAACCCTTTCAACAACAGTGTTTTAGTCCACTTGAAATGACTCAAGTTAATCCTATAGCATCTGGGATTATTTCTCCCAGGAGCTCAAAAGTAATACAGTGGTAAATATAAATAATTCTTCTCTTCTTTTTGTTTCTCGTATGCCATTCCACTATTTCATAGCTCCATGTTGCAAGTTGGCCAAGGACACAAGGGGTTAATTTTAGCTGGACAGAGAAAGGAATAGCCCAGGCACAGCACTGTGGCTGATAGAGAGTAACCCTAGAACTAGAGCAGTGCGGGAGGGTGGGTTGGCAGGTGAATTTCAGAGAGGAGGGTCTCCTTCCTCACCTCTGACTGACACCCGCATCATGACCACAGGCAATTCGGCATTACTGAACAATCGAAAATCTCTTTTATCTTACACAGTTCTTCCGTTCTCATTGGCAATTATTACTGATGGCTGGGCATGCTGATGTCTTGACAGAGTGGGGCCTTCCTGCTGGGGAGAGGGGTTTTGAGTTTTAAGTCCCAATGTGACTTTGATGGAGTCGGACACATTTCTCAGGCTTGGTGGACCTTCGCCCAGGCTGGAAATCTCCCCTGGGCAGTAGAAAACATCTGAGACACCCAGACCCTAAATGGGGTATTTTTGCTTTATGAATCCCCAAATCTCTGGGGACTGCAGCCAAAAGAGTCTGAGGAAGGCAGAGCTAGGGTTCAGTCTCCAAGGTCCTAAGTGGTAGCTATGGAGTCCCTCAACTTAGGGAGTTAGGATGTGGTGTCCAAGCCCTTTGCTAGGTTGAACCAGGCCCAGTACAAGCTTCCTTGAGTTGAGGAAATGCAGAGGGTGAGTTAGCCTGGGCTCTACTACTGGGAAAGTTCTATCCTGGGGCTGTGCCTTTAAAGAAGATCGCATACTATCTGCAATTAGGTGGCCTGGAGAGATAGGTTCGGAAGAAAGACAAGAATGGGAATCATGGTAGTAGCTGGAAGTGAATGTCAGTGGATGGATTAAGTCTGGGGCAGAACTGAAGGGATCTAGAAAATGGGCAGTGATTCCAGAGTCAGGACGAAGCAGGGCATCTGGAAGTTAATGCCATGAAGGCTGGTCATCTACTATCATCTCCATGTTACATGTATACCTGGAGTGTGGACTCAGACAGACTTTGCCGGGGACTGGGCTCGACACCTGGCTTAGCAACCAGGACCTAGCATGTACCCAACCACATGGCCCCGAGGAATGACATTTGTAATCTCAGACCTCAGGAATAATTGTCAGAGAAACACTTCAAGTTGCCGGAAGCCTACCTCTGTCCTAGCCGGCCATCCCTGCTCGGATGCCATGTTAAGCTTCTTGGGCTCTAAGTAGAGAAGTCTGATAGAGTCTTTCCCTTCCCCAGTCCTTGGCCCAAATTCCTTATAAGATTTGTTCCAATGGAATCCTCTTTATAGGCCAAGGATGCAAGCTGTTATTCAGTATGTGTGATGTGTCAGACACTGAGCCTACTTTGAGTTTGTAAGAACAGTCTTACAGCCAAATGAAGGGGAAGGAGACCGCTATGCATGTGGACTTTGAACACCAGAGGTACAAAGTTCTGAGGTAATCAAGAGGAAGCATGATTCAAGTATGTGCAGAGAGGAGCGGATGCCTGTGTAGGGCTTTGAAGGATGAATAGGAGTTCTCCAGGTAGATAGGGGAAGGGAGTGCATGACGGAAAGAAGGAATAGCTTATGTAAAAGTACAGAGGCTAACCCTTGATGTGTTCAGGGAACTGGAAGGGAGGGTCAGGTCCTAAAGCTCTCGTGTGCCCTGGTAGGGGTTTTGGACTCAATCTTGTACATGATGGGGAGCCACTGAAAGGTTTTAATGAGAGTGTTTACACAGTCATGCATTTAACAAAGACAGCTTGAAATGAAGAAACTTTCTTACGCGGAACACAGTTAGAGCAGGAAGAGGTCTGGATCCGCAGCCAGGAAAGGCAGACTCTGCTCACTCAGCCAGTTGATGGCATGATCCACTGTCACTCATTTCCCCTCCAGGTCTTTGCAGTCACGTCAGCCAAAGCCCTTCTGAAATATAGTTTTGTAAGCAGAGCATCAATGTAAGATAATGGATACAAAAGCTCTTTGGGAAAAAAAATGAAGTATAAATGTAAGATGCAGCCATCCTGTTATTATTTTCTGCCTGAGCGCTTAAGAAAAATAGCAAAGCTATAGGCTCTGAGTGCCCATCCTGCCACCCAGGAAGGCTTAGGCGCACAGCTTCTCAAGATGCACTGTGGAAAATGGAGAGCCACATCAGCTGCTTATGGGTGTGCCAAATCGGTTCAACGAGGGTGTCGGACTGTCTGGTGCCCTCCCAGCTGGGGAAAGGATTTGTTGGGGTTTTGAGGCTTAGCAATAGCTTCTCCCCTCCCAGGTCCCGCCCTCCAGCAAGGCCCCAAGGAATCACCACAGGCAGGCTAATCTCCGAGAGGCTCCAGTGACGGTGAGGGGCAAATTGATCATTGACTGACAGGTCCCCAGGCCAGCTTGGAACGCCTGCTTGGGGTGAACTGGCAGTGCTTTCTGCTCTCCGGAGTTCATGGGAATTTGCTGTTCTTGTACAAACAGCCTCCCATGCGTGCAGGCTGGAGAGGCAGGGGCTCAGCGTGCTCAGAACACAGGGAAAACCCTCAGATGCCTGGAAGAGCAAAGGACTGCTCTGAGGTGTCCTCTGCTCCTTCCTCAGCACCCCAGACTCACACTAGCCGTTCTATTTTCAGTTGCTACCAAGCAATCAGCTTTGGACAGATTGTGGAGACTCGATTCTGTCACCAACAAGCTGTGCTACCACAGGGCACTCTGCTTTCCTTTTCAGTGTCTCGGTCTCCTTATCTGAAAACGAGACTAGATAATTCTGGAGATTGCTGGCATCGACAGGGCGGTAAAAGGAAAAGACCTTAGCTTTGAAGTCAGCAGATGGGGATTTAAACCCAGCTCTGTGGCTCCCTGGTTGTCTGATCTTGAGGAAGCTGGTCTCTCTCATCTACACGGTGCCTGGCATTGTGTAACTTCTCCATGTAATAATAAATATGAATGTAATAATAAATATTTATTAATAATAAATAAATATGAATAATAAATAATAAATATACTTAGGCGTAACCATCTTCCTGATATGCAAGCATTAGTCAACGCAAACACATCATTAGAACAGTTTCAGGGCAAGAGGCTCCAAGTGACAAAAATCTCATGATTCTGCTGGGCAGCTGTGGTTTGCAGTGTTGCCCTCAGAAAGGCCCTCAGGAGCCTCTGAAGTGCTAGCCCCCAGCCCGACCCCATTATAGGCCACAGAGATCTGCCATGGTTTCCTCTAGCAAGGCAGGTGCAATCTCTGAGGTCCTGATGCATGGGCCAGTGGGCTGGGATAAACCCACCATGGTACCAGAGGAAAACCACTTGGGTCCTGTTTTGAGATAGGACTGGGCAGGAATCTGAGCCCATGGCTGAAAGCATCAGCCCAGCTGGCTCCCCAGGTGGGGCTCAGGGGAAACCTTTGTCACCGGGTGGTTGAGAGCAGCTTCTGACTCAGCAGTGCAGATGACTGGACCAGGATCCCCCAGGTCCCCAAGGAGCAGCTGTCACCACAGGCCCTGTACCTGGGCCCAGACCTGTCCACTTGGACGTGGACACCATGCACTTCCGTCTGTATTCTCTGGGCTGCTCCTGTATTAGAAATCCTGAAGAAAAAATAGAAACACATTGGAGAAGCAACAGCATCAATAATTGACAAGAATAAAGCAATGCAGGCACACACGTATACAAGGAGATGCAGTGTGGCTGTTAAAAGTGATTTGTGTGAAGAGTTTTCCGTGAGATCTGAAGGTATGTGTCTTACAACGTCAAATAAAAACTGGTATATCCACCTGATTGCAAATAAGTAAACCATAGGCTTAGGAAAAACAATCCTTGAAGAAATCAATCACTGGGCTCTAGGTGGTCCTTGTTGGCTTTCTACTTTGATGTCTTTTCAAATGTTCTACCGGGTGCATATCGTATTTTCAAATGAAAAAAAAAAATTAAACCAGAATTTCTTTGCCGTCATGCTGAGGCAAGCAAGCTGGAGTGCTTTATCTGCAGGTTTAAACTGGGCAGCAGCTTGATCATTTCAACATGATGGCAAGAAGATTCTGAACCATGCAAATGCCAGGAGAAGAGCCAAAAGACAAAAATTTCACCACCACACGGAGCACGGAATGACACACAGATGCCTTTTGTTCTTGGAGCCTCCAACCAGAGCACAAATAACAACAACCCGCACAACAGTGCACAAGTTAAGAATATAAGTTAACGTGGCTTAAACTGGTTGTGGTTATATTTACAAACATACAGGGATTTTTATATTCTTTCAAATAGATGCTGATCCTGAAGAAAACTCTTTTAGATGGGCAGTACATTTATGCTCACATTGTTGTTACAGCTCAGAAAAATCTTTGTCTCCTCTTTGGAATTGTCCTGGGATCCACAGCTCAGGTTTATGGATGTGGTCAAAGCTGCCACATCTTTGCCTTTTTGAGATGGATTATGATTTTCCAAAACCCGTTTGGGAACTCTGTCTATCCTTAAACTGGGCCATTACCTTGGGAAACATTTTCGGGTAAAAGTGAAACGCGACTAGAAAAGACCAGAAACGGAAATGACCTGCCTAGGAAGATGCTGCTGACAAGACTGGCACCAAGACCTCCTGTGGGGCTGCAGCTGTGGAATAATTGCGGTCTCTGCAGAGGACTACTTTGGGGACCAACATTCATTGTTATGTATGATGTTGCATGTGTCTGTAGGAAAACATGAAACATTTAAATACTGATGGAAAGTGTACCCCCATGTAAGTTTGAACCAGAAAATGAAGCACAGCGTCTGCTTGCCTTCAAGGGGCTCCCCAAATCTGTCTCTTTGCCATCCTTGCATATCTATCTATCTATCTATCTATCTATATCTATATCTATATACACACACACACACATATATATATACTTTTTTGGTCCACATATTTCAATATGGGTATCTGGAAGAGACATGGGAAACAGCCCATGCTCAGTGCATTAGCATTTTTATAATGAGTGAGGAAGGGACCCTAGGGCAAAAGGTCAACTCTTGGACAAGAGCAAGATGAATCTTTTCTCTCTGTCCCTCTGCTGCCTGAATCACCTGGAAGCAGACAGACCTGGACTTTGTTACAGGTAAATAATTACAGTTGTATCTGCCATAAATATCTCGCTGAAGGGGCCATTGCAAAAATTGAGATTGTATCTCCAAGCAACTGTCAAATGGCTAGAATAAATTCAGAGGACTTGAAATACTGATGTACAGTTTCTATCATAGATATCTCTTGGTCTAGACTTTCAGACTGCATCTTGACAGAACACCTAGGATGGCTGAGAAATTAAGGAGTCAGGAACAAAAAAATTACATAGTGTTGGTGTTCTGTGGTGTGTGTCTTCTTTATCTGTGGCCTTGGCAAACAGGAAGTCCTTGTGAATTGGGGGGCTTGAGCAGAAATGTTAAAGGCACAGATCCCTGGGAATTAAAAAAGCCAGGGAGGTAATAAATCTTAGACCAAAATGGAAAGCCTGAAGAGGTCAGTGAGCTACAGCCAACCTAATATCTGTACTTCTCAGGGCCGCAATAAATCTGACACTACTCCTTCTTGGCTCAGCTGGCTTCTGTGCAGCCGGCAGATCAAAGCCTCCCCCAGGACACTCTGCAATCACCTGTTTCTCATTGGCCTGGTGGGTGAGGCAGGCAGGATGGGGAAGGAAGGATGGGGCTGTCCCCTCCTTCTCAGCACCATCTGGGGGCCATATTTAAACACCCACAACCTGGGGTTTAGGGAGAGGATCCTGGGGGAACTAGAAGGCGCTGCCCTAAATTGGAAGAAGTGAAGGATCAGCTGCAGAAAGGAGTGGCAGTGAAGCAGACAAAGGTTTTCTATAGGGGGATGCTGTCTTGTTTGGGTCTAAAGGGAGGAGGACCATCTTTGAGCTCACTGAATTTGATCACTTGTCAATTTCAATTCAGCTGGATCTTTGTCTTACACATTCCCCCCCAAATTCTTCATTTTTTCTCCAAAAATACTTAGTAAAGTGCCCATTTATTTATTTATCTGTGTCAAAAACTATGGCACACATCTTACTCACCTTATCAGTAACTCTCCTAACAGCCCTGCGAAGGAGATACTATTATTTTCTCTCTTCAGAGGAGGAACCTGAGGCTCAGGGCAGTTAAGCACCCTGGCTAAGGTCATGCAACTAGCGGGTAGCAGAGTCAGGGCTTGAATCCAAGGCTCTGAGACTGAAAACGCCTCACAATTCCTATTCTGCCACAGTATATCTACTGTGATCAGGGTACCACTAAATCCCGCAAAGGATGTAAAAATAAAGCAGAAGAAGATCCTAGTTTTTAAAAAAAATGCCCTGAAAGTTGAGATCTGACATATCTATAAATAACAGTGATACAAAATAGTGTGTGATAAATGCCTTGTGAGAGGTACGGATGAAATATGAAGGGATTCGGGGGAGGCAGTGATTGTTTCTAAGTAGCGTGGGCACTTGTATTGGATCCCAAAACATCAGTAGGATTTGGGCCTCTGGCTCTAAAGGGAACGATATTGCAGCAGAGAAAATGGCTGTTCAGAGGCCCCAGCCAGCAGAGCATGGAGGACATGTGGAGACTTCAAACAGTTGAGTTTGGAACGAACTACCCCGAGAGGGGTATCATAGGGAGATGAACTTGGAAAAACCTGTAGTTTAAGGGTGTGTATGTCTTCTAATACCTGATAGAGTTTGGACATGTTTTCCTGTAAGCAAAGGAGAGCTATTGGAGATTTTTAAGCCTGTGATTTAGAAAGCTTATTTTTTGTGACAGTGTGGAAGACAAATCGGAGAAGACAGAAAGGATGTGGAGAGATGAGTGGGAGGCTCTTGTAATAATCCAGGTTTTGAGGATCCCACCCTTGAAGACTGTTTGACTTCTATATACTTTTGGCTTTGTTGTTGGGGGAAGATCAACTTCTTTTTTTCTGTTTTGTTTTGAACTTTTATCAAATGGTCTTTTCTTAAGTGAAGAATAGTTGCTGTATGATATTATATAGGTTACAGGTGTACAATCTAGTGATTCACAATTTTTAAAGGTTATATTCCATTTATAGTTTTTATAGAATATTGGCTACATTCCCCATGTTGTAAAATATATCCTTGTATCTGATTTTTTACCTAATATAATAGTTTGTACCTCTTAATCCCTTGCCCCTATTGTGCCCCACCTCACCTCCCTCTCCCCACTGGTAACCACTAGTTTGTCCTCTACATCTGCTTCGATTTTGTTATAACCACTAGTGTGCTGTATTTTTTAGAGTCCACATATAGGTGATATCATACAGTATTTGTCTTTCTCCATCTGACATAGTTTACTTAGCATCATGCCCTCCAAGTCCATCCATGTTGATATAAATGGCAAAATTTCATTCTTTTTTATGTCTGAGTAATATTCCATCGTAGCTATGTATCACAGAAGATCAACTTCTTAATGTCCATCAACAGAAGTGTTGTGAAGTCTTAGGTGTTCTGTGTCACATGCTGTGACTCATTCTCTAGAGGTGAGCAAGTCTCTGGAGGCTGAGTCAGCACCCAGGGGTGATTAGATTGCGAATAAAGTCAGAGATCCTTCCTGGTTTTCTCTACAGGCTCTTCCATATATCCTGTCATTTCTAGACCAGCACTTCCACCAGCGTGTCGTTTTTCAAGGATTTGGAATTCCCCTCCAAGAATCTATTGATGCTCTGGGGAGAGGAGCACAGGAGGCACAGGAAGCAGAGGGGGTGGGAGTCAGAACACCAGATTCCAGGCTCTGTCCTGGCCCTAAACTTTGGACCAACAACCCTACCTCTTTGGATGCAGTTTTACCGTCTCCCAAACATGGAGACTATAATTCTTGGTTCACCTAAGGTTGGATTGGATTATATAGTACAGATTGCATGGGCTATTGGCTTTCAGATGCGCCAGTCCTAAAAGCTCCAGACTTCTTCGGAGATGCTTCAGACACTGCCCACAGATAAGCACAGTCCGAACAGATCCCCATGAATCCATTGTATCAGTACATATTTAGCTTCTGCTGCAAATATGTCATGCATGAATTAATGACTAAACCCCTGGTGTTGTAAAAAAGAGATTCATTTGGGAATCGGGAGATGTAAAAGAGAATCCAGGATCTACGTTAAATAATGAGATCTTCAGCAAGCCTTTTATCCTCACCTGGAGCTTCTGCTTCTTTGTACTTCGCATGCTTGGTTTTTTTTTTGTTTTGTTTTTTTCACGGTACACGGGCCTCTCACTGTTGTGGCCTCTCCCGTTGCGGAGCACAGGCTCCGGACGCGCAGGCTCAGCGGCCATGGCTCACGGGCCCAGCCGCTCCGCGGCATGTGGGATCATCCCGGACCGGGGCACGAACCCGTGTCCCCTGCATCGGCAGGCGGACTCTCAACCACTGCACCACCAGGGAAGCCCTCATGCTTGGTTTTGAACAGATGATCTGTGTCCCTTCCAGTGGTGAGGCTATATTTCTCCATTATGTGGGGATTAGAGGAATTTAAATAAAACGGATTGTGACGATGCTTTAATGAATGCTTAGAAAGCAAGACCCTGTATCACATCAGCTATGCCGACTATGATCAGATCCAGGGAGTCAGGCCTGGGACCATCAAGACAAAATGTATGCACTTTACTCTTAGGAAGGCCACCTAAGCCCTCACTCAGTGCTTACTAATTCTTAGTTTATGTACAATTCTAACATGGTTGGTGATTTGATGTTACAGTCTGCGGCAGAAAACCGGTGGCAGGGAAGGGACAGCTGGCAAACGTCATGTACTTATGAAGCAGTGTTAAGTGACAGCTTAGGACCTGCTGGAGCTGGAGCAAGAAGTCCAAGGCACTTGAAGATAGGAATTGTTGATCCTAGGGAGGAGGTTTTTTTTACACAATCTAACTACATCTATCTCCCTCTATGGCAGGAGTTAAGCTCATGTGACATCCAGAGGAATCCAAGACAGTTACGAAATTGGCTCCCAGGCTAGAGTAGATGAGCTAGTAAAGAAGCAAGAGCAAGGGATACACCAAATAATTGTTTTAAAACCCAACCTGTCAAATCCAAGGTCTGAGGGAAAAACTGTCTTCAGAAAAACATGAAGTAAAAAGTGCGTTGAGAGTCCAGAGATCCAAGATTAAGAAGATTGTTCAGGTGGTTCAATTAGACACACTAACTGATGTCCCAATAATGACCCTGGGTCATTCTGATAAAAAGAAATTATGTCCCTCTACTGAAGGAAACACGGACACACGTAATTTCCCTGGGAAGCTTTCTGACCAACAGTGAATTTGGGATGGAGGGATTGAGGATTCAATCTTTGGTTCTTAAAGGATTAAGATTCAGTTACTTGGAAATCTCCTTATCTAAATCCCTCCCAAATATCAGGCCCTCTCCTGGCTGTTCTTCTTCTTCTAGGGATACGTGGATTCCAGGGGTGTCTTGGAAAATGTGTCCCCATGGAGCCCTGAGGGAAGCCATGCCCAGAGTGCCAGGGCATCTGAGACAGGCTTCAGTGCTGTCAAGTGCCCTATTCACCTCTATTTTGTGCTGCTTTGGGAAGATACACAGAGAGAAAGCCTGACTGAAAACCCCAGCTGCCTCGTGCCAGACAGTATCTCCTTACTTCCTCTCCCCGCCACCTCACTGCTATAGCTAGTAATTTGCAACAACTATTGTGGATCTGGTGACCTGGGTCGTGGGGTGACGGGGGCGGGCAGGAGCCTGGGCCTGGAAGCCTTCGTGAAAGGCCAAGGAAACCCTGGTTTGGATCCCTATTCCCTGTGGTTAAACTGTCCTCAGACGAGCGTCTGTAAAAGCAGAGAGGCATTCCAGACTGTGGCCGAGAGGAAGCCGGAGACCACTTCACAGAGGCAGTGCAGGGACGGGGCAGTTGGAAGACTCTTAAGGGAAAAATCTGGCTGCTCCTGCCATGTTAGCACTCAGGGCACCTGCGAATGTCAAATGTGAACAGTCTCTAAATCTGAGGTCTGCCTGCGGGCACTGTGCTCATCTGCGGGACTTACCCCTTGTTCCTCCAGACCCTTGCAAAGGGAGGAGGGAACTAAAATGTGTCAAGCACTATGCTAAGTCCTTTACTTGCATTTGTTCCCTGAGTCCTGCTGACAGCTCTATGAGGTGAGGAAGCGCTAGACCCATTTCACAGACAGTGGCACTGAAGCTCAGAATGGGTAAGCTGTTTTCCTGATGTAACCTTCCTAGTGTGACAGCTGAGGGTTTCAAATCAGATGCACCCAATACTGCCACGCTCTCTGCTTCTTTCCCTATGCAGGCTTCCTGGAGGATGTCTCTCCCAGCCATTGGAGAACAGAACTCTTCCATCCTGGACCAGCATTTCCTGGGAACTTGTTAAGAATGCAAATTTTGGGGTCCCACCCCAGACCTACTGAATGCGAAACTCTGGGGAGGGTGATCCAACAGTTTGTGTTTCAGTGAAGCTGCCAGGTGATTCTGATTGCAGCCAAAGTTTCAGAGCCCCTGCTCTAAGGCCTTGCTAGTCAAAGTGTAGTCCCAGGACCAGCAGCAAGGAATCACCAGGGAGCTTGTGAGAAGTGCAGAATCTCAGGCCGCCTCCTGGATCCTGGGTCTGAGTCTGCATTTCAACAGGATTCCCAGGGATTTGAGGGTACATCAAATTTGGAGAAGGGTCTGACTGTTGGTTGAAGGTACTGCTGAGTCCACACTGTGGTCCAACCAGGTTCTCCTGAAGTCCCAGGAATAGACTGTTACCACCCCAGATGGAGCAGACAAATAGGGGTGGGTGAGCAGGGCAGGGCTAGACTGTGAGTGGCGGGCCAGGTCCAGCACCTTGATGCTCTATTTACAGCAGGTTAGAGCGTCTGGAAGAGACCACACCATCTGATGACTTCTGTGAAATGCTCCCTGGAGGACAGGGATGTAAAGACTTTCTCCTTCCCTACCAAACTGACAAATACATAGTAGCTGCTGGGCTGTGTATGCTGAGAAGGATTCTCTATCTGTGTCTGGGCTCAGTGGTGGTGAGTCCTGGGATCAATTAGCAATGTCTGTCATAGGTGTGGGATGGGACAGTGGTGACACACATTGTGTAATGGTGTACGAGAGTAGAAGGGCAGGGGTTGGAGAGTTTGAGCAGATTCAGAACAACTAAGAAGTTTGGTAAATGTAATTGCAGATATGCTTTTCTCTTTACAGAGTTTGTAGGCAAATTCTTCTATATCCTTTGTTAAAAACCTAACTACCATTTTAAAAAGATTTAAATGAATCTGGTAAAAAAAAATGCAAACAGTACACAAGGTATATAAACCCTCCTCTCCTGACAATCGCTCTCAACAGTTTCTGGGATACCCTTCCAGAGATACTTTTATGTACACACACACACACACACACACACACACACACACTCACTTCACTTGATTTATTTGGAGTTTGGATGCCTCGAATCATTATTTTCCAGTGTTGCCTAGTACTTCACTATTTGGATGCACCATAGTTTATTTAGCTAGTCCTTCATTAATTGGCATTTTGATTGTTTCTGATCTCTTTACTACCATGGATTACACTGCAAAGAACACCCTTGTGTACATGTATTTGTTCTCAAGTGTGATTATTTCTGTAGAATTGATGATCCAAGGGAACGTGCTAACATTGATACATTACTACTATCTAATCCTTAGACTTTTTATTTTTTAGAAAACTATTTTTTATTTCGTTATTTTAAAAAGTTCATTGGTGGGCTTCCCTGGTGGTGCAGTGGTTGAGAGTCCGCCTGTCGATGCAGGGAACGCGGGTTCGTGCCCCGGTCCAGGAAGGACCCGCATGCTACGGAGCAGCTGGGCCCATGAGCCATGGCCGCTGAGCCTGCGTGTCCGGAGCCTGTGCTCCGCAACGGGAGAGGCCACAACAGTGAGAGGCCCGCGTACCCCACCCTAAAAAAAAAAAATTATTGGAGCATACTTGATTTACAATGTTGTTACTTTCTGCTGTACAGAAAAGTGAATCAGTTATACATATATATATAGCCACTCTTTTTAAGATTCTTTTCCCATATAGGCCATTACAGAGTATTAAGTAGAGTTTCCTGTGCTGTACAGTAGGTCCTTATTAGTTATCTATTTTATATATAGTAGTGTGTATATGTCAAATATTCCAATTTATCCCTCCCCCCATTTCCCCGCTGGTAACCATAAGATCGTTTTCTACATCTGTGACTCTATTTCTGTTTTGTAAATAAGTTCTTTTGTACCATTTTTTAAAATTCCACATATATGCAATATCATACGATACTTGTCCTTCTCTGTCTGACTTACTTCACTCAGTATGACTATCTTTAGGTTCATCCATGTTGCTGCAAATGTCATTATTTTGTGCTTTTTTATGGCTGAGTAATATTCAATTGTATATATGTAGCACATCTTTTTTATCCATTCCTCTGTCGATGGACATTCAGGTTCCATGTCCTGGCTATTAGGAACAGCACTGAAATGAACATTGGGGTACATGTATCCTTTCAAACCATGTTTTTTTCCCAGATATATGTGCAGGAGTGGGATTGCGGGGTCGTATGGTAGTTCTATTTTTAGATTTTTAAAGAACCTCCGTACTGTTCTCCATAGTGGCTGTATCAATTTACATTCCCACCAACAGTGCAGGAGGGTTCCCTTTTCTCCACACCCTCTCCAGCATTTATTGTTTCTAGATTTTTTGATGATGGCCATTCTGACCAGTGTGTGGTGATACCTCATCATAGTTTTGATTTGCATTTCTCTAATAATTAGTGATGTTGAGCATCTTTTCATGTGCTTTTTGGCCATCTGTATGTATTCTTTGGAGAAATGTCTATTTAGATCTTCCTCCCATTTTTGATCGGGTTGTTTGTTTTTTTGTTATTGAGCTGTGTGAGCTGTTTGTATATTTTGGAAATTAATCCCTTGTCAATCTCCTTGCTTGCAAATATTTTCTCCCATTCTGTGGGCTGTCTTTCTTTTTGTTTACAGTTTCCTTTGCTGTGAAAAAGGTTTTAAGTTTAATTAGATCCCATTTGTTCATTTTTGTTTTTATTTTTACTACTCTAGGAGATGGGTCAAAACAGTATGGTACTGGCACAAGAACAGAAATATAAATCAATGGAACAAGATAGAAATTCCAGAGGTAAACCCACACACCTATGGTCAACTAATCTATGACAAAGGAGGCGAGAATATACAATGAAGAAAAGACAGTCTCTTCAATAAGTGGTGCTGGGAAAACTGGACAGCTACATGTAAAAGAATGAAATTAGAACACTCTGTAACGCCATACAAAAAACAAACTCAAAATGGATTGAAGACCTAAATGTAAGACCAGATACTGTAACACTTTTAGAGGAAAATATAGGCAGAACACTCCCTGACATAAATCACAGCAAGATCTTTTTTGACCCACCTCCTAGAGTAATGAAAATAGACTTTTTAAACTCTCATCAGTTGCCCCAGCAATGTTCTTTGTAGCAAACAGATTCAGTCTGGAATCAACGGTTACTTTTAGTGTCATGTCTCTGTAGTCTCCTATTTGGAAGAGTCCTTCAGTTCTTTTTGGACTGAGGATTACAAACTAGTTATTTCATGGAACGCTCCTCAATTTGTGTTTCTCTGATGTTTTCTTGTGATAAGATTCAGGTGATGTATCTTTGGCAGAAATATCACACAGACAATGCTGGAGTCTTTTCACTGCATCCTAGCAGGTGACACTTGATTTTTATTTGTCGCATTGCTGCTGCTGTTCACTTTGGTCACTCGATTAAGGTGATGGGTGCTTGTTCCTTCACTCTAAAGTTATTCTTTTGGTCTTATAGTTAATTAGTATTTTGTCAGGAGGAATCTTGAAACAGTGTAAAAATCTTGTTCCTCCTCAGACTTCCCATGTACTCATTTATTGATATTTCTTAGTATGTTTTACTATTTAATTCAATAAGTTACATTCCATTACAATCATTACTTACTTTGGTGCTCAGATTGCTCTGAATTTGGCCATCGGATCTCTTTCAAACCAGCTTCTGTGTGCTTTCGAACTGTCTGCATCACTGAGCTTCCTTGCTGTCTGGCCCCTGAGATGTTCCTGTATCATCTTGTACTTTCCCCCAGTCCTGCATTCAGCCACTTCTCCAAGGAGTCCTGGTTTCTTTTAGGGCTGAATAATGTTTAGATAGACACAGACAGACAGACAGACAGACAGACACACACACACACACACACACACGCACACATTTACATTATAGTTATTTCTTTGTCTGTCTATACATATTGAAAATGGTGAGTTCACAGTGTTACTTATAGTTCCTACCCTGCACCACATGGTTCAGTCTGATTTTCTCCCTTTCCGTATTTTAAACTCTCTGACAATAATAACCTTAGGTGCTATTATCCTAAATATATCTACTTATTTGTTCAAGCCTCTTGTCTATAACCAGTCTCCCACCTTGACCACCACCCCTGCCTTACACAGATGTCCTCCAAATCCGTTCAGTCTTTGAAACTTGTGCTTGGCTACCCACATGGGGTTGCTCCAGCACCCTCTCTCCTCACTGGTGAAATCCCTCCTGACCTCACTCAGGCCAGCCATCCTTGTGGGGTCCTCCGTGGCCTTCTTGGGCTGGGACTCCCACTCAGGGCCACACTCCCCCTCATAGATGCCCTCATCTCACGTGGCTCCCACTCCGTGCCACTGTGGCTCTCCCCACCCCCAGTCCTGCCATGGAGGCCTACCTTGCTCTGCCCCACCTAAAAGCTTTAGGGCTGAAGTGCCCAGTATGGAAGGGAAGGGAAGGAGGAGGAATAGGAAGATACCAACTATCTTGGGGACCTTTCTGATTCAAGGGACCTTAGAATGTTTTCCCGAAAGTGACGCATGCTGTTGGGGTCTGGTCTCAAGGAAGAGTGTATGTGAGGGCAGCTTTCTGAGGCTGTTAGTGGGGCCGAAATCTATTTTTGAAATTCTTGTTTTGGTTGACTTGTGAAAATTTGGATCCTCTGACAAGCAGACATCAAGATGGGATTAGACATGAAAGAAATGTATTAGGGGCAATGGCTCTGAGAGGAAACGAGTGGAGGAGAGGCTGGAAGAGCTGTCGTACTTTGATGGTGACCTGACTTCAAGTGAAGGAGAGAGGGAAGGAAGGAGAGGTGGGTGAAAGCATTTCAGATTACAGTGTGGTTCTATGGAAAGTTCGGTAAGGCTTTAAGGCAGTGCCAAGACAGTCTCCCAGCAAAGGAGTCCCCTGTCAACCAGGAAGGGGCCTGCCTCGGCACCCCTGCTCTGTTTAATTATTGGTGAGGGGATGCTGTGGGAAAAGTGGTCTCAGCACAAACACAACGATGGACTTCAGAGCATGGCAGCTAGGCATGGGTTAATTATACTTCCTGACATCAGAGCTGTGAGAGGAGCCTTCTTGTGGCTGCCATGTGAACAGAGGGGCAAGGTATCTCTCAGGAAAAGTAAGACTGCATCATCATCTGTTACCGTACAGGAAAACCGGTGATCAGAGAGCTGCAACTGTCTCTACGAGCAGAGATACACAGAGAGAGGGGTGAGTGGAAGACTAGTGAAGAGGAGAAGCATCTCCTGCCAGGTGCCTGATGCAACTGGCTCTGCATTTTTAGACTAAGAGAAGGCGCCCGCCCATGGATGCCTTTGACTGGAACACTGAAACTATCTGGTGCAACTGGTCAGTTTCAAGGTGGCCAGACCACCCTCCCACAGGCCCACTGCACCCATCTCTCCCCACTCTTGACTCTTGGATCTTTGATCCCCTGATTTCATTCATACTTTAACTCCCCATGATAGCCTGTCCCCTCCTTCTTGGTTGGCAACTCATTCACATTCCTTTCTTGGGTTTAGCAGCCTTAGCGCCTCCACACCAGTGGGTTTTCAACTGGGCTTCTCCCTTGGGCTCAGTGGCTCCCACAGCTGTGTGTAGGAATCATTTTCTCTTTCAACTCTTCTCAGCAGGGCTCACTGACCAAGCCAGGCCACTGACCTTCACTCCTCAGTGTAACTGGCAAGTCATGGAGAGTGGGGACAGACTAGGGCATGTGGGTCCCTCAGGTAGACCTGGAAGAGAGTCGGGAACTCCATACTCCTATCTCTCCTGGGTTAAATTGATCAAAATACTCTTCATCTTTTGACATTGTCCATAGCCTTCCAGTTTCACCTCTAATGTTAGGAAATAGTTTCAATCCTTACATTTGTAGAGCAACTATGCATCTTTTTAGGTTTTACAATAATGCTAAGAAGGATGTGATGGCATCTTATAGGTGGGGAAGTGAAAAACCCAGAGAGGGTTAAGTGATATGCCTAAGGTCACATAGCAGACTCTACAGAAGCGCTGCTGAGTTAATGCTTGGTCGAATGTTCTTTCCACAACCCATTACTCTCCCATCTATTGTGTGTCCCCCACCCATAGATTCCTTCTCAACTCTCCCGAAAGGCTGCTACGTTCATTCTGATTCCCTCCCCCAGCTTCTGCAACCTTATGAAAAAACTTGCTCACTGAATCATTGCTTTACCTACAAGATATAATTTTATTCTACTGCCTCTGATTTCATTATCTCTGTTTTGTCACTCGATCTCGCTTTTTCTAGGGGTTCCAAAGGATTTACAATGAACGATAAGAATGGAATTATAAGCACCAAAAAATAGAGAATAATTAAATGTCAGTCATGGCCGTGATAGAGTGAATGGAATTCTGTATCTCACTATTTGGGGCGCTGACTCTGATGATATTCATTAACTGTTTTTTTATTCTTATGGCTAGGAATTTGGCTGGGAATTCAGCTGTATGTGATGGATCATGCTTACCTTGCCGTCTCCCTTACCCACGTTCCTCCCCCTATAGAAGAAGATAAGCATCTTTGGGAGTGAGAATTTTTAAATGAGATTGTTTATGCATCAAGGAATAGGTATTAATACCTAAAGGGCATTCATATGGTGATTGTTTTCTGGTGATGAGAATGAGAAATGTTATTTCTCTATTAAATTATGGAGGCTACTGGATTATGCATTGCCACACTGATGTGCCAGCTCTGTTTCTTTCTACTCACAGTGATGATTGGAGTCTCGTTTTCAGACTTGATGCCTCTGTAAATTGGCCTGAATGTTTTGTGTGTACGTGGGCATTGGTGCCGAGGAAAAACAATGGTTGCTAATTAAGCGTGCTGAGTCTACTCTGAGGTCTGCATTACAGGCTGGTACAGTCACACCCTGGAGTCTGTTCTAGAATCGTGTGCTCTGCCCAAGGCCCCACCCTTAAAGGAACATGGTAAGTGCAACGAGAAAGGGTTAGATCTACAAAGTGAGCCATAGGAAGAGTAGCCAAAGAAATAGAGTTGTTTAGTATGAAGAGGCAAAGGCCAGAGCAGATGTGAGAGCTGTCTTCAAATGCCCGAAGAGAACGATTCTGTCTGGGAGGCTGACACTTACTCAGTGTTGCCCTGGAACACAAAATCAGAATTTAAAGATAGATTTCTTTTACGTTTTTGCAGTGCCTAACTACTCACAATATCCTTTCAAAAATATTGTCACTAGAAAGTAATCTCCAGGTTGACACGGGTTTTACTGAAAAAAAATTTTTTTTTTCATTTAGTCTCTGCAGCTCCTATGATAGTACCTGGCACATAGTAAATGCTCAATATATATTGGCTGAATAAATGAATGAATGAGTTGGCTCACGTGGGGGTTGATGTTATAAGTCCATTTTGCCGATGACAAAAACTGAGGTTCAGATAAGTGTTTAATGTTGTTGGCTTTCTACAATGAATTGGGTCATCAGCTGTGGTAGAGAGTTCATCAGTTTTTGAACAGGTTAATTCACATTTCTGCTACTACTATTTCCCTGCATCATCTAGATAGTCAAATTTAGAGGGGCTGGGCAGACCACAGAATGGTTGTCTTTCTTACTGCCAAGGTAGTAAGAACATGGTCTTCACACTTCTGCTCTCCATTCCTCACTTCTCCTCCCCTTTCTATGCCTTTTTCATCCCTCCCAGTTTACCAGAATACCTCTACCATATAGCTACTCTCTCCTTCTTTGCCCCACCAGTTGGTACAAAAGCTATTTTGATTAACCATTAGCACTTTAGTGAGCAATAGGTCAGCACACTACTTCTCTCAAAGTTATTTGCTTTAGCAAAACATTCATTTATACAGAAAAACTCAAAGGAATAAATCTATAATAGTTGAATTCCAGGTACCATGCACCCTGGAGTATGAACTATTCTTGGAGGGGGAAGAGATACGGGGACCTTTCTCATTGACCCTGGAATCATGGTAATCAGGCAACCTCACACTCCATTTACAAAAGCCCAGCCCTCCTTAGGGCAGCTCCACCAGAGGGTTCTCACCTTTCCAGCCCCACCTGATTCCATCATCCTTCCCCATACAATAATCCCAACCAGGCCTCCAGCTTTCTCACAAAGCTTGTAAAGACTGCCCTAGCTGGAGCGTCGATGGATGCATTTTTGATTGACAAGGAACCCAAGGAGAGCAATGATTAAAGAGAGATATTCATTAAAATGGTTAAAGGTGAGGGAACTTTGAAGGTCTCAGATAAAACAAATCTATTAAAGTCGCAAAAAGCCTCGTTCCTTGAATGAATATTCTTCTATGACTTGAAGTCTTTTGTCTCTGAAGGAAAGCGCCCACCCAACACACTCACCTGGCCTTTGTTACTCATGCATAGGGCATGGGGCTCTTGTCTCAGGGAGCTCAGGAAACCACACTCCATTTCATCCCAGCCACTGGTACGGACTCCAAAGGATAAGAAACTATGGGAATTTTAAAAAGCACTGGCAACAAGGAAATAGTTTATGGCACCACTAATAAGAAAGCAAACCTTGTACAGAAAATCTGTCTGCTTTACTTTCCCCTTATCAATATTTCTCCAAAAGTCAATTTGTCACCGTACGGTCAGAAAGCTCACTCCGGCCTCCTTTAATGTTTCACGCTAGGTTTGCCCAACAAGAGTAATAAAAATAATGACAGCATTATTCCTCTTCTCTCTTTGTTTTCAGTGCTTCATTTGTAGATTTGAATAATGAATTATACTCACATTATCTGTACTCTCTTGCTCTTGACTTCCTCTGCTGGCTAAAAGTGAAGCTATTATCCGATAGTCAAAGACAGAAGAGCCTTTCCTCCTGCAGTCAGTGATCCTGTGATGTAGATACACTCTGGAGTGAAATTATCAAGAGTATAATTTCAAGCTATATAAGAGAAAATTACCAGCCAGAGTGGAAATGAATGTGGAACTTGGTGAAATATTAAATATTTCATTAGTAATCCTTTTGGAACAAAAATAAGTAGACAACAGATTTAGTTGTGAGTTGGGCATAAAAAGGCTAATTAATGTTATTGTATTCAGCTGATTGACTTCAAGGCTATTAAATCATTATTTTATTGTCTGGATCTCTGCCTCATTCAGCCTAAAGAAGCCATTTCATCAGAAGAACTGTGTTCTTTCTCTTTTAAAAAAAATTCTGCTTCTTCTAAGGAGACCCACTCATGTGCCTGAAGTTGGTTTCTTACACAGTTAAGTTTACGTCATTAATAGATCTTCCAGTGGAGTTCAGAAGATGTAAAATTCACATCTGGCATCAGGAACACATTAAAAGTGGATGTTGCCCCCACCATGGGGAGACCAGAACCTACATCTGGAAGGTCCTGCAGAGCTCATGTTGTCCATCCCTTTACACCAACAGGTGGATGCCCTGACTACTCTTCATCAACTTCTCCATCTTCACCATCATCTCCTTCTCCCTCTTGCAGAAACCTGGCTCCATATTCCATTGCACAACCCACTATCCACAAAACCAAGCAAAATAAATCTCTCTGTCACACAAGTTCATGCAAAAATATATTTGAACCTATTTGTGATGACTGTCTCCAAATCTTCACCAATTTCACAAGTGTCATTTAGCAAGGGATAAATATGGAGAACCAAGTTTAACCTAAATATCCAAAGAGAGTTTCTCATGTCTTAGCCTGGGCCTGGGACAGAGTGGCCATTGGCTCATTTGACATCTTGAAGTCAATTGGAAAAAGAATCTCTTCCTCTGTGCCATAGCAGCCTTCCACCAAGTCCCATAGCTTGGCAAGCAAAGGGCAGGGTTGGATTTCAGCATAGCTTTTTCCTTTGACCAGGCACCCTTGAGCAATGAACAACCTGAACAACCATACACAGCAGGCCCCAGGATGAACTCTTGGCAGATCTGACTCTCACCCGCAAAGTGTAAAGTAGGCAAAATCCATCTCTAGGGCTGGGTTCCATCATTGCCTCCATGTCCCTTCTTTTTTTTCCTTCACTTTTGAAAATCAATAATGGTTTTTATTAGAATACAAAAACTGCTGCACATGTCCATTAAAATCTCATTTAGCATCCATTTTATTTGAGATTCAATGGGGCACCATTTTATTTTATTGTATTTATTTTGTTAAACATCTTTATTGGAGTATAATTGCATTACAATGGTGTGTTAGTTTCTGCTGTATAACAGAGTGAATCAGTTATACATATACATATGTCCCCATATCTCTTCCCTCTTGCATCTCCCTCCCACCCTCCCTAACCCACCCCTCTAGGTGGTCACAAAGCACCGAGCGGATCTCCCTGTGCTCTGCGGCTGCTTCAAAGTGAGAGAGTGGCAATGGACATATATACACTACCAAACATAAAATAGATAGCTAGTGGGAAGCAGTCGCATGTCCCTTCTTTTCCTGCTTGCCTGTCCCAGGTGCTAGAACTTATTCTTCAGTCAGAGGCTAAGAAGGAAAGAAGGTGGTTCCTTTATCAGGGAACCTTGAAATCCTATTTTAATAAGGGTTCCTTAAAGAACAAGAAGTCTTTGAGATGCAAAGTAATACATTTTAAAAGTGTAATTCCAGGTACCCAAAAAGCAGTGAAGGCTTTCTGATATTTTACTGATTGATCTTTTGTTGGTTACTTGGGGGGAATCCATGGAATAGGTGAAATTTCTTTCCCTTGGATTCTGGAGACCAATTGGCCAACCTTCACTTTTTGGGTCCTATGAGCATTCTCAAAATGGCAGAAGCTAGATCATGGAGTAGGGCCAGACATGAAACTCACTGAGGATTGGGCTGTGGGTGGTCTAGCTAGAAATTTATATGGGCTGCTTTCAGTCTCTGCAGAGAATAAGGGGAATGGAGAAGCACTTTACATAAACCATTCAGACCCAACCCTTGCCAAAATGAGTAACAAGGGCCTACATAATAAAACGTATTATCTGACTCCATCAGTCTCACGTGATAATAAATCACTATTTTTTTTTACCACTCTCCCTACTTTCTTTCTTTCTTTCTTTCTTTCTTTCTTTCTTTCTTTCTTTCTTTCTTTCTTTCTTTCTTTCTTTCTGTTCTTTCTTTCTTTCTTTCTTTCTTTCTTTCTTTTTCACAGAAGAAAGTGGAAAAAGAAGTAGAAAAAAAGTGAAGTTTAAAGAGATATTTCCCATGTTAGTGGGCATGGTGGCTTGAGATCAGGTGGAAAGTTTTATTTTTTATATTTTTAACATCAGTAGCTCTATTTCCTCTGGATAAAACTGGTAGAAATGAAACTGAATCTGTATTTAGGGAAGAAATTATACAACACTGGATGGATGTGTGGCCTGGTTCTGCTTTCCTAATAATGTCAGTTTCCTAAAGACAGTGATGTGGTTGGTGAAGGGATCCTTCTATGGGTCTTGTGGGTAGATGCCACAGTAGGTTGAGGTGGGAAACGGAGAAACTAGTGGGGATTTGAGTTTTCCCCAGATATGATCGATAGACCCAACTTTCAAATGCAGTGGATTTTTGCCAAGGAAAACCACATTGCTATGCTCTGAGAACCAGTGTACTAGCTGAGAGGGATGCTTTATAGCAAGCTTCCTTGGAAACCCACGTGGTCACGGACCCAGAGCTCACTGTGTGAGCTCAGTGGGAAGGAACTTGGTCAGGAGACCACGGTTTCATGTCTACATGGTCATATTATCTCAGAGGGGCCACAGCTCTGTTTCATAGCCCAGCCTGTGGTCTTGCCTCTGAAGTACGTGAGGGTATTTGTGGCACCAGCACTGGGTGAATGATGGAGCTTCCACAAAGCCACCACACACCTGATGAGGCAGGAAGTGCATTCATTCTACACCAATGTGCTGCACCTTTGGCCTATTCCAGGCACCCAGCACTTGTGCAGGGCATTCAAAGACAATGCAGGAATAGTCCCTGACTTTAAGGAGATCATGATCTGACGGGTGGAGCCAGAATAGAAACAGACAGTGAATGAAATGAGCTCTGAGCTTCGTGGAAGCACAGGGAATGGCCCCTATCATATTTTTGAAAGTACCAAGAAGAGTCAATCTCAGCTTGGAGGCAGCAAGGGTGGGGTTCCTTCTGAAAGGAGACCCTTGCAGTCCCCAAGCATCATTCATCTTGATGGGTCAGTTTAGACTATAAGACAACACAAAATAGAGGAGAAAGCTGAATGCAATCTTGATCTTATTCTGTTTCTCTTAGGATTCTCCATTAGCTCCACTTAAAGTACGATAAAACTACTTCAAGAAAGCAGCACCCATCCAAGTTTGTATGTGGTCTAGTAAATGCTGGGCCTGACTCTCTCAACTTCCATTTCTTCACCATTTTATTTGAAAAAGTTGGAAAACTACACTCTACATTGTCCAGAGCCCTGGATGCAAATTAGGTTCTGCTAATCTGATGAACTTGTGGGAGATTTGGAATACAAGGCAGTGGCCATCTTGGCTGCCAGCAAGGAAGGCTGGACTTGCGGTGGTCACAGCAGTGATGGGTCACCACAGTGAGAGTCAGATGCAATGGGAGCAATAGAGTACTGGCTTCCTGACCCCTGGACCACAGTCAGGGTGGTGTAACTTTGAAACTGGTAGTTTAGTGGTGGTTCCTCCACCGTTGGCTCCTCCAGACCTTCCAAATATTTTGTGAACAATTACTCCATGTATTAAATCTTTTCTGCCCCCAATACTTGGAGAGGTTCCTGTTTCCTGCCCTGAATCTTAACAGATACACACAACCAGCATTCTCCTTGGTCAAGAGCTATGTACCAAACCACTTGGCTTCATTCTGTCCCTTTGAGTTTATACTGGATTCCACTTTTCTGACTCTTGGCCCCCTTCTTTGACTCAAGTTCACACCTTGGGCTCATCTCTTTCTAGTCTCCCAGGCTATAGCACTTGTTGAGGGCCCATCCCATACACCAGCGGCCCATATCGCCTTGGTCCACTGTGGTAGCTGTTGTAAGGAATTCTCAGCATGGTGACAGCTTAGTGCAGAAGTAGCCCCAAGGGCGAGGAAGTTAACACCACTAGAGAGCAACCAAAGAGGTGCTGGAGTCAGTAGGCAAACGTACCCCACGCTGATCCGTCATTTTGTAAGACATCTCTAAGACTACAAGCTTCCTCTGAGCTCCTGCTGCCCCTAATGGAAACCACTTTCTGGTTTTCCTCACTTTCCTCTCTGGCACTCCACAATTCCTCATTGTGCTTCCTCCAATCACCTCTCAAAGAAACTGCTTGCACCTAAGTCTTCCTCTTGGGTTTGCTTTTGGGGGACTCCACGCTGAGATCAAGGTAAACCTGTCAGTCAATCCAGTTTCTGTCTTAGGTGTTCTCACTGCATCTGCCACAGATCTGCCTGGGGCTCTCCCAGCTTTAGCCCTGACAGTCCCACAGGCCTGGTAACCGCTCAGTCCTGGGCACACCAAGATAGTTGGTCACCTTAGCACAGGTTGGCGAATGGGAACAGATCACACTCTATTTTATGGCCCATCTCAGAGAACCCTATGATTTACTGCTCAAGTAGGGATCTAGAAAAATCCTGATAGCTCGGAATCCAAAATTTAAATGCTAAAACTCTTTTGGCCATTGGTTGGCCATTAGTGAACGGCATTAAATACCTGCATTGATTTTGGTTTCCACCTCTAAAGGACCATAGCCAGAGAGCTGGCATGGGAATGTGGCACCCGTGGTGTGCAGGCCCTGGGGTCAGCGGCTCTGCAGTGTTTCCCTCAGGGCAGGCTTGGAAACTGCTTTGCAGAACCTCATGACATGGTTGAAATTCATATCTTGCCACTTCCTTGACTTCATTCCTTTCCTAAAGATCAGCCCTCGAGGGCTGTGAGCACCTATAAGGTGTCCAGCTCCATTCTAGGTGTGGTGACACACAGGTCCAAAGTCTCAGCTCCTGTTCAAGAAAAAAGTCACGCCCTTCCCATCACTCCTGGGTTCAGCTAATTCAGCTCAAGTGTCTTTTGTAAGTGCCACCCCTCTTCTAGATGTAGTGGGATACATTTGGGCAAGCTGGAGGTCCATTTTTGGGGGAATGTGGACATTCATCAGATAATCACACAGGTTATGCATTAAACTTGAGGGAAGTGCTACAAGGGAAAAGTACAGGGAGTCCTGAGAATATGAAATGGGAACTGTCCCCAGCTCAAGGGTTAGGGAAGTCAGTTCCAAGGAAGCAACATGAAAGCTGGGACAAGAAAGGAGTAAACAATAGCCAGTGAGGGTCTAGGGAGAAAAGGAGAGACATGGAGAATGTTCCAGGCCCTAAGAGGCAAGTGCTTTTCAGAATGAGGACCTGAGTGAAGCATGTAGCTCATGTGTAGAAGCAAAGGGGAGTGTTGCATGAGCAGCTGCAGTGGTATGTGAGGTGGGGGGTAGACAGGCAGCCCTTGTAGATTGTTTAGGACCTTTTGCTGTATCTTTACAGCCATGGGGTAAAGGTCAGGCAACGCAGAACACTGTTCACTCTGCTGCTGATGAGGTAGCAGGAGCTCAGGGAGGCCACAGGGTGTGGACTTGACAGGATGAGGATGGGGTAGGAGGTTTACTGCCTTGAGAAACTGGTTGAAACACCATTTCAGAGATGGACCATTTCCAGTACATCCACAAGGGTGAGCATCGTGTTTCAGGAGCTGTCCCACCAATGCCCAGATGCGGCGGGAGCTGTGGAAACCTGGTCAGTCTGCAACCCTTCGACTTTCCACTTCTTGCCCTTGGATAAGTTGCTTCACCTCTCCAGGGTTCTTTCTGGTATAATATATGTATGAGTACTTTGTGAACCATGAGAGACGTCACAATACAAGGTATTGTAATTAAGTGTATAAGGTCAAAGTCAGATGGCACTTGGAGATCAAACATTTACTTCAGTCAAGAAAAATGGAGGCCCAGGAAGGGTCAACACTTGCCCAGCATCATTCTGCAAGCTAGAAGCGGAGAGAGCCCAGCAGAGGGGCAGCTCTGCTGACCTCCGGGCCTGTGTCCTGCCATCACTCCACTCCTCCAGGTAACGTAGCTGACAACCTACCTGACAACTCCACCTAGACCTCCTACTCTTGGTCTGTAATAAAATATGAAACAGACAGAAAGTTTCCAGCTTAGGTTTGAGTCCACCAAACAAACATCTAAAACCATGTAACATAATCCAACTGGTCTTCACGGCTGGCCTGCTCCTCCTTTTCTGACACATAGCCAGCACTTCTCCTAAAGCATCAGCAAACCTGATGTTCAAGAAAAAAGTCACACCCTTCCCATCACTCCTGGGTTCAGCTAATTCAGCTCAAGTGTCTTTTGTAGGTGCCACCCCTCTTCTAGATGTAGTGGGATACATTTGGGCAAGGCCCAAATCTGTTGTGGGAGGGCCTCTGTTGGTCAATGAAACCAACAGATTTGCTAAATTTTAAGAAATGCAATTCATTGCCACTTGGTGCAATTACAGACTTTGTTGACAGGGGCAGGGGACCTCAGCCAGAATTTTAGGGTAGGCTGTCCATCCTTTGTATAAAGAAAAGCCACTGTGTAGAAGCAGAGGGGAGACCTTGGTTTAGATGGAGGAGTAAAGATCTTTGTATTGGAGCAATTTGGATGGCATTCAGCTGCTGGCTGTAGTTCCTGGCTTGCTGGGGAAAGGGTGGGGTTGAAATAAACAAGGTAAGAGTTTGAAATCTACTAAGTGTCTATATTATATGTGGGCTTCCAACTCAGAGCAGCTGGCCAGGGATTTAGAAAATAGGTACCAAAATGGGGGACTTTCCTGGCGGTCCAGTGGTTAAGACTCTGCACTTCCAATACAAGGGGTGCGGGTTCAATCCCTGCTCAGGGAAATAGGATCCCACATGCCACACGGCACCCCGAAAGAAAAGTAGGTGCAAAAATTGTGTAACAAGCAATTGCAAAGACAGCCAATGTGGGTAAAATGGGAAGCAAGGGCTTTTGGATGCAATCAAACCTGTGGTCAAATCCCAACAGCATCATCTGATCACTGTGCCGGCTGGGAGAGCTTGTTCATGAAGACACTAATTGGTATATCATGGCGCAACTGGGAGAATTAAAGGTGACAAATCAACTTGCACATAATAGATGCTCATTAATATTCCTTCCATCTAAAATCAGAATCTGTATTTATAATCCTAAGAGTAGTTTTAGGCCAAAACTCTCTTAGACTAAATATTTTCCTTAAATGCATATCAATCCCCAACTCCACCCTTCCCCAACACACACACACACACACACACACACACACACACACACACACACATAACTGCTTTTTCCTTATGTCGACTAAACAGCATCATAAGAGACTAACGTTGTAATCAGCAGCCTTGATTATGGAGATTTTGGTAAAAAGGTAGGAATCTTCCCAGTAAGCCTGCCACGGCCAGGCATCCACAGGCGGGTGGCAAGTGCTGTCTGCAGGCACACGTCTTGTTTAACGTGTGTGATCAGAGAAACAGCACAGAGGGCCTCTTCCCTCTGGAGCTGTGTGCACCTAGTTCTTCAGAATCTGTCTGTTCACAAATCCAGCCATCTCTATAAAGTGCTGCATGCCTGCGTGTGTCCATGTTTACTGAATAAAGTTTTCCACAAAGCACAGTGCCTGGTTGGAATGTTGGTGCTGAAGAAAGCACATTTGAATTTCATAGGAGGCTGCCTCAAACCAGGCTGGAGCCCTGGACTAGAAAATTTATGAAGGCACACTCTGAATTAATCAGCAAATATATACTAATTCACGCTGACCTTTTTTCAAGCTGAGGCCTTTTTATCACTCACTGTGGGTTTAACACTGGCCTACCGAGTGTTATTACAAAGGACTCAATGGTTGGCCATAATTATATAATGCAAATGACATTTGCTGTTTTGTTTGAGCTTATTCCCTCAGATGTTTCCTTCTTTTATCACACTCCTCACACATCTGTGTCCCCGCAGTGGCTCTGCTAGCTCCTCCTCTCCTGGTCCCCAAGTTCCTGGTGCTGTCTGTCCCGACTGTCAGGCAGACACGGCCTGCTGTGAGGATGCGGCGGGTGTGATGCCTGCCTCTGACACAGGTTATGTTGACAGCTGGTCAGAACAGGTGTACACTGATTCTACCATCAAATGGCAACACACATTTGGCTCCCTCCCAACGCACAGGCATGAAAAACCTGTTCTCCTCACATTTCTTTGGAGATTGATTGACTGTTCTTTGACACAGCACACTGTGACTGTTTGTAAGTTCCCTGGTCCTTTGCCGGCTCAGACGTATTCCAGAGAAGTCTCAGAGAAGACCTCCATGTGGCACCATGAATTATTCATCTGCTTCTCCTGGCTGGGGGTGAGGGAGAATGGAGTCTCTCCTCCCCTCCTCTCCACTCCAAGACCCAGAAACTGCTCCGCCATGTATCTGGGGAGTTAAGACAGCAAGGGGATGACTGCCATGACTGACTGCTGGAGAAAAAGAGCACTGCGGAGGTACATGAATATTTGAATTCTGAGATGGTTTAAAACAGGAGCAGCATTCTCCAAGACCGAGCGCATCCTGTTACAGACCCAAGTAATTATAAAACGATGATTAAAAAAGCTGTAACAATTTAACTCAAGTTAAATTGTTCATCTCTAGGAAGTGGCAGCAGATTGGGTTTGGTCTCAGTAAAAAAATAATAAAATAAATAAATAATAAAATAAAATAAAATCCTATGATAAAACATCTTGGTTAAATTTTTTTAAAAGTTCCCATTGAAGAAGGCAGTGTTGTGACCAACTGAATGCTCTGACAATTCCATGAGTGGGTGACATCTGGTTGAACTCTGATAGGACAAGAAAAACCAAATCCTGTTACCAAGCAGAAAAGGGGTCGGTGAGCATGTCAAATGCACTTGTGGGTCCAGGATGAGCAAGTCAAAAGCTGCAATGTTTGATTCTTCCATTGCTGGGAGGACACGGCTTTCCAGGAAAACCAGGCAGATGCAGAGTAGGGGACCCGCTGCTCAAAGGTTTCCCATCCCCGCTTTCCACCCTTTACCAGAGCCCTGAACCAGCAGTTCCTGTCTGGACACACTTGCCCTACTGGATTTTCCCCTCTCTTTTTGCCTTGCATACTGACTCTTATTTTCATTCCTTAATTCATTCTTTAATTTCCTTCAGTAGGTGGAACAAAAGAGCTCCAAAACCAAGATGGCTGTAGCAGGGGGAGCAAATGTACAATTAAATGAGGGCTTCGTGAAACTGGATTTTTATCTCCAACCTGAAGCTCAAAGCAGAAATCTGTGGGCTTATTTTGGGGAATGTATGGTATCAACATCTAATGGCATTTTAGGGCTTTATGCTTAGAAACTGCCGTTGTTATCCTGAATTGATGATGTTATATTAGCACTCCACCAATTCATTTTATACAAAAGTACAAATCTAATAAACTCATCTAAAAAATAACCCTAATGTATTCAACTGCTAATGCCTCAGCAGCCTAATATATCTGTATACAGCAGAATTCTAAATGCAGTGGAGAATTCTGAGACGGGTTTATGCATTGCATGCTCCTCATAAAACCTTATTTGAACATGTGATTCCAGTTTACATTTTATTAGTAAAGCTCTCATTTTTCATACAGAATGAGAAAGCAGAGAGGAGGAAAAGTACATTCCTGCAACTTCAATTCTGTGTCCAAATAACTTACAAGATGGACACAAAATGGACAAGACTATGACTGCCCTGAAGACAATTACAAAAAATACTTAATTAGGATGCAATGCCGGTTATTTTAAGCCATACAAAAGAGTTCTGTACATAATAGAGTGGCTGTTTCATGCAGCTCATATGATAAAATTCTCACCAGTCTTAAAATGACAGATGTAATATTACCTTTAATAAGTGTCTACCGATGCATGCAAATTGAATTAGATAGTGGGAGTACAAATTTTCCCGATAATTAAGATAAAAATCTCATGTCAGCTTAAACCCTGGTGTATATTAGTAACTCTGTATATTTCTTTTCTCTGTTCTCTACCAATTATTTTTTAGTGTGGCCTCTTGATTACTGAAATAGTCACGTCAGGGGGGTGAAAAACTGGCCCTCAAAATCTATTATTATAAATGGGAGCAAGTCAAATCCCTGATTACTACTCAGTGTATACTAAGTTTAAAAATACCGAGCACAGGTCTTCCCTGGTGGTGCAGTGGTTGAGAGTCCGCCTGCCGATGCAGGGGACATGGGTTCGTGCCCCGGTCCGGGAAGGTCCCACATGTCGCGGAGCCATGGCCGCTGAGCCTGCGCGTCCGGAGCCTGTGCTCCGCAACGGGAGAGGCCACAACAGAGACAGGCCCGCGTACCACAAAAAAAAACACAAAACAACAACAACAACAACAAAAAAAAACAAGCACAGTTCAAATAACTTGAAATAAATTCAACTGTGTATTAACTTAGTGTTTCTGGGGTCTCATGAGGTGTTACTATGCACTTAAGGCTAATATAGAGCTAATGCCATTTAGGAGAAATAAAAACATAGAATTTGGAAGTTAATAATGTCATTGATTTAGAAAACCTGAGTTTTGAACTGATTCTGCAGTGTTCTGTGTTAACATCGCAAATAAAGTAGGTGCTCAATGTAATATTCTATTTACGAAAAAATCTTAGAAGGCTAAGAGAAGGCACACACAGACATGCACACACACACATCCCTTGTGTGTGCACATGCAAAACACCATGTCCACATACACACAGCTTAAAGGGTAAGTGTTCTGCATGGCATTCAGCTTCATTTTAATACCCTTCACTGCTGTGATCGCAGTCCCCCAAGGGAGCCAAATATCCTGAGCCTTATTAAAAGTGGGATTATCCAATCTAATAGTGAAGATTTGGGAACCAGCCAAGAGGAATCAGAATCATGAGGGTAAAACAAAGAGGACTTATCGGTGCCCAGACCACCGTGTTTGCCGTCCCTAAGCTTCTGCTTGGTGGCATGTGATTGACAACACCTGACAGGTGACTATCACTTGACCAAACAATGAAGGCCCTCAGATGCTGATGTCTATGGGGTTTGGCTGCCACAATGTCCATCTGTGAAAGGGAACACTGGGAGGATATATTTCCTGATGACCGGCTGCCCTGGAGAGGGCACTGTCCTCTAGTTTGAGCCTCACAACAGTCCTCTGAGGTTTTTACTATTATAAGCATTTCTGCCTTTCTATACGGAAAACTAGGCTCAACGGGGTTAAAGAGCATGCCCAAGATTAGAAGGTAAGTGGCAGGGCCAGGATCTAGATACTATCCTTTTCACTCCAAAGACAGCTCTTCAAGAAACCATGCCGATATCCAGACTTGGTTCTGCCACTTATTAGTCGTGTTCGTGGCCAAGTCGAGATCCAGCCTCAAGGGTCTGTGATATTAGAGAGCACGGCAAATTGGTCATTGTGCGAGAGTGGTACCTACGCAGATCCGTCAATTACTACCACAAAGAATGTGGGATTTGCCACCCTATACCAGTAATGTCCCTAATGGTTATAGGCATTTGAATTTGCAACTCCTTTACACATGGCCACCTTTCCTTCCTCTGCCCTGAAATATATTTTTGTGTCTTATGCTAATCAGACATTATTTATAACACTCTTTAATAATTTAGTACATTTTCATACTGCAGCTTGCCCCCCAAAACATCTTCATAGCTCTTACATTATTTCTCAGCCTAGTTAGGAAATTTCTTACAAAGGATATTTTTGGAACATCCCTGTGGGCAGTGAGTGCTAGTGCTCACCCTCAGCATACATTCTCCCCTTTTTTCTTAGTAACAAAATCCTGACTTTTAACTGGACAACTATGTACTAAGACTACATTTCTCAGCCTCCTTTGCATCTCAGTGTAGCCACAGGATTAAGTTTTGTCCAATCAGGTGTAAATGGTATTGTGCTGCACTTCCTTGATGTCTCCTTAGAGGGAGGGGTGGTCCTTATTTGGCCCCTTCTAATGTTGGAAGTCTTGGACATAAATTGGCTGGAGTATTTGCAATCATTTAAGACCATGAATTTTAAAATTTAAGTTGCTTCCACTTCTGGTACTGGTATCTAAGTTTAGCAGATCAATCTTTCTACCGAGAACAACTAGAAAAGCTGAAGGGTTTTGTTTGTTTTATTATTTTCTTCAAAACATCTATTTGAATGTCTTGGGAGCTATCACGGTGGTAAGGATTCAAGAGACCAAAGAGCAGGAGGGAGAGAGATGCTGTGCGCTCCATCATCAATCAGGGGTCTAAGGAAAAAGATACTGGGGTTCCAAAGCCTTTCTGACCCTTTGCCCAACCAGACATCTCAGTCTTTCTGCTGGATTCTTCCCAAGGTCAAGGGTAGGGAACACAAGATGTCATCAGCAGAGTAATCTGGTCATGTTGAGAAAGGTCATGGGAGCCTTGATGTGCTTGTTAAACTACCAGCCACCACACAGAGGGCTGAAGCTCATTGAGGAATCTTATCTCCTGCAAGGTTGAGCCACTGTGTCCATGCAGGTACATATCTGTGAGATTCTTAAAAAAGGGAAGTTAAATAAGCCTCAAATTCCCTGCCTCTTTCCCCACTAAGGCATTTGTCAATTCCAGTGTGGTGGTTTAGAGGCTGAAAACAGCAGAAAGCACTGGCTGAGATACTGAGAGCTGAGAAGAGCATTTAGCAGTCTGAGAAGGCTGAGGGACATGGCCGAACATTACAGTGCAGACCCATCAAGCAGGAGGGGTCATGGCAAACACCCCAGGCCTCAGCTGCGACCCTATAATGCCTTACCCTAGAAATGGTCATGAAATAGATGAGTCCTTATAAAAATGTGGTGGCGAAATAAATTAGTCCTGCAAATCAGCTCAGTCTGAATTGGAATAAGACATACTACTCATTCCCTAACTGCCTGCCAGAAATAAAAGCAAGTCTTTGGAGGAAGATATCATCATTTTGGAACCTAAACTTAGTTTTCATCTACATCTTACTTTCAGTAAAAATTCACCAGGCATGCTAGAAGACAAGGGCAACGTGACTAAAACCAAGAGGAAATATAGCCAATAGAAACGGACCCATAAATAACATAGACATTTGAGTTAGACAAGACTTTTAAAGTAAACATGATTCATATGTTTAAAAATTATATAACAAGATAAGAAACTTCAGCAGATAACTGAACATAGGTCAGGAGGACATATTCAGACTGATGTTATTGAGGAAAAAAAGAATGGAAAATATAAAAAAGAACATAACAAACATGTGGGACATGGTGAAAATGTTTAACATATATATAATTATTGTCCCAGAAAGAGAGAATGGGACAGATGTCTGAACAGATAATGTCCAAGAATCCAAGAGTAAAAGCAACATACTGAGGACAGCAGGAAAAGATGAGAGACTTCCAGAGTCTTTGATGACACTATGAACCCTTCATACTACTCCTGGTCTGCATACCTCTAGATATGTTTTCATGATAGAGAAATAACTCCCTTCTTGATTTAGCCATTATTTTTCAGGCTCTTGTTCCACATAAAACAAATCTTAACTGAAATATCCCTCTTTGTTTTGTTTTGCTTTTTTTATTGAGTAAAATTGGCATATAAAATTATATTAGTTTCAGGTGTACAACATAAAAATTAGATGTGTATATACTACAAAGTGTTTACCACAGTAAGTTTTTTTTTTTTTTTTTTTTGTGGTACGTGGGCCTCTCACTGTTGTGGCCTCTCCCGTTGCGGAGCACAGGCTCCGGACGTGCAGGCTCTGCGGCCATGGCTCACGGGCCCAGCCGCTCCGCCGCATGTGGGATCTTCCCAGACAAGGGCACGAACCCGTGTCCCCTGCATCGGCAGGCGGACTCTCAACTACTGCGCCACCAGGGAAGCCCACCACAGTAAGTTTTGTTACCATCCATCACCATACAATTGACCCCCTTCACCCATTTTGCTCACCCCCTAGCTCTCTTCTCCTTTGCTAAACTACCAGTCTGTTTTTGTATCTATGTGCATTGTTTTGTTTGTTCATTTGTTTTGTTTTTTAGATTCCACATATAAATGAAACCATATGTTATTTGTCTTTCTCTGTCTGACTTATTTCACTTAGCATAATACCCTCAAGTTCCATCCATATTGTTTTAAATGACAAGATTACCTTCTTTTTAATGGCTGAGTAGTAATCCATAATTTCTTCATCCATTCATCTGTTGATGGACACCTAAGTTGTTTCCATATCTTGATTATTATAAATGATGCTGCAATGAACATAGGGGTGCATATAAGTTTTGGAATTAGTGTCTTTGTATTCCTCAGATAAATACCCAGAAGTGGAATAGCTGGATGATATGGAAGTTCTATTTTTAATTTTTTGAGGAACTTCCATGCTATTTTCTATAGTGGTTGCACCAATTTACATTCCTACCAGTAGTGTACTAGGGTTCTTTTTTCCTCACATCGTCTCCAACACTTGTTATTCCTTGTTTACAATAGCCATTCTAACAGGTGTGAGGTGACATCTCATGGTTGTTTTGATTTGCATTTCTTTGATAATTAGTGACATTAGTATCTTTTCAAGAGCCTATTGGCCATCTGTATGTCTTCTTTGAAAAAAATGTCTATTTAGATCCTCTGCCCATTTTAAAATCAGATTGCATGGGTTTTTTGCTATTGAGTTGTCTGAGTTCCTTTCATATTTTGGATATTAATGCCTTATCAGATATATGATTTGTAAATATTTTCTCCCATTCGGTAAGTTGCCTTTTCGTTTTGCCCATTGTTTTCTTTGCTGTACAGAAGCTTTTTACTTTGATGTAGTTGCACTAGTTTTTGTTTTTGTTGTCTTCACTTTTGGAGTCACATGTACAAAAATAATCACCAAGACCAAGGTAAGGAGCCTACTGCCTATGTTTTCTTCTAATGGCTTTATGGTTTCCAGTCTTAGATTCAAGACTAATCCATTTTGAGTTATATTTTGTGTATGGTTTAAGACAGTGGTCTAGTTTCATTCTTTTTCATGTGGCTGTCCAGTTTGCCCAATGCCATTTTTTGAAGAGACTCTCTTTTCCCTATTGGATATTCTTGGCTAAAAGAGCCAAGAGTCATAATTAGTTGCTGATATAAGTGTGGGTTCATGTCTGGGCTCTTTATTCCATTCCATACATCTGTGTGTCTGTTTTTATAGCAGTACAAAACTATTTTAATTACTATAGTTTTGTAGCATAGTTTGAAATCAGAAAGTATGATACCTTCAGTTTTGTTCTTTCTCAAGGTTTCTTTGGCTATTCGAGGTCTTTTGTGGTTCCATACAAAGTTTAGACTTATTTGTTCTAGTTCTGTGAAAAATGACATCAGAATTTTGATAGAAATTACACTGAATCTGTAGATTGCTTTGGGTAATATGGGCATTTTAACAGTATTAATTCTTCCAATCCATAAGTATGAAATATTTTTCTATTTATTTGTGTTTTCTTAAATTTCTTTCAACAATGTCTTATAGTTTTCAGTGTATATGTCTTTCATCTTCTTGGTTAAATTTATTCCTAGTTGTTTTTTTTTATGCAATTGTAAATGGGATTGTTTACTTAATTTATCTTTCTCATGGTTTGTTATTAGTGCATGGAAACTCAAAAGAGTTCTGTATATTGATTTTGTATCCTGCAACTTTACTGAATTATTAGTTCTAACAGTGTTTTGTGGAGTATTTAGGCTTTTCTATATATAGTACCTTGTTATCTATAAATAGTGATATTTTTACTTCTTCCTTTGAAATTTAGATGACTTCTTTTTCTTTTTCTTGCCTAATTGCTGTTGCTTGGACTTCCAATACCATGTTGAATAAAAGTGCCAGGAGTGGGCATCCTTCTCTTGTTTCTGATTTTAGAGGAAAAGCTATCAGTTTTTCACCATTGAGTATACTGTTAGCTGTGGGTTTGTCATATATGGCCTTTATTATGTTGAGGTATATTCTTTATATACCCACTTTGTTGAGAGTTTTTAATCATAAATGGATGTTGAATTTTGTCAAATGTTTTTTCTGCATCTATTGAGAGGATTATATGATTTTTCTCCTTCATTTTACTAATGTGGTGTATCATTTTCACTGATTTGTAAATGTTTAACCATCCCTGTGTTCCGGGAGTAAATCCCACGTGATCATGGTGTTAGATTATTTTAATATATTGTTGAACTTGGTTTGCCAATATTTTTTTGAAAAGTTTTGCATTTATGTTCATCATGAACATTAGCCTGTAATTTGTGTGTGTGTGTGTGTGTGTGGCATCTTTGTCTGGTTTTTGTATCAGGGTAATACTGGATTTGTAGAATGAGTTTGGAAGTGTTTCCAGCTATTTTAATTTTTTAAAGCATTGAAAGTTTAGGTATTAAGTCTTCTTTGAATGTTTGGTAAAATTAACCACTGAAGCCGTCTGGTGCTGCACTTTTGTTTGTTGGGAGGGTTTTTTAAAAATTATTATTACTGATTCAATCTCCTCATGAATAATTGGTTTATTCAGATTTTCTATTTCTTCATGATTCAGTCTTGGAAGGTTGTATATTCCAGGAATTTATCCATTTTTTTATAGGTTGTCCTATTTGTTGGTGTACAGTTGTTCATGGTAGTCTCTTATGATGTTTAAAATTTTTTCTGTTATCTGTTGTAACTCCTCATCTTTCATTTCTGATTTTATTTATTTGAACCCTCTCTCTTCTTTGCTTGGTGAGTCTAGCTAAAGGTTTGTCAATTTTGTTTATCTTTTCAAAGAATCAGCTCTTTGTTTCATTGACATTTTCTAATTTTTAAAGTCTCCATTTCATTTATTTCCACTCTGATCTCTATTATTTCTTTCTATTACCTCTGGGCTTTGTTTGTTCTTTTCTTTTTCTGGTTTCCTTAAGTGTAAAGTTATTTGAGCTTTTTGTTTTTTTTTTTCTTGAGGTAAGCCTGCATTACTATGAACTTCCCTCTTAAAACTGCTTTGCTGCATCTCATAGATTTTAGAATCTTTTATTTCCATTTTCATTTATCTCAAGGTAGTTTTTGATTTTCCTTTTGAATTTTTTAAATTGACCCATTGGTTGTTCAGTAGCATGTTGTTTAATCTCAACATATTTGTGAATTTTTCTAATTTTCTTCTTGCAACTGATTTCTAGTTTCATAACTTTGTGGTCAGAAAGATGCTTGAAGTTCTCATATCAGACAAAATAGATTTTAAAATAAAGACTATTGCAAGAGACAAAGACAGACATCACATAATGATCAAGGGATCAATCCAAGACGAAGATATAACAACTGTAAATATTTATGCATCCAACATAGGACCACCTCAATATATGAGGCAAAGGCTAACAGCCATAAAAGGGGAAATCGACAGTAAAACAATCATAGTAGGGGATTTTAAACCCCACTTTCACCAACGGACAGATCATCCAAAATGAAATTAAATAAGGAAACACAAGCTTTAAATAATACATTAAACAAGATGGACTTGATTGATATTTATAGGACATTCCATCCAAAAACAACAGAATACACTTTCTTCTCAAGTTCTCATTGCACATTCACCAGGAAAGATCATATCTTGGGTCACAAATCAAGCCTTGGTAAATTTAAGAAAATTGAAATTGTATCAAGTATCTTTTCCAACCACAATGCTATGAGACTAGATATCAATTACAGGAAAAAAATCTGTAAAAAAAATAGAAACACATGGAGGCTAAAAAATACACTACTAAATAACCAGGAGATCACTGAAGAAATCAAAGAGGAAATAAAAAAATACCTAGAAAAGGGCTTCCCTGGTGGCGCAGTGGTGGAGAGTCCACCTACAGATGCAGGGGACATGGGTTCATGCCCTGGTCTGGGAAGATCCCACATGCCACGGAGCAGCTAAGCCTGTGAGCCATGGTCGCTGAGCTCTGCAATGGGAGAGGCCACAACAGTGAGAGACCCATATACTGCGGAAAAAAAAAAAAAAACACAAAGCCTAGAAAAAAATGAAAATAAAGAAAAACACGATGACCCTAAACCTATGGGATGCAGCAAAAGCAGTACTAAGAGGGAAGTATATAGCAATACAATTCTACCTCAAGAAACAAGAAACATCTCAAATAAACAACCTAACCATACACTTAAAGCAATTAGATAAAGAGGAACAAAAAACTCCAAAGTTAGGAGAAGGAAAGAAATCATAAAGATCAGATCAGAAATAAATGAAAAAGAAATGAGGGAAACAGTAGAAAAGATCAAAAAAACTAAAAGCTAGTTCTTTGAGATGATAAAAAAAATGATAAACCATTAGCCAGACTCACCAAGAAAAAAGGGAAAAGACTCAAATCAATAGAATTAGAAATGAAAAAGGAGAAGTAACAACTGACACTGAAGAAATACAAAGGATCATGAGAGATTACTACAGCAACTATATGCCAATCAAAGGGACAACCTAGAGGAAATGGATGAATTCTTAGAAAAGAACAACCTTCTGAGACTGAACCAGGAAGAAATAGAAAATATAAACAGACCAATCACAAGCACTGAAACTGAGACTGTGATTAAAAATCTTCCAGCAAACAAAAGTCCAAGACCAGATGGCTTCACAGGTGAAATCTAACAAATATTTAGAGAAGAGCTAACACCTATCCTTCTCAAACTCTTCCAAAATATAGCAGAGAGAGGAACACTCCCCAACTCATTCTATGAGGCCACTATCACTCTGATACCAAAACCAGAAAAATATATCGCAAAGAAAGAAAACTATAGGCCAATATCACTGATGAACATAGATGCAAAAATCCTCAACAAAATACTAGCAAACAGAATCCAACAGCACATTAAAATGATCATACACCATGATCAAGTGGGGTTATCCCAGGAATGCAAGGATTCTTCAATATATGCAAATCAATCAATGTGATACACCATATTAACCAATTGAAGGATAAAAACCATATGATCATCTCAGTAGATGCAGAAAACTCTTTTGACGAAATTCAACATCCATTTATGATAAAAACCCTTCAGAAAGTAGGCATAGAGGGAATATACATCAACATAATAAGGTCCACATATGACAAACCCAGAGCCAACATCATTCTCAATGGTGAAAAACTGAAAATATTTCCTCTAAGATCAGGAACAAGACAAGGTTGTCCACTGTCACCGCTATTATTCAACATAGTTTTGGAAGTTTTAGCCACAGCATTCAGAGAAGAAAAATATATAAAAGGGAATCAAATCAGAAAAAAAGGAATAAAGCTGCCACTGTTTGCAGATGACATGATACTCTACATAGAGAATCCTAAAGATGCTACCAGAAAACTACTAGAGCTAATCAATGAATTTGGTAAAGTAGCAGGATACAAAATTAATGCACAGAAATCTCTTGCATGCCTATACACTAATGATGAAAAATATGAAAGAGAAATTAAGGAAACACTCTCATTTACCACTGCAACAAAAATAATAAAATACCTAGGAATTAACATACCTAAGGAGACAAAAGACCTGTATGCAGGAAACTATAAGACAATGATGAGAGAAATTAAAGATGATACAAACAGATGGAGAGTTATACCATGTTCTTGCCTTGGAAGAATCAAAATTTTGAAAATGACTATACTACCCAAAGCAATCTACAGATTCAATGCAATCCTTATCAAACTACCAATGGCATTTTTCACAGAACTAGATCCAAAAATTTCACAATTTGTGTGGAAACACAAAAGACCCCGAGTAGCCAAAGCAATCTTGGGAAAGAAAAATGGAGCTGGAGGAATCAGACTCCCTGACTTCAGACTATACTACAAAGCTACAGTAATCAAGAAAGTATGGTGCTGGCACAGAAACAGAAATATAGATCAATGGAACAGAATAGAAAGCCCAGAAATAATCCCATGCACCTATGGTCACCTTATTTTTGATAAAGGAGGCAAGAATATACAATGGAGAAAAGACAGCCTCTTCAATAAGTGCTGGGAAAAGTGGACAGCTACATGTAGAAGAATGAAATTAGAACACTCGCTAACACCATACACAAAAGTAAACTCAAAATGGATTCAAGACCTAAATGTAAGGCCAGACACTATAAAACTCTTGGAAGAAAACTTAGGCAGAACACTCTATGACAAAAATCACAGCAAGATCCTTTTTGACCCACCTCCTAGAGAAATGGAAATAAAAACAAAAATAAACAAATGGGACCTAATGAAACTTAAAAGGTTTTTCACAGCAAAGGAAACCATAAACAAGATGAAAAGGCAACCCTCAGAATGGGAGAAAATATTTGCAAATGAAACAACTGATAAAGGGTTAATCTCCAAAATTTACTAGCAGCACATGCAACTTCATATCAAAAAAACAAACAACCCAATCCAAATATGGGCAGAAAACCTAAATAGACATTTCTCCAAAGAAGATATACAGATAGCCAACAAACACATGAAAGAATGCTCAACATCACTAATCATTAGAGAAATGCAAATCAAATGTACAATGAGTTATCACCTCACACCAGTCAGAATGGCCATGATCAAAAAATCTATAAACAGTAAATGCTGGAGAGGGTGTGGAGAAAAGGGAACCCTCTTGCACTGTTGGTGGGAATGTAAATTGATACAGCCACTATGGAGAACAGTATAGAAGTTCCTTAAAAAACTAAAAATAGAAGTACCATACGACTCAGCAATCCTACTCCTGGGCATATTCCTGGAGAAAACCATAATCAAAAAGAGTCATGTATCCACAATGTTCGTTGCAGCTCTATTTACAATAGCCAGGACATGGAAGCAACCTAAGTGTCCATCAAGAGATGAATGGATAAAGAAGGTGTGGCACATATATACAATAGAATATTACTCAGCCATAAGCAGAAACAAGACTGAGTTATTTGTAGTGATGTGGATGGACCTAGAGTCTGTCATACAGAGTGAAGTAAGTCAACGAGAAAAACAAATACTGTGTGCTAACACATATATATGGAATCTAAAAATAATAATAATAATAATGGTTATGAAGAACCTAGGTGCAGGGCTCGAATAAAGAGACAGATGTAGAGAATGGACTTGAGGACACGGGGAGGGGGAAGAGTAAGCTGGGATGAAGTGAGAGAGTGGCATGTAGCTATATATACTGCCAAATGTAAAATAGATAGCTAGTGGGAAGCAGCCGTATAGCACCGAATTTGCTCAGTGTCTTTGTGACCACCTAGAGGGGTGGGATAGGGAAGGTGGGAGGGAGACGCAAGAGGGAGGAGATATGGGGGTATATACATACATATAGCTGATTCACTTTGTTTTAAAGCAGAAACTAACACCATTGTAAAGCAATTATACTCCAATAAAGATGTTAAAAAAAAATGCAGGTATGTGTACAAGGGAGGTCTCCTACAGCACTGTGTGAAGTAACATCCACCAAAATTGATGTAAAATTGGACACCTTATGAATGTCCATTAATAAGGGAAGAGATAAATACATTCAGTGTAGTGATTGAATTGAAAACTATGCAGCCATGAACAAGAATGAAGTTGACCTCAATATATTGATGCAGAGAAATACCTATTACATATGGCTAAATTTGAAAGCAATTTTTGGAGTCATACGCATGGCATCATTTTAACGTTTGAAGAAAAAGAAATATGTATATAAATATATCTATCGAAGCAAAGGAAACAGATGAGAAAGATACATATCAAATCTTCATCCTGTCATCAATCATTCTAAGGAGTGGGATGAGGACTGTGGATGTATGTATTAATGCAAATAATTTTAAAAGGTGTGGAATTATGAGAGATTATTTTCATTTTTTTCACATGCTTTTTAAGTACATTTTGAGGCAAAATTAGAGTTGATTTTTAATAGTAAAATTCAATATCTCCAAAAATAATTGCTTTGAGCTCCTCCCTGAGCCTCACTCTCCTCCGCCATTAGTGAAACCTGGTGGAAATGAATGAGATGCCTTGTTCCTGGGACCAGGCTGTCTCATCAAATGACCAAAGGACAGGTAGGGTCCTGAATTCAACCAAGTAGCCAAGGACACATGTGACTCTGGGCTGGTTAGCAGTGTGGTACCATCAGAGCCCCTCATCTGGTTCTTTCCTCTGACTGCACACACCCTGCCTACCTTCTGAAGCTACCAAGGCTCCCAGACAGCTCGTCATTCCCTGAACACATTCACACCCTTCATCCATTCATTCCTTCATCTGTTCACTCATCACCGACTCAGTCCCAGTGATGAGCCAGGCGTGCGTGGTGCTAGGTGTTGGTGGTGTAGTGATAGAAAGGTAGAGCCCCTGGCCTCAAGGGAAGGGGCGGGGTTGGGGCGTCATATAAGGACATAGAGGAGAGAGTCATGTAAGTACCGCTGTGTACTCACACATTTCAGATCTAAGCAGAAGATGGTCCAGCATTCACTGAGGGTCTGGAACAAGGTGGGTACTACTCTCTAGTCCCTCATTGGATACACTGACTTCTCCTCACAGCACTGTGACAGCATCCAGGGCAAGGACTCTTTCTGTGCCTTTGTCCTCTAGCACCTGTCAACACAGGCCTGGCAGCAGGTGAGGAAGTTGTTCTATGTCAGCACGTGGTGGGAGGGGAGCATCAGGCCGTTTGCCCACTTCCTGTTTTCCCAGCTCCCATGTCAGATTTGAGCATCTCAGATTTGAGCTCCCTCCCTCAGTCCTTCCAGAAAAACACTTCTCTTCCCTCCCTCCCTCCCCCTTTGTCTTTCTCTCTTTCTCCTTCTCCTTTCTTTCCTTTCTTCCTTCCTTCCTCCCTCCCTCCCTTCTTCCTTTCTTTCTTCCTTCCTTCCTTCCTTCCTTTCTTTCTTTCCTTCCTTCCTTCCTTCCTCCTTTCTTTCTTTATTCCTTCCTTCCTTCCTTCCTTTCTTTCTTTCTTTCTTTCTTTCTTTCTTTTTCTTTCTTTCTTTCTTTCTTTCTTTCTTTCTTTCTTTCTTTCTTTCTTTCTTTCTTTCTTTCTTCCCTCTTTCCTTCTTCCATTCCTCTCTTTCTATCTTTCTTTCTCTCTTTTCTTTCCTCCCTCTCTCCCTCCCTCCCTCCTTCCTTCCTTCTTTCCTTCCTTCCTTCCTTCCTTCCTTCCTTCCTTCCTTCCTTCCTTCCTCCCTTCCTTCCTTCCTCCCTCCCTCCCTTCCTTCCTCCCTCTCTCTCTCTCTCTCTCTCTCTCTCTCTCTCCCTGCAGCTCTGTCTTCAATATTTGAGAGCTGATGGAGTCTGAGAGTTCTGATCATCTAACACTCTCCAGTGTCACAGGCGGACCCAGAGGCCGAATGTGGCCATCACTTGCTCCAGCCCTCATGTTTCACTGTGGACAAGAGCAGTGCAGGGGACCTGAGCCACAGCTGAAGTGAAGAGGGAGTACCGTGCTCTCTGCCTCTACTCAGTGCAGGGCAGTGAGGGGGCGTGACTGTGAGGGCCAGGTTCAGGGAACAGCAAATTGGGGGTCAGTTGTTCTAGAGGGAAGTTCTAATGATTTAGGGCTGAAATCATGTAACTGAAAAGAAAAAACTGTTCAAGAGGTTGCTGTGAGTCCTCAGTACTTGTAAGAAAAACATTTTATTTCCTTTTCTTTAATGTGAATTTTCTCTGCAGTTTGGGGTTGTCAGGAGAGCTCCCCAACCTCAAAGCTGTGACTGGCTGAGTGGGTCCTCTCACCTCGAGGTCACCAGCCATAAGTGTCCCCAGGGGACAGTCAGAGATGTGCTTCCACTTGGCAACCTGTGGAACACAAAAATGAGGCTGGGTCAGCAGCTGGTGGACAAGGGCCTGCTCCTGGGGTGGCCCTGCCCTTGTGGGGTGGGAAGTGCAGACCAACTCTGCAGTGTGGATCAGGCATACTCTGCACTGGGCCTCGGTCTTCCCATTTGTAAGATGAGGGACTT